>NC_044549.1:198805836-199416461 GCF_007565055.1 Rhinopithecus roxellana | reverse complement strand
ATGCAGTGAATTTCCCCTTTGGTGGTGTTCTCATGATAGTGAGTTATCAGTGAGATCTAGTTATTTAAAAGTATGTAGCAGCTTCCTACTCTCTCACTTCCTCCTGCTCCAGCCATATAAGATGTGCCTGCTTCCCCTTCACCTTCTTCCATAAATGTAAGTTTCCTGATGCCTCCCGAGCCATGCTTCCTGTACAGCCTGTGGAACTGTGAGCCAGTTAAACTTCTGTCCTTTATAAATTACCCAGTTTGAGGTATTTCTTTACAGCAGTGTGAGAACAGACTGATACACCATCCTTCCTGTACCTGATGCATTGTGGGGTCTGACATGTCTCCCTCCCACATGGTGGGGAGGAAGAGTGACCAGTCAGGAACATAGAGTCTGCCTACTGGTAGAGAAGCCTCTATTTGTCTGCGTGTTGGAATCAGCCCATAGCTTTAAAAAATACTGATGCCTCTGTCCCACCCCCAGAAATCCTGATTGGATTGGTCTCAGGTGTGACCTGAACAGGAGTTTTTATGCTCCCCAGGGAGCTCTACTGTGCAACTCAGGTTGAGAATCACTATCTTACAAACAATACCTAATATAAACCTTCTAGGCACTTAATTTAAGTCATTCAATAGATATTCACTGAGTATCTTCTGCAAGTCAGGGACTATGCTGTCGGGAGACTTTACAAATATGGTGATTATGGGGTGCAAGGTTTGGGGGTGGACCAAGCAGGAAGAACTTTAACAAAGCACCGTTCAGAGGCTTCGCTGAAATAACTCAAGAAGGACTAACTGCTGAAGAGGATCTAGAAAGCCTTCTGGCAATGGCAACATTTAGTAGCAGCTGTGAAAGAGGAGTCAAAGCTCATCATGTAGAATTAGGGGTGAAAACATTCCAGGCAGAAGAAAGTGTATACAAAAGGCACACAAGAGCGCACATTTGAGGTGAATGGCCAGAAACCTCATGTGGCTGTGAGAAGTGAGGCGGGGACTAGGGCAATGGCAGGAGAGGAAGCTGGAGATGAAAAAGGAGTCAGCATGTCCCTAAGGGCCCCAAATAACAGGCTAAGAAGGTGGAGCTTAGCTCTGACAGCAAAGCCAGATTTTAGCAAGGAAAAGGCACAGTCAGAGCTGTGGTTTACAGAGATTGCCAGCATGGATGCCAGGGACGCACTGGGTAGCTGGTGAAGTGGTGATGCTGCCCGAGGGGAGGGCAAGGAGAGCAGAGAACAGATGGGAGAGGAATTCTAGAAGTTTTAAACCAGTGAGGGTCAGGAAGAGTAAAGATGGCTTTCATTTTTCTCACCTGTGCCTTTGTTTCTGGTTTTCAAAAAGTTGACTGGGTTTGACTCCAAATGGGAAATCTTTTGGGGGAAGACCAAGATGGAGGCGAGTGAATGAGGAAAAGGAAGGCGCTGGGGTGGAGAGTCTCACAGAATAGAGCAGTGGTTCCCAAAGTGGAACCCCCAGACCAGCAGCTTCAGTACCCCCTGGGGGCTTGTGCTCAGTGTTCCTTACATTAAACATGTGTGTATATGCACATACATGCACAAGCACACACATGCCCCAGAAAGAAAAAAAAGGTTAAAAAAAAATCCCTGCTGTGTTTTTTGTTTTTTGTTGTTGTTTTTGGAAAACAAAGGTATGTAAGTGGAGGGAGAGAAAGAGTTTGGACACCTGAGTAAGCTTTCCCATGGAAGGTACCAACTCGGGCTGGCATCTCTGTGGCCCTCAAAGGAGACAGAGTATGATGTGAGGGCTTGCAGGGATATATTTCATACAGAAAGGAATGTCTCTTCTAGTGAGATTCTTAGATTTAGCAAATAGACAATGTACTGGCTATGATAATTAGAAAAATGAGCAACAACATGCTGTAGAATAACATATGGTGTGAGTTTGGGGGTTATAAATGTAATGAGTGCTCATGGTAGAAACTGTGTAAAAGGGCTGGGTGTGGTGGCTCATGCCTGTAATCCCAGCACTTTGGGAGGCCAAGGCAGGAGGATCGCTTGAGCTCAGGAGTTCAAGATCAGCCTGGGCAATGTGGTGAGACCCCACCTCCACTAAAAATATAAAAGTTAGAAAAAAATTCTGTAAAATGCAGAAATATACAAATAATAAAATACAAAATTACCAGAAATTCCACCACCCAGAGGTAATGACTGTTAACATTTTTGCTGTAAAAAATTAGAACCATATTTTTATATGTGACTTGGTATTTTGCTTTTCAAAATTAACTTATTTTAATTCTTCCCAAAATCATGTAATATTTTTTGAAAATATAAACTTAAATAGCTCCATAATATTCCGTTTACAGAGGTAACATAACTTACTTAACCGTTCTCTAGTTGTGGAACTTTAAGTTATGTAAAATTTTATGCTATTATAATCCAGTGATCCTCATGTTTTAGTGGAGAAGTTTGATCCATTTATATTTATTATCAGGTTATGTTTGCTGTTATTTTTCATCACATTTTGTACTGCCTTACTTCTCCTTTTTCTTAGTTGTTATTGTTGGATTTTGTTTTGATCTTTTACAATATGAAGTATATATTCTTCACTTTTTTTCCTCAAGTGATTTAGAAGGTATAATTCCTATTTTTTCTATTAGTAGTTAATTTAAATCTGGGGGGAAAAGTATACTTATTTTCTCTGGTTATCAGTGTCAAGAATGAAATGTCATCTATTGATATCACCCTATGAAAGAAAAAAATTTTAGCACACTTGTACTTCTTGCTTCTTTCCTCACCCCCATTCCACTTAACAACTTTTGTTGATATAATCTGGGATTTCAGACACATTATGATGATTATTTTACTATTTATATTTTATTTCTTCTCATTCAGAAATTACATTTTCCATTTGTATAACTTTACAATGATATTAACAGTATTATTTTCAGACTTGATGCTGTTTTGTTGATTTATTTACCAGTAGTTAGTTCTATTATAACACAACCCTATATTTGAGTTCCTTATTTTGATCCAACACTGGTTGGATGCATTTTGTGAGCACTTAAGTTTTTCAGGAATGGTAAATAGGTGGTTCGCTTTCTGAGCATGTCTGAGAACATCCATCCTTTGTAGCCACATGAATTGGCTACAATGTTTTTTACTCAAAAATCTATAGATGCTTTTCTGTTGTTTTCAGATTTTCATTTCTGTGAAGGAGAACTCTGCAGCCAATTTTATTTGTTATTAGTTATTAGGTATCATGGATACCTAGAATATTATATAAATTAATATGGTATGTGAATCTTATAATTTCTGAAAGATCACAGGCTATATGTCTACGTATTAAATATGTTTTCATATTTAATTTAACTCAGTGTTCTTTCTGCAGACACAACTGCTGGAATTGAGTAATCCTTAATAGAGATAGAGTAGTGCTTGGATTTGCTGCCCATGTCTCTTCTCTTCTTGTAATCTCCATCTCTTTATCCTTTTTTTTTTTTATCCTTTTCTTCTGAGCTTTAGGATAGCTTTCTTTTTCTTTTTTTTTTCTTTTTTTTCCTCTCTCTTTTTTTTTTTTTTTTTTTTTTTTTTTTTTTTTTTTTTTTTTTTTTTTTTGGAAACAGGGTTTACCAAGAGCCAGTATGGATCTCCCCAAGCAAGAAATCATATATGGCAGGGCCAGGTGCAGTGGTTCATCCTGTAATTTCAGTTTAGGCAACATAGTGAGACCCCATCTCTACAAAAAATTGAAAATTAGTCAGGCACAGTGATACATGCTTTTGGTCCCAGCTACTCGTGAGGGCTGAGGCAGGAGGATTGCCTGAGCCTGGGAGGTTGAGACTGCAGTGAGCCGTGATTGCACTACTGCACTCCAGCCTGGGCAACAGAGCAAGACCCTATCTCAAAATGATTCCACAGGTCAGAAGAACAGGATAAAGAGGTGGAGATTACAAGAAGAGAAGACACATGGACAGCAAGCCCAAGCATTACTCTATCCACCATGGTAGAGCCAGTTACTCAACAAGAATTTACTGAGCACCTACTCTGTGCCAGGTCCTTCATTAGGAGCTAGAGATCAACTATAAGCCATGCAGATCCCATCTCTACCCTCAAGGAGCTGACTGTTTAGGTGTTGGAGGTGTGGACAGAGCAGTAGACATTCAGTGTAGCGGCAGGTGCCTCAACAACAGGAGCTTGCAAGACAAGAGGATAGGTCTTAGTTTTGGGTGATCTGTTGGCTCCTGGAGGAAGTGATGCATCTGGAAGATCCAGTGAGACCCTAAGGATTCTTTCCTGCATTCAATAAATATTCACTGGACTCTGGCTCTCTGTCCAGTGATGTTCTGAGCAGAGCAGGGAACAAGAGGAGAGCTTCCTTGCTAGTAGAGAGACAGATCTCAAGTAAACAAAGAAAATTATAGCATTATGCACATGGGGAACTGTTCGGAAGGTAAATCAAGCAGGGTAAGGAGTTCAAGAGGGCAAGAAGGCTGTTCTAGCAAGGGCGCGCAGAGAAGGCGACTCTGGGGAAGCCAAGTCTGGGTGGAGCACTGAAAGAAGAGAGAAAGCATCCTGGGCAGGAGGAACAGCAAGAACCAAGGTGCTGAGGCCAGACCAGCAGGAGGGCCAGTGTAACTGCAGTGGATGGAGAGAGGCCAGTGGCAGGGAGGGGAAGGTGGGAGCCCTGTTCCCCTAGCCTCAGAGATCAAGGGAGGGAGTGTGGGTTTGATTCCAGGTGGAAGGAGGAACCAAGGAAGGTTTGACTGGGTGAGAGGTTAGGGATGGAAAGGGCAGGTGTGTCACGATCTGAGAACAAACTGCAGGGAGGGGACTGGAGGGTGGAATCACAAAGACCTGCCTGGAGGGCGGTGCAGTGGAGATGTGACAGTGGGTGCCAGGGAGGTGGTGATGAGTAAGGATTCCCCAGGCTGAGCTGAGTCTATGTCTTCCAATAATTCTGTGACTGTAAGCGTCCCACTCATCTGGGGTATGGTGGACTCACAGTGGCAGAGACATTACCACAGGGCTCAATGTGTGCCTCAGTTACCTATTTATTCATAACAAACCACTCAAAAACTCCAGGACTTAGAAGGAATGATGGAATTAGGAAATTGCCATCTGGCAACCAATGCAGCAATAATTGTTTTGGGCAAGAATCTTCACTGGATGCCAAAACTACTGGGCAAAAGTATGAGAAATAGGATAGTTACTGAGGCTCAGAATATATTCAAGAAGATAATCATTTCTAAGGGGAGAATAGTAACTCTCAGCAGAGAGATCCAACAGATACCACCTCAACCAAGCGAGCAAAGTCTACATCACCATGAATGGAACACATTGACATCTTGTGCCTCTAGACAAGGACACAGGATCACTTTAGTGTTTCTGCCAAAACTCCAAATGAGGGACATTCCACAAAGTAACTGGCCAGTGCTCCTCTAAAGCATCGTGAAAGGTCATGAAAGACAAAGAAAGGCAAAAAATGTCTAAGGAGCTATCCCAGATTAAAGGAGACTAAAGAAACCTGAGAACTAGAGGCCTTGTGTGCTTGTGACCTGGAGCCTGGATGCCTGGAGGACATCAGTGGGACAGTCAGGAAAGTTGCAAAAAGGCTGCCGATAAAATAATAATTTGATGTTGGTGTTAATTCCCTAATTTTACTCATTGCACTGGGATTATATAAGAGAATGTTCTTGCTTTTGGAAATACATATTGAAAATACTGAGAGGTAAAAAGAAAAAAAAATTAGTGACTTAAAGCAACAATAATTAATCATTTCTCACAGTTCTGTGGGCACCTGATCTGTTCCTTTACTGTTTGTGTCTGGCCTTGCTCATGCAGCCAGAAGGTCCCTCACACACCTGGTAGTGGGTGCTGAGCTGGCTGGGCTCCCTCAGTTGTCCTCATGGCCTCTCGTCCTCTGGAGCCTGGACCGGCATCTTTATGTGGCTGTCTCAGGCACACTCCAAGAGGAGGAAGGTGAAGCTGCAAGACATCCTGAGGCCTGGGCTCTGGTACCCATATGGATACCACATTCTATTGGACAAAGCAAGCCCAAAGGCCAGCCCAGCCTCACAGGGTGGGGAATAGACTCCACCTCTTCAGGAGAGGAGCGCTGAAGAATGTGTGGCTGTATTTAATCTCCACACATGCCTTTAAGGCATGTAGTTGTATTACTACTGTATTAGGGTGCCCTAGAGGGACAGAACTAATAGGGGGGAAAGAGAGATGCGGGGGAGGGGGAAAGAGAGAGAGAGAGATAAAGGGGAGTTTATTAAGTATTAACTTACACGATCACAAGGTCCCGCAATAGGCTGTCTGCAAGCTGAGGAGCAAGGAGAGCCCATCTAAGTCTCAAAACTGAAGAACTTGGAGTCTGATGTTCAGCAGCAGGAAGCATCCAGCACAGGAGAAAGATGTAGGCTGGGAGGCTAGGCCAGGCTCACCTTTTCACTTTTTTCTGCCTGCTTTACATTCACTGTCAGCTGATTAGATTGTGTCCACCAGATTAAGGGTGGGTCCACCTTCCCCAGCTCACTGACTCAAATGTTAATGTCCTTTGGCAACACCCTCACAGACACACCCAGGATCAATACTTTGCATCCCTCAATCCAATCAATTTGACAGTCAGTATTAGCCATCACAACTACCACCAAAATCATGCCCCTTCCTACTCCCCTATTCCTGTCCACCACAGACCTGTTTTCTGACCCTGTAGTTTTGCCTTTTCCAGAATGTCATATAAATGGAATCATCCTACTATGGTTTGAATATGTCCTCCAAAGCTTATGTGTTGAAAACTCAATCTCCAATGCAATAGGGTTGAGAGGTGGAACCGTTAAGAGGTGATTAGGTCATGAGGACTCTGGCCTCGTGAATGGATTGATATCATTATCTCAGGAGTGCTTTCATTATTGAGAGAGTGGGTTTGTTATAAAAGAGAGTTCAGCCCCCTCTTGCTCCCTCTTGCTCCCTCTTGCTCCCTCTTGCTCCCTCTTGCTCCCTCTTGCCCTCCCGCCTCCTGCCATGGGATGATGCAGTAAAAGGCCCTGCCCGGATGCTAGCACCATGCTCTTGGACTTCCCAGCCTCCAGAACCATGAGCCAATAAATTTCTGTTCTTTATAAATTATCCAGTCTCTGGTATTCTGTTATAGCAGCACAGACTAAGACAGGTATTCTTTGGTGAAATGCCTATTCACACTTTTTTTTTTTACATTTTTTGAAAGGGTTCTTTTTCTTATTGAGTTTTGAGAATCCTTTATATATTCTCGATACAAAGTTTTTCTCAAGGTGCAAGTATTTTCTTCCAGTCTATAGTTTGTGTTTTTATTCTCTTAATAGTGTCTTTCACAAAGAAGTAATGAAATTCAATTTATCAATCTTTTCTTCCATAGATAGTGCTTTTAACATTGTATTTAAGAAATATTTGCTTAACTGAAGCTCATAAAAATGTTCTCCTGTATTCTTTTATAAGTTTTATAGCTTTTAGTTGTACATATAGTTCTGTAATCCATTCTGAGATTTGTTTGGTATAAAATTTTAGATACAGGTTGAGTTTCATTTTTCTGCATATGGATGTTTGGTTGTTCTAGCATCATTTCTTGAAAAATTTATTGCAGAGCAAATTCACCTGGATTATGTGTTTATTTGAATGGTTGGGGCAGGAGTGATAGAAATGATTGATGCCTAGGGCCAAACAGCCCTCATGTTCCCACCTGGCATCAGGTTTTAGATTTCCACCCTACCCATGGGTCCTGGGCAGTCAGACCCTGTCAAACAGACAGTTGTCCCCGGACCTTGTCAGGCCTTACGCAGTTACTGTTTAACACCCTGCGTGAAAACAGGATTATCTTATAACCACTGAGGGTTTGAATGTGGCTTCAAAGCCTCAGTGTGTGAGCCCAATCTTTATTGTCAGATATTTCATGATTGAGAGCTAATGACCTCTTGGACTCCTTTGATATTGAGAGGAAACTCACAAGGTGCTGAAACAAGGTTCTGAAGGGAAGGAAGGGAGCCTGGCCTGGAGGAGTTATAGCAGTGTCTGGACATGAGAGGGCAGGATTTGTTCTAGGCCCCCACATGAGCAAAACAAAGCTGGGAACTCCAAGCCTGGTGGTGTGAGCGCTCATTCACCCGTGCAGGTGGCTCGTGCCTTTCTTTCTGTGGTGTGGCCATGGGGGCTCTGCCTGGTCTTTGCCCCAGCCATTCCACTTCTGGGATGTGTATCCCAAGGAAATACACAAACAAGTGGACCAGGCTTTGTTTAGTATGGCAGAAAGCTGGAAACAGCCCGAGTGTCTAACAATTGATTAAATGCGGTCTGGGCTGATTTTCAGAGCAGAATATCATGCAGCTCTTTAAGGGGTGATGCAAAGGTCTGTGATTGGGAGAGTGATGGGGAATGCCATAGGGTGAGAAGAGTGGGTTACAGGACGGTACATGTGTACAATGGAGACTTTTTGGTAAATATTAGATGTTCATGTAAGCATAGTTATTTTGTTGTTTACCTTAACAACTGAGGATCCAGTTTGCTTTGTAATCAGCCCTTAATCTTTGCAGTTGTAGTGTCTGGGTTTTATTTGATCAGAAATCCTGCCCTCTTTTCCCACTGGACATTTTGTTAAGCTCACCCTGACAAAATTCACACTCCCTGGCTCCTCACCATCACCAACATCAGGGAACCTCAAGGGCAGGGAGCATGGTTGCTACTCTCCCATTCCACACCAGCCAGGGCCTGGTCCAAAGTAAGTGCTTAGTAAGTGTCTGTTTCATACACTACCTCATGTGGAGCAGCATCAGGGCTGTGCACAAAGCCCAAAGGAAGTGCATAGAGGTGGACAGCTGAATGCATGGATCCAGGCATGATGTTTGACATATTTAACAACACAATTGTCTTGGCTCTGATCGACTATTAGTTGCTGAAATGGAAGATGGAATGTGGGGTTTGGCAGAAGGGCTGGGACAGGGGAGGCATTAAGAATGGCACTCAAGCAGCTTGGGACAGTGGCAGTTTGCCTCCTGGGGAGAATGAATTTAAAGAGTTTAATAACTGACATGGCTGCATGTCATCCACGGGTGGATGGACGAACAGACAGGTGGCTGAGTAGGAAGACAAAAAGATGAAAGGATGGATGGAAGGATGGAAGGATGCATGGAAGGATGGACAGATGAATGGATGGAAGGATGGATAGATGAATGGATGGATGGACGGATGGATGGATGGATGGATGGATGGATGGATGGATGGATGGATAGATGGATGGATAGATGGATGGATGGAAAGATGGAAATACAGATGGATGAATGGAAGGATGGAAATATAGATGGATGGAAGGAAGGAAGGATGGATGGATGTAGGGTGGATAGATGGAAGGATGGAAAGATAGATGGAAGAATGGATGGATGAATGGATGGCTGGATGGAAGGATGGATGGAAGGCAAGTTGATGAATTAATGGTAGACAGATAGGTGAGAGGAATGGCAGCAAGAAGGATGGATGAAAATGTAGAATGAAAGAAGGATGAAGGATGAGTAGAAAGAGGAGGATGGATGATGAAAAGGTAGGAGAATGCATGGACAAGTGGAAAGACAGGAGGATGGAAGGATGTTTGCACAGAGATTGAGTGGTGGTGGAGAAAAGCCCTTTGGTGGTGGCCTGGCTCTCAGCTCTGGACATCTACAGGTAGTTTCCTGGTCCCCTACATCATCATGCTTATCGTGGAGGGAATGCCACTCTTGTACCTGGAACTAGCTGTGGGGCAGCGCATGCGGCAGGGCAGCATCGGTGCCTGGAGGACCATCAGCCCGTACCTCAGCGGTGTCGGTACGTGGGGCCCCTCCAGTCCTCTCCCACCCAGAGACCTGGGCAGCATGGGAGTGTGGGTGGGATCCCATCAGCAAAGCTGTTGGATCAAAGGGTGAGCACAAGGCCCAAGAGAGAGCCCTTGCCTGGAGTGAACAAGTGGCCTGGTGGGGATGTCGTAGAATGTGGGCTGAGAGGAGCTGATTTCCTACCCACAGGGCAGTGAAACAGGGAGGATGCATGCCCCTTGGGGAACAGATGCCACCCTGCTTCTCTTCTCTGGACCTCAGCTTGGTCACCTGTAAAAGGGAAACAGCTGTAACTCCAAGTCCTAGCTAACAATCATTCTGGAAACTCACCCAACTGCTCCCTGTTAAATAACAGCTCTCTCTTTTAGTAAGCACCTGCTACTTGCTGGGAGCCAGCCTATAGGATATATGTGCATGAGTTCATTTAACCTTCTTTACACCGCTGAGGTGTTGCGGAGTGCCATTAATGTCTCTGGGGTGGGGAGGCAGAGGCCCACACGGACAGCAGGAGGGGGCTGTTTCATCTCATGCCTCTCCTGAGTGACCTTGAGCCAGAGTCCCAGGTACTTCCAGGACAACCTCCACCTGCCCTGCACATCGCTTATGACCCAGGGCTGCCTCTGCATGCAGAAGGAACCCTGACCAGAAGCAGCCATGGCATGTGATGCTCACCCCTCCTGCCCCAGAAAGGAAGGCAGGCAGGAAAGCAGAGTGACATTTCAGGAGCAAAGAGGATGGAAGCGTATACATGACCTGGTCGCAGATGCAGAAGAAATGTGCCCAGTGTTCTCACAAATCATCTCCAACCCCAGACTGCCTCCTTGTCTTGAATGGCTATTACTTTTTTTTTTTTTTTTTTTTTTTTTTTTTTTTTTTTGAGGCGGAGTTTCACTCTTATTGCCCAGGCTGGATTGCAATGGCACAATCTCAGCTCACTGCAACCTCCACCTCCCGGGTTCAAGCGATTCTCCTGCCTCAACCTCCTGAGTAGCTGGGATTACAGATGCCTGCCACCATGCTCGGCTAATTTTTTGTATTTTTAGTAGAGACAGGGTTTCACTAGGCTATTAATTTTTAACACAGAAGTGTGTGGTTTTACAATCTGCCTGAATAAGCAATCACAGAGGACTTCTCAGAGGCATCTTCTGCATCATAAGAAAGATACCAGATATTTGTGCCAACCAGGGGATGCTGGTGGATATTTAACAACCAGCTCTCAGAGTGGAGTGGGAGTGGGGAGGGGAAGCCCTGGTTTATAGCATATGCCGATGCCTGTGGGGGTAAATATGTGCACCATGGCCAGTTTCTACTACTGAGTGTTCCAGCACTTGGGCTTGGGGAGAGGAGGGAATTCTGGTTCTCAAGGGTTGGTGTGGGCCAGCCCCAGAGCCCTGCTGGCTGCCACCCTTCTCTCTGCTCTCAGGACCCACCCTGGGTTTTGTGCAGACCTGACCAAATTACAGGCAGCCCCCTCCCCATCCCTCCTCTCCTGGCCACCAGGTGACTCAACCACTGGTGAGCCAAGGAGGGAGTGTAACCGTACATCTGGCACAAGGTGGCACTTCACAGCGACAGTGCTTCTCACAGCATGACGTTGTGAACCCATTTCTGCCACTTACCAGCTGGGTAGTCTTGGGCAGGCTCCAGGCCTCAGTTTTCTCCTCTGTGATATGAAGATAATACCGTCGTAAGGACCAAAGGCACGTAAAGTACTTACTTAACACAGTGCCTGGCAGTTAGATCTCAAAAACATGTCATCAGCCTTCTGTCCCAGAAGGTGAGGAGGGAGGTTGGAGAAAAAGAAATCACCCTTATGAAGTGCTTACAGGTGCCTGGTCTCGCTTAATGCTCACCACACAAACCTGGTGGAGGGAGGCCTCACCACAGGCACATCCTGGGAGCACACGCTGGGCCTGGCAGAGGGGGAAGGGCCATCCTCAGCCCTCAGCGTAGCCCTCTGCTTCCTTGCAGGGGTCGCCAGCGTGGTGGTCTCCTTCTTCCTCTCCATGTACTACAACGTCATCAACGCCTGGGCCTTCTGGTACCTCTTCCACTCCTTCCAGGTGAGCCACGGCCCGTGCCAGAACAGGAGTGGGAGCGAGAAAGGGAGAGAAAAGCAGGGCCACCCACTCAGGGGAGGGGGTGTGGGGCAAGGTGAGCAGCCTCGGGGCGGGGAGCCAGTGGGTGGTGTGAGGTGGAGGGGAAGCCATGCACCCCAAACCACATGGAGGGCTTCTGAATCCGGGCTCCACGGGCCCCTTACGCTGTAAGCAAGAGTCCACCGGTGTGAGTGTGCATGTTCTTGGAGAGCAGGTCCATGGCCTTCGGTGGATTCTCTCTGATGGATGTGACCCCCCCCCCAACAAACAATAACTACTGCACAGTGTGCCTAGGAGGAAATCTGCGGAGAGGACTGATGGGGAGGGATTCCCTCAATCCAGCAAGACAGCAATGTCTGTCCTCCTCCCCATCCCCTTCTCCCACTTTCCACGGGGTCACTTGTGCTTCCAGGTTTCTGACTCCAGCCTGAGCCTCTCCTTTTCCCTGCAGACCTCCAAGTTCTCCTAGAAAGACCATTGTCACCCTGTAACACAGTAGGGCCATTTTAAACCACACATTTCTGATGATAACTGCAGCTAACACTCCGTAGAAAACGTGGAAGGGGCTGGAAATTGTAGAGAAGCAAGAACTCCAATTCCACACAGACAGCTGGTATTATATCCAGGACAAGAGGAATTTTCCTCTCCACTGCTCATGCTCATTTCTGTTAACTGGCTCCTGCCGCTCCACTCTCAGGAACCCCATCCTCCACTGCCTCCACCTGCTTCCAGGAACCATCTTCACCTTGGCTTCTTCCCAGATGGGAACAGAGGAGGAGGCAGGAGCTAATCAGGCCAATGCCTTACCCTTTGCCCCTGAGCCAGGCCTTCATGGGACATGCCTGTCCCCTAGGTCCACAAGCAAGACAGGGCTGGCATGGACTATGGACTGAACTGGGTTTGCCTCTGGGATGCTTGGGCACAGCCTTGACTCTGTGGGGGCATGAGGAATGCTTGGGTGAATGACTTTAATAATCCTGATTTGGCATACCCCACTCTGGCTTCCCAATGAGCTCCACCAAGCTTGCCCCATTGCACATATCTCTAGCAAGAAAGATGTGCCCTGAGCTTAGTTGCAGTTCCTCCTTCTTTCCCTGGTTCAACCTAGAGTTTCATGAACACTGGCCACAACTCTGCCTCTCCCCAGCCTTCTCGGTGGAAACGGAGCAACTCTTCTCACTCTATTGCCTGGTGACTGTTTCCTATCCTCTCTGCAGGGCTGCCATGTATGGTTGGGCAGGTTGTGCACTGCACAATGGTACCCCCAACTAAGGGCTTGCCATACACATTGTAAACATGTTAGATTTGTGTACTTATTAAGACAAGTTTCCAAAAGCAGAAGCAATGTGTCTTGTCCTAACAAAATCAGAATAATTTACTCATCCCCCGAAAGCAAAAATAAAGTGCCTCAAGAAAGGGGCTCCTTTTTCTAATAGTCAGAAGAATGAGGGCCAGCAATTCCTGAAAATCACTTAAGTGTTCATTCATTGCATCCTTCATAGGTCTGTGGACTTACCCCTTAGTCCCTCTACTTTGAAGCCCTCCTCCATGGTCCTGTAATAAAGAGAGGAATAGTAGCTGCAGACATTCACTTATATGTGCTCTGAGTCAGACACAGGTCCCAGCACTTTAGAAGTGTTCACTCATGTAATCATCACAGCCACCCCGCAAGGCTGAGCGCACTGAGCACCCGAGCAGAGGGGAGCCGAGTAGCTCATAGCTGGTGGGGTTGGACTCAGGCACCTGGTCCCAGAGTCTGTGCTCCTGTCTACTCACTCCCTGGCCAGGCTTTCCAGCCTTGGGTCCAGCCCTTCTCAGCAGGAGCACCTGGGCTGTTATGCATGCAAATGCGGGGATCCTTGTCCTCACCTGCTAGTTCAGAGGTGGGTGAGGGAGGTCAGACTGGGAACTGGCCCATTTAACAAGTTCTCCTATACTCTAAACCTTCTTCACCCTGGCTGCACACTGGGGAGATGAAGTTGCTGGGTGCGGGGTGGGGAGGTGTGAAAAATCCAATGACCAGGCCCTACCCTAAACAGATGAAATCAGAGTCACTGAGGGTGCAGCCTGGGTATCACCCCTGGGTGACTTAGTTGTGTAGCCAAGCCTGGGAAGCAGGCCTGGGCTGGCATCAGCAGGTGGTCCAGTGTACAGACTCAGGTCAGTCCCACACAGGCTGTAAATGGCCCAAGGGGATGTCAGCCAGGGCAGCTCGACTGGGCTTCAGGTCTACTAGGACCCCTCTCACCTGCCTGGGACTTGGTGCTGGCTACCACCAGGCACCTCAGTTCCCTCCACGTGCCTCCCTCTCCTTGCATCCACATCATTCAGGAAGCTAGCCTGGATGTCCCACAGCTGGTCTCCAAGAGGGTGAGAGGCTAGCTACAGGGCTCTGAAGGCCTGGGCTGGGAAGTCACTCACACAGCATCTCTTCACCATATTCAGTCGGTCAGCGTGCATCGGAGGCCAGCCCAGGCTCACAGGGTGAGGCAAGAGATGCCACTTCTGGATGGGAGAAATGTGCACATGCAGAGGGGAAGGACTGTTGGTGGCCAGCTTTGAACACGATATAGATCAAAGCAAGAAACCAGCTCACACATTCCAATAGGCTAGGGTGGCCCTGGGGAGGTATGGCAGGGGTGGGCATGGAGGTCCTCACCAGCACAGTCTCGAGCACTGTCTGGGTATGCAGACCTGGGCTCCAGCTGCCTACTGGCACAGTAGCCATGACCCATCAGGTGATACCCCTGGGCCTTGGTTCTTTTCCTGTGAAATACGGGATTGAGCCCAGTGGGGTGGTCAGACTTGCTTCCATTAATGATGCATTTTGTCTAATTAAATCTGGACTTGCAGAACCCAGATATGTGCAAAACTGATCAATGTGGGGCTGGTCCTCAAAGAGCAGGGCTGGGATCTCCTACCCCGCAAGTCAGAAGTCATTTTTCCTCCCCTCCCTCCCATCTCAGCACCACCGTTTACCACTTGGCCTTGGGTCATGGTCACGATGCATGCACCATTGAGGCTCCTTTGTTCATAAGTGACATGCCCACAGCCTCCTATGGGGGCACACCTGGAGCCTTCTCTTTCATTACTAACAAGATTTCCCAATCCCTGCCTGCCTTGGAGTCCCTGCCAAATGCAAGCGATGCTGCTACTTCCCTTGCTGTAGCAAGCCCTAAGGAAAGAGCCTCTGCTTGTTCTCACTTGGGTGGTCTTTGTTGATTTCCGCAAGTCCCTAGCAAGTCCTGAGATGCATAAGTCTCAGGTTCCGTGCTCACTAAGTGCTGGTGGTGAATGGCATTTCCTGCAACGTACACTGGGTTTGGAAGCTAGCAGGAGATGAGGTTCAGGCCCCACAGCTGTCTTGCCTGTCTGAGCCTGAGAGAACCTGGTGCTAGTGACTTCTTTGAGCTAGAGTCAATGTATACCTGAAGCAGTTAGACTCCTGGACTTTGCAGGGTGGAGCCAGTAAGACTGTCATCTGCTTAAGCTACTCTGAACTGGGCTCTCTGTCACTTTATCTAGTTGGTTCTGAGTTGGTCAAAAAATAGGGACTCTCTCAGTCATTGACCAAGTCTTAAGCAATCTGGGCCAGTGCTGCAGAGAGTGTGGTTTGAGTGCCTGAGCTGACTGTACACAGGCCGTGGGTCGGAGTCCCATCATCATAGCTGGCCTGGCCGTGGTCCATTCACTATTCAGTCTCTGGGACCCACCACGGAGTTCAGTAGTCCTCAGGGAGCACCTGAAGAATTGCAACAAGAACAGAGCCCCCTCCTCCAACCCCTTCCTGCCTCACCCATGCCCCCTGACAAACTCTCCAACTCCCGGTCTGCCTTCAGGGACTCCAGCCACCTGCCCTTCTGGGACCAGCACCCTTCTCTTTCAAGAGTCTCCGCTCAGGGTCACCTCCCTCACCCTTGCCACAGCCTTTGTCCTCAGACTTCACCTCTCTGGATAACACTCGCTTTGGTCCCACAGGATCCCTTGCCGTGGTCTGTCTGCCCACTGAATGGTAACCACACAGGCTACGATGAGGAGTGCGAGAAGGCGTCCTCCACACAGTACTTCTGGTACAGGAAAACCCTCAATATCTCACCGTCCCTCCAGGAGAACGGGGGTGTGCAGTGGGAGCCGGCACTGTGTCTCCTCCTGGCCTGGCTGGTGGTGTACCTGTGCATCCTGCGTGGCACCGAGTCCACTGGCAAGGTGGGACAGCGAGGCACAGATGTCCGGTGCTCCTGGCGGGTGGGAGGGTGCGCCGAGGGGCAGCTGCATCTGTCTCCAACCCTGAGCAATGCCAAGGGAGTGCCCTCTGCAGTGGAGAGGCAGCAGCTATGTTAGGGCAGAGGGCACAGATGGTATTGCTGGGACAAGTCACCTACTAGATGACTATAGAGACAGCCAGAGGTGGTTAAAGTTGCAACCCTAAATCTCAAAACAAGGACTTCCTTACAAAGAAAAAAAGAAAAAAAAAAGAAGTTTTTCTGTACCAGTCAGCCCAAAATCCATACCACCCAGGCAACCAGACAGTGAGTTTGCTTTTCTTTAAGACTATATGTGTCCTCAAGACACCCTAGCCACTGGCTCTCCAACTCAGCTACACATTGATATTTTCTGGAGCACTTTCAAAACTCTCATGCCTTAGCCCTGCCCCCAAAGTTCTGAAGTAACCAGTTTGGGATGTGCCCTGAGCAATGGAGTGGGTGGGGGGATTTTAGAAGCTTGCCAAGTGATTTTAGTGTTCAGCTGAGTTTGAGACCAACCCTTTGTTCTAAGCTGCTTCCAATCACCCTCCATAGCTGTCAGGCTTGATCTCCATAGTCCTTTCTTGGTGCATCCCAAGGCTCACACTTTCACTGGGGCTGACATGTTCCTGCAGCTCTAGTCTGCTCCATGTGGAAGATCTGCTTTCAGTGTTCCCATCACCCGCCACCTGTCTGAAGTTTCAGCAGATGTCCCAAAGCCTAGCACGCCCTGTCTCATTCACTGTCACTTCTCACCGTAGACCCAACATGGCTTGGGCACCCACATTGTCTCATTCTGGCAACAGCCCCTCAAGGTAGATTTCATGATCCCACTCACCTGAGGCTTAGAGAGGTAAATTAACCTGCCCAGGGGCACAGCTAGTGAGGGCAAAGCCCAGCCTCACCCCAAGACTTCCCATTGCCTTGGTTTGGTAGCCACATAGCTCTCTCTATGCCTTAATGATGTCATCAACTCCAACTGTCACCTGCTGAGAGTCCTAAGAGCCCACCTGTCCTCACCCTCTGACTACCTGAGTTGCCTCCTCCAGCCGCATCCCACCCCCCATGTATTTCTTGAGGCATTAGACCAGAGCTACCCATGGTATTCCAGGGCCCATGGGACAACTCCAGTATCATGCCTGGCAAGACATTTTATTTTGGTTTCTAAGACCCCCTGATGGCCAGCCTCTTAGCCCCCAGAGCCCCCTGTGCCATGGCTGAGGAGAGGGATGAGTGAGCACAGGTGCTCTTCCCCCGAGAGAGCTTAGAACCTGCAGCAGCTCACTCAGTCCCATCGTAGAGCCTGGCCATACTGTCATGCTCATAAAAAATGTTTTTGTAATTTATCTTTGCCAGGTTATTATGATCATGATCCAAAAGATCAGAGGGTAACATCTGCAGATATAGAGATTAAAGACCATTACTTTTCCTGATCACTTAGAAATGTGTTACATGAGACCTGTCATGCCATAAAAACTTATTTATTCTTATCGTCTATTTCCTCTGCTTCAGCCATACCCTTCTCCATGGCAAAATACCCCAACAGCTCTATGTAAAGGGAACTAATCTTGTCACAGACATATTCCTGGCATCCTCTGTTGGAATTGCCTTTGTTTTCTGCCAGAGTCTCTGCAGAGTGGTCAGAATTAGTTTCTTCCAATAGGTTAGGCTGGATCACATGTCCAGCAATTCTGCCCACTTGGGGAGAAGTGAGCCACCTTGGTAGGGACTCCATGAGCCTCCGGGAAACTTGCTCATCTCGGGAGAAGGAGGGAAATTCCCGGGGCTGGCCCTAAGGGCCTGCTTAGTGCCCATTGTGATGGATGTTGGTCACGAGTGAGTGCTCTGTCTTTTCATCTCTATCTCTTATCTGGTTTCTTTTCTTATAATCTTGGGTGGATTTATTACTCTTCTCAAGTTACAACAACCTCAGCTAAGAAGCAGTGATAAAAGACACACCCCGCATTCCACCTGCTGTCCTCTGGGTGACAGGGCACAGAGTGCCACTCTGGTGGCCTTGGAAATGGATAAGAAGATGACACCACACCTCAGTGGGAAGGGAGGGTCAAGTGTAATTCAAGTCTACCTGAACATGAGCCACCAGCCATATTTCTCACAGAGAGACTCAAACTTTAAGGGAACTCTTACACAAAAGACAATCTAGCAAAATATTTATTTGCTTTACAAATGAGGCTCTGGTACACATATGAGTTGATTTACAGAAAAAATTCCATTCCTGGATAGGCACACGTGCACTTGAAGGTCTGTATTCTATGGCTTTGTAATAGTTAGAATCACCCAGAGCATGACAGGTGACTACTAACGCTACCATGAACACCGAATATATTAACAAAACATCATTGAACTTACCATGCATGTTGGTGGAGAAAGAAGATCTGGTTGACAAAAATGTGCATTCAGCTGTAATGTTAAAGCCTAAGGAAGTAAACCCTTTTTGGAGGGTTGCCATAAAAATCAGATCTGAATTTCCTATTGTGTTTATTATGGAGACATTGTTCTCTACTCTACACGTCGCTGCTTTCCTGCATGAGCACTCATGACCAATATGCTCTCAGGCCCCAATCCCGGGGAAATCTGTCCTTCTCCAAGCTGCAGATTTTTGTTTCCTTTTAATTGTGTTCCTGCTTTGTGTGTAGGCCACCAGGAAGCTCGGAGCTGAATCTGGCTCAGAAACTGGGTAGAGACTCATGCACAGATTCTATGGGTTGCTTTTTCCTGTGGGCTCATTACTGGATTGCCCATATATTTTTTTCAGGCTGATTTCTTTATCTAGCAATTTTGAAATGTTAATGTGACTGATGTGTTTTTGTGGGTGACCTCAAATCCTTTCCGGAATAAGGTCAGGTTGAAGGGAGGGTGGAAGGCAGAGGCTTGGTCCCTGTTTGCCTTTTCTCTACTGAATAAGAAATGTCTTGCTGGTCACAACTGTGAGCGACCACATCCCACCAACCCATTTCTCCAGCCCTAACCCAGAGCCTGTGTGTGACCCAGAATCTCCATGCCTTTTCCAGCTGTCAGCAGCTGGGCAGTGCAGCCTGAATACCCCAGCTGTGGCGGCGTTCCGCGGGGCGTGGGTGTGTCCTGTGGACCCCACCGCTCCGGGAGGCCGACTCTGCCCTCTGATGCCCGCAGGTGGTGTATTTCACGGCGTCACTGCCCTACTGCGTGCTCATCATCTACCTCATCAGGGGCCTCACGCTCCATGGAGCCACCAACGGCCTCATGTACATGTTCACTCCCAAGGTACGGGCTGAAGCGGAAGGGCCCTAAGGGCGCCCCTCACTCATCCTGCCACCTTCCAGGATGGGTGGGAAGAGGGACAGATGGAGAGTGGGCCAACGCTATACCCAGGGAAGCTGATGTGAGCCCACCAGGGTGTGGTGGGAGTGTGGAGTACCTGCAGTTGCTGGATCACCTCCTCAGCCAGGTCGTCCCCACTCCCTGTTAATTCTGGAGCATTAAGTCTTTCAGCCTCTCCTTTTCATCCTCACTGTCCCCCCAACTCCTGCACCGCCACCACCACCTCCCCTCAAGCCCCTTTCAGACTGTGGACCAAGCGTTTTACCATGAGCACTGCTCTGGTCATCTTGTTTGTGGGCTCATATGGTTCCCTGCACCCATTTCCTTACAGGGTCTCCTACTGTCCCTTCCCAACCCACCCACTCTTCATGCACCCCACACCCAGGGTCCATCCATGGAGGGTGCCCTCTTACCTTTGAGGTGGGGCAAGTTCTTCATTTAGCAAATCTAGCCCCTGGAAATAAAATGACTGTGTCATCCTCCTCCTTCCCCATTCCAAACGCCCCGATGTCAGTGCCGAGAGTCAACCCACACCTAGACCTCCCCTGCCAGGCCACACCACCTCCATCTCTGAGTGCCCAGACCTGTGCGGTATCTGCCCGTGAATCAGGGCTCCGTGTGTGTTTTAACTATTTTACCCTGCAGTATTCCATTGCACACCTCTGCGCTGATGTATAGTGGTGAGCATCGCTGCTTCTGGTTACACACCTCCTATGACTGAAGTGCTGTAGAAGATACGTGGCACCTTATATCCTCCACATAGCACCTGTATTCTCCACAGCACCTTAGCCATGGGAGGTGTGCAGCTTGAACTGTGTGTTTCATCTGCCAGGGAGTGGATGGGGCCAGAAGAGCTGGTCTCCAGTCCCAGGGGTGCCCCTGATGGCTGCGTGCTGTAGGCGAGCTCCTTTCCCTCTCTTGGCCACTCTCCTGTTGAGGGTCTAAGTGTTTGGAATCCCACCCAGGGCTCATCAGCCCTGTCCCTGTTGGCCTTCCAGATGGAACAGCTGGCCAACCCCAAGGCCTGGATCAATGCAGCCACCCAGATCTTCTTCTCACTCGGCCTGGGCTTTGGCAGCCTGATCGCCTTCGCCAGCTACAATGAGCCGTCCAGCAACTGCCAGAAGCACGCCATCATCGTGTCCCTCATCAACAGCTTCACCTCCATATTTGCCAGCATCGTCACCTTCTCCATCTATGGCTTCAAGGCCACCTTCAATTATGAAAACTGCTTGAAGAAGTAAGCTCGGGCTGTCCCACCGAGTCCCAGGCCTCCCTGAGCTCTGAGCTGAAGGGTCGCCTGGGCAAGGGCTGGGGCAAAGTGTACCAGTTTTGGAGTCCTCAATCCAGGGCTCACATTCGGACTCCTTACACCACCACCAGTTGCTGGGGGGCCTGGGGCATGTCAACATCTGCCTGGCAGGGATGAGGGCACGTTAATGTGTTGCGAGCACTTAGTGTAATAGGACATACGACAATCAAACTTTGTTTCTTCTACCCCATCTCTCCCACCTCAAAAGTAACCAAGAAGCCTCTAACTAAGCCACAGAGATTGCAGGATACACTTTCTGTGGCCCCTTGCCCAAAATACAAGGACATCATCCAGGAGGTATGCTGTCCAGTTGGGTAATTACCAGTCACAAGTGGCTGTTTACAAATTTACATTTAAATCAATGCAACTTAATTCATATTCCCATGTTACTTTCAATCAGTTGCTCAGTGTCCACCATCAAGTACTCAGTTGCCGGCCAGTGAGTGCCAAATTGGACAGCCCAGATAGAGAACATTTTCATCAGCATGGAAACTTCTGCTGGACTATGTTGGTCCAGAGGTTAAAATAGCCTAGCTGTGTGAGTTTGGTGCCTGTTGTCATCATTGTTCATATCTGAGGCTTCTTCAGTACCATTCAAAATTACTCCGCCCTTTAAAAGATCACCAAGCAACAGGTTCCCTTTCCTCACCTAATCAGAAAAGAAGAGGCTGACGGGAGGCTTTGGTGACAGCTGCCTTTCTGATCAGTGAAGGTCGATCCAATGGTCTGCTCTGCAGGGTGAGTCTGCTGCTGACCAACACTTTTGACCTTGAAGATGGCTTTTTAACAGCCAGCAACCTGGAGCAGGTGAAGGGCTACCTGGCATCTGCCTACCCAAGCAAATACAGCGAGGTGTTCCCGCACATCAAAAACTGCAGCTTGGAGTCGGAGCTAGACACGGTAACGTGCCCAGGCAAGGTTGGGGACTGTCTTCTCTCCACACACTCATGGGGACCTTGGTGAGCTGCTGACTTGGGAGCTAGGTGAGGTCCATAAAAATGAAGAAAGATCCTGAATAACTTTTCCTGCAACTCCAAGGAGAAGAGGCTTTACCACCACTCTCCTGAGGGCTGCTCGAGAATGCTAGTTACAGTAAACTTCCTGAGGGACCTCTCTGTCTGTTCTTTTTCTTTTGTGTTTCTAAGCTTTTAAAATACAGGAAAGTAGAGAGAATAATATAACAAACACCCATACATATACCACTCAGAAAGATCCATTATAAACATTTTGTCATTTTGAGTTCAGATTTTTTTTATATAAAGGGAAAGAATGTTTCAAAGATGAAGTTAAAAAGTCCCCTTTGTTTTCCCTACTCACCAGAGGCAAGAACCTTCATTTTTATATTTTATATTTTACATTTTTATACCCATCTATGTATTCTTAAATAATATCATTGTTTTGTTGGCAGTTTTTATTTTATTTTTTCTTTTTTCAACAAGTCTTTTGCACTCCTATGTCGGCAGTTTTTAAATGGGCATAAATGGTCTGGAAAGATACTTCTCTCATTCAGCATTTTAATTTTGAGATCTGTCCATAATAATACATGTGGAACCTCATTGTTCATTTAAATGCTGCATTTTATTCCATCACACAAGTATACTGCAATTTATTTATCCATTGCAGTATAATAGACATTTGGAGGGTTTTTTTAAATTTTTGCTACTGAAAGTCATCTTTATATTTTACAGAATTATCTCTGCTGTGCTGGGAGCTTTATTTTTTCACATTAGTTTGAGGATCAGTTTGATAAGTTTCATTGGAAAAAAATCTTCTAGGGAATTTTTACTAGACTTGCATTGATTTTATAGTGTAATTAGGGAGACTTAATATCTTTTGAGTTGTGACATTTGACTCAGGAACATACTTTCTCTCATTCACTCAGGTCTTTTAAAATATTCTTCAGCTAACTTTCTCTATGAACATCTTGGCACATCTTTCATTAGATTTCTATTACCTTACTGTTTTATTGTATTGTGAATGGTGTCTCTTCCCCTCATTCTATCATTGTTTGTTTTTGTTGCAAAAGGAAGCTAAAAATTTTATATGTTGACCTTGTATCCAGCAATCTTGATGAATTCTCTTATTAATTCTCACATTTAGCTATAGACTTGCTTCAGTTTTCTATGTTAAACTGTCCTATCGCCTGCAGACTGAATTTTGCATTTTTCTTTTCAATGCTTATATCTCATTCCCTTGTTCTTATTGTATTCACTAGGATTTCTAGCACATGGGAGTAGAAGAAATGATAGTAGGCATATTTGTCTAATTCTTATATTTAAAGTAAACACTTCTAGAGATTATTTCTAGAGAGTGTTCCTAGGTAATGCTTTTCAAGGGTAGGGAGTAGGGAGGGCCTGTGGTTCTGGTTGCCAGTAAGCTACTTTGGAGGTTGGTATTTTGGGGGTGGTTGGTTGGTTGGTTGGGTTGGGTTTGTTTGGCACTTTGTTTCATGGGTGCAACCACTGTAGGTCATTTCAGGGGTTAGGCAATGCTTTTTTCTCCTGCTTGTTCAGCCCTAGCTCCATGCTTGCACTGGCCTGTGGCATGAGCCTTCTTCCCCGGGCAGGCATCAGACCCCAGCCCCCAAACCCCAGCCTTCAAGGCCTAGGTCCTGTTCAGGTGACCCACGAGGTCCTTCGGCTTCAGCACCTGTTCAGTGCTTTCACTTCAACTTGACTTTATGGTTTTGGCACCTGGGAGTTTTCCTCACTACTTTTGAGCTTGGCTGTACAGCCAAGAATTACATGGTTGGTTATTGATTTATCTAGACTTCGTTTTTCCTGTTGCTTTGTTCTTTTTTTTCTTTCTTTCTTTTCTTTCCTCATTCCACTTTATTCCCTGCTGTTTGGAATTTGACTGCTTGATTTCTTCTTGAAATTTTCCTTTCATATTTAACTTAATAAAGTCTAAAGTTAAACAGCATCTTGACCTCCTTCCCAAAATTCAAAAGGACTTTAGAATACTTTCATTTTATCGCTCCCGTTTTAAATGATTGTTTTCTAGTTCTGTCTCTTTAACCCCATACATTGGACATGACGTTATTATTATTTTATACAGCTCTTGTATTTACCTACATGTTTGCCATTTTATTTGTTCACCATTCTTTCTTGCATCCCAGTGTCTCCAAAGGTTTTTCCTTAAAATACTTTCATTTAGAGCAGTTTTCTTAAATTTTATTCTGTAATTGGCATCTATCTTTTAAAGACATTTTTCCTCAGAGTAGAAAATTCCAGGTTAAAAGTTATTTTCTCTCAACGCTTTGAAGATGTTTGCTATGTGATTCAGGCTTCCATTGTTGCTGTTGAAATTTTCTTTCATTCTTTGTAAGCAAGCAGTTTTTTCTCTTTCTCATGATCGTCTCTTTGTCTTTGGCCTCTGCAATCTAGACATGGCATGAATATATTTTTATTTATCCACTCTAGGCCTAGGTGAGGTTGGGCTTCCTGAATCTGTGGGTCCATGTTTCTTATCAGTTTTGGAAAATTCATACCTATTATCTCATAACCATTGTCTCTGATTCTCTCATTTTTCTCCTTTTGGAACTTCATTAGATGTGACTTTTTCATCCTCTCCTACAGGTTTCTTAACGTTTCTTTTATTTTTCCCATCTTCTTATCCTTTTATGTTTTATTGAGTCATTCCTGCATATATCTTTCAGTTCACTAACTCTCTTTTCAGCTGCATCTAATCTGGTATTTAATTGTCAACTGAACCTTTTAATTCAATAACTATATTTTTTATATAGATGCTATTTTTTTTCCAATTTATTTGTCCATCCCAATAGTTTCTTGATACATGTTTATCTTTGTAATGTTACTCTTTGTTTCTTTAAACATTTCATACATAACTGTTTCAGTGGTGGCCATAGGCAAGAGAAGGAGAGCAGTATTTTAACACTGTTTAGAATTGCTGGCTCATGATAATAATAAAAAGTATATCAACTTTTTGTAGATTTTTACTATTGTTTTTAAATCCTCTACAAGTGGTCACTCCCTTGTTGTTAGCACATAAAGCCACCTATTTTCAGTATGCCCCTGAGCAGCTGGTATGCTATAGAATTGACCTGTGTTCTTGTATTAGTCAATGCAGCCTGCCATAACAAAGTATCATAGTCTGGGTGGCTTAAACGACATAAATTTATTTTCTTTTATTTACTTTTAGTAGAGACGAGGTCTTGCTATGTTGCCCAAGCTGATCTCAAACTCCTGAGCTCAAGTGATCCTCCCACCTAAGCCTCCCGAAGTGCTAGGATTATAGGCATGAGCCACTGTGCCCAGCAAGCAACAGGAATTTATGTCTCACAGTCCTGGAGGCTGAGAATTCCAAGATCAAGGTCCAGCAGGGTTTGGTTTCTGATGAAGGCCTGTTTCCTGGTTCATGAATACTTGTCTTCTCACTGTGTCCTCACACAATAGAGAGTCCTCTCTGTCTCTTCCTCTTGCTATAAGACCACAGTCTGGTCAGATTAGGGCTCCAATATTATAACTCCATTTAACCTTAATTACCTCCTAAAGACCCTATCTCCAGATACAGTCACATTGGGAGCTAGGGTTTCAACATACAAATTTCAGGTGGACACGGTTCAGTCCATAGCAATTCTGAATCTGACAATCCAACATCTGCCACCCTCGGGGAGGGTTGTTCTAAATCTTATTTCTTATTCTTGCTAGTTCTTCACTCACAGTGACTTCTCTCCTTGTGGGTTTGTAAATCCCTGTTTATGAGCACTTTGCTTAATCTCTGGGAAACCTGTGTGTCTAAATCGGGGGGCTTCTACCCAGGGAGGGCTTGTTTTTGCTGCTTCTGTGGGTAGCCAGGCAGTATGCACAACTTATTATCCCTTTTGAGCCCCTTGGGGGATTGTCTTTAAGCAGGAGTTCCAGCCTCAATTTCCATAGTTTGACATCTCCGCAACAGCATTACCAACACAGGGACCTGACCGCTGAGCACCTGGCCCTCCTGGTTGCCTGCTGACCAAGCTGGCTCTCCACAGTTCTGCTTCCTGCTGCCCTGGCCCTGCCCTCCCTCCCCAGGTCCCAGCCACAGAAGTTTCAGGACACCTAGTCAGTCATCACATTAGAAGCAGAAATTATGCATTGTTTTATTATTTTTCATCCAGAATTTACATAAGTTGGGGCAGAAAAGGGGAACTCAGTGTTGCAGGCTGGCTGCAAGTTTTCACGTGCTTTGCATATATGAGCTCCCAGAAGCTCCCATTTCTTTTTGGCCCAGCTGAGTGTAAGGGAATGGTCTGCAGATGGAAGCTCCAACCTCACAATGTGGCTTCTCATGGCCACTTCCAAAGTCCTCCATGTTGCTTAGCACTGAATGCGTGAATAAGACTGTAAGTCCCTCATGCATGTAACTGGTGTCTTCTCACCCTGGGCAGGCAGTCCAGGGCACTGGCCTGGCATTCATCGTCTACACGGAGGCCATTAAAAACATGGAGGTGTCCCAGCTGTGGTCGGTGCTCTACTTCTTCATGCTGCTGATGCTAGGCATTGGGAGCATGCTAGGAAACACAGCAGCCATCCTCACCCCTCTGACAGACAGCAAGATCATCTCCAGCCACCTGCCCAAGGAGGCCATCTCAGGTCAGCAGGCCAGCCAGCGGAGGGGGCGGGGATCAGGAGGGCCAGGGCATGGGGATGAGCAGGGGAGAGTTCCCTCAGGGGTCGTGGGCTGGTTCAGGTGGCTGCAGGGGGCTGCAGCCACCTCACCATGGTCCTGCCATGTCTTCTCACAACCCAGGACCTGGGCCACATGATTCATCCTGTGCGTTCCATTCTCCACATCACAGGGAAGTGAAGTGGCCACCCCGACCCAACTCCCCAGCCTGACATTCGAAGTTCTCCAGGCTAGGAGAGAACTTGCTGTTGTTTTTGTTTGTTTTCATTGAGGTATATTATATATATTTCAGACAGAGTCTCACTATGTCACCTAGGCTAGAGTGCAGTCGCGTGATTTTGGCTCACTGCAACCTCCATTTCCCGGGTTCAAGTGATTCTCATGCCTCACCCTCCTGAGTAGCTGGGATTACAGGTGCACGCCATGACGCCTGGCTAATTTTTGTGTTTTTAGTAGAGACGGGGTTTCACCATGTTGGCCAAGCTGGTCTTGAACTCCTGACCTCAGGTGATTCGCCCATCTCAGCCTCCCAAAGTGCTGGGGTTACAGGCGTGAGCCACCACACCCAGCCTGAAGTATGACCATTATAAAGTGTACAGTTCTTAAGTACAAACTCAGTGGATTTTACATATGTATCCACTCGAGGAACCACCACCTAGGTCAAGATACAGAACATTTTCCGCACCCTAGACAGCTTCTTCACACCCCTTCCCAGGAAGTATGCACCCCTGGAGTTCTCCTCTATTCTGACTTCTACGTTTTAGGGGTTTTTTTTTTCCTATTTTTTTTTTTTTTAAAGAGTCTCACTCTGTCACCCAGGCTGGAGTGCAATAGTGCGATCTTGGCTCACTGCAACCTCCGCCTCCCAGGCTCAAACTGTTCTCGTGCCTCAGCCTCCTGAATAGCTGGGATTACAGGTGCACACCATGATGCCTGGCTAATTTTCGTATTTTTAGTAGAGACACGGTTTCACCGTGTTGGCCAGGCTGGTCTCAAACTCCTGACCTCAAGTGATCTACCTGCCTTGGCCTCCCAAAGTACTGGGATTACAGGCATGAGTCATTGCGCCTGGCCTTCCTGTTCTTGAATTTCATATGAACGAAGTCCTGTTGTACATACTCTGCACCTATTTTCTTCACTCAGAATCTACCTGTGAGATCCACTCATGTTGTGAGCAGCGATCGTCTGTCCCTTTTTCTGCCTATATAATAATCCATTGTAAGATCACATACCAGTTTCTTTATCCATTCTGCTGTTGATGGACGTTTCAGTTCTTAGAAAATGAGCTGGCTTTGCCAATTACATCTCTCATGGTTTCATTCCCTGGCCCATCTGCAACCAGAGTGCCTTGAGGACCCTGTGGCCTACACCTCTGCCTCTGAAGACACCATTCCTCCACATGCAGGATGAATCAATCCCAGCTCCCAGGCCATCTCCTTCAAGCCCCAACCACTCCAGTTGTAGTTGCCCCCACCTCTTCAGAGTCCAGCAGCACTTAGTCCCCCTCCTCGGACCTGGTCTCTGTAGCCAACATTAGGTGTGCCTGTAGCCCTTGGCCAGCACATGGTCCCTTTCTCCTTGTGTGTCCCTGTCAGGATGGCAGGAGGGCTGGGTAGCTAGCAGTGTACGGTGTGGTAGTGGAAAGGGCAGGTGTGGGCTCTAGACTCAGACACACATGGGGCCCCTAGGGGAGGCAACTGGAGGAGCCTGGGATGAAGGCCCAGGTTCTGGAGGCTAAAGGGCCTGGGTCTGAATCCTCACTCTGCCACTGACGTGCTATGGGATGTCGGGGGAGCCTTGGACATCTCTGAGCCTTGCCTTCCCACCAGTGAAAGGGGGCTCCGGACATCTGCCTCAGAGGCCCAAGGGTCCAACGCATTGCAAGTGCCTGGCACGTGGGAGGATCTTGGTGGACATGTGTCTCTTCCCCACCCCACCCCCTTCTTGGTGGATGCAAGTCCTCTCTAGGAAGTCCTTATGGGGCCACCCCATATTCAAGCCTCCTCCCCTGATTCTTTTCTCATAAGCTCCAGGGCTGAGTTGTTGGGATAAACAGAGAGGGTTATCGTTGCAGACCCATAGCCTGGGTGGGATCCTGGAATGGCAGTGCCCACCACGTCTGCTTGTTCATTGAGCTTGAAGCTCTGCCTCCCCTGCAGGGTAGCTCAGTGAGTCAACATCAGTGACTCCTGCTGACACGCTTTGGGACACCATTGTGCGCCCTGCCCCACACACATGGCACACACCTTCAGAGAGTCCAACCCATGACAGCTCTTTCAACCCATGTGGATGAACCAATCAGCCAAGGTCCCCTGAGGGCCAGAGGCCCCGCTGTCCCTTAGAGAACTGGTGAGCAGTAGTGGGGGGTTTCGGGCAGGTGAGCAGCTGGTCTTGTGGCCCCCAGGTCTGGTGTGCCTTGTCAACTGTGCCATCGGCATGGTGTTCACCATGGAGGCTGGGAACTACTGGTTTGATATATTCAACGACTACGCGGCCACACTGTCCCTGCTGCTCATCGTGCTGGTGGAGACGATTGCCGTGTGCTACGTGTACGGGTTGAGGAGGTGAGGAGGCCCAGGACCCCTAGTTGCACAGGGAAAACACAGCCACAGAGGCCACACCCCTCAAGGAAAACAGCTGTTTCTTGATACACATCTTCACCTCTTCCTTAAGCTTGGCAGCGTTACTCAATGTTTGTTCTTTGTCCACAGATCTCAGCTAATGCTCTGCCCCATTCCACGCTCAGTTTGCTTCAGTGAATGTCTTTCTCTCTATTCCCTGTACTTTTGCTTTGTATCACAGGATGTTTTAGGGTTGACCCTGCTGGACCCCCACAGCTTACTGGGGCAGGGAATTGTGCCTCCAGGCACTGGATGCTCTGATCATTGGCCAACATCAGTATTTTCCCAGAACCCTGACCAAAGTGCAGTTGGTAACTTAGACCTTAGAAAATTTGGCAGATTGAAAATTTAGTCAGTGAGGTTCTCAATCCCAGTGCACAGCACAGGACTGGAATGTTTTAATTCTCCCCAGGTGATGGAATGTGCAGCTGGGGCAAGAGCCACCCGTCTAGAGCAGCCTTCAAACTGGAGTGTGCCTCAGAGTCCCTTGGGCTGGTCAAACACAGCTGCGGGACTCACACCCAAGGTTCTGATCAGGCAGGACTGGGGAGGGCCAAGAATTCACATTTCTAGCAGGTTCCCAGGTGAGTCTGGCACCCACGCTTTGCGAATCACTGGCCTAGAGAGCTTTGCTACCCCAAGTGTGGTCCCTAGAGCGGGAGCAGCAGCAACAAGGCGCTCGTTGGGACTGCAGAAGCTCGGACCCACCCCGTCCTGCTGAATCAGATCCTACCTCTTCACGCTATGTCCAGGGGGCCTGAGGCACGTCACAGTTTGGGCAGCGCTGCTTGAGTGGGCACTGGTTTGGGCAAGGAGGCTGTGCCATGTTGTTTTCTGCCCTCTTCCCCAGTCTTTTTGATCCTCCATGCTGGTTCGGGGTGGGGAGGGAGACATTGACAACACTCTGGAAGGCAGGCATCCCTGAAGCAGCATTCCCTGCTATGTCCCTGCAAAGGCCAGGGTCCTGTGCCATGCTGAGGAAACTCCCATGGTCCATTCGTTTCAGGACATAAGTTAAACAAAGCCAAATCGATGTCTTTCCCGTAGGATTTCTCAGAGTCTTAAAGACAGTTATGGATCCCAAAGAGAGGGTTAGAATTGCAGCATTTCCAGACTTACTTGGTCAAGGAATGCCTTTTCACCCTCCTCTCACCCCACTCCCACCCTTAGCTACTAACATTTCGAGGACACTAGCGTTAGGGGGACCAACTCTCCCTGTTTCCCCAGGATTGAGGGGTTTTCTGGGACGTGGAACTTTCAGTGCTAAAACTGGGAAAATCCCTGGTCACCTAGGAAATGCCAGTCTAGAGGGAGAAAGAGATTGGTCACTGAGAGGGTGAGTGTTTCAGGATAAAAAGAGAAGGTTGGGAGAGAGGAACAGAACCTAGGGCCCACTGGAGGTCACTGGATGGGTGAGGGGCACAAGTCCATCAAAAAGGGGCTGGCGAAGGGAGACAGAGGCGGAAACAAACGTGCCTTGGAGATGTTGTAGGTGGACTGACTGTAAGTGGTAGGTGGGGAGTGCTTCGGCTTGCTCAGGGGACACCGCCATCTAGTGACCACCCAGCGACAGTGTCCTGGGGCTTTTCTGCAGCCAGCTCTTCCCAACTTTCTCCATCCAGGAAAGCGGGGGGTAATCGGGGTGTGAAGGGACAAGAGGACCCCACACTTTTTCACCTGTCCGATTTTTGAAAGCCCCAGATTTCCACATCATATACATGAGCCTTCATGGCCTACAGCCTAGAGTCCCACTATGTCAGCAGCAGCAAAGGGCAGGTGGTGGTCTCCGCACAGCCTTGCATGGACACCCAGGACATGCAGCAGGTCCCAGGGAGGGAGGGGCTGTGGCTGCAGCCAGTGATGTCACACCCACACCACCCCAGCCCCTCCTGCCAAGGCTGCCTCTTCCCGCTGTACAGAGCAGGTTTAAAGGCTCTGGGCCGGAGGCAGGAGGCCAACCCAGGTTCTGGGCCTGGTCTTTACCAAGCCCTAAGGCAGATGGCATCGCAACCCTGGGCCTTGGTTCGTCCTGTGTGAAATGGGGAGTTTCGTTGGGCCAACATCTCCCAAAGTGCCAAAGATACTTTTTATACTGTGTGTGTGTACTCAAAAATACGTGTCCTTAGCCTGTCAAGTCTATGAGAAACTGGCTGCTGTTGTGTTGCTGCTAAATGTAGGTTTAAAAGTAAAGACGAGGGAAAAGAGAGAGCTACAGGCATGATGGAGATGGTGATGGTGGCTGTGGGCAACGCCTTTGGGCCTCACTGCCCTGGCCGCTCTAGACCAGCTCCAACAGGCCAGGGCTACAGGAAGGCCTTCAGTCTGAGGTCGGCTCTTCTTCTGTCCCAGAAAACCTGCTCTGGTTTCAGAGGACCAAGTGATTCTGCTCCGTGGTGTTTCTACTGGGAAAGGGAGTCACTGATTGACAGCAGCGGGCTGGGTTGGGGGGTGGGCAAAGCTGCCCAAGAAGCCCCTGTCATTGATGACCAGCCCAACACATGTCCCTCCCCTGCTGCCTGTGCTCACCATTCCTGGAAGCTGCCCTCTGGGCTATGCCAGCAACCTTCATCTGAAGGCTGGCACTAGGAAGTCATCTTCTGATGCCCACTATCCACAGGGTGCTTGCTCCGCCACCCTTCCTGGGCAGTCTCAGCCCTTCTCCCCTCCCCACGACAGCACTGCTCTCTCAACAAGGTGTCATAGAGGAGTCCAGTGGCCAAACTCAGACATCAGTTACCACCTAGAACAGAATGTTCCTTTGTGAATAGGGACGGGTAAGCTGGAGACCCTCACCTCCGCAGCCTGGATAATCCAGACTTTTTCTCCCTGTTTTCCAAATAGATTTGAGAGTGACCTTAAGGCCATGACCGGCCGAGCTGTGAGCTGGTACTGGAAGGTGATGTGGGCTGGCGTAAGCCCACTACTGATTGTCAGCCTCTTTGTCTTCTACCTGAGTGACTACATCCTCACGGGGACCCTGAAGTACCAAGCCTGGGATGCCTCCCAGGTATCTGCTGTCTCTGTAGGGCTGGCGCTGGGCCCCCATGGTCACCCAAAAGCATGGGTCATTCATTTTCTGACACCGGGGAACTATTTCCATAGTGTGGGTAGGTTATTTGTCACGACATGGAAATATCACTGAGGCATTTTAGAAATAGCCCAGGACAGAGGAGCTGGGCTTTGAGTTTTTAGGTATATGCTTCAGTGGAGCGAGAGGAAGGCACTGCTCCAGTGCTTCCCCGTCGACCTGTCCCCTGGACGCTGAGAAAAACTCCCGCTGCAAAGGCGCCAGCTCCTGCCTCCTGAGCAGCGCCGCCCTCCATGCCCACCACAGCAGACAGCACTCATGGAGAACATTGCTACCTTCGTGGAAAGTTCCATTCCGGGCTAAGAGTAGTCCCCTACATTTTAGGTGCCCTGAATGTTACCTTAGACGTAAGGTGCTTGATTATTGCCATGGTTATTCATTATGGGTAGCTCCAAACAATAGCTCTACACCCACTGGTTCAAGTACTTACTATTATTCCTAGTTTATGGAAGAAAAGGTGAGGGCGGTTAGGCTCCTGGCACATGTGCTAGTGAATTGCAGAGCTGGTGGCCCCAGGAGTAAGGATACCGGCCCCACATGCTTTCTGCCCATGTCACACTGCCTCCCCATCACGGGTGGCGGCCCTGAGGCCCAGGGGCAGTGCTCTCAGCAGGTGCTCTCTGCTGACACTCAGTCTCTCCTTTCAGGGCCAGCTTGTGACCAAAGATTACCCGGCCTATGCACTGGCTGTCATCGGGCTGCTTGTGGCCTCCTCCACCATGTGCATCCCCCTGGTGGCCCTGGGGACTTTTGTTCTGCATCACCTCAAGAGGGGAGACGTGGCCTCCGTGGCCTGAGATGTGGGCTTCCCAGCCGCTCACAGTTTTACAGATACTATTTACAGGTGGAAACTCCTCTGCTGCTTTTTCAAATGCTTAAGCCAGAAGTGCTCAGCCCGTCAACTTCCTGAGTGTCTAAACAAGATGAGGAAGGTGTGCACGAAGAAGACTCCCTTAGGAGAATACACACCCTCCGGAGACCGCCCTTCCTCCCCGTCACCTGCCTCCTCATCATCGAAGGGGGCGGGCTATGAAAGCCAGTCTCAAAGATAACGGTGGTCCTTCATTCCAGGAAAGTCCTAGAATTAGGGCACATTGCGAACTGAAATATCACTATAATTCTTATGGGACCAAATTTAAGCAATTTTTGTTTTTGGCTGAAGAGACACCAAAATATTAGAGGACAAATATTTTTAGATCCATTTAAGGAGTTTCGAAGTGCCTAAGATGACATATTTGTCACTGGTGCAAAATTAATTATCTTCTTTTTTGAGTTGTAGTGAATATGCAATTTCTGTGTTCCCCTTCCACCCTTTAAATCTTAGGATGACAGGTTATAAAGAAAGAAGATCTTTGTTTGGGACCCCCAAATGGAACCTTTCTCTAAGTTCTCTGACAGTGGGTCCAGGACCAGACCTTTCTACAAAAAATTGCCCCAACGACAGTTTGCAACCCCAAACCACATTAGAAGTCTGCGCAGACATCCCTCCGTGGTGTCTTGGTGCATTGGAAAAGGAGTCAGGAGCCACTGTGAGGATGAAAGTGGATCTCAGCTGGGCATGGTGGCTCAAGCCTGTAATCCCAGCACCTTGGGAGTCAAGGCAGGTGGATCACTTGAGGTCAGGAGTTCGAGGCCAGCCTGGCCAACATGGCGAAACCCCGTTTCTACTAAAAATACAAAAAAAAAAATTAGCTGGGAGTGGTGGCACAGGCCTGTAATCCTAGCTACTCCAGCTGCTGAGGCAAGAGAATCATTTGAACCTAGGAGGTGGCGGTTGCAGTGGGCTGAGATCATGCCACTGCACTCTAGTCTGGGTGACAGAGCAAGACTCTGACTCAAAAAAAGAGAAGTGGATCTGACCTTCCCATAGGCTTAATATTACATTTGGACATCGTGGCCAACTCTAGCAAGACCACAATACCACTTACAATTCATTTTAAATGATTCATCTGTACATAAGTTTTCTGAAATGTATATAATTCAAACAGAGCATCTTGTAGCTGAAGACACACCATATCTATGATATCACATTAGTCCCTGTGGGGAAAAGAGAGAGAGATCAGACTGTTACTGTGTCTATGTAGAAAAGGAGGACATAAGAAACTCCATTTTGATCTGTACTAAGAAAAATTGTTTCTGCTTTGAGATGCTGTTAACCTGTAACTTTAGCCCCAACCCTGTGCTCACAGAAACATGTGCTGTATGGAATCAAAGTTTAATGGATTTAGGGCTGTGCAGGATGTGCCTTGTTAGCAATATATTCACAGACAGTATGCTTGGTAAAAGTCATCGCCATTCTCCATTCTCGATTAACCAGGGACACAGTGCACTGCGGAAAGCCGCAGGGACCTCTGCCCAAGAAAGCCTGGGTATTGTTCAAGGTTTCCCCCACTGAGACAGCCTGAGATATGGCCTCATGGGAAGAGAAAGACCTGACCATTCCCCAGCCTGACACGCGTAAAGGGTCTGTGCTGAGGCTGAGGAGGAGTAGCGAAAGAGGGAGGCCTCTTCGCGGTTGAGATAAGAGGAAGGCTTCTGTCTCCTGCTTGTCCCTGGGAATGGAATGTCTCGGTGTAAAGCTGACCATTTCCATTCATTCTATTCTGAGACAGGAGAAAACCACCCTGTGGCTGGAGGCGAGCTATGCTGGTGGCAATACTGCTCTGTTACTCTTTGCTACACTGAGATGTTTGGGTAAAGAGAAACATAAATCTAGCCTATGTGCACATCCAGGCACAGAACCTTTCCTTGGACTTATTCATGATACAGATTCCTTTGCTCACATATTTCCCTGCTGACCATTTCCTCACCTGTTGCCCTGCTACACTCCTCTCATGAAGATAGTAAAAATAATGATCAATAAATACTGAGGGAACTCAGAGGCCGGCGCTATTGTGGGTCCTCTGTATGCTGAGCTTCGGTCCCCTGGGCCCACTGTTCTTTCTCTATGCTTTGTCTCTGTGTCTTATTTCTTTTCTCCGTCTCTCGTCCCACCTGATGAGAAATACCCACAGGTGTAGAGGGGCTGGCCCCCTTCAAGTCCACCCTGAGAATTTCTTTTTTTAACTGCAATAAAGTAGGTCAAGGTAACCCCTAAAGTGAGTGGGTCCCTTTCTGCTCTAACGTCCAGCGCTTCCTTGAGATTATGGAATTCTGGAGAGTCTCTGTGGATATATTTGCACAGACATCTTTGAAGACACAAACAAACACTCACCTGGGACATTGGCCAGAAATGTCTTTTTATTTTTATGCTGTAAAATTCTCTTATAGCAAAAATAGGCTTTAGAAAGGTCTTCTACTGTCTTCAGCAACCGTCTCATCAATACTGCTAGCTTCACCTGATTGTCCAGTTATCAAAAGATCACTTGACTTTCAAATGTATGAGCCAGCACGTACCCCATGGATTCAATCTTCTTATCAGGTGCTTCTTTTATGTCAAAAAAAAAAAACCTGCTGTCAAGGCTTGAAGAGTGCGCACACTCAATGGCAAACACAGCACCGAGTCTGCTCTGAATCCTGGAGGGTCTGGCCCTCCTCTCGACCCCCACTCACGGTCACTGTCTTACAACTCGGGGCCACCTGGGATCAGCCATCAGTCGGGGTGTGTAAGCCTTGAACACCAGGTAGCCTCGGGAATGAAAAGATGAATGTCCTATACCACGACCTTACTCAGTGTCCCCACCTTGCAGCCCATTCCAACCACTGGAGCATTTAAAACTCCAGATGCCCACACCACACCCTGGGGCCACCCATCAGACCTTCTGGAAGCAAGACCTGGGCCTCAATAGCCCCCAGAACTCCCTAGGTGATTGCAATGTGCAGCCAAATCGAGAGGACCCCTTTAAAAAAGAAAGAATATGGGTGGTACATTGAGGAATATTTTCGTTTTATAAAATGACTTAAAAATTTGAAGGCATTTTTGGGCTGGGCGCAGTGGCTCATGCCTGTAATCCCAGCACTTTGGGAGGCCAAGGCGGGCGGATCACGAGGTCAGGAGATCCAGACTATCCTGGCTAACATGGTGAAACCTTGTCAGTAAAAATACAAAAGTCTGTAGTAAAAATACAAAAAATTAGCCGGGCGTGGTGGCGGGCGCCTGTAGTCCCAGCTACTTGGGAGACTGAGGCAGGAGAATGGCATGAACCCAGGAGGTGGAGCTTGCAGTGAGCCAAGATCGCGCCACCGCACTCCAGCCTGGGTGACAGAGCGAGACTCCATCTCAAAACAAAAACAAAATAAATAAATAAATAAATAAATTTTAAAAAAAGCATTTTTGAGCATTTCCAATTATATGGAAGAGCTACTTCTACAGAATAGTTTCTGCTCATGGAACTCAAACAGATGAAGCACCACTGTTATAGAAAAATGTGTTCCAGATGAAAATGTCTCGTTTCTGTGAATTTCATGAAGAGCAGAACATTTCTCAAGAATCCTCTTGAGCCAGTAATCAATCCTGTCTCAAAAAGTGTTCTTAGCCATTTCCTAGGTACTGCACAAAAGTGGCCATGTCGACATTTGTCCATCCACCCTCCAATAAGCTGGAGAGAAAAAAGGACATTCCATCCCTGTGCCCTTAGTAGTCGCCATGGCGCGATGGCCAGATCATGGACTCTGGAAAGTTTTCTGTTTTTACTGGAAACATAGTAAACCTTGATTTAGCTCCAAGAAATTGAGTAGGGAAATATTTGTTTTTTAGCAATTGTCACAGTGAATAAAACTCTAAGCAAGTGTATCTACAGTTTTTTGGTTTTGGGTTTGCTTTTGTCACTTACTGGATACAGTTTAAGACCTCTCAACACAAGATTTTCCTCATGTAGAAACACAAGCTAATTTTGAAAAAATGGAAAATAAGAGGGGGAAAATCCATCCAAATTTTTTTTCCGCCAAGCTTTTCCGCGTAACCTCCTCATGTAACCCGTGAGACCGCACCAATGCAATGGATGAAGTCTATCATGGGAAGATGAGAGAGTCCACAAGAAAAGTTAGAAAAATATTTCTAATTGTTCAGATTTAAAACAGAATGTGAGCCCCTTGGAATTGCTGCAGAATCTTGCCACTCCTTTTGAGAGTATCCCGGGCAGTCTTGCCCATCTCAGCGTCTCTTTTTGGCCAGGGCCGTACAGAACCACATTAGGTTTGAATGTGACCTCAGAGCCTCGCCTGAGGGGGAGGAGTGTGTAGACTATTGTATTTGATTTTTGTATGAGTTACTTTGCATGGAAAAATTAACTTATGCCACTTTATAGGTAGAAAAGCTGGGGTAAAGAATTAAATAAGCCAATTTTCTGCCCTATATCAGTCAGGGGAAGAAAAAAATAACAGATTTACACATCCCTTTGCAAGGCAAAAAGTGCATCTACAAATAGGAAATTCTTAACCTGAATTTCCTGACCAGTCTCTTACATGTGGATCACTTTTCTATTAATTCACCCTCCTGCAGAGTGGGTGGATCAGGCTTTTTTGAGATCACCCAACTAGTATATTACAAACCAGTCCCTTGGTATGCGCCGGGGCAATGGTGAACAAGATAGACACAGTCGCTGGCCTTTATGGCACTTACATTCTGGAAAAGGAGAGAGACAATGATGCATAACAAATAGATGATATGATTATAGACCGTGGTCATGTCTAAGAAGCAAATAAATGGCCCGATGTGATGGCGTTAACAGGACAGTACTTTAAGCGGTTGAGGAGCTTTGTGAACTGAAATTTGAAGAATGAATGAGTCATTAAAATTCCTAGAAGGTCTGTCCAGGAGAGGTGACAGCAGGTGCAAAGGCCCTGAGGAGGGAAAGAGCAGAGAGGAGGCCTGTGGTTGGAATGGGAAAGTGAGTGATGGGAAGTGAGCTTGGAGGAGTGAGCAGGGGCCAGATCACATAAGGCCTTGCAGGCCACAGCAAGGAGCTTCATTTTCCTTGAAGAGAAATAGAATGCCACTGAAGGTTCACTGTGGGGTCTGGCAAGATCTGATTTATATTTGAAAGATCACTGTTGCCACGGAGGATGGATAGGAGCGGGGCATAAGGGGAGGCTGGAAAATCACTCCAGAAGCTACTGTAGTAAACCCATGGAAGATGATGGCAGCATGGACGTGGGAATGGATATGGAGAAAAATAGGCAAGCTTGAGCTATACTTTGGAGGGAAAGTTGCCAAGTCTTGCTGCTGGGTTGGATGCCCAGCTAAGGGAAAGGGGACTAAAGAGCTTCACCTGCTGGGTGGATACTGATGCCATTTCCAGAGATGAGGAAAGTGGGGAACAGAGCTGGCCTACAGAGTAAAACTCAGGAGTGGTTTGACCATGTGAGGTTTGAGATGTCTGTGAATCAGGTGGAAATATCCAGTAACCTGTTGAATATAAGAATCTGGAGATTGGGTTATGTCTGGGCTGGAGATATAAATTCGGGAGTCACAGTGGAGAGATGTTATTTAAAGTCACAGGTCTAAATGAGGTCATCCAGGGTGAGTACACATTAAGAGGTCCTGCGACCAAGGCCTACAGGAACTCCAACATGTTTTCAGACATGGCCACATGTGCTTTTCCACCTCTCCCATGGAGGGATAGGGTCCGTGTATTTAGGTGGGCTTGTGACTGCTTCAACCAAAAGAATATGATAGAAGGGACACCATTTGACATTCAAGGCTAGATCATGTGGCCATGCAGCTTCGACCTGGTTTGCCGGAACATTCACTTGGGTAGCCCCAAGTTGCCATGAATGAAGGCCCACCACCCTACGCTGCTGTACTCCAGCTCACAGGACCAGCTCAGTCCACCTTCCAGCCACATCTGGGCACCAGACTAGCTTGGGCCAGACAGACCAGCCCATCTGTCAAATGAATGCCACTGAGTGACCTCCATCAGTGCCATCTGGAACAGAAGAATCACCCAGCCAAGCTATGGCTGAATTCCTGACTCACAGCATTGTAAAGTAGAGAGGAGGGATCAACAGGGAATGGAGCAGCCAGGTGTGGTGGCTCACGCCTGTCATCCCAACACTGGGAGGCCCAGGCCAGCGGATTGCTTGAGCCCAGGAATTCGAGACCAGCCTGGGCAACATGGCAAAACCTTGTCTCTACAAAGAATACAAAAATTAGCCAAGCCTGGTGATGCATGCCTGGAGTCCCAGCTATTCGGGAGGCTGAGGTGAGAGAGTCACTTGAGCCTGGGAAGCAGAGGTTGTACCACTGCACTCCAGCCTGGGTGACAGAGCAAGACCCTGTCTCAAAACAAAAAACAAAAACAAAACCCAGGAGAGTGTGGTCCCAGAAGCTCAGAGAGAACATCCTAAATTCTGCTAAACATGACTTACCACTTATACTTTCTACTTTTCCTAATGTCAGTCTATATTTGAACCCAACTCTAATAGGAGCTTGATTTAGGACATAAAATGTTAACAATATTTTAGTGAATGATACTTTAGGTTTGCACAACTAGAAAAAAGGGCAATAGGCATGCATCACTGAAAATGGTGAGTGGAGAAAGATGAACACCTGGACTTTTGGCTAAACAAAAACAAAAAGCAAATTCATGCTCAGAATAATCTATCAAGGCAAGTGTTAGGAACAAACAGACCATCTAACTCCTTCACCTGGGACCAGGGAATTCACTTAAACATGTCACAGCCCCTTACTAATTGGTCCCCCCAGTGAGATCACATCTTGGAGCCTCTACGTGGATGTCCAGCCTGGAGGAACAAGGCCAGAGGCAGGAAAGGATGAGAGCTGGACATCAAGGAAGACTCCCCACTCGTAGACTTACCCGGATCTCTCAGCAGGTGAGTGCAGATGTGCATGTGTGTGTGCATGGATCTTAGGGAACTGCCACCTGGATAAGAATTTTAAAATTTATCATCAAGGTGCCATCAGATTCAATACTCAAGTGAGGTCCAAATAGACTATAGCCCATGTTTTTCAGCTTCAAGGCCAGAGTAGTCACCTCCATGCTGGCCTTTCACAAAATGAATCCCATTAAGGCTGGTCCTATGAGATGCTCTAGGAACAAAAGATTCCACAGGCTACAAAGTTTGGGTGCTACTGCACGGTAGATACCTCCTCCAGGAGAGTCACTTTTCAAACCTCTGACAAGTCCTGCAGGTTAGATAACTCTGTGTAATCCAGGGTTTGCAAACAGTTCTCACCACAGATCCACTGTCAGAAAACAAGTGTTAACACAGAGAACCCACATTACTCCAAAACTGTACTGCAGGTCAGGAAAATGCATGACATCAAGCTCTCTGCCTAACAGACTGAGGAACCCAGAGCTCACGGCAGCGACAGAACCATCCTGCAAGATGCGTTCTCAGCAGTGAAAACATACCGGCAAATAGATGAGAATAGAAAGTCCCAACACCCACAAGTAGAGCAGACTTGAGAGACGATAGGGTGGCACTGCAGACCAGGAGGGACGAGATTCAACAGCATTCTCAGCAACTGGCTAACTCTAGAGGAAAAAGAACGCTGGACTCTGTCAGATGACATCATATTGTCTTACATAAGCACAAAATGTGCTAGGAAAACACTGGTCAATTCAACACCATTTTTGCACTTCGTTCATCAAAAGTCATAAGAAAATGAAAACACAAGTTAAAAACAGAGAAGATATTTATAGTATATATAACTAACAAATAATTATTTTCTAAAATATAAAGAATGTCAAAACTATGAAAAGATGCTCAATCTCATTAGTGATCTGAGAAATGCCAAAATTGAGATACGATTTTTATACCTACTGGATTAGAAAGTTAGGAAGTCTGACAGTGCCAAGCATTGATGATAATGTGGAACTGGGAGCAATATGAATGGCACAAGCAATTTAGAAGAGAATTTCATGTTACCTTATATATTTCAGGCTTATAATTCTACCACTGGGCATGGAGCATAGAGAAATAATTTCTGGTGTGAGCTGGAGACATATACAATGTTCACAGCAGTACTTAGTACAAAAACAAACAACCAAAAACAACCAGAGTATTCATCAATATTAGACTAGACAAAAAATGATTTATGACCATCATAAATAGATCCAAATGAATATATATATTGTAATATAGTCATTCAAAGTAAACAACAGTTGGCCAGGCAGAGTGGCTCACGCCTGTAATCCCAGCACTTTGGGAGGCTGAGGCAGGTGAATCACTTAAATACAAAAATTAGCTGGGCATGGTGTCGCATGCCTATAATCCCAGCTACTTGGGAGGCTGAGGCAGGAGAATTGCTTGAATCCGGGAGGCAGAAGTTACAGTGAGCTATTGCACCACTGCACTCTAGCCTGGGTGACAGAGAGAGATCCTGTCTCAAACAAATAAACAAATAAACAAGGCAGACAACAACAGGTTGGACTCAAGCTATAACCATCAGTGTAGATGAATCTTACAACAATGCCGAATTCCAAGGCCAGCTGTATCATGCATGTGGAATGATGCCATTTCTAGACACTTCAAAAACAAGCAAAACTAAACAATACAGATATTACATATACATTATATAGATATTACGTATCTAGTGATACATACTATGTGCTAAACTAGGAAGAAATGCAAGGCTAGTGGTCATCTCTGGGAAGATGTAGGGATGGCAGTGGGAAGGAGAGCACGGGTTTCCAAGGTGCAAGTTCTGTTCTCCCCAACCATGCTCCAGATGCCCAAAAGCATACAGAGGAAAACAGCAAAGCTTTAGATTGAGGTGGAATATTGAATTCTTACAAGCTAGGTGCCTTTCCCAACACTTCTTCCAAAGAAGGAAACATAGCCAGGAGTTAAGGATAATAGCAGAGTTGTGCCCTGGCTCTGGGGAACTCAACTAGCTGCCCTGGATAGGGTGTTCATGGTATACCTCCTGTGTCTATATCCCTCCTCTCCCTCCTCCATTCTTCCCTCCTGCTCTTTCTTTCTGGGGCTAATTTGCTACACAGCATTAGATAACCAGAACACCTAGGTCCTAGCATAAGCCCCACCTCCTCCAGGAAGCCACCTGACTCCCTCCAGCAATAGCTCTGCACTTCACCTTTGTATTCTCTCCTTACTATGGTCAGCAGACTTCTAAGATGGCCCCCAAAGATTGCCACCTGGTATTCATGCGCTCGTGTTATTCTCCTCCTCTTGAATGAGCTGGACCTAGTGACTTCTAGTGCATAGAATACAGTAAAAGTAATGGGATAACAATTTCCAGATTAAGTTATAAAAGACACTGTTGGCCAGGTGTGGTGGCTCACGCCTGTAATGCCAGCACTTTGGGAGGCCGAGGTGGGCAGATCACCTGAGGTCAGGAGTTCGAGACCAGCCTGGCCAACATGGTGAAACCCCGTCTCTCCTAAAAATACAAAAATTAGCCAGGCACGGTGGCAGGCGCCAGCTACTCAGGAGGCTGAGGCAGGAGAATCGCTTGAAGCTGGGAGGAGGAGGTTGCAGTGAGCTGAGATCACGTCATTGTACTCCAGCCTTGGCAACACAGCGAGACTTCGTCTCAAAAAAAAAAAAAAAAAGAAAGAAAGAAAGAAGAAAAAAGACACTGTGACTTCCTCCTTGCTAGCAGACTCTCCCTTGCTGACTTGATGAACCAAGTTGCCATGTTGAACAGGCCCACGTGGCAAGGAATTGAGGTTTTCAGCTAACAGCCAGCAAGCGGACCAGTCCAGCAGCCCACAAGGAACTGAATCTTGCTGATATGATTTGGCTGTGTCCTCACCCAAATCTCATCTTGAATTCCCTGTTGTGGGTGGGACCCAGTGGGAGAGAATTTAATCATGGGAGTGGTTTCCCACATACTGTTCTAGTGGTAGTGAATAAGTCTCCCGAGATCTGATGGTTTTATCTGAGGTTTCCATTTTTGAGTCTTCCTCATTCTCTCATTTTTTTGCCTGCCACCATCCACGTAAGATGTGACTTGCTCCTCCTTGCCTTCCGCCATGACTGTGAGGCTTCCCCAGCCACTTGGAACTGTTAAGTCCAATTAAACTTCTTTCTTTTGTAAATTCCTCAGTCTTGTGTATGTCTTTATCAGCAGCGTGAAAACAAACTAATATACCTGCCAACAACGAGAGTGATCTTTAAAGTGGATCCTGCTCCAGCTGAACCTTGACTGGCGCCTGTGGGAGACCCTGAAATGGGACACAGAGCTAAATCATGCCCAAATTCCTGACCTACAGGAACTGTGAGATGATAAATACGAATAAATATGGGTTGCTTTAAGCCAGTAAGTTTTGGAGTAATTTGTTATGCAGTGATAGATGCACTGAGGTCATTCAGAGCTGGAACGCATCTCACATCCCTTGCAGTCCCTGGTTCGGAGCACAAGGATACCTCATTAATTCTCAAATTAATGATCACATTTTGAAATTATTTCACTAGGAAACTGGAAAAATGAATTATGGGAAGATAATATTTTAAATATTTAATTTATCCTGATATATATATATATATAATTTATCCTCAAGATATATATACATATATATATATTTTCTGATCCACTGTCAGAAAACAACTGTTAATACAGAGAACCCACATTACTCCAAAAGTGCTCCAAATTTCAGCTGGAGAGAGAGAGAACGAGAGCGAGCACATGGGCATAAGGGCAAGCCATTTCCAAGGAATTTCATCTCACTTCCCACATGAGTGAGGGTCCTCCTAATGTTACAGGATCTTTGGGGTGTTGGTTTTCTGGCTGGAAACCTCTGTGGTCAGTGGTGCCTTTGCCCGAGTTTTGTTCAAGCCTGCTGGGCTCATTCCACCCACTCAGCCTGCCTGGCTGAGCTCGGCTCACACTACTGGCCTGGATCCCATGCCTGCCAAAGGCAAGTCAGGTATGGAGCAGCAAGGGGTGTGTAAGCGTGGGGTCCAACCACTGCCAGTTAGACACACCAGCTGCTGCAGAGGAGCGGGCAGCTCCAAGTGCTGGCATGGGTGCGGGCTCTCTGCAAGGCTGCAGCTGGACCAGGTATGCACTGCAAACAGCTTCCACGGCTGCCAGTGCCCAAGACAGTGGTGCCCAGAAGTCTGGAGATGCTAGGAACTGCAGGGCCCCAAAGAGGTAGTCACAGCCCTGACTCACTGAACTCCCAGGTCTGGATTCCTCGAAGGGCTGCAGATCTTCTCTCCTTCTCTTTGCGTGCAATGTGGTGAGCAAGGGGCGTCTTAGCCCTGTTTGTGTTACAGCTTTTTTTTTAATGCGACGGAGTCTCGGTCTGTCACCCAGGCTGGAGTGCAGTGGCATGGTCTCTGCTCACTGCAAGCTCCGCCTCCCGGGTTCACGCCATTCTCCTGCCTCAGCCTCCCGAGTAGCTGGGACTGCAGGCGCCTGCCACCACGCCCGGCTAATTTTTTGTATTTTTCGTAGAGATGGGGTTTCACCATGTTAGTCAGGATGGTCTAGATCTCCTGACCTTGTGATCTGCCCGCCTTGGCCTCCCAAAGTGCTGGGATTACAGGCATGAGCCACCGCACTGGGCCGTGTTATAGCTCTTTTAGCTTCACCATTTGGCGGGTCCTGAGTTCTTGTCCTGTGGCCAGGAAGAATGAAGTATGTGCACAAGTGTGGATGAGCAAGACAAAGAAGAGCTTTATCAAGTGATAGAACAGCTCAGAGGAGACCTGCAGGGAGTAGCTCCTTTCTGCAGCCAGGGTGTTCCGACGAGTGTTCAGCTCCTAGCAGAGAGGGTAGCTCCTCTTTCCTGGCAGGTCATCCCAACAGGTGTTCAGCTATCAGCAGAGAGGGTAGCTCTTCCCTGCAGCTGGTTGTCCCATTGTCTCTGCTCTGTTTTGGCTGAGCCCTGGGCCTTTATGGGCCCCAGAAGGGAGAAATTGCATGCCAATTGTCCCATGGGCAGCCATAGGTGGGACCAGAAAAGGCACAAGTGCCCATTCCAGTCAGGTCCACGGAACTGGCAGCCCAGTCCCCAGCCTCCAGGCTGTCATTGGCCTGAAGGTGGGGCCTCACCAGGGACGCGCTCCCTTCTGCCCAGGAGCCTGTCTGCCTCCTGCAGCCATCCATGGTGCCCAGACTGCTTGCACCAAGGGGCACCTGCAGGTCAGCACCAAGACACCCTTAACCTCCCCTTCGGTTTCTCCTCCCCTCCACCAGTGCTTGTTGGTGCCCAAAGTCCAGAGGGGTCGACGTGGCAGGGGCTGGTGTTTCAGTGCTGCCCCAAGTGTGCACACACTCTGCTGAGCTGTGACAATGCCCGGCTTCAGCCCCAACCCCACTCTGAGATCTGGCTCCTGAGGATGCAGAGTGCAGACACCCCCAGGTCCTGTGCCTGGGAAGGCGAGTCTCCCACCTGCTCCATGGAATGTGCAGGCAGCTCTGGCCACGCCTCCTTGCAGACTGGGGTGGGGGTTCCGGTTCCTTGCTGGGCCCATGCTGGCATCTGAAGCAGAAGTGACGTCACCACAAGTTCTTCCCGTGGTCCCAGTGCTCAGAGGTGGCCTGGTGCTCCCCCTTGCCTGGCTCACAGCCCTGCCCAGCAGGGGTGCCTCCAGCAGCAGCCTGCAGGCCCTGGTCCTGGTCCTAGGGAGCATCAGGCTCAGAGGTCACCCCGCTGTGGGGCAGACCCTGGGGATCTGGCCCTGGGAAGTCCTGCGCAGAGCCTCCTCCCAAGGCGCAGGAATCCAGCACCAGTCAGCAGGGAGGGTGCAGTGGCCATGCCACTGGCTGGGTCCCCAAAGTAAGCACCGCTCCCACTTCCCACTCCAGGCCCCCGAAGGACAGACCCAGCTCCGTGCCCCAGGCCTGGTCCCCGTGCCTCATGTGCAAGCGTGGCACCACCCCAGGCCCAGCTCTGCCTGTGACCCCTTTCTGCCTGCTCCTCCATGCACAATTACGCTGCTCCCCCATCGGCAGGCAACTCAGCCTGGCCCACTGCGGCAGCCCCTAGGCAGACAGGTTCCAGGGGGATCCCTGCGGCAGGCTCCGGGGACTGTCCACCTCCTCCCCACACCATCCCGGCAACAGCAAGCAACAGTGGTGGTAACGTGGATCAGGGTCCAGAGCAGTGGTGGCTCCGGGCCTGGAGGCAGGACCCACTCAGCCATACAGGGGTGGGGGCGGCGCAGTCGGCTGCCGCAGGGACACAGGGCACAGGGGTCTCACCATCACTACTGCTGCCCCTGCAGCCACTCCAGCCGTCACCACTCATATCTCCCTGCCAAGGCCGGCACAATGGCAGCAGCCACTCCAGACAGCCCACTGCTGCCATCACTAGGTACCAATGTGTTCACATCACTATTTCCCTCATGGTGACAGCTTCCTGTAGAGGTGTCATTTTCTAATAAGCAATATTTTCCCACATCAGCTGGGATTCATAGCATTTTGAAAAACATTACAATTTGAAGGTGGGGGACACCTTTTTATAGACATTACACTTTACTAAGTATTTCCCTGGGTTTCCCTGTAACTAAAAAAAAATAACTATAAGGAGATACAAAATTTCTTAAGTGATCATAACTGGAAAGCAAGATTGCAGAAGCTACTGATTTTCTTGCTTACTCTAATTTTTCTATGATGATCATGCATTGCTTTGTGTATTAGTTTGTTTTCACACTGCTGTAAAAGAACTACCTGAGACTGGTAACATATAAAGAAAAGAGGTTTGACTCACAGTTCTGCATGGCTGGGGAGGCCTCATAAAACTTACCATCATGGCAGAAGGTGAAGGGGAAGCAAAGCATGTCTTACATGGTGGCAGGAGAGCGAGCGAGCGAGCGAGGGGGTAAATGCCAAACACTTTTAAACCGTCAGACCTCGTGAGAACTGATGAGAATGGCATGGGGGAAACCATCCCCCATGATCCAGCTACTTCCCACCAGGTACAATTTGAGATGAGATTTGGGTGGGTGGGGACACAGAGCCAAACCGTATCACTCTGCATGATTTTTAATACTCTAAGATCAAAAAGAAAAACATCACTTTCAAAGTACATGAATGATACCAACAGTAGTTAGAAAAGAATATGACATTTTATTTTCACTTATGGACATACAGTACATGAATTTAGAAATAAAATCATCGCAGGATTCTGAAATACTGATACCTTAAGATCTAACACACTGATATTAGTCCATTCCCTACAAAGCAGCCACATTAGCAGCTCAGATTTGGTCTTTGTTGTAGTTGTTGACATTAAGTTCTTTAAGTGAAATGCCCAGCAGCATTTAAATAATATTTTACAGCAGACAGGAACTAAGTTTCAATATTCCATCTTTGGAACACATTATGCTTATTTACATGTTAACAGGTGGCTATATTTACTTACCCTATTGTGAGTTTAATGACTGATTTTAAGCTACAAAGGGTTTTCCAGCTATTATTTCCTTTAGAGTTTCTAAAAGTAACAACTTGTATCAATGTTTTACAAAAGATAATGATGAAAAAAAGGTAATGCTGAAATAAAGGCGCTTTTAGAAATATTTAAGGACAACGTAAGGTATTAATATTGGAAAAAAACTGTACATATTTTCAAGCACAACACTGAAATATTGTAGCAGTGTTTAATTGAATTGTTTTAAAATAGTGGTAATTATACTACCTTACATACTGTTCTAATATTTAAATCTCTTAATTACAATTTGAATATACAATCTGACTTACAATTAGAACTATGCACAGTTTCCGAAGCATATTTTTCAGGTTTGTTTTTGCACATAAATTAATGTTTAAGTTGGTCCTTGATTTGGAGAACTATAACTACCTGGAAGCACTAAGTTTTAGACACATTTATTGACAGCCAACAAAATCCTTGACAGAGTGAAAAGCATCAAGAGTACCATGCGTGGAAAAGCAGCTGGTGCCCCCCAAGTGCAATATGAAATCTAGAACAAGACCCTCTCAGAGGCCTGCATGTCTCAATGACTGACCCTCAAAGAAACCAAAATGTACAGGAGGAAGTAGCTGACCAGTCATGGGCATCTTCCACACTGGGGCAATCTTTAAAACAGAGGCAGCTTTGGACCTCTAGCATAAGAGATAGACTTTACATTCTTTGATTTTATTTACACTTTTTTAAAAAGATAAAGTATATCTGAATTCTCTCATCACATCTAAACTGCTGGTGCACTGGCAGCTCAAGCTGATTAAAGTCATGAGGCAGCCCACCAGAGACTTTAACAGAACCCCAGACCACATCCCCTCCTCTTTCCTATCATGAAGTCACAGACTGTCTCATCAAACTACTTGATGTCTGTAAGAGACTTACATTTTATAAACACAGTTAGCTTATTACTGAACTTTTAAGCAAAGTCCAAAGATGTGTGGAAAAGTATGCTTGCTAACAGTGACTGCTTCTACAAGGAAAATAATGAAACTGAGCTACAAAAATAATTTTACTGTTTTAAATAATGAAAGGAGCTAGGTTTTTAAAATATATTACTTATTCTGCAACAGCTGATTAAACTGACAATCAATAGAATCCAATGAACAGATTCAGCTTCCATTCTGCAAGCTGACTTCAGGTTATATTTTAATTACAGAACAGCTTCACATTACAAATCTAACTGTCCCAATAGCAAAGAGACCATCAAGGCAGTAACATCAGATCAATTCTGTCATCATCCTGCACAGAGCACAATATGTGCTTTTGGATAAAGGCATTAAAAAGACCTTGGGCTGATGTGGAAAGCGGGTCAGTAAAGATTCCAGTTCTGCACAATGGAATCTTCCAAGCCAAGCCGCTTTCCACAAATACAAATTCAGTCTATCTTTTCTTTCTGGACCAGTCTGGGAGCATCAACAAAATCTTTGCCATTGTAAAGAATGATAAAAAATGTTCCAATGCTTGCAACTCCCCAGAAGAGCACATAGGCCAGTGTTTCTGTCCAAGTGTCACCTGTTGATATTAAGAAACAAAAAGCTAAATAAGCCATTTGTTGATATCAGACCCAGTTTTCAGCTGTTTAGCACATTTTGGCAACATTAAAGTTTACTAGCACATTCACAGCAAAAATATAAGAACCTCTTAATTAAGGTTTAAACCGGTGGTTCTCAAACCCTGGCTAGTACCAGAATCTTCTGCAGGGCTTGATAAAGCATCAACTGTTGGGCCCCAAGAATCTGCATTCGAGCAAGTTCCTAGTTCCCAGGTGATGCTGATGCTACCGATCCAGAGGCTACACTTTGAGAACCACTGGACTAAACGATTTCATATATTATACAAATAATAATCACTTTTAGCATATTTTAATAATACAAAAAACTATTGTTTAATTCATAGTTCTGTAACAGATATGAGCTATTATCAAAATACCTGCACAAAAAATTTTAATAGAATATTCATAAGTTATGAATACCAAACATAAGTTATCCAAAACTTTTCTGAAGTTACACATACATAAATATATAAAACAAAAGTCAGTAACATTTGCTTTAGAGACGGGGTCTTGCTGTGTTGCCCGGGCTACAGTGCAGTGGCTATTCACAAGCACGATTCCACTACTGATCAGCACAAAAGTTTTGTCCTGCTGTTTCCGACCTGTACTGGTTCACCATTCCTTAAGCCACCTGGTGATCTCCTGCTCAAAGAGGTCACCATACTGATGCTGAACTTAGTGCGGACATCCGATCAGCATAGCACACTACAGACCAGAACTCCTGGGCTCAACTGATCCTCCTGTTTCAGCCTCCTGAGTAGCTGGGACCACAGGCACACATCACAGCACCCAGCCAATAACATATTTGAATGACATATTTAGCCCAACTCTGCTGATATGCATTTTCCAAAGTCTGAAGTTCATAAAGGTTAGCAGCAGGCCAACGGGCAAAGATCTACTTTGTTTTACTCCTTGAATAGCTGAACCTAGAGAATAGCTTCTCTCTCTGCAACAGTACTGGCCTCATCTGCAGACGGAGAAACACATACAGGGAATAACGGCCAGTGAGAGAGCACACCAGGGAAGAAGCCAGTCTCCAGACTCTTTCCTAACAAGCCCTCAGAGATCATGCTACATTTGTTTTCTATTCTCTTTGAAAACCACAGCAGGAGCTAGAAATCAGGTATCACCACACCCAAATGTCACAAAGTTCCTTATAACAATTAACTGACATGAGATGTTACCATCCACAGCATCCAATCTCTTGTTATGCAAAATATACTCGAATTTGCATAATTGCTAATTTTCATGGCTCTGAGTTTTAAAATTCTTCTTGGACAAAAAAAGAAGGGCAGTTCCTTATTGGCCACTCTGCTGGACACACCCTAAAGGAATCATCCGTTTTATTCAGGCAGAGCCCTTGGTCTTGACTTTCCTGCCTCTCCAGAGGTTCTTTAGGTAAATGTGGGTATAGTCAGAACAACAAAATTAACTAATTTAACAGTACAGTGGCTCCCCAAAAATGACATCCACTGGGCAGTGTTTTCAGGAAAGAAGGCAGAGGATCTAGAGAGGAAATGAGAGCAGGGATGGCCGCTGAGGAACTTGCACATGCTGCCTCTTCCTTCCTGCCCCAAAACCCGCAGTCACATCCCAGGCAATGCCTGTGTCTCAACCTGTTTTTGTATTGTAAGGTAAGAATGGTTTTTACATTTTTAAATGGTTATAAACACAAAAACAAAGAATGTGCAGCAGATACCACACACTATCCATAAGGACAAAAATATTGACTACCTGCTCTTTACAGAAAAATTTTGCTAACTATAATAATAGTAAGATGGCTCTTTCCCCCTACTCAACATTTCAGCATTTAGTCAATACTACATCACAACTGTCTACAGGGCTGAGCACTGAGGGGAATACCGAGATGAACAGGTAACTGAGCCTCCCTATCAAAAAGGTGACAGAATTAGTGGTGGTGGTGGAGTAGGAGTCCTTAATTCAGCAAACATTTACTGAGGGTTTACTACATCCTGGACAAAGGAGATAACGCAATGAGTAAGACACAGACTCTCAAAAAGTTGCTGATCCAGTGAAAAAGACAAACAAGTATGCAAATCATTACCATCCAAAAACAAATACACACTGGGTATGTCAGGTACACCAAAGAGGTATACTACCTCTGAAAAATAACTCCCTATGTATTAATGAGGTTAAAAGAGGAAAGTGCTGGGAGAGAGGACCAGGAGTGCTGTGGAAATTCAGATAGAAGGTGAAGACTTCCATGTGGGAGAGACACTCTGTGAGAGGGGAGCATATGAATGGTGCCCTGAGGATGGTGGAATTCAGACAGGCAAGAAGACGTTGGCTCAATGAATTCAGGATAGAGGATGAAGGCTGGAAAGGTGCCTTTTCTTTCAGAGTGACTAGGATTGCACCTCCAAGGTACAATACACCAAGTCTCAGACTTAAACCTCCAAAATACAGGATATTACTCAAAGGAGAATAAAGAATACATTCTTCTCACTTTAATCTTAAATGCTTTATTAACTCAGTAACATAGCAAAATATTAGGAGAAAAAAGAAAACTAGTAAAGACCTTTTCCACTCAGGTTCTTAGGCAATTTTACTCTCAACCTATTAAAATTTAATGATAAGTAATATCTTAATCCATTAACATTTGAGTTGGTTAGACTATACATTCTATAAATGGAATACTTTGCAGCCATTAGCAATTAAGAACATGGGAAAACATACTGCTCAGTGAAAAAAAGCAGATAATGAAAATACATATCTCACTTTTGAAAAAAATCAGACACTTATAAATATTAAAACATCAAAATGTTAAGAGTGGTGAGCTTCTCTCTCAAAGGTATGTTGATAAATAATATTTTCTCCTTTTCTGCCTACATGTGTTTTCTATAATTACTATGTATTACTTTGGTAATGTGAAAGGAAAATAAAATCTCAGGACTCCAAATTTGCTATGCCAAAGAGAAAAGTTAAACTTGGGAACTGAGTCTCACAAAACTACCCTTCTTTTGTTCCTAAGTAGACAGCTGCGAAGATAGTGGGCCACATATCCTCCCAGATGGCCACCCTCACAAACTGTCACAAGCAAATTCCATGTGGGCCCCAAACTCTTTACCCTAAAAGACAGTCTGGTCGAATCTCCCTCACCCTGACATTGTAAATTAACAGTTTATTTTCACAGGTAAGGGACAAAGACTAGAAAATCATCCCTCCACTCACCCCAAAACAAATGCAGATTTGACTTCTCCCTCTACTCTATGTTTACTTTCTCTTACATAAAATGCAGATTTACTGAGCCGGAGATGAATGCATAATTGACTGTTCCTCTACCCCCTCCTCTCACATGTAATGTGGATTCAGTGAGTGCTAATCAAAGCCTCACAAGAATGTGACCACTTATTTCACTACCTACCCTCCCCTTGTTTCCATTCCTCCTTCCCCTCCTATACACCGTTTCACCATTTAATACTGAAGTCCTCAAAACCCTCTTTGGAAAAAGCACAAGATACTGATACTGATCCTACCGTAGCTTGTGTCTCTTTTTCCTGGGCAGGTTCTCAACCTTGGCAATTTAAGCCTCTGAACTGACTGAGACCTGTGTCAGACACTTACTGGTTCACAGTAATAAGAAAAACATGTTTTTAAAATCTGAGGTTTAAAAAAAACCATCAAACTACTAGGTATGTTATTTTTCTTCCTGTCACATCTAATGACTAATTTCATCTACTCCACTTTACCCATTAAATTTAATAGGGAAACATCAAGTGTTCAGTGAACTCAAAAACTTAGGATGTTGTAAAAGAAAGGTCAACATTCTAACCAAGAAACAAATGGAAGAATGTGTGGAGCTGACTTACCAGCCATCAGCAAACAGATAATGCACATTGAAAAGGCAACAACCATGATAACAGGCAACTGGAAAAGACAACAGAAAGAGATAATCATTTAAGAATGCTAATCAATGGCTGCAAAATCAGTTGTGCATGCATTGCTTGGGAAAAGAAAAAAACTCATCTGTCAACTAATACACACAGTATCTTTTGTCAATAAAACATTATTATTTATGGGTTCAATCACAACTGCCCTGGACTTTAGATGGGGAAAGTGGTAAGCTCGGAAGAAGCATGCTTTTGCTCCAAGCCAAAGAGTGCTAAATGGAAGGAGGATGCCCAGATGAGGACCTAGAACACGAGGTCTCCCTTCCATTCCAGGGCACTTGACCCACTGGAAAGAAAATCCAGAGGGGCTCTTGCAGAGTCTGGTGAACAGACAAGTCAAAAAGGAGAGAAGCATCAAAAATAAACTTTGCCCTCCATGTAACAAGTTTGTCTCTGGCAATTCCCTCAATGTAAAAGAACTGAAGTTTTCCTGAAATGAGAAACCTTCCACTTCCCCTTTGCTTCTGTGACATCACACGAAAAGGATGGGTGAGACACTCTGAGGAAAAGAAAACAAATGCTCCACAGTTACTGTACTCCTCAGCCTGACCTCTTTGGAAAACTTAAGTATTTATATTTCATGTAATGAAATATAAACAACATATAACGTTTTAAATTAAGGAGACTGAAACCATCTACACCTTCAGACACAATGCTTTTAAAAACTTGAAAAATACAAAATGGTTTCTTACAGCCAGGAATTTCCAATCCCTTGGAACACTTAAAGGACTATGAGATTCTAATTCATCCACTGAATAGTTTCCAAGAAATAAGTCTATGGAATCCTAGAACAGAAAGGAAGAAATCAGTAACTCACCAAACTCAGTGTGAGATAACATTAGTGATGAACGATGCAAAGATACAACCGCCTAATGCCAGGAAAGCATCAAATACAAACTTACTTGTCTAAATCCATCGGAAAAGTTGTTCTTATAGTATCGTATCATTGAGTTCCAGCCATCCATTATAAGTCCCAAATGAGTTCTCTTTCCAGTTCTGGTTAAAGAGGTTAAATTTTAAGTTACAAGCTTGTACACTGAATTCTCACACTGTTTTATGGCCAATAAGCATAAGGTATAGAAATGAGTGACAGATTTAAAAAACTATCGCTGAAGATATAGATACTTCACAAAAGAAATCACTTGTAGGTCCAAGAAATACCTATTTTCTTTCTAAAATATTACCAAAGGAGGCACAAAGAAACACACTAATTCCAGCTGCAAAGACAAGAAATATGAAGAGAAATACATAGCCCAGGTTAAGTGGTAGGACACAGCAAAGCAGAGACTAGAAATCTTATTCTGCTCCCAGAGAATCCACACAGCAGAAAAAGAGCCACTGCATGCATAATACATCCAAAATGTTCTAATTCCTCATTACTCAGTGTGGTCTTTGAAAGCAGCATCAGCATCACCTGGGTGCTTTTTAGAGGCACCTCTCAAGACTGGTGCTTCAGGTACACAGTAAGGTCTGAGAAGCACTGTGGAGCGGTGGCTCTCACCCCTCCCCAAGCATCAGAATCTCCCAGGGTGGCTAAGAACACACCAGAACCTGGGCCTCATCTCCCAGAAATCCTGACTCCACAGGTCTCAAGTGAAGCCTGGATGCTGGAGATTTGCTGCTGTTGCTGCTGTTGTCTGAGAGCTGCCCGGGTGATTTTTAAAAGCACCAGGACTGTGAACTACTGATGTGGAATGCTATTTTAAAAGCACGGCTTGCCTGGTAAAGTCAGTCTTCAAGGCACCAGTTCCCGCATATTGCTTGGCACAGGCATTTGCGTTGTCAGCCCAGGCTGTAGAAAAAAGTGAAAACAGCTGATAATGATTAAAATGACAAAGTTCTAAATCCAGAATATTAAATTATTTCAAAATTTGAGCAACTTTGTCTATATTAAAGAAATGACCTACCATTTTTGTAAATCTTCTCAAATTCATCTTGTTCTTCAAGCTTTTGTCCCACATGCAAAACTCCTAGTCTCTGGAATAAAAACCACACCCAGATTTATGTGTAATCGATTTTAGCAGACATGATTTAGGAAGAAAAAGCAGTCCCCAAATTGTATCTCATGGTTCCTGGTTGCTGGATGCAAGCCAGAAGTGTCTGTTGTCTACAGGGAGCCCCAGCTTGCAGCAGCCTCTCCTGCCCAGGGCAGACTGCAAAGCCTCTCCTGAGGGCACCTTTGCCTTGCAGCCCCCGCACTCCCTTGAGGGACAGCAGCAGGACCATATACAGAGTGTCGGGAGGGAGAGTGAGAGCGGCTGTAGGATTGAGAGTGTCAGGAGGGAGAGTGAAAGCGGCTGTAGGATTCCAGCCGCTACTTCCTCCCTCCCTCTCACCCCCAATCTTCCACTGCCTCTACCCCTTGAGATCCCCTCATATGCATCATCCTTCAACTTCTTCACCCCTGAGTCACCCCAACCTTACCCTCTGTCCCAGGGATCTTTGAGAATCTGATGAACGCCACCTAATCTACCACCCCAAAAATACACAGACACACACACAGACACAGACACAGACACACACACACACACACACACACACACACACAGATCTTCACAAAGAATATCCCGGGGTTGCTGGGCCCCCTGAATCCCTTCTATGGACTCCCTTTGGAGACCACGAACCACAGATGAGGAGTCCCTACCTTGTCTCAGACCATCACCTCTCAGAACCACCATCTTCATTGCTTACCTCAGATGACACCTCATCTCCACCTCAAAAGGAGTTATTCCCACCCTCAGACACAGCACAGGAGCCACCTTGGTGACCTTTAGCTGGGTAAGAACTCTGCCTTCACTGGCGGACGTGGAGAGGCACAAGTAGACAGCCCCTACACTAGCAGGCAAAGCTGCTGGAGAGGCTCCTGCCCCCACTCTCTGAAGGTTGGTTAAGTTTCATAATACTATATATAGCATGTAAAATTGTAAAATATGGATTGCAGAACCTAGTCAAGTAAGTTTTGGTTAATCAGCCATGGAACCAAACCATTCCTAATATTGTTTCTACTAAAAACTACACTCAGAAGACCTTCCAACAGAAAAGGGCATAGCACAATACAAACTACAGACTATTCCAACAGGGACAGCACTGCTCTGGCAGGTGCGACTTCAAGATTCAAGAACCATTCATTCTGAAGGAGGTATTTTACCTCCATAATTTCTTTCTCGGTATCATACAATTGTCAGAACTAAAGCTGAATGCTTACTAATTCCCTGAACAGGAAACCATGTGGTATGCATTTTGTCTGCTCCTCACAACAAATGCCAATGTGATTTAGAAATTGGGGCTCTACGTCTTTTTCATTCCAAATATACACAGAAGAAAAAAACTATTTTTCTCATCAGCATAGTCTAGTGATAAAGCAAAGCTGTGTCAGAAACTTTTTACTTTGGAGTCAATATTCCTTGCTAGTAATAAGAGAGAGATAAATAGAAACAATCTTGAGGTGCTACTTTTGTACTAATGAAATAGAAAAAAAAGAGGCTAGACACAGTGGCTCAAGCCTATAATCCCAGCACTCTGGGAGCTGAGGCAGGTAGACGGCTTGAGCCCAGGGGTTTGAGACCAACTTAGGCAACATGGTGATACTCTGTCTCTACAAAAAATACAAAAATTAGCCAAGCGTGGTGACACACGCCTGTAGTCCCAGCTTTGTGGGAGGCTGAGTTGGTAGGATGGTTTGAGCCCAGGAGGCAGAGGTTGCAGCAAGCCGAGATTGTGCCACTGCACTCTAGCCTGGGCAACAGAGCCAGACCCTGTCTCAAGGAAAAACAAAAAAAATTAAAATTAAAATATCAAATGCTGGAAAGAGTTCAATGAAATGGATTTACTTATTCATTGTTGGTGTCAGTGTAAACTGGAACGACTCTCTTGGAAAATAATATACGTATTCTCTTTAACCCAGTAATTCTACTTCTAGGAATTAACATGAAGGAATCAAGTTAATAATAACATATATAGACGCATTCTCTACAGTGTTATTTATAAACTAAAAATGTAGTGATCTGAATGGCTTAGTAAATTACAGCACAACAACACAACCATCAGAAACTGTGATTACATAAATGCTAAGGGAAAATGGCAAAAGTGAAAACTGTGCATATATAGACTGACCATAGTTATGGAAAATGTGACATTCATGGGCAAGACACAAAAATAAAAAGAGCTGAGTTAGGGTGGGGGCAATGTGAATATTTTATGTTACTGGGTTTTAAAGAAGATGTTTAATTTTCTGCTGTGTTGTTTTTCAATTAAAAAAAAAAAAAAAAGCATTCGCACCTGAAGTTGGGCCTGAAGCGAACGACGAGCTAACAAACTCTGGATCACATTGGTTCTATCTAGACAATCCATGCAATTGCTTCGGAACACGCCTTCCTGGTTTGCCACCACCTGGCCAGCAGAGTCCACTAGAAAATAACTAAAACATATTTGTATAAACACTCTCATACCAAAGTAGGTCAGATTTACTAAGGACTTAACTCTTACAACATGGGTCTCATTTCAGTGACGTTATTGAAAACTGTAAATTAAAAGGTCAGATAGGAATGTGTGGTCAGGCATATGTGATTATCCTAGACCAAAAAGAAGTCTAAATGGCTGAGGCAAAACAGTCCCCCATCCAAAAAATGGCTGAAGATTAGAGATTATCTCACCCCAAAGATGTGAAAAGGTAGAGTTAAGAGTATTAAAAAGGTGGTTGTGCAAATTGATCATGTTTCCCAAAGCCAGATGATGGTTTCCTCTAACATAATTATTCCAACTATATCCCTGGATATCAGGGTTTTATGATTCATATACTATCTTTAGAATCCTCTGGGTTGCTTGTGAAAAAAGATTCCTGGCCTTGAGATCAACTGAATCAGAATCTCTGAGGCAAGGATTGAATATTTTGCATTAAAAATACTTTTAGCTGGGCATGGTGGCGCATGCCTGTAATCCCAGCTACTTGGGAGGCTGAAGTGGAAGGATTACTTGAGCTTAGGAGTTCAAGACCAGCCTGGCCAACATAACGAGTCCCTGCCGCTAAAAGAACAAAAACTTAGCCAGGCATGGTGATGCATACCTTTATACAGTCAGAAGGCTAAAGTGGGAGGATCACTTGAGCCCAAGGGTTAAAGGCTGCAGTGAACTATGATCATACCACTGCACTCCAGCCTGGGTGACAGAGTGATATTCTGTATCTAAATTAAAAAAAAAAAAAAAAATTGTTTTTAACACTTTCAAAAATTCTTTTTTTTTTTTTTTTTTTGAGATGGAATCTCCCTCTGTTGCCCAGACTGGAACACAGTGGCGTGATCTCAGCTCACTCCAACCTCTGCCTTCCCGGTTCAAGTGATTCTCCTGCCTCGGCCTCCTGAGTAGATGTGATTACAGGCACCCACCACCATGCCCGGCTAATTTTTATATTTTTAGTACAGATGGGGTTTCACCATGTTGGCCAGGCTGGTCTTGAACTCCTGACCTCAGGTGATCCATCTGCCTCGGGTTCCCAAAGTGCTGGGATTACAGGCGAGAGCCACAGCCCCCGGCCAAAAAAAAAAAAATTCTTAAATAGGTGATACATGCAAATAGTACAGGATTTATAAAGTATAATTGGGTATTATTTGAAAAATCAGTTTCCCTTTCTCCCCTTAAACACCCAAATCTCTGTACTGCAACCAACCACAGTTACCAGTTCCCATGTTTTCTTTAACAAGCTCCTTGATAATTCTATGAATTCAAAAATCTGACAACACACAGTGTGCTGGTTAAGAATATGGATTCAGGAAGCAAACAATCTGTTTGCTAACCTTAGCATCATATGCAACTTACTAATTGTAGAACTTTAAACAGTAAGCTTATTCATCCACAAAATGGAGGTTAACAGCAGCACCACCATTAGGCTTCTCTAAGGTTTGAATGAGATAACACATAATGTATATAAAGTACTTAGCACAGTGTATGGAACACAGCATACAATGAATACTAGATAATATTAACTACTGAAATTATTTTCCAAAATCCAAGAGGAGGAAGAAAATGCAACAGATTCATCAAGGGCTAAATACAAATCATGACCTCAGGAACAAGAGCCTGGAAGAATGTGTTAGGATGAAAAATCTACATATGGATCATGCAGAATTGGTAAGGTTCGTTTAGAGTTGGTGTACATACATATGTGTGCAAGGGTGTATATGTGTGTTTGTACCCCATTAATACTTATAAAATCCCAGATATGTTATAAATATTATTGCTTAAACTGTACAATAAGTTATCATCTCTACAAATGAAGAAACCGAAGCCTGAAGATAACTAAGTGGCCCTGGGTCATATTATTACTAAGAGAAAAACTTACACTCAAATCAAGGTGTGTTGGACCCCAAAGCCCAGATTCTTTCCACTACCCCAAAAACCCCTAGAAAAAAGTCTCAAGAGATCATCTGAAAGTCACCAGTGAAAGCTCTGCTCTCCCTGTGGACCACGGTGAACGGCAACGAACACAAACTCTGGAGTCAACCCTCCTTCTTTCTTACACTCTTGCATGGCAGCAGTTAATGGGTGAACCCACGGAACTACCTCCTCCAACAACATGCCGGGCCCAGCCAATGTTTTCTCTAATGGCCCAACAACAGTAGGTCAATTTCCCTTCTGTGTTCGTGACAAAACCTCACAAAAAAAGCAGATTTAAATAACTGTAGTTGATTACCTAATGTATATAAAAAGACATTTTTGAAAACTAAGCAAATATCTATCAAAGAGGTTTTACTATATTATTGTGTAACAAATTAAAAAGTGTATTTGGGTTGCCAGGTTTACAACTATCATACACAGGCAGAAGAAAATGACAGTATGGTTTACAGATTCCTTCTTCTGGCTTTAAAATCAGTAAAGACTGATGCACACCGAGTATGGTAAACCTGAACCAATATGATAATATAATACTGCAAAGACATTCGGACTTTCGATCCGTTAATCCTACTCTGAAGAATTTTTTAAAGAAATAAAAAAATTTAACAGATGTAAAATACGTGTAAAGATTCATGGCACTACAATCTTTCATGATAGAAAGAGGAAAGGAAATAAACCAGGTGCTCAGGGTGAAGAAAAGCACTTCTTTAGAACTACGTTATGACAAAACAATACAGAAAAGCCATTAAACACTATCATTACAGACACTGTACAGGTTAACAACAAAATACTTGTGATAGAATGTCTAGCGGAAACAACAATATAAGATATTAGTAAACCAAGTTCAATTATATAAAAATTTGTAAATGTGTGGTAGATAATTTACAAATATATGAAGATACCTGGCCTTGGGTCATTTTTAAGAATTTAAAAATATTTTGAAGTCACCAAGTCTCATCTTTCCAGTAAAGAAATTAAAAATAATAAAACAGTATAGATAAGCAATGACAATCCAGTGAACTATATTTATAAGTCTGCTGGATAATGCATAATAAAATATGACTGATATATATACCTCTTCTCTCTGCCTCCTTAAGGAAATAATATAGCTTACCTTAATTCATCTTGCATTTCTGCTACCTGATCCAATAAAATACTTAGTCGATCCCATCTCATATTTTTACATTCCTTATGGAAGTCAAAGGCAATGTATCTACCAAAAGAAAAGATATTCAGAAACCGACCAGAGATCATTCATTTTCCTTCTATTAATAATACCTTCATAAGCTGATTTTCCCCTTTATATCAGTGCATACATATTTCTTGGGAACACTAGAACCTCCTTCACTCTGGGTTTATCGCTATACATACACTACATGCACACACATACCCCTTCTCATGCTCACACCTATCAGAGGAAAATATATATATGATATAAGCAGATATATATATATATGTATACATGAAAATACAAATACATGCATATGTCTATCCTTACATGTTCTTCTGGGGGCCCTCAGCAAGGAGTAGAGAAACACAACAAATGCTTAGTGAAGTAAGCTCAAGTACAGCAATCAGGTATGCCCTGCAAAGAGGCCTAGTCCAAATTCCTCAAGACAATTCTAGTGGTAAAGTATGACCTATGGAAACTCTCTGGGGCACAAAGCCTCAATGAGGGAATTTGAATCAGAGACTAAACTCAAAACTCGACTGAAAAGAAGTTATTCTGCAACATAAATTATGCTACAGAAATTTCAAGCCAACAAAATATCATGCTCCGATCTACTATTGAAAAAAATGCAAGCTGAAATACATGTCTAGTGAGCTCTATGTAATCATGCACATATGTAAGTGCACATCTGATCTGAAAAGACCTGCAACAGATTTCTAGTGAGGTACCTCATCATTCCACTTCCCAAAGAAGACACCATTGTTGCAAATGTCTGCTCAAGTGGCTTCTCTGAGCCCTTCTGGTTAATCTGTAAAAAATTTCAAACACCATAGTTTTCAGTTAATTTCAAAGGAGACAGTGACATCAGAAAAAGGACAAACTAGGAAGCTCTAAGCTCTCATTCTCCCACAGAAACATAAAAAAATCCCAGAAGCTGTCTGAGCCAACTTTGTAGGAGCTCTAAAAAAAGATCAAAGGTTTTATAGTAACCCACCCAAGCACCCAATAAAGAAAAAGTCACTTTCAAAATGGTGGGAAAGTTCTGTGGCATTTAACTTGTCCTTGACCCAGCCCCTCCCCAGAGTGGTGACAATCTTAGTCTTATATGGGAATAACCTGGTTCTTAGTTCCCCTCATCAAACTAGGGGAGGCAGACCAGTCCTTATCTGCAAATAATTGTGGACATCTGTTCTAACATGAAGGACTAACTCGTCTCTGTCCCACATATCTCTGAACACCGGCAGTAAAAATGGTGACCACTGCTTGTAAAAGCTACAAGAGGAATATAAATCAATGGATGCCTGAGGCAAAATATCCTGGATAGAAACATACAATAGACCATTTAAAGACTGGAGAAGAAGCTGGGTGATATTCTTTGGGAAATTAGGACTTTCAAAAGCAGCCATGTACATGAAGGAGTTTTGAAGGCCACCCACATAACCAGGCAAGATGCATGCTCAGAAGAGTCCTGAGAAGACCTTAAACCTTCACCACAGACTGATCCCTAGGCTCACAGCAAGCCTGGTGAGTAAAGGACTGTCCCAGCATACAACAAGTCTACAAAGAATGGGGGACAGGGTTGTTCTCTCATTTTTGCTTTCCTTTTTTGTCTGTCTATTTCAGTTCTTGGAATTCAATGAAACTTGTCAAAACAGCTGAATATAAGCAAAAGGAACAGACCTCAGTGAACATACATAATAAGAAACAGTTTTGGCAAAAATAGTTCTGAAAAGTCTCAAAAAAAAAAAAAAAAGGATTAGTAGAGTCTTTGACAATCAAATAAAACAAAAAGCCCCCAGCAAACCCTAGGGGAAAAGGAGACTCTGACTTCCAGAGTTATGATATCATAATAATCAAACATACAATTAAAAAAAAAATCACAGGTACACAAATAAACAGAAAACAATGGCTCACTCAATGGAACATAAGAAATTGACAGAAATTGTTCCTGTGGAAGCCAAGACAGGACTTGGCTTATTAGACAAAGACTAGACTTATTAGACTAGACTTATTAGACTAGACTTATTAGACAAATACTTTAAAGCAACTGTCTTAAAAACAAAGAGCTAAGGGGAAACACAGACAAAGAACTAAAATAAATCAGGAAAACAATACACAAACAAAATGAGGATATCAACAAAGATAGAAAAATTATTATAAGAAGCCAAAAAATAATTCTGCAGCAAAAGAGCACAAAAAGTGAAATAAAATATTTAGCACTATGGGAATTCCAGGAAGAGAGAGAGAAAGGAGGAGAGAGATTTAAAGAAAAAAAAATAGCCAAAACCTTCCCAAATGTGATGAAACATATGAATCTACAAACCAAAGCTCTGAACTCTAAGCAGACCCACACCAAAAACATTATAATCACATAGTTGAAAGACAAAAACAGAATCCTGAAAAGCAGCAAGAGAGAAGAGACTCATCACACACGAGAGATTCTCAACGGGATTATCCGCCAATTTCTCATCAGAAATCTTGGAGGCTGGAAGATAGTGGGATCATATATTTTAAATGCTGGAAGAAGAAAAACTGTCAACCAAGAATTCTGTATCTGGCAAAACATCCTTTAAAAATGAAGGAAAAATCAAGACATTCATAGATAAACAAAACCTGAGGTAGTTTATTATCATTAAACCCAATCTATAAGAAATGCTAAAGGGAGTCCTTCAGGTTGAAATGAAAGTATGCTACACAGTAACTTGCAGCCACAGAGAGATATAAAAATTTCCAACAGGCTGGACGTAGTAGCTCATGCCTATAATCTCAGCACTTTGGAGGCTGAGGAGGCCAAATCACTTGAGGTCAGGAGTTTGGGACCAGCCTGGCCAACATGGTGAAACCTCGTCTCTACCAAAAATAAAAAAAATTAGCTGGGTGTGGTGGCACACACCTGTAATCCCAGCTACTCGGGAGGCTGAGGCAAGAGAATCGCTTGAACCCATGAGGCTGAGGTTGCAGTGGGCCAAGATTGTGCCTGGGTGACAGAATGGGACTCCATCTCAAAAAAAAAAAAAAATCCAAAAAGGTAAAGACAAGGGCAAATATAAAAGCCAGTATTATTGAAATCCTGGTCTGTAACTTCACTTCTTATTTCTACAGGATTTAAAAGTCAAATGCAGTCCAGAATGGTGGCTCACATCTGTAATCCTAGCGCTTTGGTAGGCTGAGGCAAGAGGATGGCTTGAAGTCAGAAGTTCAAGACCAGCCTGGGCAATATAGTGAGACCCCCATCTCTATAAAAACACAAAAAAATTAGTCAAGCATGGTGGTATGCGCCTGTAGTCCTAGCTGCTGAGGAAGCTGAAGTGTGAGGATTCCTTCAGCCCAGGAGTTCAAGATTACACAGAGCTATGATCGTGCCACTGCATGTAAGCCTAGGCAACAGAGCAAGATCTTTCCTCTAAAAAATAAATACATACACAAATAAGAGTCAGTTGCATAAAAATAATTATGCTACTGAAACACAATATATAAAGATGCAATTTGAAATGTTAACATAAAAAGGAAGCAAGAAGGCTTTACAGGAGTACAGCTTTTGTATGCTTCTGGTATCAATTCAAATCAGATACTTATAACATTAGGATATTATATGTAATCCTCACGGTAACCACAAAGAAAACAGCTATAGAATATACACAAATGAAAATGAGAAAGTAATCAAAATATATCACTACCAAAAAAATCAACTAAGCACAGTAAGAGACAGTAATGGAGGAAATGAGGAACGAAAAGCTAAAAGACACACAGAAAACAACAAAAGAGCAGAATTAAATCCTTATCGGTAATTACTTTAAATGTAAATGGATTAACTCTCCAATAAAAATAAGTAGACCAGCAAAATGGAAAAAAAATATGATCTAACTACATGCTGTCTCTAAGAGATTTATTTTAGAACTAAAGATATATACAGGTTGAAAGAGAAAGGATGAAAAAACATATTTTATGCAAATAGTAATCAAAAAAGAGCTGGAATAACTACACTAGTATCAGACAAGATACACTCTTTAAGTGAAATACTGTTACAAAAGACAAAAAAAGAACATTGTTTACTGATTAAATGGTCAATTTTCCAAGAAGATACAACAATTATAAACACATATGCAACAAACCATGACAGCCTGAAGATATAACTAAGCACACTGACAGAACTGAAGGGAGAAACACAAAATTATATAACAATAGTAGGGGCCGGGCGCGGTGGCTCACGCCTGTAATCCCAGCACTCTGGGAGGCCGAGGCGGGTAGATCACGAGGTCAGGAGATTGAGACCATCCTGGCTAAATAGTGAAGCCCTGTGTCTACTGAAAATACAAAAAATTAGCTGGGCGTGGTGGTGGGTGCCTGTAGTCCCAGTTACTCAGGAGGCTGAGGCAGGAGAATGGCATGAACCCGGGAGGTGGAACTTGCCGTGAGCCGAGATCGCGCCACTGTACTCTAGCCTAGGCAACAGACAGAGACTGTCTCCAAAAAAAAAGGAAACTTCAATACCCTACTTTCAACAATAGAACAATGAGACAGAGACGAATAAGCAAATACAGAATAAAATAGAGAATTTAAACACCATCATAAGCCAATCAGACCCAACAGACACATACATATTACTCTACCCAATAACAGCAGAATACACATTTTTTACAAGTACACATGAAATATTCTCTAAGACAAACTATACTCTAGGCCACAAAACAAGTTTTAACACATTTTAAAAAATCCAAATCACATTAAGTATATATTCTGATCACAACAGAAAGCTAAAAATCAAGAATAGAAGGAAAACTAGAAATTTCACAAACGTGAAAAACCAACAACATACTGAACCACTGGTTCAAAGACAAAATCCCAGAAAGAGAAATTAGAAAATACCTGAGACAAATGAAAACAAAAATACAATACACCAAATGTATGAAATAAAGCAAAAGCAGTGCTGAGGAAAATTTCTCGCTGTAGATGCATACATTAAAAAAGAAAACCTCAAAGCAATAACCTAATTTTACACTTTAAGGAACAAGAAAAAGAATAGCAAACTAAACCCAAAGCTACCAGAGGAAGTAATAAAAATTAGAGATAAATAAAATAGAAAATATAAAAACAATAAAGTCAATAAAACTAAAAGTTGAACTTTGAAAAGATCAATAAAATTCACAAACTCTTAGCTAGAATGACCAAAACGAAACAAAAGACTCAAATTACTAAAATCAGGAGTGACAGTGAACATTACTACCAATTTCTGAGAAATAAAAAGGATTTAAGAGAATACTATGAACAACTGTATGCCAACAAGTAGGAAAACCCAGATTGGCAAATTCCTAGACACATAATCTGCCAAAACTGAATCATGAAAAAAATAGAAAACCTAAATAGACCAATACATAGTAAGGAGATCGAATCAGTAATGAAAACAAACAGAAAAAAAAAAGTCTCCTAACAAAGAAAAACCTGGACTAGATGGCTTTACTAGTGAACTCACCAGTGAATTCTACTAAAATTTAAAGAATTAACACCAGTCTTCCTCAAACTCTAACAAAAAGATGAAGAAGAGAGAACACTTTCTAACTTATTCTGTAAAGATAAGATTATCCTGATATCAAAACTAGACAAAGATATTACAAGAAAAGAAAACTACAGGCCAATATCCTTTATGAATATTAATGTAAAAATCCCCCAACCAAACACTAGCACACCAAATTCTGCAGCATATTTAAAAAGTATATACCATGACCAAAGGGATTTATTCCCACAACGTAAGGCTGGTTCAATATACGAAAATCAATCAGTGTAATACACCACATTCATAGAATGAAGGGAAAAAAACAAACAAGCATCTCGATTGATACAGAAAAGTATCTGACAAAATTCAACACCCCTTCTTGATAAAAACATTCAACTGGATAACTTAGAAAAAGAAGAAAAGTTCCTCAACATAAAGGCCATTATGTGAAAAACCCACAGCTAATATCATATTTAACGATGAAAGACCAAAAGCTTTTCTCCTAAGAAAAGGAATAAGGCAAGGATACTTGCTTTCACAATTTCTGTTCAACATAGTATTAGTAGTTCTAGTGACAGCAATTATGCAAGAAAAAAAATAAATAAAAGGCATCCAAATTGGAAAGGAAGCATAAAATTATCTCTGTTCACAGGTGACAGGATTTTATATACAGAAAACCCTAAAAATTCTGCAAAATAGCTATTGGAGATTATAAATTCAACAAAGTTGCAGCATACAAAAATCAAGACACAATAATCCGTTGCATTTCTATATACTAACAATGAAATATCCAAAAAGGAAACTACAAAAACAATTTCATTTACAATAGCAAAACAAACAAACAAAAGCACCATTCAGGCATAAATACTCAAAAATAAATTTAAACAAGGACGTGAAATGCATGTACACTGAAAACTGCAAAATATTGCTGAAAGAAATTTTTTAAAACATAAATAAATGACAAGACATCTGCATTGCTGGACTGACAAACAATATTACTAAGAAAACAGTACTATTCAAAGTGATCAATCTGTCAATTCAATGTAATTGCTACTAAAATCTCAATGCCATTGTTTGCAGAAATAGAAAAACCAAGCCTAAAATTCATAAGCAATCTCAAGGGATCTCAAGTAGCCAAAATTATCTTGAAAAAGGAGAAGGAAGTTGGAATTATCACATTTCCTAATTTTAAAACTTATTACACAAAGCTGTAGTAACCAAAATAGTGTTATCCCATCCTAAGGACAGACACAGAGACCAATGGACTAGAACAGAGCCTCAAGGTAAGACCTTACATATGTGTTCAACTGATTTTTTTATTAGGGTGACAGACTATTCAAAGGAAAAGAACAGTCTTTTATAAATGGTGCTGGGAAAACTGGATATCCATATGCAAAAGAATGAAGTTGGACCCTTACCCCTACACTATATACAAAAATTAACTCATGTGCAGTGATAAGAAGTAATACACAGACACACATAGACAAAACAAATATTAACTCAAAACAGACCAAAGGCCTGTAAGATCTAAAACTATAAAGACTCTTAAGAAGAAAATACAGGAGTAACTTTATGTTACTGGATTTGGTGACAATTTCTTGAATTTGACACCAAGAGCAGAGGCAACAAAAGAAAAACTAGATAAGCTGGACTTAAACAATTTGTATCCCAAGGACATTGTCAAGACAGTAAAAAATCAACCTAAAGAGCGGGAGAAAATATTTGTAAAGCACCTGTCTGCTAAGAGATAAATATCCAGACTTCATTAAGAATGACTACAACTGAAACAAAAACGACCTGATTAAAAAAGAGCCAAAGGATTTACGTAGACATTTCTCCAAAGAAGATACACAAATGGCCAATCAGCACATGAAAAGATGCTCAAAATCACACAAATCATTAGAAAAACGTAAATCAACTCAACACCGCGAGACACCACTCCACACCCATCAGGATGGCTATAATTAAAAACTTATACACACACACACACACACACACACAAAACAGAAAACAACAATTGTCAGCAAGGATATGAAGAAACTGGAACTGGTATATTGCTGGTGGGAATACAAAATGGTGCAGCCGCTATGGCAAACAGTACGGTGGTTCCTCAAAGAGTCAAACAGAATCACCATATGATCCAGCAATTCTACTTCTAAGTAAAAGCCTAAAAGAACTGAAAACAGGGACTCGATCAAACAGATCCTTGTACACCACCAATGTTTATACACACACACACACACACACACAATGGAATATTCTTCAGTCTTAAAAAAAGAATGAAATTCTATACATGCTACAAGATGGATGAACCTTAAAAACATTAAAAAAAGACAAATATTGTATTATTCCACTTACATAGGGGTACTCAGAATAGACAAATTCAGAGAGACAGAAAGTAAAATAGAATTACCAGGGGCCGCGGGGAGGGAGGTAACAGGAAGTTAATTATTTAATGGATAGAGTTTCTGTCTGGTATGATGAAATGTTGTGGAAATGAAGAGTGATGATGGTTGTACATTACGAACTACTTAATGCCACTTAACTGTATACTTAAAAATGGTTAAAATAGTAAATTTTCTGTCAAGAAAAAGTTAAGGTTTCCTCCGCCCCCAACCCAAGAAACATAAGAAACATACCAGATTGATTATAACTTGTTTTCCATAAATAATTACTTGGGAATCAAAATGCCTTTGGAAACCATCCATCTAGAGGGAAAAGAATTACATATTTTACTGGAGTACATTATGTAATTTATAAATACAATTTAAATATTTATAATATTTTAAAAGGACCTCCTTAAATGTCTTATTTCTATATTCAAAAGAATGATGTCAGGGTGTGAACTATGTCTTCTAGATATTCTAAATGTCATCTAGTAATCATAAGCTATTTTACTCTGAGCTGCAACACTACCACTTTAATTCTGAGTACAACCTCAGAGGAATATATTAAGTACTCTAAAAAGCATAAATTTACAAATCTTACTGAGATCTCTTAAATCCTTACTTGCCACACCATTCAATCATAGTTTGTTCTTCTATATTTCTAACATGCCACCTACACAACTTTTGGTTTAGGGGTTTACCATGTGCTAGAACCAAGAAGAGCCTCAAAGATGTTGAATGCTGATTTAGGGGAGTAAACACATTCTTTACATGCAAATTATAATGCTATTAAGCTTCTATTTTTAGCCAACAAAAAGGCATACACACGTGATTTGCTACTTTGCTGATTTGTGGCAGTGGTTTGTACTTGAGGTTTGGTCTTTGGGACCAGAAAACAGGTATTGACCCTCGAGTCTAAAAGAAAAGAGAGAAATGTGAAAACAAACACAAACATATTTGTTTTTCTCACCTTACTTATTGTCAGCGGTATATAAATTAATGAACATGCAAGGGAAAAAAGTAATACAACCTACCAACTATTTTAAAAATCCATGTGTATCTCTCCTAAAGTTCATATTTTATGAAAAAACATTTAGAACTTTTTCTCCTTCTAGTTTTATATACACGGCATTTGTGTAGTAGATAGTTCTTTATTTCCCGAAATTCTACATTTATCTATGAGTAAAAATTAACAGGTTACATCTGTTATATAATTTGGCATTATGAAAAAATTAGAAAATTGCTTTATTCATTTTCAAATGGATATGTTTATCAACATATGAATACATTTGGACACTAACGCTCTAGAGCAGCAAGTGGTCCACAACTCCATAAGGCAACAGAAGAGACATCTCACAGTGGCAGGTAAAGTCAATCATAAGCCATCAGCTTGTCCTATCATCACTGCCCTGAATACATGTAAATGGTTCAACAGACAGATGGCTCCATTTCCATAACTCTCCTTGCACCTCCTAGCTTACCCTCTCCTCCAGGGATTTAATTTAAGGGCAGGAAATGTCAGTAGGTTAGTGCCAGATTAATGGACTTTCCTTTCTTGGGGTGAACTTTTTCTGCACTGTAGATAAAAATATTACATAAGAACGGAGGAGAAGGGAAAAGAGGGAAATTTCAACATGACAGAAAATGATAATCCAAGCAGAAAAGGCCAATTCACTGACTGCCTAACAGACTAACAACTTGCCTGTACAAATGAAGCTTTGCTCCCATTGTAGTGCACAATTTGTTCTGTTTCTACAAAGTTAGCTGCATGGCCTTCAGAATCAATTCCTAAGTAGAAAAAAAAATAAGAATTAACTATACTGATTACGTAAAGAAACACTTCAGAAACCCACTAATTCAGGTTAACTTGGAGAGAACTAAGTCAGTTCAAATTAGTGGAAAAGTCATTATGAAAATACAATTCAAACAAACTCATTATACATGATCAGAAAACTAACAGAAGCTCGCTCACTTTAAACAGGCTTAAAGAGGAGTATAAAAACCTATTAATAAACAGATGAAGTTGGTTGCTCTTAAATACACTGATTGTTCCTACACGCAAAATTCCTCTAAAATAGTGTTTCTCAAACTTCAGACATCTTTTAAAGAAAAAAAAAAAATTCTCAAGGATCCCTGAGAAAATGTCCATAGATCCTAATTTGAAAAATACTAGTTTGAAAGGTAACACTATCAATTTAGGTAATTATACTTAGTAACAACACAATACTCAACGTAAATACAGGTCATTTTATTTTTATTTATTTATTTTTTGAGACGGAGTTTCACTCGTTGCCCAGGCTGGAGTGCAATGGCGCGATCTCAGCTCACCACAACCTCTGCCTCCCGGGTTCAAGCAATTCTTCTGCCTTAGCCTCTCAAGTGGCTGGGATTACAGGCATGCGCCAGCACGCCCCACTAATTTTCGTATTTTTAGTAGAGATGGGGTTTCTACATGTTGGTCAGGCTGGTCTCGAACTCCCAACGTCAGGTGATCCGCCCACCTCACCCTCCCTAAGTGCTGGAATTACAGGCGTGAGCCACCACACCTGGTGAATATAGGCCATTTTAAAATATTTTGTTGTAACAGTGCAAATGGTCTCCAGCAGATGCTTATACTGATTTTAATTATGAAAATGAAAACACAAAAACTGTATGTGATCCTCTGTAATTCCATAAATATGCTCACAAAACCTAGTTCAAAAAGCACAGTGGATTCTTGATGCTGTTTAGTTCTTTCAAATATCTGAAGCATTCCTTTAAAAATTTGTTTACATAATCTATTTTTACAAGGAAAAGCTTGCTAAGCAAATGCAACTTTCAAGCTAGTCCCCTGACTCAAATTACCAAATTATCAGAAAGAAATCAATGGATTTTTAACTGTGCCAAATATTTCCTAACATCCTTTCTATCTCACATATTTCTCACATATAACATTTGGAGGTATATGCGAAGTATCACTGTTTTTGTTACCATATCACCAGAAGGGGCCAAAATTATTGAGCCAAATCAGCAATGACATGACTCCTCAATACTTTATGAGATTACTTGTCAGAGGCACAGGCTATCCTTGCTTCCTTTCATAATTCCCACTAAGGAACAACATTCAGTTATTTTTAAAAGTGAGAGTCAGAGTGAGAGATAGTATGTGTGTTTCTGTGTATGAAAGAAAGATCTTTATGAAAAGATTTGCAAGACATATTAAGAAAAAAAGGAACCAAGGTACAGAAAAATATGCATAGAATATTATCACTGTCTAAGAAAAGGAGGAAGAGAAGGGCACATACCTGTATTAGCAAAAAAATTATCCGGAAGGATAAATAAGAAACTAACATCTGATTAGCTGGTAAGGGGGTAAGAACCGAGCAGATGAGGTCAGAAATGGGAGATATTTTTTATCGCATTAAAAAAATACTTTTTGATATTTGAAATATGTAAATGCACTACCTGTTCAAAAAATTTAATCAAAAACTATGTTTCCATCCAAGAAAATCTAGTTACAAGAGAGTTGCTAACTCTAATTTGGTTTGTGATCTTGGCCAGGTCACACACTCAATGTTATTCTTCCTCTGCTACGAGAGATATTAAGCAAATAATCTCTACAACTTTCTGGCCCCAAGCTACAATTTATTTAATGGCTTACAGCCATAAAATATGCTGATATATTCTGGTTAAAAAAAAATAGAAAGATTGGAGAAACTCCTTTTCATAATGACAGTAAGCTTTAATACAGATTTTTAAAGTTTAGTTCAGCGAAATAAGCATGTTGCTAGTACAAAGTCTGGAAAATAAATGCTCAAAATGTAAATGTTCACAAAGTTGAAGGCATAAAGCAAATGACTAGCTTCATGCATGCAAAAAAACCTAAAAGCAATACAAGAAAATACTTTCTAGGTTAGGTTACTGAAAACTACACTGAGTTCAGCTGTGCTTTCAGATATCCAGCAAACAACATGATCAGTTCCTCTTCAAGCAGTAAGCAGCAGCCTACAAGTATAACATTAACATTTGCAATATAATTACAGTAGCTGAAACACGGAAGACCTACCTAATTATTATAATGAAGTAGGAGATAAATACTTAGCAAGGCTATCAAATGATAATGAAAACAAATAAAATACAAAAGGTTACATTCATGTTACTGTAAGACAAAATATTAATTACAGATATGATCCATGCTGACAAAATTAATCTCACCTCTTACATAATAGCGCACACCAGCTCTGAAACAGCTCCTCCTCGAGATGAGAATCCAATCAAAGTATTTTCCATTAATAGAACATGAATGCATGGTAATAACTTAACTACATTAAGAAAAATACAACATATAATAGAAATCATAAGCATTGTTTCTAGATTGTTTGAATGCATCTACCCTAATAATGGTCTTTAAGAGAAAAAATGAGAGTATGCAAATCTTCCTGAATATTCACAAGCCTTTAGTACTATAATCAACTGTGAAGCTCTGTCAAGTTAATAACCCTATGACATGAATGCAATGTTTAAGAAGTTCACTATGGTGTTTTTATTTAAATGATATGCTTCCCTTTTCCTGATATCCTCAATTACTTTTTAAAGAATTAAGTATAAACCACATCACTGAAAAATCTACTCTGAATGGAAAACATAAATTTAAAATAGATTAACTTTCAAATAAGAAACGAAAAAGCGGGGGAGGGAAGTCTAGGCTACTGTAGTTAAGGGAAAAAAAAAATGAAATGCATGACACATAATTATAAATTAGCCATAACAGGTGGTAAGCATATGAAGATTCACAGATTAAAGTGAATTAAACAAAAGTTACCTAGAAATGGAAATTCTGACTCTACCTTATCCTCAAAATAGAAAAGGTGAACCTCAATATGAAAGACTGTATCTCCCCCTTCTTTATATAAAGTTATTTCCCTTAACTACTAATAATAGTATATGCTATAGGACACTTCCTACACCATTCAGTAATATAAACAGTCATATACCTAGAAATTCTAAAGGCTGATCTCTCCACTTCGTTCCCAGAGTAAAGGGTTGGAAAGGCCTTTGGAAGTGGCATACCTCTTACATTAAATGTTTTTATTATGAAATATAATAAACAGTAAAATATAATGTATGCAACTACTTACAATAGTTAAATACCCATTTAGTATGGGGAGTGGATATTAAATGGGTAAGAATTTCTTACTGGAGTGATGGAAACAGGATGCTGGTTGCACAACACTGTGAATGAAATTAATGCCACTCACTGAATTACACATCTAAAAATGATCAAAAAGGCAAACTGTTTATTAAATATATTTGATCATAATTTTAAAAATTACACATACACACACCCCTTTGTACCCACTAGCATCTTTGAAGCACCTTTCTGTGTGGCTCCCTTACTGCTCTCTAAGTAAGCTCATCATTCCCTTGTCTTTCTAGTCTTGCCACTAAACAACTTCCTGTTTAGTCTGCACAGCTTTTGGCTTTTTTTTTTTTTAACATAACAGGAATTAACCTGTATGTATTCTTTCAGTTCTCCTTATTTGCTCATTATATTCAGGAGGTTCATTTGGTGCTGCTATGGCTGTATAATATTCTACTACATGACTAGATTACAGTTACTTATCCATTCTACTGTCCCTGGACATGCCAGGTGTTTCCAGTTTTACTATTATAAACAGTGTTGCAATAAACATCTCTGTAGAGGACAAGCAGAAGTGGCTCTAAGGAGCAGTACTGCTCGGTTACAGAGTATAATTCCTCATCTGATCTTATTAGGAAATTCCATCTTGTTTCAAGAACTACTTTGGCTTCTCACCTTTACCAACATTTGATATTGTCCGCTTTTTTAAAAAAAAATTATTTATGCATTTATTTACTTGAGAGAGAGGCTCTTGCTGGCTACCCAGGCTGGAGTGCAGTGGCACCATCAAGGCTCACTGCAGCCTCAAACTCCTGGGCCCAAACCATCCTCCCGCCTTGGCCTCCCAGGTAGCTGGGACTACAGGCACATGCCACCATGTCTGGCTAATTTATTGTCTGCTTTTTAATGTTTGCCACACTGTGGCTGGGGGAGCAAGGGGGGTATGACAGAAAGGTTTTATTGTTTCAATGGCCTTACTTTTTCTCCTTCCACATTTGTTGAGGTTTGGTTATGGTATTTTCTATATGTAATACTTTTTCTTAACATAATTTGATGCATCCATTATAAAGCATAACAGCATAATAAAATATTTGTGAACCTACCATCCAACTTCAAAACAGTACCAAAACCGTGAATCTATTTATCTGCTCCTTCCCTATTCTATCCAATTGTGTTCTCACCTAGAAGTAACTATTCTGTTTTATGGAGACCATTCTCCTATCTTTTTAGTTTCATCACATGCAACCACGACTTAGAAACACACAGCTTGCTTTTTTGTAAAAATGAAACTACACTATTTATAAACTTCAAGCCCTTGTGATGTTCATGGTATTGCTGTAACATGGTACTGTGAACATTCTGGAAAGACCTCCTGGTATGAATGTATTGGGTAGGCACTGGAGAAGTGCTGGCAAATTCACAAAAGAACACCAAATGATTTTCAAAATGGTACCTAATGACATCAGCAATGAGGTGAGTTGCTAATGACTCATCTCTATTACCTAGTATCATTAGACTCGATAAGGGCTCCTTTTGAGCTCCCAATTCACTTTCCTTTGAAGCCCACAGCACTAAAGAAGACTCCAAGGTAGTATTTGCTCCCTTATTCACCCAAATTATCTATTTTGAGCCAGGGCACAAAGACGAGCAGGGCAGATAAGCCTGCTCTTAAAATCTAGCAGAGAATATGACTGACTCCTTTAAGAATCATGTTCCTCTGACTGTAAGACAAAAACATATACACTTTAGAGAATTCAGAAAGCATGAAAGGAACAAGAGTAAAATAAAAACTGAATCCCATCAGCATTAACTTTTAAAATGTGAATGTATTTACTTCTAGCCTTTCATCAGTGAGTTACTCCCAGGGACATCCACGCCTTCTCTCCAGGATGGCCATTTCACATACTCCCCTCAACCTGCAACATTTCTCTCTCATCCCACTCACAGCCCATTATGTCACTTTATATGGCGCTGTAAAAATAAAAGCCCTCCACAGGCCCCGATCACGTTTACACACCCACCAGCATCCACATCCAATCTGCTTCCCTTCTACAGTGGGAGGTGAGCAGTCCACACCAGGCCCTCTACCTGTGCACTGACCCCATCCACCTCACACATTCTTGGACATCACTCTAGCATGCACCTTCACTAATTTTCCCCTTCTCAAAAATCTTTTGAGTAGAGGTCTTGCTCTGTCACCCAGGCTAGAGTACACTGGTGTGATCATAGCTCACTGCAGCTTCAAAATGGGGTCAAGTGATCCTCCTGAATCAGCCTCCTGAGCAGGTGGGACTACAGGCACATGCCACCATGCCTAATTTTTAAACATTTTTTGTAGAGACAGGGTCTCACTATGTTCTCCAGGCTGGTCTTGAATTCCTGGCCTCAAAGGATCCTCCTGCTTCAGCCTCCCAAGACACTGAGATTACAGACATGAGCCACTATGCCTGGCCCCACCACATTTAAAGTAAAAGCCACAGTTCTTCCCACGGCTTATAAGGCCGAGTCATTTGGGCTGACCTAATTCTCTGAACACAGCTCCCGCCTCTCTCTGTCCACTCTATTCCAGTCATGTTCCTGTCTTGGGGTCATTTTACTTATTAATGTCTCTGTATGTGTGTGAAACACACGAGTTTACTTCTAGTCAACAAACCACACTAAAGAAAAGCTCATTTAAAGCTTTCAATTTAAAAGTAAATGGGTAAGCTGTTTCTAAAATTGCCTAGAAAAAAAGGTTCTATAACCTCACTTAATATTGTTTGTCCATTCACAATCTCATTTTGAAAAAACAAAAAACAAAAAACACCATCGTTGGTCCAAATCATTTAAGGCACTAAATAAGAACACTTTTTTTTTTTTTTTTTGAGACAGAATCTTGCTCTGTTGCCCAGGCTGGAGTGCAGTGGTGAGATCTCGGCTCACTGCAACCTCTGCCTTCTGGGTTCAAGTGATACTCCTGCCTCAGCCTCCCAAATAGCTGGGATTACAGGCGTGAGCCACTGCGTTCAGCCGAATAAACACATTTATTCTTATTTTGTCCTTAGGACAACATGGAAAGCTCAGGGTGGGGGTTTGGGGAAGCAAAAATAAATGAGCTTTTATCCCAAAATTTTCTAATTTTTATTCCCCTGTAACTCTGGAACATGTTTCCTCCATAACTTTTTGGGTTTTAAGTATAACAAGCGTAAGTTTAGTGAAATTATATTAACATAATGAATAAATAAATAATAGACTTGTACTGATAAGCTTCTTACATGTGCTTGATAGAAAGATGTCATCACCAATTTTCTGCAGAGCACAATCCTGATTACAGTCATGCATCACTTAATAGGGGTACATTCTGAGAAATGTATCGTCAGACAATCCTATACATTATAGAGGGTACTTACACAAATCTAGATGGCACAGCCTACTGCACACCTAGGCTACATGGTATATAGCCCATGGCTCCTTAGCTACAAACCTGTATAGCATGTTACTGTACTAAATACTGTAGGCAATTGTTAACACAATGTTATTTGTGTATCTCAACATATCTAAACATAGAAAAGATACAGTAAAAATATGGTATTATAATCTTGTAGGACCACCACCATATACGTGGTCTGTCGCTGACTGAAATGTCAGTATGTGGCACGTAACTGGATAGGCACTCGTCGGCATATACTGTGCTTATGTATCCTTTAAGAGCCAGCGCACTTGGCTGCTTTATTTTTATTATGATGTCTATGATACAGATTTGTTTTTAAAATGAACCTACCATTAGATAATCAATACTCATTTTGTATCTGTACTCTGATTTCTCCCCTAGGCAATATTCTTTGTACTCTACCTATTTTCATTTATCTGTCACTATTTCAAATGACAAATAAAATTTTTAATGGTAATTCTCCTCTCCAAGTTATTACCCACACTAGTGTCTGAGTCACACTTTTTTTGACCCTGTCACCCAGGCTGGAGTGCAGTGGTGCCATCATAGCTCACTGCAGCCTCAAACTCCTGGACTCCAGTCATCCTCCCACCTCAGCCTCCTGAGTAACTGGGACTGGAAGTGCAAGCCACCGTGCCCGGCCTAAGTCTAACTTTTCAAATTCTGTACTAAGGAAAGTTTTCAACAGCCAGGTCCAAACTACTTATGTGTAATTTACTGATAAAAGATAACATCAAATAAAGGCAAAATACAGTATACGTATTCCTTCTCTTTAAACAACCAGCCCCAGAACTCTTGAACAGAGAAAGAGTCGTATAGTCTGAAAAGTTCATTCTAAAAAAAAAAAAACCAAAATGGCAATGAGTTTGATTTTCTTATCAACAGCAAGTTCTATTAATTCTGAAATACTCTCCTTATGGAGTATTTGAGACTACCTCTAAATCTGCCTTATAATAAAATTTAAATAAAGGCATCTAGAAACTAAAGAGTAATGTCACGTAAGGATACAGCCATGTAACACTGGAAGGGCAAACCGATGAACCTGAAATGAAGATACATATTTAGAACAAATACACTTCAAAAATAAATGAGCATTATATAAAAATATGTACACATAGGGAGGTAATATACAAACATAACAAGGTAGTAAACTTATGGGTAACATAATTTTTAAAAAATTTCTCTAATGTAACATTAAGTATGCATTACAATCATTTGAGCTTGAATATTCACAGATTTTGGAACACTAATAAAGCTACATGAAGTTACAGAATGTTTACCTCCTTTTCAGTCTTTGCCTACAACTTCACTCCTCCAGGGAAAAGATATCCCATGCTAATTGTTTGCAGCTCAAACTACTTTTCCAAAAAAAGCATAGCAAATGACAAGAAATAAAGTCATTAGACACATCTATTTACCTAGATTCAGTAATATATCATGTTTCCCTAGCTGGGCCTCCCTGTTTACACCTCGTATGTGCAGACAAAGGACAGAAGAAGGTGGTGCCTGTGCATGTCTCTCCTGGGTGACTGAAGGGAGTCTCATCCCCAAAGGAAGACAAAAACAGAGCTCTCCCCTTGGCCAGGGAACTTGGCTCTGGCCCCTCATTTCTTCATTATCCATGTACCAAGACCCACTGTATCTCTCTTAGACAAAGCAATGTATTTTTACTTAAGGTTTCTATAGAAGATCAGAGTAAAATAATTAGGCTTCTTCAACCTAGAATGATGTGCCAGGGTAGACCTGATCCAAGTTTGTAAGTTACAAAGTTAAATTAGATTTGTTTCTCAAAATTCTTGGTGATTAGGAAGTCACTTTATAACATGCACTGAATTAAAGCTTGGACTGCAACGATTAAGCAGATTTTATTTAGTGTACATTACCTCTGGCTGTGCAGAAAGTTCTCTTAGAAGATGACCATTCCATACAAACCGCTGATCTGCCTGAGAGAAGTTTTAAAATTTAATAAAATATCTCCTGCCAAGCTTACTTTCTGCAGAAAGAAAACGACACCAATCAATCTCTTCTTTGACCGGTCTCAAACAAAATACATCTCCCCCTCAAATCTGTACCTCCTGTGGACATTCCTGTCTCATTGTCTCAGGCCAGACAGAAACTTGGGAGGAGTCTTAGGGTATTTCTTTCCCTTTCATTTAATTTTCAAGTACTAATCTTCTTCAAAATCCATCTTTTTTACATTTCTACTTCCACTATCCTTGACCAACATCTGACTCCAGCCTAACTACTAACACAGCTTCCCTTGCCTCCAGTTTAGGCATTAGCCCTCCCCACCTATTTTTCCACAATACTGCCAGTAGGAATTCTCTAACGTGTCCTGTCTCCTATCTGCTCAAAATTCTTCAACGACTCTGTCATCTAAAGAACCAAATCTCTGCATGGCCTAATCAGTCCTAGGATCTGGCAGTCCCTAATTAACTCTCTGATCTCATCTCTGGCCACTCTGACTTTCATAAATACAGAAGAAGCTCCCTCAACAATCTATATTTAATGGACCCTACTTAGGGACAGGCGTGGTGGCTCATGCCTGTAATCCTAGCACTCTGAGAGGCCAAGGCAGGCGAATCACTTGAGACTTAGGAGTTCGAGACCGGCCTAGCCAACATGGCAAAACCCTTTCTCTACTAAAAATACAAAAATTAGTCAGATGTGTTGGCACATGTCTGTAGTCCCAGTTACTTGGGGAGGCTAAGGCACAAGAATCGCTTGAACCTGGGAGGTGGAGGCTGCAATGAGCCAAGATTGCACCACTGCACTCCAGGCTAGGCGACACAGCAAGACTTTTGTCTCAAAAAAGAAAAAACAAACAAAATAATTGACTCTACTCAGTAGATTAATCAATTCTATTTATGAAGCATACCAAATGAACCACCCACAACCCCAACTCTAAAAGTCACAGGGAATGGTTTTTGCACTTGGCCACAACCAGCTGAATCGCACTTCCTGAGATTCAAATGTGTGTTCCCAAGTGGTCTGTGCCAGTCATACTTATTATTTCTTTATATAGTTTAACTAAATATTTTATAAATCAATAAAATAAGACTAAAAACAGACTGCTGTTTCTATAAAGTTAAATGATTTGGAATATAACTTGGTAAGAGGCAAGTTGCTAAAACAAAACTGCTGTTGAATTAGAGTGGGAGTAGCAACTAAAAATATATAAAAGAACATAGTAAAAATGTACAGGATTCTGCATACAGTTTTCTCTGTAAGTGTCAAAGTCTTTAAAGTGGCCCAAATGGGAAAGCCTTATGGATGTAATTTACACAGGGAAGACAATTCAGAAACAAGGAACCAAAAACAAAGAAAATCCTACGGCCGTACATAAAAACATTGACCAATGTAAAACTTTCTGTTTTAAGTTAAAATATTTAGGGTATATATGTTCCATTGATCACTTTTATGATTCCCAAGTTAAAAAAACATTAACTTTTTTTTTTTAAGACAGTCTCGCTGTTGCCTTGGCTGGAGTACAGTGGCGTGATGACAGCTCACCGCGGCCTCTATCTCAAGCAATCCTCCCACCTCAGCCTCCTGACTAGCAGGGATTACAGGTGTGTGCCGCCACACCTGTTTAATTTTTAAAATTTTTGTAGAGATGTGGTCTCCCTATGTTGCCCAGGTTGGTCCTGAACTCCTGGACTCAAACTATCCTTCTGCCTCGGCCATCTAAAGTGTTGGGATTATAGGCATGAACCACCACCTTGGCTGACTTTCTGATTAGCTGACAAAAAATTCCCAACTCATCCAACAGATGAGATGGCTTTTTCTTCAGCTTAGCCTCTACCACCACCTCTGCCTGGAACCCTCCCTGGCCCACTGTCACCTGACAAACAAATCTTCATCAAGTCTCAGCTCAAAAGTTATCTTTCTGTGTAAAGTTACTGTCCTCTGTAGATACCTTTCTTTATAAAGTTGTCGCTGACAACCCCAGGCAAAGACCCTCATTCCTTCAGGATCCCACCTCACTTTGGTACATACCTTCATTATAGCAACCATTCTTTGACTACCACTTCCCTGGCGGTCTGTAGGCTCCCATAAGACAGGGTCCACAGCTTAATTCTGGGTCCCCAGGGGCTAGTATAGTGCCTGGTACATGGCTGACGTTGTAGAGATGTTTCACAAACAAATGGAGAATGTAGCAACTGCTTTTAAAAGCAAGTCTCTTTGTAGTTAAAAGCCAAGTTTCTTGAATGCTTAGCCTGCATCTCAACTTCCATCTAAGGCTACATACAATTTTACTAAATTAGAGTGTAAAATCTTACCCAAAAAAGCCAGTCAACTAAAATATTAATTTAGGTTGAACTATAAGAAATAACCATTTTTATTGATTAAAAATGGGCAATTACTGACAATTTCACATGTCCAACCTAATAGGTAACATGGAAGGACCTTTTAAATTCTGTCTTCTCATTAAACACATCTAAGGTGTGTCAAAAAAATTAAGGCAGCAATTATCCAGGTTCCTGAACAAAAGAAACTTTAAGTTGAGATCATTTGAAACCTAATTTTAAAGATACATTCACTCTATATTTAAAAAATAAAAATAAAAAAAAAGCAGATTGGGCAGGCACGGTGGCTCACGCCTGTAATCCCAGCACTTTCGGAGGATGAGGTGGGTGAATCACTTGCGGCCAGGAGTTCGAGACCAGCCTGGGCAACATGGCAAAACCCCATCTTTATTAAAAACACTAAAAATTATCCAAGCGTGTTCGTACACGCCTGTAATTCCAGCTACTTATGAGGCTGAGACACAAGAATCACTTGATCCCAGGAGGCAGAGGTTGTAGTGAGCTAAGATCGTACCACTGCACTCCAGCCTAGGTGACAGAGCGAGACTCTGTCTCAAAGAAAAAAAAAAAAGCAAAATAAAAAAAACCTTTAAAAGGACATTTTCCAAATTCTTAGTGACTTTTGTTACATTTTTAGTTATAAAAATTATAAATAACCATCACTACAGAAGAAGTATCAACTATTAGAATATGAATTTTATAAGCCTAATTACACTGCTAATGTAACTGCTGCACTACCGAACACTGAGAGTTGAGAGTTAAGAAATTACAAATGAATGCAATGCTAGTTTGAAGATTTTACATGTGAGAGTTAGCACTTGGTAGCCTAGTAATAGTTATGCAAAATACAAATTCTGAAAGATTTTCCTCTAATAACTCACTTGTGTGTTTATACAAAGATTTCTGAATATCTACACCAGTGGTTCTCAATTCTGGCTGTATACATACACAGATTCAAGGACTCTCACACTGGGATTGTGATGTATATTTAAAATAGGGTATATTTTCAAAGCCTCATACATGTTTCTAACATATAGCCAGGACTGAGAAAAATCAATATAAATTTTTATGCATGAAACAGAGACATGTCCGTTTTAAAATACTAAAAATAAAAATAACTGAAGATCAAGCTTACCCTTTCCAAAAGACTCATTTCTTGGAATTCTGGACTAGTGTTGGATAGCCGCTGCAAAGTATGGGTCAAATCATATGTTGTTGAAAAGTAAAATCCATCCACATTCAAGACATGGTTTAGCATCGCTAGGAAGGTTTTATTATCTTGTAACTGTAAACAAAGAAAAATCAGTACAGCTCATAATTGAAAAGGAATCTGTCAGCATGAGAAAAGAATACAAATTAAATCCTGTTAAGTCCAGTCTCATTAAAGACTACTGGCACAATGACTGAGCCAGTAAAGGGGAGGCTCGCCATTTCCCTGGGATGTAGGACAGTTCCTGACACACAGAAGATACTCAGTAAACACTGTAGGGTACTATTAGGTAACTTGATTAGGTAGGACTTCTCCCCTTTGTATCCTTTACAAACTTTATTCTAAAGGGCAGAAGAGTGGTTTTAACAAAACATCACCTTCGGTTATGATCTACTATGTGCCGGTTATTTTCCTAAGACTCTCTTTAATCTTCACAACAGCCCTGCTAAGTTAGCATAGCTATCTTCATTTGACAAATAAAACACATACATTTATGAGGGGCCCAATAACGCACATAGCAAGATACTAACATAATCCTCATTCTCAAGAAACGTTCCCTGCTTTGGGATGGATGAGAAGTAAAATGGAATTCTTTTTCTTTAAAACAGAGATTAAAAAGTCCAGTAAAAGCAATATTTATCTTTATTCTTGGAAAACCATTTTAACTAGCTTTCCCAATGAATACCAATATTGACATTTGGTTTTATCCTTGTTTTAAAAAGCAATTGTTAATGTTTAGTAACGTTTAACCATTACTAAATGATTAACTTGTTAATCTACATGTTACAAATCTACATATACAAAATTTTTTATTTGTGCTCAGACATGTTTTTAAAATTAGCTACACAGCTTGACAACAAAGAATAACAATCAAGAAGAAACTAAGTAAATATGACTGGTCTATTAAATAAATACAGCCATTTTTATTTTTTTAAAATATGCCCAGTAGAGAATGAATATATTGATATATATTTCTCAATATATATATAATAAAAAAGAAATTCTAAAGTATAAAAAGCATATCTTGTAGTTTTACTTAGTTAGGCAGTGCTATAATTTTATTTTTTAAAATATTTATCCTAAGTTATATGTTTTAATACATTTTCTTCTAGAAACAAACATTCTTATAAATTGTGTGTAAAAATATAACGTAAAATTTTTAAATAGCAAACACATAACTAAAATTACATTAAGAAAACAATCACTCTCAATAGGTATATTTCTAAACAATGTTGACTTTAAAAAGTAAGAGTCAAAGAATCAGAACAGGGCAATGCCATTCATGAGCAAAAACAGATCCTGTTTAAACATGAATACAGGCAGTCTTTACTTTGTAAAGTGGGACTGTAAAAATTACCATGTGATTTTAATCTTAATAATCTTAAGCTATCTTAACAATCAACTGTAAAAACTATGATTGTTTCATGACCTTTAAAAATTTTTTTGTCAAAACATTAAAAACTCTATTGTAAGTTATATTTACTTATATAGTTATAAGTTGTAGACATTAATTTGTAAGTTACATATACAGCAAATTATTATAAGTATAAAGAAATGAGTAAATTGTAAAACTAATATTTAGCACACTGTAAAACATCAGAAACACTGAGAATAAAAAATATTTTATTTCTTTGTAAAAAAACTTATCAAGAGACTTGAACAGTGCTTGCCTTCTTCTTGTCATATAAATTAAGATACAGACTATCTCTTCTATCCCTGGTGAACTGTCACACACCTTCCTAAGTCTAAACCAACTTCTGACATTTTATCCTTTGCACTTTCAACGTTGGGAAATATCTCCAAGGTTTCCTTTAATGAGAAGTCTGTTGCAGGCGTCACTTCCTCTGAGATACTGTCATCCTTTTCGTCACAGCCACTCCATCATTAATGCCGGTCAGTTCGCCTGCACTAGGACCTCTGGCTGCATACCTACAGTCCCTTGAATGGTGATAGTGTCAGCATTCCCATGGTCAGCTACTTCTTCTATGCTCCATTTATGTTCAATTTCAATTTCTCTTCCAGAGTTGTTGTTTTTTGTCTTTTGCACCTTCATCTTTGGTGGGTTAATTCTTCAGTTAATAAACTGTAGTAACTGAAATTTAAGCCATGTTGCTTGGGGATTGGTGTTAACTAAACCATGGTTACTGAAATCTGTGCATACAGGAATAGTGCAAAAGGAAAATTGCCTGAAAGAATATATACACATTTCATAAACACACATACACACTTACATTCACATGTGGTAAAAATAGAGAAAACCTCTCTGGGAAAGAAGAGAATGAGTTAAGAGGAGTAGAACTTCAAAGGTATTTGTAATTTATTTCTTTACAAAGACGATATGAAGTTAAATCTGGTGTTGAGTACATGTGCATTTCTGTTTTCCCTTTTCTCTCCATATGACATTTCATAATTTAAGAATTGAATCAGCCGAGCGTGGTGGCTCACGCCTGTAATCCCAGTACTTTGGGAGGCCGAGGCGGGCGGATCACGAGGTCAGGATATCGAGACCATCCTGGCTAACAAGGTGAAACCCTGTCTCTACTAAAAACACAAAAATTAGTCAGGTGTGGCGGCGGGCGCCTGTAGTCCCAGCTACTCGGGAGGCTGAGGCAGGAGAATGGCATGAACCCAGGAGGCAGAGCTTGCAGTGAGCCGAGATTGCGCCACTGCACTCCAGCCTAGGCTACACTCCATCTCAAAAAAAAAAAAAAAAGAATCTTAAAAAAACAAACAAACAAGAGCAACAAATGATTTAAAAAATATTTATTATGCCTAGGTAGAAAAGTAGGTAGAGTGACCTTACTCTATAGGTTGTTAAAATAATTACATCTATTCCACAACACCCTCACCCTCCTCTACTCAGCCTATGCTACTTCTTTGGGCTCTGCAATTAGTAACAATTTCCAGTTCTTACCTGAATATCAGTTAAGTGCAACATTGTCTTCTTATAAGAAAGGACATCAAAATCTGTTGCTTTCCAGATTACATGATTGAAAAATTCACCTACTTTTGTCTTTTTAGTAATGACTATAAGATAATTACCTGCAAAAAGCAAGCCAAATACACATAATTATAAAAACAGTAACTATAAAGGTAGAAATAGGAGTCCTTATTGTTTAACTTTAAAGGCTAGTAGAATGAGACTGTATTGTGCCACTCAGATAAAAGGCCCATTTTTAAAGCAACCTTACAATTTATGAATAGAAAGGCCAGCATATTATTTAGAACAATCCTTACTGAAAGGTCACGTTTTTCTCAAAAAAGATAAAAGCAAAAGCTTTTCATAAACAAAGGATTTGTCTTAGTAAATGGAAAGTAGAGACAGAAAATACTTCTTTTTCTCTCTTTCATCAACCCCAAGGGATACAGGCCTCTGCTAATCATTTCCTAGCAGGCAGTTCAAAGCATCAGGTCACAAGATCTGACATTACAGGGCAATGTCCCTTCCACACCACTCCTATGTCCTTCATGTCACTCTAAATGGTAGAGAAATGTGCTGGGGCAGTACAGCTAACTGGCTGCTGCAATATTACAAGGATGAGTGGTCAGGAATCAAGGAGTCATCACAACATCATGCACAATATACCAATCCTGACCTTGCCACCTCCTCACCCCACAAATATATAAAACAGAGTAACCCTTTCCTACTGAATTAATTCTTCAGGTGTGTTCAACACTTTACCCACAAGTGCCCTCTCTGAAAGTTTTCCCATGTACATGTCTCTCCTGGAACTTGTCACACTGTACTGCAGTAGTTTACTACTTACACGCCTCTCTCACTAGACTGTGAACTGCAGGGCAAAATGGACTTTCATCCTTTATAATTCAGCATCTAGCATGTTGCCTGAAACAACAGGAACTTCAAACAAGCTCAATGAAATTAAATCTAAAGAAAAATCACCTTCTTAACAATTCAGAACATTTGCTAACATACACTATGCCCTATTAGTACAGGACTGAAGGTGTAGAATACCCTGGTCCACTGATGCATTAACATTTTTTTTTTTTTTTGAGACGGAGTCTTGCTCTGCCACCCAGGCTGGAGTGCAGTGGCCGGATCTCAGCTCACTGCAAGCTCCGCCTCCCGGGTTTACGCCATTCTCCTGCCTCAGCCTCCCGAGTAGCTGGGACTACAGACGCCCGCCTCGTCGCCCGGCTAGTTTTTTGTATTTTTAAGTAGAGACAGGGTTTCACCGTATTAGCCAGGATGGTCTCGATATCCTGACCTCGTGATCCACCCGTCTCGGCCTCCCAAAGTGCTGGGATTACAGGCTTGAGCCACCGCGCCCGGCCAAAAATTTTATTTACAGGCTGGGCATGATGACTCATGCCTATAATCCCAACACTTTGGGAGGCCGAGGCGGGTGGATCACCTGAGGTCAGGAGTTCAAGACCAGCCTGACCAACATGCTGGAACACCGTCTCTACTAAAAATACAAAAAACTAGCTGGGTGTGGTGGCAGGCATCTGTAATCCCAGCTACTCAAGAGGCTGAGGCAGGAGAATTGCTTGAACCCACGAGGTGGAGGTTGCAGCGAGCCGAGATTGTGCCACTGCACTCCAGCCTGGGCGACAAGAGTAAAACTCCATCTCAAAAAAAAAAAAGTTTATTTATATACTCCATTTGCAAAAACAATCTAGTTAAGGATTTCAACTCTAACTGAAACACAACGAAATACAAAACTTTTTTTTAAATAACAGAACCTCATGCTGATAAATTTTACCATTTGGGGAGTATTTCTTTTAAAAATTAATGACAAATACTTAACCAAGAGATTTACTGCTTAAAGCATGACACAAAGTATTACTTCATCGTACACTCACTCTAATATTATCAATTTAACTACCTGGTTTAATTACCTTCTTTGTCCATCTTAGCTTATTTTCTCTTACCTGCCACCAGATGGATTGTGCCCAGTATACCAAATATTGGTCTTGTGACAGCTGAAGGAGGAACATCTTTCTTGACTTTAAAAGAAACGAAAGAAAGAAAAATCACATACAAAAAGCTCACCAACAGAAACAGAAATTTAGTTTGATTTCAATAGTTACTTTGACTAAATCAATTTGCATGATTTGTTCTAAGAAAAGTAACATTTCTTAACTTAAATGCACTACTGATAGAGCTGTAAGTTATGTAAACTGGAGTGTAACAGCAATAAAACTGTGATAACTCCTAGAACGTATGTTAGGATTTTTCATGGAAGAAAAAATAGTCCCGTTACGAATGCCATGGTCTGCATTCCCAATGGTGAAAAGAAACTGGCTAAGAAACTGTCAGCAAGGCAGTCCCTCATCAGCACTGACTTCGCGTGGAAGTATTTTATCATGTGTCTTACTGATGACTGTTCGGCATCATCATCTTTACATTCAAACTATTCATGACCTTTAGCTTTTCAGTCTATGCAAATGGGTCTGCAATCTCTACCTACAAATAAAATGTTACTGAAAGATCAAGAATAACTGAAAATACACCCACATTAAAGCTCTTGTAAGACACTAGGTTGTATCAATGCGGTATAAAGATTAGTATAATTTAAACTTTAGGAGAAGTGTACTAACACTGGTTAAAACCAATCAGCTATCTTGAGAGATCCCAAGCCACCAAGCAACAGCCAAATAGGAAATATCAAATTATCAAACTAAAACAGAGCTCTAATTCCATTTGATCAAAGACAAACTTTATATAGTACCTACCAGAATTACCACATAATCAAAAAAACAAATTTTATAGCCATACTTTTCTTACACCCCATTATCTCACGTCATATATTTTCATATTTCGCTTCACCCACTCAAAGGCTATTTACTGAATGCCTACTCTACGGTTATTCAAATATTATACTTTAAGAAAAAAATATAGAACTCTGGAGGTGAATTAGAATCTTTCAACAAACGAAATATGAAATTCCAAATGTGTTATCACTTGGTACATTAATTTGCCACCAAAATTATTTCGTATTTATCTACTCAGAAGTGAGGGTATTCCACAAAAGTGAAAAAAAGAGTTTGCTTTTCACATCCCAGAAAAGCAAAACCAAAGTATAACTGGATAGGTAGATAACACTTAGAAACATAATTTGCCTAAGAACACCTACAAGTTTTAGTCAGTGATGGATATTTTATTTTTCATTTATTAAATTTCCTCATAGTCATGAAAGTTTTCAAAACAAAAACAAAAGCAGCTGTTAAAATTCCATACTCTTAAAGCTGAAACAACTTTTTCACTCTCAAATATCTTAAATCTTACAGCTAGAAAGAAACTTAGCTATCTAAGCCAATCCTGTTAAAATACAGCTAAGGGAAAAAATAAATAAATATTATGTTTTTAAATCCTTACAGACAGTAAAATGCTACCTAAAATTTTCAAGATCATTTCTCCTTTTCACAAAAAAGGAGACAGCATAAAACTAATGCACAAAAATTACAGGCTGGTGCAAAAGTAATTGCGGTTTTTGCCATTACTTTTCATGTATAGTAATGGGTATACCATTACATTCAAATGAGGTAGCAAGAATAAAAATTTTAGTAAGAATGCACTTAAGAGATCCACACACTGACGCACCTCTGAGTGATGTTTTTTAACTATTGTAATTTATGTATGAAATCTTTCTCCCTAAACTTCTAAATCTGGCTGTAAAATACCTGCAAGGGTAACCTCTGTGGACACACGGTCAATGGTAAGTACGTCATCTGCTCCATCATCACAAGCTTCCACATAAAATTTTTCAGGTGTCATATGCCTAAGAAGAAATGTAAAACATAACTAAACCAAATGAAACGAAGACTTCTAAAAAACTACTTATTATAACAATTACAGAGTATAAATTTGACATCATTTTCCCAGCTTCTAAATGGATGAAGCTGTTAAGTTTGCTATCCTTATGAGTTCACCGCAATTCTTCTCACTTGTATATTTGATGCTGACAAGGTTTTGATTTGCTATGAAACTATCAATTTAATGTATACAAAAAATATCATAATCAAATCTAGTTTATTACATTCAACAGGGTACAGAAGGCAATGTAGCACAGTAGGAACAGAGCCTACAGAACCAGACTACCAGTAGTCTGACCTCAGGCAAGTTACTCATTCTCTCTGATCCTCTTATTCCCTTTCTGTAAAATAACGGTAATACCAGATTCATCACGCAGCAACGTGTGAATTAAATGAGCTAATCTCTGGTAAGTACTTTGAACATTTGATGCGTAGTAAGCAAGAGGTATTAGCTAAAAATAATAAGAAATGCATTTTAAATAAAATATTTCCAGGAAATTTTAAAAAATAAATTAACATTCAGGTCAGGTGTTTTTTTAGAAACCCATATATATGTTCCTGAAAAAAACTTCTCATTCTGCAAAATAAAAAATAAAGGAGGTAGAAATACGGTTAAGAGAGACTACTTAAAATTTATGCAACTTTGTAATTAGAGTCTAACAAAAACAACAGGTGGTTTCTCAAGAAACAAATAGTTTAGGCAAGCAACTCAGCATGGTGAGGGACGGACTCAGGATATACAAAATATTAACAGAATAAAGTAAAACTGCGTTTTAGTTTGCAGGCACTAAAACGATGCAGACTGAAGTAGAACTCCAAGCCACTGACTGAGACTGTTGTTTTAAGGTAGGCACAGGAGAAGATACAACTTTTCAGAAGCTGAGCAAGGCTGGGGAGGCAGGCTGAGTCCAAGAACTATTTCTTTTTCCAGAAACTAATCTTTATTTTTCACAAACCAGACTTAAAAGAATTTCTATCTGTTCTATCTGTGCAGCAGCCAACCTGAGGGCTTTTTCCTTTCCTTTTTAATTCTACTCCCACTTGCCTATGAAAAATCTCATTCAAACCCACACAACCATCATGGACATCATTTTCTATTTACCAATTGTGTATAAGCTATTTGACATTATAGAAAAATGTCCTGCAGCAAAACAAACTCTTGTTGACTGTTTTTTACTGTAAGTTCTCTGAAAATAATCAATCCTTAATTATCCAAATAAAACTTACAACCTTCTATGGTTCATCTGTAACTAACTAAATATTAGGTTAGTTTCCTTCATTTGGGGGGATATGCTAAGTGAAGGAAAATCAGTACAACGAAGAAAGTAAATCTGCTTCAAATACAGCAATCTTCAATTTAACCTGAGTACAACAGTTCATTCCTTTTTATTACTGAAATAGCATTCCATTGTACAGATACATCGTAATTTGTTGATCCATTCATTTGTTGATGGCTATTTGGTAACTTTGGTTTTGGGTTACTATGAATAAAGAAAAGGTTCTAGGAACATTCTTGTATAAAAGTCTTAAGGCAGATGTTCATTTCTCTTGGTTAACTCCCTAGAAGTGGAACAGCTGGATCATATGGCACATATATGTTCAACTTGTGCAGGAAGAGAGAAGAGCAAGGGATTACAAGCATGAGGAAACGTTTCAGGGTAACGGATACGTTCACTATTGTAACACTGGCAATGGTTCCAAGGGTGTAAAAATGTCAAAATTTATCAAACTGTACACTTCCCTTTTCCATGTGTGTAGTTTATTGTATGTCAACTAAACTTCAATAAAGCTATAAAAAGAAAACAAAGTGAGAGGTCCTAAAACCAAAGAAATATAAAGAACTTCCAGACATGTAGTCTTAAGCCATTTTTTTTAAATCCACTATTTCAGTCCATATCTACAGAAGATGTTTTATGGAAGCACAAGTTGCATTCCAAGTGTAAGTCATTAACATTTACCAAAAGGCTACCTCGTGCTAAGCATTACGCGAGCACTAGGGACTATGCGGCAGGTGATGAATACATTCCAGGGAAAGCTGAGCCAGGAATTTCAGTGGTTGGTTTGGGGACTGACTGATGGTAGGCACAGAATTGGGATTCAAACTAGTTTTGTAAAAGTCTAAAGGCTGTAATTTTTTTTTTTCACCATACTGTATTACTAGAATTTGAAGACATCAGCCTTTGGTAGGCTGGCACAGATACATTGTTGTGTTCAAAATTGACCCTGGTTAGTAAAAAACAAAAACCTAAATGTTTTGAAAACCCTGGTTTAATAAAATTTAAAGACTTTCCATTTAAAATAATTTTTTAAAAGTTTTGTCACTTCGAGACCCAAACACTAAGGTATCTAAAATTTCATTTGAGGAAAGGATTTCATTCCTTGCTGCCATTCTCAGCCTTCTCTTCGTTAAAAAGAGATAGAGGCTGGGCGCAGTGGCTCACACCTGTAATCCCACCACCTGGGAGGCCCAGGCAGGTGGATCATTTAAGGTCAGGAGTTCGAGACCAGCTTGGCCAACATGGTGAAACCTCATCTCTAGTAAAAATACAAAAATTAGCTGGCCGTGGTGGTGCATGCCTGTAGTCCCAGCTACTGGGGAGGCTGAGGCATGAGAATCGCTTAAGCCAAGGAGGCAGAGGTTGCAGTGAGCCGAGATCGCACCACTGCACTCCAGCCTGGGCAACAGAGTGAGACTCTGCCTCAAAAAAGTAAAATACAATAAAAAGAGATAGAACTGGTAAGTGAGGGTGGATGACAGAACTCATATAATATGCTCAGCACTAAGAGGGGACTCCATGAAATACAGGCATTATTCCTATTTTACTAAATGGTTTCACACCACTGAGTTTTAATACTGGTTTTTTTACACTTCCATCGTCTTTAGTGTCTTGACAAAGCCATCACCACTGCTCCTATTTGGCTGCTTTACTTTTACATCTAGGACAAACTAACAAGTTTCAGAAAAGGTCTCAGGAAGGTGACACAGTTTTGACCAGAGTAAAGTCCATGGGCTTTATTACATACATTTTCTTCATAATACTCAGAGGTCTACGTCTTTTAAGTTCACAGCTGTATTGTGGGGGAAAGAGTTGCCATAATTTATTTCTCCAGATAAAGGGTGTGTTACCTCTTCAACAACTAATGCTATTTTTAACATAAAAAGATTATTATTCACCAAGCTCAGAAATACAATTCCTCCACTTTTTTATATTAGGCATAAACCACGAAGCTTGCATCTAAATAAACAGTCAAAAGAGAAATGCATATTGCATGCCCTCAATAGCTCACCCTTCCTACACTCTGACCACCTGTATTTACATAAATGCATTTAAACTCTCCTCACCTGTAAGACCTTTAAAATGAAAATTATTTGGACAAAAATCAATGAACTGAAAAGTCACACTTGTTTCCACATACAAGTTTGGAGGTATAACTTAATAGGCACATTTCAGTCAGCAATAAAGTATTTATTATAAAATCAGTTGTTTATAAGAGCACAAAAGTCAAACACACACACAGAAAAAAACTATCTCCATTGTAAGCAAGTAAAAGTTTTTCTCAGCCGGGCATGGTGGCTCACGCCTGTAATCCCAGCGCTTTAGGAGGTGGAGGTGGGCAGATCATTTGAGGTGAGGGGTTTGAGACCAGCCTGGCCGACACGGTGTAACCCTGTCTCTACCAAAAATATAAAAATTAGTCAGGCGTGGTGGCGCACGCCTGTAATCCCCACTAAGGCTAAGGCAGGAGAATTGCTTGAATGTGGGAGATAGAGGCGACAGTGAGCCAAGATCATGCCATTGCACCCCAGCCTGGGCGACAGAGTGAGACTCCGTCTCAAAAAAAAAGTCAAGCAAATAAAAAGAAGCAAGGCATTTTTTAATTCTAGGAAAAACAAAACATTTTTATAAAGAAATATAATTACGATATACCATGAGGCTTAATTTGAACAACAGCTACACATAAACCACAGCCCAGCCTAATATGAGCATTTTTATAGATATGGAGTAAAATACCAGAAGTTGCTTAAAAAAGCAGATGCCTCTGTTATTATAAGCTTTGTATACTACTTATTTTTAAACCACATACATAAGATTGAAATAAAAATAAGTTTTAAAAAATGTATTATAGGCCCGGCACGGAGACTCACGCCTCTAATCCCAGCACTTTCAGAGGCCGAGGCGGGTGGATCACAAGGTCAGGAAATCGAGACCACCCTGGCCAACACGGTGAAACCTCGTCTCTACTAAAATACAAACAAAAAAATTAGCTGGGTGTGGTGGCGCACGCCTGTAGTTCCAGCTACCTGGGAGGTTGAGGCAGGGGAATCGCTTGCTTGAACCCAGGAGGTAGAGGTTGCAGTAAGCCAAGATCGTGCCACTGCACTCCAGCCTGGCGACACAGCAAGACTCCATGAGGTTAGGCGTTCAAGACCAGCCTGGCCAACATGGTGAAACCCCATCTCCACTGAAAATATAAAAATTAGCCAGGCATGGTGGCAGGCGCCTGTAATCCCTGCTACTCAGGAGGCTGAGGCAGGAGAACAGCTTGAACCTAGGAGGTGGAGGTTGCAGTGAGCGGAGATCGTGCCATTGCACTCCAGCCTGGGGGACAAGAGCAAGACTTCATCCCCCCCACCAAAAATGTATTATAACCAAGTATACAAATAAGAGTAATTATGGATCAAGGTAGAGATGTCTCGCTCAAAAGTCCTGAGGCCTTTGCTTGATCTTCTCTCTCTGAGAGATGCTGTTGGAATCTAAGTTGCTGATGCTGCCATCAGGCTATTCTGATAATGTCACTGAAAGTGGTATCTCTAGGCTTAAGAACTGTAGCAATGAAAACGTGAACAGTGACTGCCAGGGAATTAACATTTCTAGGGATGGCAATTATAAGTAATGACTCACAATTCTGTTAATCATAACAGCAGGTATCATCCTAACTCACAGGCACCTACATATACGCCCTTACTGTTCTCTTCCTCTCCTTTCATTTCCCACCACTTTTGTATTGATCTTAATACTGATCTGAAGCATAATTATTTTACGTAATAAATTTTATTCTACATGTTTTATGCTTCCTAGGCTTCATTTCAAAAGCCAGTGAAATTAACTTTAACTCTCTAGCACTTACAGTCAAAAACAATTAAGTAAACATTCAGTGGTGTAATTTTTGCTGGTGTGTATTGTTTTATTGCTATTTTTGTCTTTAAATCTTCACCAAACAAGCTATCATATTACTTATTTTATGAAATGGATTTCAGAAAACAAGATTCGATCCAAGATTATTTGGTCATTATCTATACTGCTAATAACAGATCTCTAAGGTTCAAAGTAATACTGTATACTAACAAGGGTTCTGGTCCTATATAAACTATCTGGTGAGGTCAATAGCCTCCAATTCACTATTAACTCTAACTGAACAAGAATCCTACCAAGTATCTGTCAAGACAAAAGGATTCGATATCTACCCAGAGTTCTGGTTCCCATTAATAACACACATACTATAGAAGATATATCAAAATAGCATAATACTTGTATAATAATTGCTTCTATTTTGACTACCTTCATTCAGTTGGTTATTTTGCTTTTAAGGATTACTGTCCAAACACGGGATAAAAAAGAAAAAGTGGTTGGATACAGTGCTCATGCCTATAATCCCAGCACTTTAGGAGGCTGAGACAGGAGGACTGCTTGAGCCCAGGAGTTTGAGACCAGCCTGGGCAACATGGCAAAATCCCGTCTCTACAAATAATGCAAAAATTAGCCGGGTGTAGTGGCATGCACCTGTGGCCTCAGCTACTCAGGAGGCCGAGGTGGGAGGATCACTTGAACCTGGGAGGCAGAAGCTGCTGAGGGCCAAGATCGCATCACTGCACTCCAGCCTGCGCAACAGAGCAAGACACTGTCTAAAAAAAAAAAAAAAGAAAAAGAAAAGAAAAGCAAAACAAAGCAGGAGGATCTTGAGGTCAGGAGTTTGAGACCAACCTGGTCAACATAGCGAGATCTCATCTCTACAAAAAGTGTTGAAATTAAAAAAAAAAAAAGAAAGAATCAACACTTAAGTTGATTCCCCCTTTTTGACTGTTGTGAATAATGCTGCTATGAATGGGGGTATACAAATCTCTCTGAGACCTTACCTTTAATTATTTTGAGTATCCCAGAAGTGGAAATGGGACTAAAAGCTAAATTCAACAAAGGCAGTATGGGTATTACACTTCATACAAATGCACTTAATCTTATAGTCACCTGGGATTCAACAACTCTTAAGAGTGTTTTTAAAAAATTAGTCTTGTTAAATTTTAAGAAAAGCAGTATGTTTAATTATAATATTAACATCAAATATTTCTATTTTCTTTCAGTGTTGGCATTGTGATTTTCTAGTGTCTGAAAACATTTATCTCCCATGTAACATTCACATCTTATTTCAGACAACTGACCTCTTTAAAATGTTGTCAAATCAATGAGTAAAACTGGCCCACTTCAAAAATATTACTACTTACCCACCTCATACCCATTAAAATGGCTATTATCCAGAAGGAAAAACGAAAACCCAGGATAGAAAATAATAAGTATTGGCTAGGATGTGGAGAAACTGGAATCCTGGTGCTTTGTGGGTGGGAATGTAAAACGGTGCAGTTACTACGGGAAAACAGTATGGTGACCCACTAAAAATTAAAAATAGAATTCCCGTATGACCCAACAATTCCACTTCCGGGTCTATACTCAAAATAACTGAAAGTAGGGTTTCAAAAAGATATTTGTATACTCACATTCATACTGGCATTACTCATAATAGCCAAAAAGGTGGAAACCAACTATGTGTGTATCAACAAATGAACAAACGAAATGTGGTACATACATATAATGGAAAATTATTCAGCCTTAAAAAGGAAATTCTGGGCTGGGCACAGTGGCTCAGGTCTGGAATCCCAACACTCTGGGAGGCCAAGGTGGGCAGATCACGAGGTCAGGAGATGGAGACCATCCTGGCTAATGTGGTGAAACCCCGTCTCGACTAAAAATACAAAACATCAGCTAGGCGTGGTGGCACGCACCTGTAATCCCAGCTACTTGGGAGGCTGAGGCAGGAGAATCGCTTGAACCCAGGAGGCGGAGGTTGCAGTGAGCCGAGATTGCACTACTGTACTCCAGCCGGGGTGACAGAGCGAGACTCCGTCTCAAAAAAAAAAAAAAAAAAAAAAAAAAGGAAATTCTGTCACATGCTACAAAATGGATGAAGCTTAAGGACATTATGCTAACTGAAATAAACCAGTCATAAAAAGACAAATACTGCCACTTTATGAGGCATCTAGAGAAGTCAAATTTATAGAGACAGAAAGTAGAATGGTGGTTGCCTGTGGCTGGGAGGATACAGAAATGGGGAGTTGTTTAATGGGCACAGAGTTTATTTTTACAAGATGAAAAGAGTTCTGGTGATGGATGGTGATAGTGGTTGTACAACATGAATGTGCTTATTGCCCAGAATTGTATACTTAAAAATAGTTAAGAGGGTAAATTTTAAGTTTTATTTTACCACAATTTTAAAAAATAATGAAACCACTATTTTGCATAGGAACCACAGTGATATGTCATAAAACTGTAGCAAAAACATATTCCCTCAAAAATCTTATGTAAAGAATCTGGCTGGGTGCAGTGGCTCATGCCTGTAATCCCAACACTTTGGGAGGCTGAGGCGGGTGGATCACTTGAGGTCAGGAGATCAAGACCAGCCTGGCCAACGTGGTGAAACCCCGTCTCTACTAACAATACAAAAATTAGCCGGGCCTGGTGGTGCACGCCTGTAGTCCCAGCTACTCGGGAGGCTGAGGCACAAGAATCACTTGAACCTGGGAGGCGGAGGTTGCGGTGAGCCGAGATTGTGCCACTGCCCTCCAGGCTGGGCAGCAGAGCGAGACTCCATCTCAAAAAAAAAAAAAAAAAAAAAAAAAGAATTAAAATCAAGGTCTTAATGATCAAATTTAATATATCTCTGGTTGCAAAGACAGAGGCACAACATTTTACTAGGTTTGGTGAGCAAAAAGAAAAGAATTTAGTAAAGAAGGATCCCCTGTGCATACTACACTCATAGGTGGAAGGTGCTCCTACCTCCCCCATTCATCTTCCCTTTGGGTACCTCCTCACTGAGCCCTCCCTGGTTGCCTCTCCTATAGCTCAAGTTCATCACAGATTCCCCAGGGGCACGACCCAATTCCAAACCAGCTGGTGTTTCTAGAAACTCATTCTAATATGCTATCTTCTTTCTCAAAACTCTGTGTTCCCACCTACATCCTATTCCCTGAATACCCTAAAACCCATTCTCTCAACCAGACTTCTTCACAGGACTAGGTCCAAATTCCACCTAATCTGAAGTTCTAATCCACAGCACTATCTACCAGAGCCCCATATCTTCCAAAGAATTCTATTCTACCAGCATGTTCTTCTGGTCCTAACTCAGCTATGTATGGCCTGCCCTAAAATATTTCAGAGTGCATAAAAACTACGAGGATAGCTAAACTTGCAGATTTCCACGGCTCATCCCCAGAGATTTTCACTCAGTAGGCCTAACGTGGGGCCCTGGAATATGCACTTCAAACAAGCATACCAAGTCATTTGATGTAGCCTAGCACTAACCTAGGCTGGCCAGGTTAGCCTAAGTAAGCCTGAACCAGCCTGAACTCCCAGCCAACTAATGCTTTGGATACAAACCCCATATTATCTGTGCTAAAACTCATGAGAATAACCTTGGCTGCCCTATACCCCTCCCTCCACCGGAAGAGTTCTGTGAATAATATAAATGTTCATTATATTCAACAGATTACATGTGTCTACATCACAAGGAAGCTTAGGTTCCATCTGTTTTCAAGGTTGGATCGTATCTGCCCTGACTGATGACCTCACAGTTATGAGACTCTTTTAAAAAAGGCAATTTCCTGAGGAAACAGTATTCTTCAGAGGCATGTGCAGCCTGATGCAGCATCTAAAGGATTCCCTGCCTTACATCTAGTTTCAAATGACCTTTTAAAAGAAAAAAAAAAAAAAGAAAAAACGCTTTAAATGTATCCAATAATTTTGCACCTCCAACTTTCCACTGAACCTTTCAGAGAGTTATTAGTGAGCTTGAGGTCTGAGGAGCATAAGAAGTGCCCAAACCACATTTGATGTCATTTTTCTGCAAAGGAAATGTGATACCTATGCTTAAGTGCCAAGGTATTTTAGCTTATATATGGGGATAGATAAGCTGCTTAAAAATTACATTTTCAGTCTAATTATTTTGCAATTTCAAATTTATCACTGTCTGACATTATCCATGCCTATACAAATGACTTAAAAAGAAAAATGGAGCCTAACAAGATATTTAGAACTGCCTAGAAGTTTAAAAAGTATGAATTTTAAATTCTGAGCAAATCAATATTCTGTTTTCCACATTAAATATATGGAAATTCATATGGACATGTCAACTATATTTGGTTGTAAGTGACTCATTTCAATACCTGGCATGTCTGAGGACTAAGGCGAGAGCAATCTGATAAGAGAAAAAAAGGTGATATGGATAACAAAATGGAATGGAAAGATCACTGGACTCTGGACCAGCTGTATTCCAAGGCTAGCTCTAGCATGGCTTGACTGTATGATCTGACTTTGTGGCCAAGGGCAATTATTAGACTGTTTTCAACAATGACAGGATACATATCAGCCTATGACCTCACAGAGACACTGTGAAGACAATAACATACATGAAATGACTTTTAAGCTGTGTTTCTTCAAACGGATACATTCCAAATTACCCTAGACTGTGTTCTTTTTGAAGTGCTAGTACGTGGTCTATACTGGAAAGTTCCTTTCATTCACTCAGTTGATTCACTGAGAAGCTGCTCTGCACAAGGCTCTATGCTAGGTTCTGAGGAGGACTAGAGAAGAAAATGATAAGGTGTAAACTGGTTGGAAAAACAAAATACAGCCATGTGCCATGTAACAATGCTTTGGTCAACAACAGACCACATATATGATGGTGGTCCTATAAGCTTATAATACTGTATATTTACCGTACCTTTTCTTGTTTATGTATGTATACATACACAAATCTTTACCACTGTGTTGCAACTGCCTACAGTATTCAGGTGGGAGGCTCGCTTGAGACTAGGAGTTAGAGGCTGCAGTGAGCTATGACCAAACGACTATACTCCAGCCTGGGCAACAGAATGAGACCCCATCTCTTTAAAAACAAAACGAAACAAAAGAAAAAAACAAGCATTTCAACATTTAAATAAATCCTGTAGCAATCCTTTTGTAATAAAATAATCGAACTATCTCTTTTGCATGGATGTTTCTTAAAACACATCTCTAGACACATTTTTTAAAATGGCTACTGTCTCCTACCAATTCTTATACAGAAACCAATTTCACTTTTAAATGCATCCGAAAAAGAATACTCCTTAGGGCAGGAGCCACATTTAAAACCTTCAACACAGCCTCAGAGCAGGAAGAGCCAAAAGGAAGGAATAGAAACGGAAATTCTAACTCATAAACCCCTTGGTAAAGAAAAAGTTGCAAAAAAGTTATACCTTCACATTTACAGAAACACTCAAAACTTTTTTTTCAGGGGGAAAAAAAGCTAGGACTGACAAATCAGAAAATGGGTTTCACATAACCCCAGTTTGACTTTATCACCCAAATAATTTAAGAGTTTCCACTTCTCACAAAAATCAATACAAAAACATCATTCTTACCACTTAAGGGACAAATTTCTTTTCTCTTTTATGTATTCAGAGGATTTTGGTTTGTTTTAAGGTCTGAATTGGTTAAATTTAGTGTTCTGGCAGCTGAAAAACAATCATAATTCTCAAGTTCTCCATCCTATTCAATCTTTGCCACGCTAAGCTGCATCAAGCCATGGCTCCATATTGCTTAAACACATTTGAGACCTGGTGTAGGATCACATTAAACCCTTCAGTGTCTATCAGATAGACAATAACCTAATTAGCTAGCAGAGCACATGTGACAGTGGCCTGGCCAGAAAAGCAGTGGAAGACACTTCCTTGAACTCTTTCACCAACGACAAGGTAAGCACTTTGCAAAGGGGAACTGGGAGAAAATACGGAAAGGTGGAGAGGAAAATGTGGAGGGAAGCGTGCAGCTAGGGTTTTCAAACAACATTACAGTAAACAGAAATGGCACGGAGGTGGACTGTAGAAAAAGCAATCATCTTTTCTGCAACACACACAGTGTGGAATAGATGACCCCTCTCTCTGAATTTTGCACCTCTAACTTTCCAGTGAATCTTTCAGAAAGTTATTATGAGCTTGAGGTCTGAGGAGCATAAGAGGTGCCCAAACCACATTTTGAGGTCATTTCCCTGCAAAGGAAATGTGACACCTATGCCTAAGTGCCAAGATATTTTCGCTTATATATAGGGATAGATAAGCTACTTAAAAATTACATTCGTTTCTCCTACCAGATATTCCCAGGCTGTGGCCACCAGATTTTCAAACAGCCTAGGAGTAGAACACGAAGTGAGTACAATTATTCACAGACAAGAAAAGTGTGGATGCTAATGGGTAACACTAAGGGAAATAAACACATGTTGTTTTTAATCCAAGACAAACCAAAGCCCTTAAAAGCACTTATTTTATAACTCTTAACAACCAGAGCCTCTCTATCAAAGACTCAAGAACTTGGATTTACCGAGAAGTCACTTTGCAGTGTCAGAATTCTCGAGATTAGCCTCTGGCTGTCGACATAGACTTAAGAACCTGCTTTTGGCTGGAGATGTTTAAAATTTAAACCAAAGTAAACTCCTTCAGGACCTTAAGAGTACTGACTGTACTTTAAATTTTTTCTGCACACTGAAAAGTGGTCAGGCAGGCTTCAGTACCTAGATAGGCTGTAACCAAAACAAAGGTTTGTTGATTTGTGTGTAGACTCTAAACCGCTGTTTTAGGTCCGTTAAGGAAGAGAAAACTCTTTTTCTCTGCTAAGTCATACAGATAAATTCAGTCTCTAGCTCTCCATAGAAAGTGGGGACAAGCGTGCCCTGAAGGGCCGCATCATAACGCCGACCCCCGCTCGCTGGAGGCCAGTCTGCAGCTTCTCTCTTCAGCTGTGGGCGCTGGGGCCGAGCACGGTGGAGAAAGGCCGGCGAGTCGCTGGTTCCCGGTCCATGGCTATTCGGGCAAGGCCTAGGAGAGGCCGCGCCGGATGAGGAAGACCGGTAAGTGCTAGGAGCTCCCACACCCTATCTGCCGCCCGGGACTCAGAAGCCCTCCCCGAGGCCGGGGCCCGCAGCTGCCTCCCCGCCCGCCGCCCCTCCGGCCCGTGGGACTCACAGCTTCAGCTGCTCGTAAGCCGCCGTCGCCATCCTGCACAACCACCTCCTTCCTTGTCTCTCCGCCGGCCCCGCCCCGCGCCGCCACCTCGGCTACAGCGCTATCGGTCACCCTGGCACGGCGGCCGCAGCGCCCAGCCTCGTCCCACCCCTTTTCCCGCCCCACAAGAGAGCCGGCCTTAACGGGAGGCGGTAGAGGACAAATTAGTGTGCGAGCTAGAGCACGCGAGACATGCCGCCGATACGGCGGGTTGGAGTGCGACGAAGACCATGACGAAGCCGCTGCGGATTGGTGGAGCGCGTTTCGGGGAAAGGCGGAGCAGCGGGAGCTGTGGCGCCGAGGCAAAATGGATCGCTGGTTCCCGGAAGCCTGTTCACACTGCATAAGGGTGATCAGCCCTCGCGGAAAAACTTTTACTAGCTCGGGGCCAGTGGCGCAATGGATAACGCGTCTGACTACGGATCAGAAGATTCTAGGTTCGACTCCTGGCTGGCTCGCAGTGCTCGTTTTGCCACACTTGCATGTATTACAAGACCTTGGAAAGGTATATGGTTAGAATGTGAGAGTTAAATATCTCAAATTTTGATGCTACTTTGCTCACAATGTCATCCTTTAAACTATGCTAGGAACCTGGAGTTGTCTGAGGTGGTTCGCAAACTGCAGAGCGTCCTGTTGGTAATGATGCACCTGAGAAGTCTGTAAATGGGGTATATTTAGACAAACACACCTGGAAAAGTAGCAGTTTGGAGTGGGCATTGCTGTGGCTGGATGACGCAAAAGCGCATGTAAGGCAGCAGTTCTGGCCTTTCCTCGCCATGGAGCAGAAGCCCCCATGGTGATGTGATCTAACCAGCGGAGAAGAAAACCTGCAGTGCGGCTGCACGGGGTAGTGGGGGTCTACAAAGCGTCGGAATCTGCAGAAGCCCTGGCCTTTGCGAGCTCCAGCTCCGAAGTCAACCCGGCCCCCAAATTCCACTGGGAAACCTTAATACATGGGTGTTTTTACAATAAGAAGACCTCAGGTAATCTAGTATATTACCCCTCATTGTACAGATGCGCTACTCGGACACCCGAGAAGGCTCGAAACGTCTGCGGCCTAAAGGGGACTCGAACCGTGGGGTTATATGAGTCATCGGACACTGTCGATTGACTTATCACTCGATCAATTAATTTCCGCAACATAACGTTTTCCCCTGACAAAATTATATATTTTTAAAATATATAAAATTATTGGGAATAATAACGCGGTTCCCACCCTAGATCATGACTATTTTTTTTTTTTTTTCCTTAAAGCCTTTTTTTCTTCTATACTTTTTAACATGGGTATACTTGCACATGTGTTTTTCCAAATTGGGGTTGTGTGGAAGGAAATAGGTTCTTCATTTTGTCCCCTTACCTTTTTGTCTGAGATTTAAGGTCATTAAATATTCTTTGAAGATATTTCATCAGAGAGCTAGATATTTTATGCATAACCCTTATGCTGGGAATTTGGGTTATTGCCAGTTTAACACTTAGAAAAAATGATGCTGCTTAGGAGTTCGAGACCAGCCTGGGCAACATAGCGAGACCTCATCACTAATAAATAAATAAATAAATTTTAATTAGCCAGGTTTGGTGGTGTGCACCTGTAATCCTAGCTACTCAGGAGGCTGAGGTGGGAGGATCACCTCAGCCCAGGAGGTCGAGGCTGCAGTGAGCTGTGACCATGCCACTGTACTCCGGTGTGAGCAACAGAATGAGACCCTGTGTTGAATTATTATTATTATTATTATTTGAGACGGAGTCTCGCTCTGTCACCTAGGCTGCAGTGCAGTGGCGTGATCTTGGCTTACTGCAACCTCTGCCTCCCGGGTTCAAGCGATTCTCCTGCCTCAGCCTCCCAAGTAGCTGGGACTACAGGCACGTGCCACCACAGCCAACTAATTTTTTGTATTTTTAGTAGATACGGGGTTTCACCGTGTTAACCAAGATGGTCTCGATCTCCTGACCTCGCGATCCACCCACCTTGGCCTCCCAAAGTGCTGGGATTACAGACGTGAGCCACCGTCCCCGGCTGAATTATTTCTTTGTCTTACAGATTTCTAGAGGTGGAACGACCAGGTGGACATCTGTAAGGTCCATTTTATGGACATTTTTAAGACTTTTGTTACTTTCTAACTGCCCTCCAAAAAATTAAACCAAAATGCACTTCCATCAACAGCACCTGTTTCTCTGTTTTCATGCATGCTAACCAACACTGGATATTATAAATTTAATCGTGATTTGCAATTTTCATAATTGAAATATGGAACTTCCTTTTACATGCACTTCTTAATGTATATATTTTCCCTTGATGTATTGAGTTTTTTCCTACAAATTTGATTTTCTTAATATATTAAGGGTATTAACTCTTAAGTACATTGCAATCTTTTTTCCAGTTTATGATTTACCTTTTCTTTTTCTTTCTTTCTTTTTTTTTTTTTTTTTTTTTTTTTGAGACGGAGTCTTGCTCTGTCGCCCGGGCTGGAGTGCAGTGGCCGGATCTCAGCTCACTGCAAGCTCCGCCTCCCGGGTTTACACCATTCTCCTGCCTCAGCCTCCCGAGTAGCTGGGACTACAGGCGCCCGCCACCTCGCCCGGCTAGTTTTTTTGTATTTTTAGTAGAGACGGGGTTTCACCGTGTTAGCCAGGATGGTCTCGATCTCCTGAACTCGTGATCCACCCGTCTCGGCCTCCCAAAGTGCTGGGATTACAGGCTTGAGCCACCGCGCCCGGCCTTACCTTTTCAATATTTCTCAATGGCTAGGCACGGTGGCTCATGCCTGTAATCCTAGCGCTTTGGGAGGCCAAGGCAGGTGGATCACTTGAGGTTAGGAGTTCGAGACCAGCTTGGCCAACATGGTGAAACCCTCTCTCTACTAAAAATACAAAAATTAGCCAGGCATGGTGGTGTGTGCCTACAGTCCCAGCTACTCAGGAGGCTGAGGCAGGAGAACTGTTTAAACCTGGGAGGTGGAGGCTGCAGTTGGCTGAGATCACATCACTGCACTTCAGCCTGGGTGACAGAGCTAGACTGTCTCAAAAAAAAATATATATATATACATATATATATATTTTTTAACTTGTAGTAATTTTCACTTTTATATATTCAAATTTACTAATACTTGGTTTCTTCTATTATATGATTTTTTTTCTTTTTTTGAGATGGAGTCTTGCTCTGTCATCCAGACTTGAATGCGGTGGCTCGATCTCAGCTCACTGCAAGCTCCGCCTCCTGGGTTCACGCCATTCTCCTGTCTCAGCCTCCCGAGTAGCTGGGATTACAGGCGCTCGCCACCACGCCCAGCTAATTTATTGTATTTTTAGTAGACATGGGGTTTCACCATGTTAGCCAGGATGGACTCGATCTCCTGACCTTGTGATCCGCCCACCTCGGCCTCCCAAAGTGCTAGGACTACAGACGTGAGCCATTGCGCCTGGCCTATTATATGATTTTTTAATGTTTTGTTCTTATGTTGTTTTTACTATTTACTTTAATCCATTTGTCATTTATTTTGTTGCCATTTATCATGACGTAAAGATCAATTACTCTTAAAACCTGACACACTTTATTGAGGTAAATTCAGTTGTTATCCCCATTTTCACAGATGAGGGAACTAAACCGGCTTAAGGTCATTGAGCAATTGAGTTACAAAACCTGAGATAGCACCTGAGTCTGGGCTCTTGACCCCAAGGCTGTCCTGCCCTGAGGACTCACTATACCCCCAGAAGACACCACAAGAGTGGGTTCAAGGACAATTCCCTGTCTGGGCAAGGATGGCAGTCACATAGGCCACTTACCCCTCACCCCTACTAATTGGCAACAAGAAGACCCCATTTCTAGTCCTGATGATGCTTTTACCCACTAGCTCTGGGCTCTTGGACATTTCCTCTCCTTTAATAAAATAGGGGTTTAAGTTGCAGCCTGTCTCATAGGCTTTAGGGGAAAAAAATGCTTCCATCTAAACAGCCACCACCCATTGTCATGTAGAAGGAACTAAGAGAAGCAAAGTTTGATGTTTCTTCACCAGTTGGGAACCATAAACCAAAGCCTTTGTGACATATAGTGAGACTGAAAACCAGAAAATAATCTGGCAGAAACATCCATTCTTCTGGGGTTTTTTAAGGCCAAACAAGCCGAAATCAGATTCCAAGGAAACCAATGTTCAGGATAAGGAACCAGCCAATGATGAGTAATATAAATTCATATCTTTAGGCAAATTTTCCCTATAGTAAAGTTGTTACATAAATATAACTTTTTACAAAATCTGCCAGAGGCCTTCCAATGGAGACAGTCCAAGCTGCAGATGAAGCTTGTTGGTACATCCAAATAATCTCTATAACCTACTTTTAGGGCCAGCTCCCACTTATAGACCTTTTAATATAGAAGTTAACAAAATTATTCAGGCAGATAGTGAGGGTACAGGAGTCCTTGGTAAGGCTTTTCTTTTAATAAAAAGCAGCCCCCAAAACCATTTTTCTTCTAGCAGAAAGCAGCCTGAAAAGTCAAGCTGCAAGCATAAATAAGCAAGCTAGAAGCTTGCATAGATAAATGCACCTGGAAGCCAGGTACATCCAATATGGAAGATTTCTCCTCTCTTCTGTTTGTTGCCATGTGTGCAGGTGTCAAGGCTCTGGCCAGGTAAAAAACCCCATCTGCGTAATAAAAGATCAAGGTGGAATGGTCAGTTTCTCCGAGGGCTATGTAAATGGCACAGCTGGTCAAACCAATCCCTTGGGCTTTATGTAACTCAAGCACCACCTCTTCAAACCCTTCCTCTATGTATCAGACTGCTTCCCGCCAGGAATGGGGAGATCCATTAGGAGTCCTCCTCCCTCTGCATAGGGGAGCTGTTCTCTTTTTTCTGCCTGTTAAACTTTCTGCTCCTTAACCTACCCACGTGTGTCCGTGTCGTTAATCTTCTTGGCACGAAACAACCAACCTCAGGTATTTCCCCAAACAGCAGAGCCAATTCACTTTGATCCATTTTGTCTGTCATGGAGTCTGGCTTCCTGCTGAGTTTTCAAATTGGGCGTCCCCTCACTTTCACTCCGTCACAGGCTTGCTGTGGACCAAGTCTCATGGGCAACACAGGGCCCAGAACTGCCTGTCCTTGAGAGCTAGGATTAGTTGGAGGGACATGTATGTAACCAAGTGGTGGCAGTCCCTGAGGCTGCCTTACACACCTGGAGCCACGGAGCCAGGGATTCTCCTAGAAGTGTCTCCTAGACGTATCCACGGAGCCAGGGATTCTCCTAGAAGTGTCACATATCTAGGGCTGTCGCCTACCTGGGAACTTCTAACCAGATCTCTCTGACCATAACCCACAGGGTATGACCTACTCTAATGTTTTTTAACACCTAGAGTACAAAGTCTCAATCATGTTTGTGTAGGAAGCATTTCTGTTTTCAATCCAGGGAAAAATGCAAACCCCACTTTCAGGGATTCTTGAAGGCACCCAATGACCTAGGAATATTCTTTCATTTCCTCTCAAAAAATGTTTGTTGGAGTCTGTGGTAGGCTGACTAATGCTCCTCCTGTTACCGGGTGGAGGGTGTCCAGGTTCTTGGCATCTTGAACAAAGAAATGGACAAAACGCACAAAGCAAGGAAAGAATGAAGCAACAAAAGATTTATTGAAAAACAAAAGTACACGCCACAGGGTGGGCGCAGGCCAAGCAGCCAAGAGGCCGCTGACAGAATTTTGTGGGGTTTAAATACCCCCTAGAGGTTTCCCATTGGTTCCTTGCTGTACACCCTATGTAAATGAAGTAGAGGTCCATTATCAGTCTGATTGGTTGTGGGAGGGGGCCAATCAGAGGCTGAAGCGAAGTTACAAAGTTACACCACCCTGTACAAACATCTGGTTGTGGAAAGCAACCAATTAGAGGCTGAAGTTACAAAGTTATACTCCTATGCAAATGAAGACTTGGCCCGCAACCAGTCTGATTGGTTGTGGGAGGGGATGAATCAGAGATACTTTCAATTTTTCACCTGCCGTGCAGAAAAGGGGTGGGGGAGGCGGGTGGTGGGGGGGGGGAGGTTGCAAAGGGAGTAGCCTCTGGTCCTTCTGTTACTTGGGCGTGGAAAGTTGGGGTTTTCCTTTTGAGTTCTTAGAAGTCAGCCTGAATTGGCCTTAGATTCCCTGCCTCCAGACCCTATCTCCTGCTTCCCTTCCCTTCAGAGATCTCCCTGTCCTCATCACCAGAACCTGTGAATATCTTATTCTGCAAAGTAAAAGGGGCCTTGCAGATGTTATTAAGAATCACAAAATGGGAGATTTTGGATTATCTGGATGGATATAATCACAAGCATCCTTATAAGGAGGCAGGGAGGGTCAGAGAGGAGATGTGACAATAGAAGCAGCCAGAATGATGCAGCCACAAGCCAAGGAAAATGGGCAGCCTCTAGAAGCAGAAAGGGGGCAAGGAATGGGCAGTCCCCTATAGTGCCTCTGGAAGCAATGTGCTTCTGCTGACAACCTTGACTTTGGCTCATATCCAGGATGACAGAAAGATGTATTTGGGTTGTTTTAAGCCACTGAGGTTGTGGTAATTTGTTAGAGTGACCGCAGGAAACCAGTACAGATTTCAGCAGTGAGCTTCTCCTCACAGCCTCCTGTGGCTTTTTGACTATGTAGCTTTGCTGAAGAAGTACACTGACGGACAAGTTACTGCCTCACAGCAACCATAGTAGTAGAGCGGTCAAGACAGCGCCCTCCGGACGAGATGGTCTGGGATGGAGTACTTATTGCGTACTTCGTTTACTTCACCCTTCTGTGTCTCAGTTGTCTTGTCTATCAAATGAGGGATGATAAAGAACATACAGTCCTTGGAATGTGGTGAGCACACAGGAAATGTCAGCTATTACAGCTGCTACTGCTTCATCACAGCACTTAGAACCAGACCAGATACCCCACTGCCCAGTCCCACATGGCTCAATGCCCGAGGCTGACTCTTAGGACTATGCCATCTCCTCCCAATCCCTAGTACTGGGATGCCTTGCTGGTAACTGGAAAGTGGCCACGGTGGGAATATTTACATTATAGATATCAGCAAATACTCCGTATCAGGGCTTTTAAATTTTTTGCCACAGAGGGCTGGTTTGCCAGCACACCACAACCCCAGACCACCTTTTGCCCTGATTGCATCTTCACCCCTTGCACTATCAGTCTTAAGCAAATAGCAGCCCATGTTGGTAAAATCAGACTAGCCATTCTCTTATCACTTAAAAAGAAAAAAAAAAAAGTTTTATTCTGGTGTAAAGTGCCATGACTATCAGTATCCTCACTCCCAGCTTTCCCGTGTCCTTGGCACGTCAGACCTGGTAGCCACAAGGACTAAACTGGAGTCTAGAACAAACTCTTTCCCCACCCCAAGGATTCTAACCACACACTTGGCCCCATCACTCTACAAGTCCCGTCTTCCTGCATGTGGCTGTCTCAAAACTGAAGGATCACTCACCTTGAGGATTCTTTGGTCATAACCTCAGAAGAAAAAAAATGGTAACATTCACAAAAGAGACAAAGTGACCTTACATGTCACTGCATCAGGACCTTACAAGTCTCAATCTTAAAGGCCCAGTAAAAGAAACTGCTGATTCTTGGGATATGATTCTCCAAGGTCTCTCACATTTTTATACATCTGGTAAGAATAGGCACCTAGTGCCAGGTTCCAGACTTATATTTCCAAGGATGTTTATCTAGTGAAGTCTTGGATGACAGAGATAGTGTCTGTCTCTGGAGCAAAAGTCAGGCAGGCTTACTGCCCATTATCAAATACCAGGGTTCCCTAAGCATGGGGGTTCCTCTTGTAATGCAGCCCACAGTGTGTGCAGGTCTCACGTGGCCCTCTTCATGGGGTCTGGGGCTCAGGGAACCAGTGCAAATGCTGATAATCTGGCCACTGCTATTGCTATAAAAAACTGTCCTTTGTCTCTGACCTATGAGTCTCATAACTTCTGCCAGGATCCATGAATCCATGTGGTGTGCTCACTTTATTAGCTTGCAAGTAGGGTAAAATCTCATACCCTTCACAGGTTTGATACCCATGTGGTACTTTTAAGAATCCAGAGCTGTAAAAGAACACAAAGTCCAGGTAGCAAAAAGCATTGTTTGCTGACTCCACACACAGAAAAGACCCGGGAAATATAATGTTCAAGGAGCACTTTAATAGTCAACAAATTGATGCAGTTTTGTCACAATACTTTGCATAATTTTATAGTAACAGTAAAATTCTGAATCACTTTATAGTAAAAGAAAAGACACAGAGGAAAATAATTTCCCTGTACAATGAAATTTTCATACACTATATGGAGATTTCCCACATCTGTCAAGTTTTGGCTCAGAATAAAAGATAGCTAATATATTTCACTCTTTTTTCTGTTACTTTTCTTTTCTTTTTTCTTTTTTTTTTGAGACAGAGTTTCGCTCTGTTGCCCAGGTCGGGGTGAAATGGCACCATCTTGGCTCACTGCGACCTCTGCCTCCCATGTTCAAGCAATTCTCCTGCCTCAGCCTCTCAAGTAGCTGGGACTACAGGCATGAGTCACCATACCTGGCTAATTTTGTATTTTCAGTAGAGACAGTGTTTCACCATGTTGGTCAGGCTGGTCTCTAACTCCTGACCTTAAGTGATCCACCCACCTCAGCCTCCCAAAGTGCTGGGATTACAGGCGTGAGCCACTGTGCCCGGCCTTTTCTGTTACTTTTAAAAGTTCCTTCACATAGTAAAGAAATTAGGACTGATTCTTGGCATAAAGGAAGGTACAAAAAAAAGTTGTGCCAGGTACAGTGGCTAATGGCCGTAATCACAACACTTTGGGAGGTGGAGGTGGGCAGATCACTTGAGCCCAGGGGTTCCAGACCATCCTGGGCAACATGGTGAAACCCATCTCTATTAAAAATACAAAAATTAGCCAGGGGTGGTCGTACACGCCTGTGGTCCCAGCTACTGAGGCTGAGGTGGGACAATCACTTGAACCCACTAGGTGGAGGCTGCAGTGAGCTGAGATTGCACCACTGTACTCCAGCCTGGGCAACAGAGTGAGGTCCTGCCTCAAAAAAAAAAAAAAAAAAAAATTGGTTTCCTGGCAGATAGAGTTTTAACAAGTGCATCAAGCAGTAATAATTTGTGGTCTTGTGCTCAATTCTCACACATGATCTTTGTGGGGGTCCCAGCAGCCATCACAGCTCGACTTTTCACATGCATGGGACACAGTACATAGCAGCAGCCTTGAAAGGACTGCAAAGGGGTGTGAATTCCAAACATTCTCTTAAGTCCTAACATTTCTGTTCTTCATTTTGTGTGACACAAGCCCACAGAAACAAGGCGATGATGGCGCTTGAGGGTGACCAGACCTCCTCAATCATTCCATCAGCCACCCAGGACTCAACAGCAGAACCTCACAGGACTCAGCTGAAAGAGGTTTTCACTCAAGCACTAACCACAGAGAAATGGGAAGTGCCATCCTGCTGCCATACGCAGCCGATGGCTGGCTAGGACTAAATGCCCTTCTGTGGTGAGATGAACCAAGACAGCAGATGGGGAAATAACATCAGTGAGAGAGATTACGAATGGATCCTTATCTTGCAGGTCAAACTGGGTTGTCTCTTCTCAAACCACCCAGGCAGTTTCTGAATGTCCCAAGATAGGGGTAGAGGAAAAGAAGAAAAAGACAAAACAGGAGACAGTGGGTGAGAAAACCTAAAAGGCACGATGAGGCAAAGGCCTAAGATGAAGGCTGGCTTTGGGATCTGAAATCCGGCCACAGTCCTCCTTGTTTTATCTAAAGTCCAAGAATTGTCAAAAAGAAAATCCAGGAGGGATATTCATTCTAAATTTTAAAACCTTTTCTTCCTGGCCTACCAAGTCCTTGTGTTTGCTTTCTAGGTGCCCATAAATACAACCCCATTATAATTCTATTTGGCTAATAATTTATATTTAAAATACCAGGTAGGTGAAATCTCTTCATGGCTTTTGTGCAAGGGCCTGAAGCGGGGAGAAAAACAACTGATTGGAGATTCCTACCTGGAGCCTTCTCCAGGGAAACTGGCAACCAGAGAAATCTGTTGCTAGGATTTCTAGGACATCTGGAAATTCCCTTACTGTTCTTTCTCGACAATATAAAATGGTCTATTTGCAAACCTATCTGAATCACCTCAATCTAGGCCGCTTTAAAAATTTCATTTAAAAATGTAATCACAGATTTTTAAACTAATTACCCAATTTGCAAACAAATCCCAGCTACTTCTGGTCTTGAACATGGAGCAAAGGTGTGTCAGTAAGGCCAACATTCTTAGGGTGACAGAGACAGGTTAACGCATTGGCTGGCTTCATTCACCCCCTGCTGTGCCCACACTGAGTTGGATGACTTGATGGGAAGAGAGGGTCCTCACCTCAGGGTTCACTTCCCCAACCCCAGTGTTCATGGGTGTTCAGGAGGCTCAGCCTGTGAAAAAGAACCAATGACAATGCACACCCTGGCTGAAGTGACATCTGGCCAAAGGATTCCAACAGAGTGAATTTCATCAACATGGAAAGGATAATCCATGGCACCAATTCTGTGCTTTTTACAGGCAATGGTTACCAAATGAGTCAAAACATGGCCTAGAAGTAGAGCCAGGCCCAATGAAAAGCCTGAGTTCACATGTGCTACGGGCTCCAGTGACCGCCCTCAGCAGCCCAGCACCCAGTCCTCTTGCTCTGGGTGCAAGGTGAGGAGGCAGAGTGCACACACTGGCTCCAGTGTCCCCAGCCTGGCTGGCAATGGTAAAAAGGGCTGCCTTTCTTTTGCAGCTTCTTCTAATCAAAATACCAAGGGTTATTGACCTCCAGCCTCAGGGATGTGACTTGCAGTGCAAATTTTACCTCTTCAGTACAGAGAGTGGTCTTGAAATCTCGCCAGTGTGTGGCCCTCCCTCAGTTCCTGCCACCCTGGAGAGCCAGGATGCTGAAATGCCTAAGGTAAAAGCACTGAATCGGATCTGTTCCCCGCTGACCTTTAGTTATGATCACTCTGCCCTGACCAGCTGGAGTTGGGCCTGTGTGAAGCCAGTGATTTCCAACACACTGAAGAAGCTATCTGAGTCCAGTGTGAAAGCCAAATTCCTCCTGAATCTGTGATTTGGTGAAGCTCTATCTGTGAGGTATTTTGTGTGTGTGGAAGACTGCAAGTGAAGGGAAACAACTAAAAACACAGACAAAAGCAGTGTACCTTATACTGGTTTCTTCCAACATAATGCCTGTGCCAAGAACTGGGCAGGAGAGAAACCAACAAAATGAATATAATAACTTATCCTGAGGCACTCCCTCCCATGCTGGCTTAGAGATCTCGCACACACAAAAACGCTCCTGTTTATCAGAAGCTGTCTCTCAGTACGCAGGCAGTTCTTCCCCAAAGCCCGTCATTAAATAAGCTAAAAACAGGTGCAAGCGATGGACCTGCATGGGTTCCTGAGACTTGCCTTGCAGAAGTGGCCTTCCAAGTCACTGACTCTTGAAAACTCCAGAGAAAAACAGCGCAAGACGTGGGCAACAAAAAAATCCTGGTGCCTGCACCAAGTTCTTCTCCCAAAGCATGTTTTACTCATATAGGGCAAATTTCTGTCGGGGCCTCAGCTGCCTTTAGGAGAGTAAGGATTTGCAGGGGCACAGAGAAGGCTGTCAGTGTCTAAGGAGGAAACCCTGCCTCACTTATTTCAACTCTTACCTCTGGTTTTCTAAGCAAATTCGTCTTAGGATACAAAGCACATATTAGAGCTTCCTTCTTGCCTTAATGCAATTAAATTTGCAGACATTCTGCAGAAGAACTGAAGCTCTTGGGTGAAAAGAAGCCTTAAATCATGCCATGATATGTATGGGGGGAGGGGGCGTTTGGGTCTAGGTATTTTCCTGAAGGAAGAGAAAGGGGTGAATGTATTGGCAGCTGAGCTGTCCCTTCAAGGGGATATTGTGAAATAAGCTCAATAAGAACCTCTCCTTCAGAAGCGTGAAATGTTCCCAGAGGGGACAGGAGGATTCCTTTGTTGCAATGATGCAACCTCAGGTCATATGCTACGCACATGCTGGAGCGTTTTCCTGAGTAACCTGAGGAAAATGTGGCAACAGAGAAAAACACTTGGAAAATACACGTAGCAGGCAGGTAGTGTTCACCTCCCTGGTTAAAGGAAAGGCACCCCACACATGCTCACAGGAACTCTCCCTTCCACCCCTCCTCTTCCCTTACACCACTTCCACCCCAGGGGCCACCGGAAGCAGCAGCAGCAACCCCGGCTCCTCATCCCCTGCCATGATGTCTGCAAGTGGCTCTGGCTAGAAGTGGTGCTGATGAAGGGCTGTGGACGAGGGTCTCTTCTCCAGCCTCTTCACGTGGCAGGAGTGACAGAACAGGTGGTCCTCCAGCGGATAACAGCGGTGGCCATCTTCATCATTGAGCTCCAGACCACAGTCCTGGGAGGAGGCAGACACGTCCAGGGGAAGCAAATCAAAACAGATTGCAAGACTGACCTGAAGGTCACAGTCCCCAAAATCAGCAGAGGGTGCTGTGTTTTTCTGCATAGGCAGGAAATGCCGGTGCAGAAACACAGCTCCTGCCCAGTGGAGGCCTGTCCAACACAGGAGACACAGCCACATAACACTTGCTGTGAACCACTTAAAATGTGCTGTCAGTGTAAACGCAGATTCCCAAGACTTAGGACAAAAAGAGGATGTAAAAATATTTCATGGGAAAAAGCAATGAGATCATGTCCTCTGCAGAGACATGGATGAAGCTGGAAGCCATTATCCTCAGCAAACTAACACAGGAACAGAAAACTAAACACCACATGTTCTCACTCACAAGTGGGAGTTGAACAATGAGAACACATGGACACAGGGAGGGGAATAAGACACACCAGGGCCTGTTGGGAGGTGGGGGCTGAGGGGAGGGAACTTAGAAGATGGGACAAAAGGTGCAGCAAACCACCATGGCACATGTATAACATATACCTATGTAACAAACCTGCACACATATCCTATTTTTTTTAGAAGAAATAAATTGTGGCGTTACAAAAAAAATCTCATGAGTAGTTTTTTTATATTGATTACGTGTTCAAAAGATAATATTTGGATTTTTCTTTTTCTTTTTTGAGACAGTTTCCCTCTGTCTCCTAGGCTGTAGTACAGTGGTGCGATCTCAGCTCACTGCAACATCCACCTCCCGGGTTCAAGCAATTCTCCTGCCTCAGTCTCCCAAGTAGCTGGGATTATGCACGCACCTCCACATCTGGCTAATTTTTGTATTTTTAGCAGAGACAGAGTTTCACCATGTTGGCCAGGCTGGTCTTGAACTCCTGACCTCAATTGATCTGCCTGCCTCGGCCTCCCAAAGTGTTGGGATTACAGGTGTGAGCCACCACGCCCAGTGAGATTTTTATTTATTTTTAATTTTTATTTATTTATTTATTTTTGAGATGGAGTCTCACTCTGTCACCCAGGCTGGAGTGCAATGGCGTGATCTCAGCTCCACTGCAACCTCCGCCTCCTAGGTTCACGCCATTCTCCTACTTCAGCCTCCCAAGTAGCTGGGATTACAGGTGCCCACCACCACGCCCAGCTAATTTTTTGTATTTTTAGTAGAGATGGGGTTTCACCGTGTTAGCGAGGATGGTCTCGATCTCCTGGCCTCGTGATCTGTTCACCTCAGCCTCCCAAAGTGCTGGGATTACAGGCATAAGCCACAGCGCCTGGTCCTTGGTTTTTTATTTTTTTAAGACAGGGTCTTGCTCTGTCACCCAGAGGAGAGTGAGGTGACGTGATCCTAGCTTCCCAAGTAGCTGAGACTATAGGCACAGCATGCCTGGCTAATTTTTGTATTTTTAGTAGAGACGGGGGTCTCACTGTGTTGCCCATGCTGTTCCCAAAACTCCTGGGCTCAAGTGATCCCCCGCCTCGGTCTTCCAAAGTGCTAAGATTACAGGCATGGGCCCATGCCTGGCTGGATATTTTGAACTGAATAAAATACTTAATCTCACCTGTTTCTTTTAACTTTTTAATTGTGGCTACCAGAAAACTTAAAATGATACCATGACTTTAATTTGTTGCTCTCATATTTCTTTCTTTTTTTGAGATGGAGTCTCGCTCTGTCGCCCAGGCTGGAGTGCAGTAGCACAATCTCAGGTCACTGCAACCTCCACCTCCCGGGTTCAAGCAATTCTCCTGTCTCAGCTTCCCGAGTAGCTGGGACTACAGGTGTGTGCCACCATGCCCACTAATTTTTGTATTTTTAGTAGAGATGGGATTTTGCCATGTTGGCCAGGCTGGTCTTGAACTCCTGACCTCAAGTGATCTGTCAGCCTTAGCCTCCCAAAGTGCTGGGATTACAAGTGTGAGCCATTGCACCTGGCCCCTTATATTTCTTTTGGATAGCACTGGTCTAGAAAATGTGGAGAGGCCTGTTGAGCAAATGTCCTCACCTTTTTCTCCTGCAGTGACCTGGGGCACCTGGGGTCCCGCAGCAATGATTCCCACCCATTTCTTCAGTGTTGGCAGTGGGACAAGTCTATATGAAGGACACCCCCATTCTCTACTCACAAGGTCACCAAATGAATCTAATCTACTTCCATGGGTGAATTCACTTAATTGTGGCTGAAATTTCATGGTCACCCTTCACAGGGGCTGGTGAGGGGCGATCCCTAGCTTTCCTAACCGTCATCAGGTACTAGTGTTTCTTCATCCTGGGTTGGGACACGGGGCAGGAAGGGGCAAGCGGACCCCACCTGCCTTCACACCACCAGCTGACATGCCTGTTTCCAGGAGGGGCTTCCTGATTTCCAGGGCTTGGCTGAGAAACGGGCTTCTGGCAGACAGAACAGCCTACAAGCTGGAGGGGAGGGTGTCCCTTCCCCAAATCGCACACCTGCCTGACAATGTGGCCCCCAGACAGGACCTGAAACCCATGCTCTCCACCACCCTCCTAGCTCTGCAGCTTCAGGGATAGTAGCTCCAACAGTTGCAGGACTTGATAGTTCTGAATGTGCAAAAGAAAGACCTTTATACCTTGAGCATTTCCATCTTCTCCTATCTACCCTAAGAACCAGCCTTCACTCCATTTCCTACAGAAGTTCTAGAGGGCTGAACCTTGCCAGAATCTTGTTGACCGCCAAGAGGTCAACCCCAGTCAATGCAGGATGCTCTTCTCTTGGATGTCTACAATGGGCTCTGGGGGCTGGGTGGGGAGGGGCCTACCTCGCAGTGGTAACACTCCACGTGGTAGTCTCTGTCCATGGACACAACACGGATGGTCTCATCTGAGCCCTGGGACCAAAGAAAAGAACACGCCGGAGAGACCTGTTAGGAGCCTGTCGGGCTTGATGTACCACAGGGTGGGGAGGGAAGAGGGTTTTGGGGTAACAAGTAGGTGGCCTTGGGAGAAGAAGGTAATCAGGAGTACTTGTTGGAAAAAGAATACATTTAAGCTGATGAGAGGGAAAGTGGGAGGGACAGGAGCCCTTCCTTCTGGAATGTTGGAGTCAACACTGAAAGAAAGACCTACATGGACACTTATTTTAAAAAATGAATAAAAGACAAGTCTTTCTGCTCATCTGCTAATCTAAGAATTAGTATCAAGTAAGGGAGTTTGACCTGATCATGGGGACAAACCAGCACAAGAAGGGTACTGGGGTGGGGAAGCCAGTCAACAAGGAAGGGTGAGGACGTGACTTCTCTCAAAGGTGAGGTGTTTTGTTTTGTTTTGTTTTGTTGGAGACAAGGTCTTGTTCTGTCACCCGCTGGAATGCAGTAGCACCATCATAGCTCACTGCAGTCTCAAACTCTTGGGCTCAAGCAGCTAGGACTACAGGCACATGCCACCACGCTTGGCTAATTTTTAACAATTTTCTGTAGAGATGAGGTCTTGCTATGTTGCCCAGGCTGTTCTTAAACTCTAGGCCTCAAGCAATTTTCCTGCCTGCCTGGGCCTCCTAAAGTGGTGGGATTACAGGCGTGAGCCACTGCACCAGGCCAGAGTTGAGATTTTTAAAAGGATACCTTAAAAGATGTAAGGACAGGACATGGATCTTGTAAATGAGCCCAGGGAGTTATTCATGTCTTAGAAGCCCCTGGGAGCATGTCTGGAAAGGCATCTTACCTCAGGTGGAAGGATGGGAAGGCCACAGGCTGCACACTTGGGGGCCAGCACCCTGCGGGGAGAAACAAAGCAGCAGTAAATGCACACTGTGTTGTTTCTGGGAGCAAAGGCCAGAGACAGACTTGCACTTGGAATCCACATAGAGCCTTCCTCCATGCTGCCTCCTGCCCTTTGCTCTCCTCCCTCATAGAATGTCTGGAACCTGCCTCACTTTGTGGAATATGCCTTAGTATTTGTTCCCCAGCTGCAATGAGGACACTGGCTGCCTCTCACTCTTTTGGGGACAGCACTAACCTATTTGTTTACACTCCTCATGGTGCCTAGCACAGGCCCAGGCAAACCAAGATTGGTGGGAACCAGCACTGCATAGGGGCCTTGTGAAGTTAGGTAATGCTGAAGCCACAGGGCTTGGTGGATTCCTCCCGAGGCCTAGCCAGGAATACGATTACTAGTTTTTGTGCCCTAGTTTTTTTTTCACTAAACATGATTCTTTAACCTATTCCTGTCAATGCTGGCATTGACCAACCTCCCAAGATCCCTACTGTACCCCTCAAAACCATTAAGCCTTTGCTGGACTGTGATCTAAGGGCAGCTGGCAAACACAGTTCTGTCAGTTTCCACCGCTCACTCTGCTGAGATCAGCTTGGCCTACACGAATGGGTCCTGTCTGCTCCCGTCCCTTCTTACTTGTGGTAATCTCGGACACAGTAGATCTTGTTCTCTGAGTCCACGGTGAAGGGCACCCCATCCAGACACTCATTACAGATGACACAGCGGAAACAGCCGGGGTGGTAGGACTTCCCCAGGGCTTGCAGGATCTGGAGGAGAGGCCAAGACTCAGTGGGGATTATAGGGAAGGATGGAATGGTGGAAGGGGAGAGAAATACATCAGTCCTAAGGATTACATGAGCAGTCACACACGGAGTACACTTACCCCCGAGTTTCACCTAGGAGAAGAGCAAGAGGTGATGGGGTGGGAAAGGCAAATCTGTTTAGATGAATACACAGAAGAGACCACCTAAGAATCTTTTTTCTGCAGCCTCTCACAGGGTCTCTGAGCTGGGAGGGAAAGAGGGCTCCTTTCCAACCCTCACCCAGAGCAGGAAACTCTTGCACAGTTTTTTATATGAAAGAGATGCTAAGGGAGGGATGGGCCAATCCCAGGGCCAAAATCCACCATGGAGAAGTGGGAAACGATGCAAAGCAGGGCCAGAGAAGGATCCATCCTTCCCAGATTTGGGAAGCAGCAAGTACTTGGAAAAATGGAAAGAAATTCCATGTTGAAATGGCAGAGCTCAAAAGGAACCCCTTCACTTCTGCCTCTTGGGTGCCCCTTCTTGCAGCTTTGACTCTGGAGCATGATGATTTAGAAGTTCTGACTCAACTCGATGACCTCAAATCCAAGTGTAATAAGTAAAGTTTCTCTGTTGTTGTTTTTAAATGCAATAGAGAGAAAGCCCCACAAACTTCTTCCTCTCAGTGTCATTTAATCTGGATCTGGATGGGACACCTGGAACTGCCACAGCCAACCTGAAACCAGGACAGATCCAAGACATGGACAGCAGGAAAGAGAAGAGATGGAAAGAACATCCTTGGTGAGGTCCATAAGTAACTGAATTAGCTCATCATGGAACCGCATACTTCCAAGCCTCTTTTTAGGTGAGATAAAATATCATTCCTATGAAGTCAGTGGTCCTCGAAGTGTGGCCCCTGGATCTTCAGCATTAGCATCATCTGGAAACTTGTTAATAATGCACATTCTTGGACCCCATCCCAGATTTCTTGAATCAGAAACTCTGGGGGTAAGCCTCGGCAGTTGGTATTTTAATAGGGTGATTCTGATATATATTAAAGTTGGAGGATCATTGGTTTAGCTCGAATTGAGTCTGGGTTTTTTCTATAATTTGCAGTTGAAAGCATCTTCACTGACTTCTAGGAGATTCATATCTGCAATTGCCTGTGTCATGAAACCTAGCAAAAACAACTGAACTACAGAATCAACATGAGCAAGGTCACACCAAAACATGCATCTGCGAAGAATGTACAGAACGGTCATCAGCATGCAGCAGTGAGAACCACACAGAAAGCCTTCAAACAGGCTGAAGAAAGAGGATTTTGGATTTAGGGAAGACTTGTCAGTACACTGTGAGACCTGTGGGGAAAGAGATGCTGTGTTCCAGCTCCTTCTCCTGGAAGCCTCAGGCAGATAACTCCACATTGCACAAGCTCCAGCCAGGAAGGCAAGAGGAGGGCGTTGTTCTATTCCAGCTTTCCTCTGAATGCTCAGCTTTCAGGCTTCCTCATTCCCTCTTGGGTTTCACTACCCTTTGAGGGCCCTCTCAATCTTCAGTAAGGCAAAACAGGAAGAACAACTGGCTGGGCTTCCAAAACCCATTTGGTAGTTTGGACCTTGGAATGAATTTTCCCCAAGATGAATGCTGTCTTGGCAGAAAGAGATCCTTAAATTAATTGTGCCTAAAGTAAGATTGGAAAAAGATGCCATTTTGCTGCATTGTGACTAGCTGTAATACATTTTTTATGTGAGACTATGCCTGGTTCTAACCTGCAAGCCCAGAATGTACCCCTCTATTAACAAAAGGGTTTACAGGGAGACAATTTACACAGAGTTAGACAGCTGGGGTTCTGTCTAGACATTCACTAAAAGTTTTCAAGTCTAGAGAAGACCCGAAAGACTGAAGGTTCAACTTCATACTATCCCATATGGTAGAGATCTCACATCAAGAAATGGAGACTATTTCCCCCTCCCCTTGAATCAGAACTGGCTTTGTGACTTTCTTTAATTAACAGAAAGTAGAAGAAACAATGTTCTGAGATTTCTGAGTCAAAGGCTTAAGAAGACTGGTAGCGGGGGGGCGGAGCAAGATGGCCGAATAGGAACAGCTCCAGTCTCCAACTCCCAGCGCGAGCAACACAGAAGACCAGTGATTTCTTTTTTTTTTCTTTCTTTTTTTAATTTATTATTTTCATTTTTAATTATTATGAATATATAATAGTAGTACATATTTATGAGGTACATGTGACATTTTGAAACAAGCACACAGTGTATCTCTTCTTAAGTTATGAATTAGTAATAGTAATACGTAAGGCCGGTGATTTCTGCATTTTCAACTGAGGTACTGGGGTCATCTCACTAGGGAGTGCCGGACAATCGGTGCTGGTCAGCTGCTGCAGCCCGACCAGCGAGAGCTGAAGCAGGGCGAGGCATCGCCTCACCTGGGAAGCACAAGGGGGAAGGGAATCCCTTTTCCTAGCCAGGGGAACTGAGATACACAACACCTGGAAAATCGGGTAACTCCTACCCCAATACTGTGCTTTAAGCAAACGGGCACACCAGGAGAATATATCCCACACCTGGCCGGGAGGGTCCCATGCCCACGGAGCCTCCCTCATTGCTAACACAGCAGTCTGCGATCTAACCGCAAGTCAGCAGTGAGGCTGGGGGAGGGGCGCCCACCATTGCTGAGGCTTAAGTAGGTAAACAAAGGCGCTGGGAAGCTCGAACTGGGTGGAGCTCACAGCAGCTCAAGGAAACCTGCCTGTCTCTGTAGACTCCACCTCTGGGGACAGGGCACAGCTAAAAAACAACAACAAAAAAGCAGCAGAACCTCTGCAGACGCAAACAACTCTGTCTGACAGCTTTGAAGAGAGCAGTGGATCTCCCCACACGGAGGTTGAGATCTGAGAAGGGACAGACTGCCTGCTCAAGTGGGTCCCTGACCCCTGAGTAGCCTAACTGGGAGACATCCCCCACTAGGGGCAGTCTGACACCCCACACCTCCCAGGGTGGAGTACACCCCTGAGAGGAAGCTTCCAAAGTAAGAATCAGACAGGTACACTCGCTGTTCAGCAATATTCTATCTTCTGCAACCTCTGCTGCTGATACCCAGGCAAAAAGGGTCTGGAGTGGACCTCAAGCAATCTCCAACAGACCTACAGCTGAGGGTCCTGACTGTTAGAAGGAAAACTATCAAACAGGAAGGACACCTATACCAAAACCCCATCAGTACGTCACTATCATCAAGGACCAGAGGCAGATAAAACCACAAAGATGAGGAAAAAGCAGGGCAGAAAAGCTGGAAATTCAAAAAATAAGAGTGCATCTCCCCCTGCAAAGGAGCGCAGCCCATCGCCAGCAACGGATCAAAGCTGGTCAGAGAATGACTTTGACGAGATGAGAGAAGAAGGCTTCAGTCCATCAAACTTCTCAGAGCTAAAGGAGGAATTACGTACCCAGCGCAAAGAAACTAAAAATCTTGAAAAAAGAGTGGAAGAATTGACAGCTAGAATAATTAATGCAGAGAAGGTCATAAACGAAATGACAGAGATGAAAACCATGACACGAGAAATACGTGACAAATGCACAAGCTTCAGTAACGGACTCGATCAACTGGAAGAAAGAGTATCAGCGATTGAGGATCAAATGAATGAAACGAAGCGAGAAGAGAAACCAAAAGAAAAAAGAAGAAAAAGAAATGAACAAAGCCTGCAAGAAGTATGGGATTATGTGAAAAGACCAAATCTACGTCTGATTGGGGTGCCTGAAAGTGAGGGGGAAAACGGAACCAAGTTGGAAAACACTCTGCAGGATATCATCCAGGAGAACTTCCCCAACCTAGTAGGGCAGGCCAACATTCAAATTCAGGAAATACAGAGAATGCCACAAAGATACTCCTCCAGAAGAGCAACTCCAAGACACATAATTGCCAGATTCACCAAAGTTGAAATGAAGGAAAAAATCTTAAGGGCAGCCAGAGAGAAAGGTCGGGTTACCCACAAAGGGAAGCCCATCAGACTAACAGCAGATCTCTCGGCAGAAACTCTACAAGCCAGAAGAGAGTCGGGGCCAATATTCAACGTTCTTAAAGAAAAGAATTTTAAATCCAGAATTTCACATCCAGCCAAACTAAGTTTCATAAGTGAAGGAGAAATAAAATCCTTTACAGATAAGCAAATGCTTAGAGATTTTGTCAGCACCAGGCCTGCCTTACAAGAGACCCTGAAGGAAGCCCTAAACATGGAAAGGAACAACTGGTACCAGCCATTGCAAAAACATGCCAAAATGTAAAGACCATCCAGGCTAGGAAGAAACTGCATCAACTAACGAGCAAAATAACCAGTTAATATCATAATAGCAGGATCAAGTTCACACATAACAATATTAACCTTAAATGTAAATGGACTAAATGCTCCAATTAAAAGACACAGACTGGCAAACTGGATAAAGAGTCAAGACCCATCAGTCTGCTGTATTCAGGAGACCCATCTCACAGGCAGAGACATACATAGGCTCAAAATAAAGGGATGGAGGAAGATCTACCAAGCAAATGGAGAACAAAAAAAAGCAGGGGTTGCAATCCTAGTCTCTGATAAAACAGACTTTAAACCATCAAAGATCAAAAGACACAAAGAAGGCCATTACATAATGGTAAAGGGATCAATTCAACAGGAAGAGCTAACTATCCTAAATATATATGCACCCAATACAGGAGCACCCAGATTCATAAAGCAAGTCCTTAGAGACTTACAAAGAGACTTAGACTCCCATACAATAATAATGGGAGACTTCAACACTCCACTGTCAACATTAGACAGATCAACGAGACAGAAAGTTAACAAGGATATCCAGGAATTGAACTCATCTCTGCACCAAGCGGACCTAATAGACATCTATAGAACTCTCCACCCCAAATCAACAGAATATACATTCTTCTCAGCACCACATCGCACTTATTCCAAAATTGACCACGTAATTGGAAGTAAAGCACTCCTCAGCAAATGTAAAAGAACAGAAATTATAACAAACTGTCTCTCAGACCACAGTGCAATCAAACTAGAACTCAGGACTAAGAAACTCAATCAAAACCGCTCAACTACATGGAAACTGAACAACCTGCTCCTGAATGACTACTGGGTACATAACGAAATGAAAGCAGAAATAAAGATGTTCTTTGAAACCAATGAGAACAAAGATACAACATACCAGAATCTCTGGGACACATTTAAAGCAGTGTGTAGAGGGAAATTTATAGCACTAAATGCCCACAAGAGAAAGCAGGAAAGATCTAAAATTGACACTCTAACATCACAATTAAAAGAACTAGAGAGGCAAGAGCAAACACATTCAAAAGCTAGCAGAAGGCAAGAAATAACTAAGATCAGAGCAGAACTGAAGGAGATAGAGACACAAAAAACCCTCCAAAAAATCAATGAATCCAGGAGTTGGTTTTTTGAAAAGACCAACAAAATTGACAGACCACTAGCAAGACTAATAAAGAAGAAAAGAGAGAGGAATCAAATAGACGCAATAAAAAATGATAAAGGGGATATCACCACCGACCCCACAAGAAATACAAACTACCATCAGAGAATACTATAAACACCTATATGCAAATCAACTAGAAAATCTAGAAGAAATGGATAATTTCCTGGACACTTACACTCTCCCAAGACTAAACCAGGAAGAAGTTGAATCCCTGAATAGACCAATAGCAGGCTCTGAAATTGAGGCAATAATTAATAGCCTACCCACCAAAAAAAGTCCAGGACCAGATGGATTCACAGCTGAATTCTACCAGAGGTACAAGGAGGAGCTGGTACCATTCCTTCTGAAACTATTCCAATCAATAGAAAAAGAGGGAATCCTCCCTAACTCTTTTTATGAGGCCAACATCATCCTGATACCAAAGCCTGGCAGAGACACAACAAAAAAAGAGAATTTTAGACCAATATCCCTGATGAACATCGATGCAAAAATCCTCAATAAAATACTGGCAAACCGGATTCAGCAGCACATCAAAAAGCTTATCCACCATGATCAAGTGGGCTTCATCCCTGGGATGCAAGGCTGGTTCAACATTCGCAAATCAATAAACGTAATCCAGCATATAAACAGAACCAAAGACAAGAACTACATGATTATCTCAATAGATGCAGAAAAGGCTTTTGACAAAATTCAACAGCCCTTCATGCTAAAAACGCTCAATAAATTCGGTATTGATGGAACGTACCTCAAAATAATAAGAGCTATTTATGACAAACCCACAGCTAATATCATACTGAATGGGCAAAAACTGGAAAAATTCCCTTTGAAAACTGGCACAAGACAGGGATGCCCTCTCTCACCACTCCTGTTCAACATAGTGTTGGAAGTTCTGGCTAGAGCAATCAGGCAAGAGAAAGAAATCAAGGGTATTCAGTTAGGAAAAGAAGAAGTCAAATTGTCCCTGTTTGCAGATGACATGATTGTATATTTAGAAAACCCCATTGTCTCAGCCCCAAATCTCCTTAAGCTGATAAGCAACTTCAGCAAAGTCTCAGGATACAAAATTAATGTGCAAAAATCACAAGCATTCTTATACACCAGCAACAGACAAGCAGAGAGCCAAATCAGGAATGAACTTCCATTCACAATTGCTTCAAAGAGAATAAAATACCTAGGAATCCAACTTACGAGGGATGTAAAGGACCTTTTCAAGGAGAACTACAAACCACTGCTCAGTGAAATAAAAGAGGACACAAACAAATGGAAGAACATACCATGCTCATGGATAGGAAGAATCAATATCGTGAAAATGGCCATACTGCCCAAGGTTATTTATAGATTCAATGCCATCCCCATCAAGCTACCAATGAGTTTCTTCACAGAATTGGAAAAAACTGCTTTAAAGTTCATATGGAACCAAAAAAGAGCCCACATTGCCAAGACAATCCTAAGTCAAAAGGACAAAGCTGGAGGCGTCACGCTACCTGACTTCAAACTATACTACAAGGCGACAGTAACCAAAACAGCATGGTACTGGTACTAAAACAGAGATATAGACCAATGGAACAGAACAGAGTCCTCAGAAATAATACCACACATCTACAGCCATCTGATCTTTGACAAACCTGAGAGAAACAAGAAATGGGGAAAGGATTCCCTATTTAATAAATGGTGCTGGGAAAATTGGCTAGCCATAAGTAGAAAGCTGAAACTGGATCCTTTCCTTACTCCTTATACAAAGATTAATTCAAGATGGATTAGAGACTTAAATGTTAGACCTAATACCATAAAAACCCTAGAAGAAAATCTAGGTAGTACCATTCAGGACATAGGCATGGGCAAGGACTTCATGTCTAAAACACCAAAAGTAACGGCAGCAAAAGCCAAAATTGACAAATGGGATCTAATTAAACTAAAGAGCTTCTGCACAGCAAAAGAAACTACCATCAGAGTGAACAGGCAACCTACAGAATGGGAGAACATTTTTGAAATCTACTCATCTGACAAAGGGCTAATATCCAGAATCTACAAAGAACTCAAACAAATATACAAGAAAAAAACAAACAACCCCATCAAAAAGTGGGCAAAGGATATGAACAGACATTTCTCAAAATAAGACATTTATACAGCCAACAGACACATGAAAAAATGCTCATTATCACTCACCATCAGAGAAATGCAAATCAAAACCACAATGAGATACCATCTCACACCAGTTAGAATGGCAATCATTAAAAAGTCAGGAAACAACAGGTGTTGGAGAGGATGTGGAGAAATAGGAACACTTTTACACTGTTGGTGGGATTGTAAACTAGTTCAACCATTATGGAAAACAGTATGGCAATTCCTCAAGGATCTAGAACTAGATGTACCATATGACCCAGCCATCCCACTACTGGGTATATACCCAAAGGATTATAAATTATTCTACTACAAAGACACATGCACACGTATGTTTATTGCAGCACTATTCACAATAGCAAAGACTTGGAATCAACCCAAATGTCCATCTGTGACAGACTGGATTAAGAAAATGTGGCACATATACACCATGGAATACTATGCAGCCATAAAAAAGGATGAGTTTGCATCCTTTGTAGGGACATGGATGCAGCTGGAAACCATCATTCTTAGCAAACTATCGCAAGAACAGAAAACCAAACACCGCATGTTCTCACTCATAGGTGGGAACTGAACAATGAGATCACTTGGACTCGGGAAGGGGAACATCACACACTGGGGCCTATCATGGGGAGGGGGGAGGGGGGAGGGATTGCATTGGGAGTTATACATGATATAAATGATGAACTGATGGGTGCTGACGAGTTGATGGGTGCAGCACACCAACATGGCACAAGTATACATATGTAACAAACCTGCACGTTATGCACATGCACCTAGAACTTAAAGTATAATAAAGAAAGAAAGAAAGAAAGAAAGAAAGAAAGAAAGAAAGAAAGAAAGAAAGAAAGAAAGAAAGAAAGAAAGAAAGAAAGAAAGAAAGAAAGAAAGAAAGAAAGAAAGAAAGAAAGAAAGAAAGAAAGACTGGTAGCTTCGACTTCCTATCTCTTGCTGTAAGGAAGTCTGAACTAGACTACTAAATGATTAGAGAGGGGCCTGGAGGGTGAGAGGTCATCTTGGATGTCCCAGTTCAACTGTGCTACCAGCTGAACAAAGTTAAGTAAGAGACCCCAGTCAATGCCACACAGAGCAGAAGAATTGGCCTGCTGAACCCTGACCTAAATCCTGACCCACAGCATGAAGCTTGATGATAAATAAGAAATCACTGTTGTTTTAAACTATAAAGTTTGAGGGTAGTTTGTCATGAAGCAATAGATAAATGACATATCCTGAGTTTATCCAAAGAAGTCTTAGGATTACTAGAACTAAGAACAGGGTATAATCATACTTATAAATTCGGACCATGTTGACTTCGTATGCACTAGGTTTGTCAGGACACTAAAAACAAAGTCAGGCCGGGCGCGGTGGCTCAAGCCTGTAATTCCAGCACTTTGGGAGGCCGAGACGGGCGGATCACGAGGTCAGGAGATCGAGACCATCCTGGCTAATACGGTGAAACTCCGTCTCTACTAAAAAATACAAAAAAACCTAGCCGGGCGAGCTGGCGGGCGCCTGTAGTCCCAGCTACTCGGGAGGCTGAGGCAGGAGAATGGCGTAAACCCGGGAGGCGGAGCTTGCAGTGAGCTGAGATCCGGCCACTGCACTCCAGCCTGGGCGACAGAGCGAGACTCCGTCTCAAAAAAAACAAAAAAACAAAAAAAAAACCAAAGTCAAATTCTGCTAAAGAAATAGAACCCTACAGAGTCTAGAAGATAACCGGGAAGGAGAGGTAAGCATATGTAGCTTCTGCCTACCTTCCACTGTGAGCATGGCGGAAGGGCCACGTTTCCCAGGGAAGTCTTGGCTACTAAAGAGGACACGGCTCTAACAGGACTAAGACCTCTGCTGAGGTCTGTCCAAGCCTGGGTGATAGTAGATATTCACCATAAATAGGGAGGACTCTGGGTCACTGATGTTTTATAAACGTTAGCATATAACCAGCAGAAATGAATGTTTATGTCCATCAAAGACATGCACAAGAGTGTTCACAGCAGCTTCATGCATAAATAGCAAAAAACTAGAAACCATCAAATCCCCATCAACATGAGATGGAGAAATAAATTGTGCTATATCCATACAATGGAATTTCACTTAGCAATACAAATCAATGAACTACCAACACAGGTAACAGTATGGATGAAGCTCAAAAACATATGTAATAAGACCTGAAAGCATCTATACTATAAGTTTCTATTTATATGAAGTTCCAAAACCAGCAAAATGAATTTCTGGCAATAGAAGTTGGAATAGTGGTTGCCTTTGTGGGAGTGGGATCTTGAGTGGGAAGAGACAAGAAGGAACTTTCTGGAGTTTGGGAAGTGTTCTACACCTTCATCTGGGTGGTGGTTACAGGGGTATATGCACATGTGAAAACTCATTCAGAGGTACACTTAAGATTTGTATCTTTTACTCTGAGTTACTTCTCAATAAAAAGGTAAAATTTAAAATACTAATGATTAGAAATTATCTTCTCTAGAATGAAATTAATGAGTCAGCATAGAGAGGGATTTAACTCTTTCCAACTAAAAGTATGTTATATAATCATTTCCTCTAATCAGTATGTTAAAGAACTTCTTAAAGGCTGATTTACAATGGTGAACAATTTGACCTTGTATTCATTAACCTCATAACCTAACCCTCTAGGGAAAAACTGTCTTCACTGAAGACCTGAAACCCAAGATAACCTCAGAGAGCCAGTGACTGAGCAAGGAATGGAATGTATAAAACCTGGTCCTTGCTCTGCTGTCTCAGAACTAAATGACAGGCCCAAAAAAACTCATCTTAGTAATGGTGTGAGCTGGGCACAACACAGGGAGAAAAACTTTGCTCCTCTGGCTTTCTCCATTTGACTCCAAGGTAGCTGAGATTTCTGCAGTGAAAACCGACCGTATTTAGCATCTCACCTGGGATGCCACAAGGATCACAGAGAAGCCAGAGGGAGGCCAGTGTGATTCAAACAGCCCAGAGGAGGAGAAAGCATTACCGGAAACATGACATTGTGTGCTCTAGATGGTTGAAGATGTTAATTCCAATAAAAGCCAGCAATGTGGGTTCTATTAGATCAAGCAAGCTGCACTTTATAGGGACGTCTTTTTTTTTTTTTTGAGATGGGAGTCTCACTCTGTTGTCCAGGCTGGAATGCAGTGGCGTGATCTCGGCTCACTGCAACCTCTGCCTTCCGGGTTCAAGCAATTCTCCCGCCTCGGCCTCTCAAGTAGCTGGGACTACAGGCACACACCACCACTCCTGGATAATTTTTGTATTTTTAGTAGAGACGAGGTTTCACCATATTGGCCAGGCTGGTCTCAAACTCCTGACCTCGTGATCCGCCCGCCTCAGTCTCCCAAAGTGCTGGGATTAAGGCGTGAGCCACTGCGTCCAGCCGTAACCACAAATCAAGATAAGAAACACTGTCCTCAATTATTAATATCTTTTTTCTCTAAACACCACCTCCTCCACCTGAGATGCTGTTCTCCTCTTTGGCTGACCTACTCACCATGTCCATGATCAGATGTCCACAAAGAAAACACCTGTCAGCCGACTGCTGGAAACCAGAGTACTGCAGAAGAAAAAGAAAAGAAAGTTAAACCCAGACTGGGAAGACGAATCAGCCACCTTCCCACCAGCCAAGAGGATTATAAGGAATTTCTCAGAAAGATGTGTCACTCTGTGCAGAATTCTGTCATTCCGCAAGTACAACACAGCTGTGGGCTGAGTCACAGAATATCCTCTGCCACAAAAGCCATCACAAATACTAGTACCACTCACTCTAACAATGACTGTGTCTGGGCACCCACAGCATGCCAGGCTCTATGTAAGGGACTGCATATAGAGATGCTTTAATCCCATCTCAGTAGTTCTCAAAGAGCAGTTCCCTGGCATCACTTGAAAGCTTGTAAAAAATGCAAATCCTTGGGCTCCACTCCAGACCTACTGATTTGGAAACTCGGGGGGTGGGTTCTGGCAATCTGTGTTTTCACAAGACTTTCAGGGGATTCTGATGCATTCTCAAACCACCACTCTAATGCTTATGACAATTCTGCAAGGTCTACATTATTACCCAGAATCCTCAAATAGAAGCCGAGGGCAGCTCAGAGAGGTTAAGTGACCTTTTCAAGGTCACACAGCCAACAAAGGGTAAGGACAGGAATCAAATTCAACTCCGGTTCTGGTTAATACCTTTTATAGTTAGCTTCAAAGAAACTTGATAATTACCTACTTTACCTTACCTTATCTTACCTAAACACATACACACACAGAGTCTTGAAAGACATGAGGTACTTTCTTCAAAAAACATACTAGATGCTACACACTAGACTAGAAGTTTGGGTATAACAAACACAACTTAACTGAGGGAAACCTAATGAAAGGAAGGTGGGAAAAATGAAAAAGGGAAACTTTCTGCAACTCTACACCATGTGGTGGAGGTTTCTGTCATCTGGCACCTGCGCCCCATTCTGGGGGTAATAATTCTTTATTTTCTTTTTTTTTTTTTTTTTTTTTTTTTTGAGACGGAGTCTCGCTCTGTCGCCCAGGCTGGAGTGCAGTGGCCGGATCTCAGCTCACTGCAAGCTCCGCCTCCCGGGTTCACGCCATTCTCCTGCCTCAGCCTCCCGAGTAGCTGGGACTACAGGCGCCCGCCAGGTCGCCCGGCTAGTTTTTTGTATTTTTAGTAGAGACAGGGTTTCACCATGTTAGCCAGGATGGTCTTGATCTCCTGACCTCGTGATCCGCCCGTCTCGGCCTCCCAAAGTGCTGGGATTACAGGCTTGAGCCACCGCGCCCGGCAATTCTTTATTTTCATTTGGGATCCAGCCCCCAGCCCCACACCACGTGGCTCCCATCGCCATGTGGGCTGGCTCCACGCCAGGGCCCAGGCAGGGCATTGACAGACCTGGTCCCTCAGAGCCTTGCATTCCGCCAGCACTGATAGTTTTTCCAAGGGTGGGCATGTGGCCCAGTAAGAGCCAATGAGACTCCAGGAGATGTCTGTTAAGGATTCCGAAGGAGGGACTGGCACTCTTGCCCGTTGGATGTGAAACTGAGAGAATGTAAACTCTGGGGTCCTTCCAGCATCTGGCCATCACATAGGACCTGAGACTGAAGCTACCACTGAGACACAGGGCCAAAAACTGTGGAGAAAATGACTCCTGAGGCACTGCTGGAATAATTTCCTTTTTACTTAAGCCCGTTTGGGTTTGCTTGTCTGTTTCGGGCCAACAGGAATCATAATGAATCAACTTTTCAGTGAAAACCAAATAGAGCTTTTCTCCAAGGGAAGGCAGGGAGAAGCTGGCCCTGAGCCCATCTCTGCATCTCACATTCCTCATCCCTGAGATGACAGGGTCATTTCAACCACCATCTATCAAGCACCCACTCTGCATGGCATCGTGTTAGAATCTGCAGTTGTGAAGGTGAAGACACATGTTCTTTCCACCCTGGGAGCTGTCAGTCAATGGAGGAGAGACTTGTAAACAGACATAATGCTCAGGGCTAACAGCCCACAGCCCTGCCAGGGCAGGTCCCGGGCGTGGTGGCAGCACAGAGGAGCTCCTCCATTGTGGGAGCAGGAGGGACAGGAAGGCTGTTGGGGGGCTCTGGGAAAATAAAGGGGCAAGACATTGCAAGCAGGGGAAATGGCCCAAGCAAAGGCATGAAGGCATGAGGTTGCACAGGTATGCGAAGCTGGGGAGTCCAGACCTTGGAGAGCTTCTGAGCGTGCTTTCTACCTTACCATGCTGGGACCAAGCAGGCCAGGTTTATGCCCTATAAGGCCTCTTGATGGGGGGTGTGGAGGCCGTTAAGCTAGGCTGGCTGAGCCATGCCGGAGGTATGAACGGAGGCAGAACTGTGGAAGACATGGCAGCACAGAGTTCAACGCCTGGCTGCATTCAAGGAGGTGGGGTTGAGGACAAACCTAGGAGGCAATTCTCACAGATCAGGAAGGACCCAAGGCAAGGGTCTTGGTTCACACAAGTATGGTGAGGGGCTGGTATGTGAGAGGCTGGGACACAGCCCAGGGGACATGTCCAGGGGCCAGTGGGATGCCAGCCGCTGGCCTCAGAGGTGCGGCAGGGCTAGAGCTCAGGTCTGGGAGTCACTGGCACATGGATGAACTTTCAGTCCATGGGAGAAGCTAGATTCCCAGAGAGAGTGAGATGAGAAGAAGAGAGCCCAGGTCCCAGTCCAGAGGTCTAAGAGGAGGAGTCCAGGATGGTGGAAGAGGCAGAACTGCAGAAAGCAGCAAGAGGATAGGCCAAGTGACCCCACAGTTTCTTCAAAGTACAAGGCTGTCTGGTTTGCCATTGGCCTCAGGAACACGGCCACCCCCATGTATCTACAGAAGGAAAGGCAGGGCCCCTCTCTCCAGCAGTGCAGCTTCCCTGTGCGCTAGCCCAGGTCCCCCCAGGCCCCTGCCCTCTGACTCTGGCCAGGACATGCAAGGAGAGGCTTCGGTGACACACTCACCAGGAAGTCTTCTTCACAAAACACTTTGCCGTTGACAAAATAAAAGGCTTTTCCTCTCAGCTTCCGGCCTAAGGAAAAACACACAAAGACAGGGCAAAAGAGAAAAATTTTAATATGCAGTGGAAAAAGTGAAAAGTGAAAAGCAAAATCTTTAGGCAGAAATAAACACGTAAAAACTGCCAACTGTCAATGACACTTTCCAGTTCCTAAAAGATGCCGTGGCCCTCGGCGAGAGGCAGGCAGGCTGAGGCTGGGAGGTAGGGTGCCCTGGCAGGTGCTATTTGGCAAAAAGACTCAAGGGCTGACTTGGAAGTCATCCTACGCTCACCTTCCAGCACCTCCTCTCTGCTTGGAAAGACACCAGCAAAGCATTTGGTGGCGGGACAGCAGAGGCAACATAAGAGGGCGTCTGGGAAAGTCTCTCGTGAAGATGCAGTTTCCCACAGGCATTTAGGATCGTCACCTTGGACATATGCTTCAGGACCACTGTGACCACCTATCAGGAGAGTCCTATCCATTGGTTAACTATGATTTTCCTATCTTTTTCTCGCCTCAACTGTAGAAAACACACATTGTTGGAAGGATAGTTTTGTTTTCTCTTGACCTAAAATGAGTAAGCAGGAGTGGGAGAAGTTCAAAGCACCCTGATTCCTTGGAGGGAACTGTTGCTTCCATAAGGCTAACACAGGCAAACATCCTTTATCAGTCCCTCTCATCTCTTATGGAAAACACAATGGGGCTGTGAGCTCAAGGTCGGCAGAGGCATCATTAGGGTGTCCCGGGATCCCCTACTTGGCAGTATTCACAGATCTGAGGGCATTTCCAGTGCCAGGCTCAACACATACTCAACAGGCAATGTGGGGGCTTCAGAAACTGAATGAACTCTCCGCAAAAAGTTAAACAAGCCCTTTGGGCCAGGATCCACAACATGAAAGTAAAATCACCAACGTCACAAACAGTGCCCGAGATACAGAGAAACCCACCAGACAAACACTGGCTGCCCTCACCTGGTGACGCCCACAAGAGGCAAAGCAGCGCAGAGCAGATAGCGACAAGACTGTCAAAGAACACTCCTCAGACCTCAGAGAGGACCCTGAAAGCATCAATGCAGCGGAAAAGGCATAAAAAAGGAAGTAACTTTAACTACAAATACAAAAACCTCCAGATGGATGAAAGCCCTAAGTATAAAAAACAGAAACTAGTATAAGAAACTACAGGCTGGAATCCCAGCACTTTGGGAGGCCGAGGTGGGTAGATCACAAGGTCAGGAGATGGAGACCATCCTGACCAACATGATGAAACCCCACCTCTACTAAAAATACAAAAATTAGCTGGGTGTGGTGGTGTGTCCCTATAATCCCAGCTACTTGGGAGGCTGAGGCAGGCGAATCGCCTGAACCCGGGAGATGGAGTTTGCAGTGAGCTGAGATCATGCCACTGCATTACAGCCTGGTAACAGAGCAAGACTCTGTCTCAAAAATAAATAAATAAATAAATAAATAAATAAATAAATAAATAAATAAATAAAGGAAAAGAAAAAGAAAAAAAGAAACTGCAAGCTTTTTATTTTTCTATTTTGTGATATTTTATTTATTTTTATTATAAGAAAAGAAAGTCTGACTTTGGCATGGAGAATGATTTTGTAGATAAGACATAAAAAGCACATCACCTGAAGGTTGACTGAACAATAGACATCGAAAATGTAAACTTCTATACAAGAAAAAAGAGCATAAGCAAGGTTTAAAAGATGAAAATGCTGAAAATCCAGCCTGCTCCCCAGCAGGGAGGCAGAGGCAAGGGTCCCAGGACAGGGCTTGAGGCCGCATGGAGAGCGTGGAGAAGGAGGAGGCAGAAGTGCTCAGCTGTCCTGGCTGCAGGTAAGACATGGAGGCAGGAACAGAGGTGCTGAAGAGCCAAGAGACTAAGGCTAGGAAAGAAATGAGGACTCTTGGCTGACCACCCACTTTCATGCCTCTGTGCTTTGCTTAACTGGATGGCCCTTTCCTTCAGACCTGGCCAGACCCTTCTGATATAGTTTAGATATTTGTCCCCCCGCAAATCTCATGTTGAAATGTAATCTCCAATGCTGGAGGTAGGGTCTGGTGGGAGGTGATTGGATCATGGAGTGGTTTCTCATGGTTTAGCACCATATCCCTTGGTGCTGTCGTGGTGATAGTGAGTTCTCGTGAAATCTGGTCGTTTAAAAGTGTACAGCACCTCCCACTCTCCCTCTCTTCCTCCTGTTCCAGCTACATGAGGTGCTTGCTCCCCCTTTGCCTTCCGCCATGATTGTAAGTTTCCTGAGGCCTCCCCAGAAGCCAAGCAGATGCTAGCATATGCTTCCTACACAGCCTGCAGAACCATGAGCCTCTTTTCTTTATCAATTACCCAGTCTCAGGCATTTCTTTATAGAAATGCAAGAATGGACTAATACATCTTCTTTGCTGTGGTGGTCATTGCTACCAGATCTAGTGTTGTCTGAATGTTTCCCTGGCCCTCCTGTTGGTTCCTATAGGACTTTTTAATACTTTGAGTATATGCTACATTCCTTGAGGATACAGCTAAGTCAGCGTCATACTTGGAGGGTAGAGCTTGGCAATACTCTAACAGAGTGCAGTACATGTTGAGTTAAAGAAAAAAGGAAGAGTAAGCCATGGATCAGAAGATGGCCAAAGCACATATAAAATGGTATTAGTATCTGGCCGGGCACAGTGGTTCATGCCTATAATCCCAGCATTTTGGGAGGCTGACACGGGAGGATCACTTGAGATCAGGAGTTTGGGACTAGCCTGGCCAACATGGTGAAACCTCGTCTCTACAAAAAATACAAAAATCGGCTGGGCGCAGTGGCTCAAGCCTGTAATCCCAGCACTTTGGGAGGCTGAGGCGGGTGGATCACCTGAGGTCAGGAGTTCAAGATCAGCCTGGCCAATATGGTGAAACCCCACCTCTACTAAAAATACAAAAAAGTTAGCTGGGCATGGTGGCATGCACCTGTAACCCCAGCTACTCGGGAGGCTGAGGCAGGAGAACTGTCTGCACCTAGGAGGTGGAGGTTGTAGTGAGCCGAGATCGTGCCACTGCACTCCAGCCTGGGTGACAGAGGGACTCTGTCTCAAAAAAAAAAAAAAAAAAAAAGCAGCCAGGCATGGTGCCATGCACCTGCAGTCTCAGCTACTTGGGAGTCTGAGGTAGGAGAATCATTTGAACCCAGGAGGTGGAGATTGCAGTGAGTCAAGACTGGGCAACAGAGCAAGACTCTGTCTCAAAAATAAATAAATAAAATAAATTAAAATGCTATTAGTATCTAAGACACAAAGAACACCAATGAATCAATAAGAAAAAGATAAATAACCCAATGGGGGAAATGAGCAAAGGGCAGGAAGAGAAAGTGCATAGAACAGAAAACCTGTTATACCTTAGGCAATAACCAGGATTATTAATCATAACCCCAATATCTATAATAAAAAGATGCTCTACCCTATCAACAATCAGGATAATGCAAACTAAAACCACAATGAGATTCTATCTCACTTTCATAGATTGGCAAAAATTACTAAATCTAATAGCATGTCTTGGAAGGTGTGGGACAAAAGGAGCCCTTTCACACTGGTGGGAGTGTCATCCACTGGGATGACTACTTGGGAACAATTTGTCAAGGGCCAATAGATCTGAAAACCCACATAATCCACAACACACTTCTAAGGCTACCCCTTGAGAAGATTAACCAAATATGCATGAGGACAGACATGTATGGATGTTCACGGCAATGTTGTTATGGAAAAACTGCAAGCGTCTTCAGTGTTCACTAGATATGAGAATTGATCAACAGACAAAGAAACTGGAGCTATATTTACTGGATGTGATACCAGACAGCAGTCAAAATGAAAGGACTAGATCTATGCATATCATTATTAATTGAACTGAACACCAGTGCAAATAAGGCAAAATGCCTGAACATACACCAATGATCATATATGTGTAAGTTTGAGTGTGCACACACATACACAAACTAGTACTGTTTTTTTGTTTTGTTTTGTTTTGAGATGGAGTCTCGTTCTGTCACCCAGGCTGGAGCACAGTGGCACAATCTCAGTTCACTGCAACCTCTGCCTCCCAGGATCAAGTGATTCTCCTGCCTCAGCCTCCTGAGCAACTGGGATTACAGGCACTCACTACCACATCCGGCTAATTTTTGTATTTTTAGTAGAGATGGGGTTTTGCCATCTCTAAAGAGATGGTGGCCAGGCTGGTCTCAAACTCCTGACTTCAAGTGATCCACTCACCTTGGCCTCCCAAAGTGCTGGGAATACAGGTGTGAGCCACCATGCCCGGCCACAAACTAGTACTATACGTTTTTTATTGATAGTAGTATATATGATAACAGTAGGAAAATTTCAATTCATAATAGCAGCTGCCCTAGGGAAGGAAGGGAGAGGATGGGAAAAGGAATCAAGATGATTCTGATTTTTATATAACATTTTATTTCCTTTATAAAAATACAGAACCAAAGCTACAATGTAAAAATGTCTGTGCATTCTGGGTGATAGGTAAATAAGGATTATTTCCTATAGTACTTTCCAGTAGGTTTTAAAATACACACACACTTTTTATATAATATTTAATTTCCTTTATAAAAAATACCAAACCAAAACTACACTGTAAAAATGTCTGTGCATTCTGGGTGATAGGTAAATAAGGATTATTTCCTATAGTTCCTTCCAGTATGTTTTACACACACACACACACACACACACACACACACACACACACACACACACACATTTTCGTGAAACATCATAAACCAAAAGGCAATAACAAACTAGAGCAAACATCTATACTATATGACAGAAAAGGATTTAACTCTAAGATGACAATAACTCAGGTAACATTCCCATATAAAAAATGGGTAAAGAATAGGCAGACAAACCACAAAAGAAGTATAAATGATCAATAACTATAAAATAAAATCTTTAGCTTTCCTCATGATTTAAAAAATATTGCTGCCAGGCACAGTGGCTCACACCTGTAATTCCAACACTTTGGGAGGCCAAGGTGGGAGGATCATTTGAACCCAGGAGCTCAAGACCAGTCTAGGCAACAGAGCAAGATCTCATCTCTACGAATAATAATAATAAAAAAAATTAGCTAGCTGTAGTGGGGCATGCCTGTAGTCCTAGCTACTTAGGAGGCTGAGCTAGGAGGATCACTTGTGCCTAGAGATTGAGGCTGCAGTGAGCTGAGATCACACCTGTGTACTCCAGCCTGGGTGAAAGAGACTCTGTCCCTCCAAAAACAAACAAACAAACAAACAAAAACAAAAAACCCTATGCTTTACCTATGGGACTAGCAAAGCTTAGAAAGAATGATAACCCCAGTGTCAGTAACGACACAGACAAACAGGTACTTGTTCACACTCTGCAAGGGATAGCAGAAGCTGAAACAAGCTCTTAGGAGAGAAATTTGGTATTAAAAGTCAGTGGAATTTAGAAAGTTCAGATATTTTCTCCCCAAAAATTCTGTTTCAGGAATTTATCCTAGGGAAATCATCATCTCAGCTTTATTTATAATAGCTTGCTAAAAATGAGCATCAAATGTCCAACTCCTATTAAATCATGACCCATCCACATGTTGGAATATTATGCAGCCATAAAAAGATTGTTTTCAAAAAAAGATTTATTGACAGGGAAAAATACTTAAAATATTTTAAAGGAAGTATGCAAATATGTGGGTTACAGTTATGAACACACTTACATGTATGATGGCAGAATTATGTGTACACTCATACACATAAGATGTACACCAAATTTTAAGTCATTATCTTTGAGTGTAAGAAATAGGTGATTTTCAATTACTGTTTTTTCCTGTAATAATTATGCATTATTTTTATAACCTGAAACGCAGTTTAATGGAGTAGGGGAATGTGGGTGGGGGTGCGAGGAAGGCGCAATAGGACTTACACAGAAGGCCACAACTCTTTAGGTCTCCAAAGCTGCTCTCCTGTCCTCCCCTCAAAGTTACTGTTGCCCTCTCTTCTAGAAGGTCCCCATCCGTGAACATTCGCAGTATTTTCTGACTCTCCAAACTGGGGTACCGAGAATGTCTACCTACAGCTGGATGATCTCAGGGTACATCAGCAGAACCCCCTTGACAGCCATGGACATTAATTTGTTATTTTACTTAAACTTTCCTCTCTATAAAGGGACTCCGGAGAACTCAAAGTTTTAGAAAAGAAAATGAGAACTAATTAGAGTATCCTTCCCATGTTTTTCCCACATCGGACACCTACCCAGGTGACAGCTGATCTGCTGCCCTCCGTCCCTCCCCAGGAACAAGGTGACGAGGACACAAACAGCCCACCTGGCTGGGTGCGGTGGCTCACGCCTGTGATCCCAGAACTCTGGGAGGCTAAGGCAGGTGGACCCCTTGAGGTCATGAGTTCGAGACCAGCCTGGCCAACATGGCAAAACCCCATCTCCACTAAGAATACAAAAATTAGCCTGGCATGGTGGCGTGCGCCTATAATCCTAGCTACTTGGGAGGCCGAGGTAGGAGAATCGCTTGAACCTGGGAGGCAGAGGCTGCAGTGAGCTAAGATCGTGCCATCGCACTCCAGCCTGTATGACAGAATGAGACTTCGTCTCGGGGAAAAAAAAAAAAAAAGACAGCCCACCTAAGACGAGCTGCTCAACCAGAAAGCAAAACTATTCACACACTGTCTGATCACAAACAAAGTCCAAATCTTTATTTGTGGAGCTCCCCAGTTTCACCGCTTCCTTCTCGGAACTCCGGCAGGGTAAACTCATTTCTGATGAGAGGAAAGGAGGTGGGGCTGCAGTTGCAGACGGGGTCCTTAGAGGGAGCGAGGAGGCCACCAGGAAATGGCACAGGACTTCAGAGCTTGGGCTTCTGATCCAGTGTATGGAGAACACAGCAAACAGCACCCTGGTTCCAGGAATGGGGTTAGCAAGTTCTAAGGAATCTGAGTTGGAAATCAATGTTTTGTGTAATAGGGCGAAGATCACCTCTATTCCAAAAATCACAGAGGAAGATCACTGAATAAGCAGAAGCACTGAACCTTCTAGTGTTAAGAAACAAATTAAACAGGAGCTTTTTCACCGATGAGATCAACAAAGATTTTTTAAGAGTTTGTGATTGTTGTCACTGCATATTTTCATAAGCTACTGCTGAGAGTGTAAGATGATAAACTCTCCCTGGAAGGGAAACTTTAAAATGTTTATCTCTGACTCAGTAAGGTTATCTGAGACAGTTTTGTGAAAGAATTTTAAAAAGTGAATAAATATTTACTTAGATCCAAATTGGCAGCCCTAGAGGAATGGTTACATAAACCAGAGTACATATACATGATGAAACGTTACATAGCTATTTAAAATGTTGTTTAATAGTGTTTTAGTGATACTGGAAAGTGCTTATACTACAGAAGGATAGCATATATATGTTTGGGGTTTTTTTGAGATGGAGCCTGACTGTCACCCAGGCTGGAGTGCAGGGGCGCAATCTGCAGCCTCAGCCTCCCAGGCTCAAAGAATCCTCCCACCTCAGCCTCCTGAGTAGATAGGACTACAGGTGTGCACCACCACAACTGCCTAATTTTTGCATTTTTTGTAGAGACAGGGTTTCTCCCTGTTGTCTAAGGCTGGTCAACAACTCCTGGGCTCAAGTGATCAGTCCATCTTGGCCCTCCAAAGTTCTGGGATTACAGGTGTGAACTACTTCACCCATACTGAAAATACATTAATAAGTGAAAAAAGCAAACTTGACAAGTGTATTTATAAAGTACAATTCCATTTCAGTAATTTGCAGATACCATTGATATGCAAAAGGGAGAAAAACCAAACAGTGGTTAACACTGGTAGAAGTATAACAGTGAAACATCACTTTCTACTCCATATACTTTAATATTTTAAATTTTCCTTCTAGTATTAGGTACAGTGACAGATGGTAGTAGAGAGAAATTTCACTTTACTTCATACATTTCTATATTAAATTTTTCTAGAGATATGTATAATATGAAAAACAATACTTTTAATTTTAAAAGAAAACCCTTACGTTATAATGTGAAAAGTAAAAAAGCAAGATTTAAGAATTGTGTATCTCAACTATATAAAGAAGAAATTCAAAGAAAAAAGACTAGAAAGGAAATCTGCCCATGAGTGGCAGCGTCTCTAAGTGGACATATTTAGAATCTGCACGGTAAGGCTGGGCACGGTGGCTCACGCCTGTAATCCCAGCACTTTGGGAGGCCAAGGCGGGCGGATCACCTGAGGTCGGGAGTTCAAGACCAGCCTGACCAACGTGGTGAAACCCCGTCTCTACTAAAAATACAAAATCAGCCAGGCATGGTGGGGCATGCCTGTAGTCCTAGCTACTCAGGAGGCTGAGGCAGGAGAATCACTTGAACCCAAGAGGTAGAGGTTGCGGTGAGCTGAGATCAAGCCATTGCACCCCAGCCTGGGCAACATGAGCAAAACTCAGTCTCCCAAAAAAAAAAAAAAGAATCTGCGTGGTGGAGGGGATGGTTTATTTCCTAGTTGTTTGCTTCTATATACTTCACGACACTTTCCCAAACATTTATCAATGAGCAGGTGTTGCTCTGATTATCATTTAAAAAACTGCCCAGCTGGCTAGATAAGTCCTCTTGCTGCCAGCTCCCACAGCTGCAAATTCCCATGTCCAGACATAGGAGGCCAGTACAGGGGGTTGGGGGACTACGCTGGATTTTCCTTTATTCCAAATTTTTAAAAACTGAGACTCCCCGACTGACCTAAGAGGGTGGGGCTTAGTTTGCTCTGAAGAAGTCACACTTCATTTTTCACTTCAGTTTTGAAAGACCAACTGAATTTAGAAACTGGACAGCGCATCAAAATATATTTGTTTGTATTCTGAGTGGGAGAAAAGCCTAACATCTACTGAATGTCTTCTGTGGTCTAAGTATTATGTTTAGGGCTTACACATATATTTTTAAATGCTTGAAAGCTTTGACGCACAGGTTATTGCATCACCCCACCTTCTGGCCCTGTACTGCCACATGCCTTTTACGGAAGAAACTCACGAAGTCATTTCCTACTCAAAGCCATCACCTACTCCAGCGAGCATGGGAAGGGTTCAGTAAAGAGTGAGGCAGAAATCAAACACATCACATGTCAATGTCAAGGAGCAGCGCAAGGATACAGGAATTGATTATTTTTGGGAATCACTTGAAATCACACCCAAGGATTACAACTAACTTTCTGGAGTAAAAAAAAAAAAAAAAAAAAAAAAAAAAAAATTATGAGTTACACATTATCATTTTCATTTCATAAGTGAGGAAATTGAGGCTTACCCAGGTAGCTGTGCTTGTTCCACTGCACCATGAGGCCATCTAGCAGTATTTAATGCTTGTTGGATGCACACCTATACGCAGAATCCAGTTTCTCTCTTTTGCCAGGAAATGGGACAGGGCTTTCTTTCTTTTTTTTTTTTTTTTTTTTGAGAGAGGGTCTTGTTCTGTTGCCCACGCTGGAGTGCAGCGGTGCAATCATAGCTCACTGAAGCCTTGAACTCCTGGCCTCAGCAATCCTCCCATCTTGGCCTCCCAAAGCATTGAGATTACAGGTGTGAGTTACCACATCTGGCCGGAAAAGGGAGTTTTCATTCAAGCACTTTCTAGGTACTGGGCCCTTTGCTTGCCTCATGTCTCACTTAAGTGTCATCAACAATTCTGTAAAAACTCCTTGTGATGACAGGCATTTGGATGTAACTTGACAGGTAACCTTCCACTTGGACACAGGCTAAAGTTTGTATCTGTGGAGAAAGGGGGTTGCTGAGAGGAGGCTGAGGCCAGGTAGGAAACAGCAAGCAACCCGGTGCTGAGAAGCAGGGAGGCAGAAAAGGTATTCTCCAGGCTGAATCACCCTAGATCTGGCCAATGGAACAGATGCCAACTGACCTGAAAATTCCTGGAATCACTGCCACTGTCTTGAAAGTTCCAATCAGGAGCAGGATCCAGAATCCTCCTTACTGATAGTTAAGCTGGAGCACCCAACCGCCACTAGGTGGTGCTAAACCACAGCCAGGACAAGGACAGACTGAAGCAGCACAACTTTCCCCAAGCCGGCCAGCCCTGAAGGCCTGCTTGAGTCATTTCATTAATCTTGCAATAATGTGCCCTGATGTTTGGGCAGCTGAAACTCACTTGTTGGCCGGGCGTGGTAGCTCAAGCCTGTAATCCCAGCACTTTGGGAGGCCCAGGTGGGCGGATCACAAGGTCAGGAGGCTGAGACCGTCCTGGCCAACATGGTGAAACCCCGTCTCTACTAAAAATACAAAAATTAGCTGGGTGTGGTGGCGCGTGCCTGTAATCCCAGCTACTCGGGAAGCTGAGGCAGGAGAATCGCTTGAACCCGGGAGGCAGAGGTTGCAGTGAGCCGAGACTGCACCACTGCACTCCAGCCTGGCAATAGAGTGAGACTCCGTCTCAAAAAAAAAAAAAAAAAAAGAAAAGAAAAGAGAAAAAGGAAATTCACTTATTGCATTATGGTCGAGTTACTGATGCTTTTTTTTTAATGATGGAGAAACAAAAGCTAAAGAGGTTAAATTTACCTATGTAGCTAAAAATTAAATAGAAGAGTTGAGATTTGAACCCAAGTCTCTCTCGTGCAAGTCAACACTCTTTCCACCACTCTATACTGTCTCTCTTGTTGTCTATTCCAAAAGGAATAGCTCTCAGACTAAGGGGAATGTCTTAGTCATTTCAGGCTGTTAGAACAAAATACCATAAACCGAGTAGCTTAAACAATAGACATTTATTTCTCCCAGCTCTGGAGGTTGGAAGTCCAATATCAGGGTGCTAGTAGGGTCAGGTTCTTAGTGAGGATTCAGTTCCTGATTTACTGACGGCTGTCTTCTTGCTGTGTTCTCACATGATGGAAAGGGAACGAACTAAATCTCTAAGCTCTTCTCATAAGGACACTAATCCCATTCATGAAGTCTCCACCCTCATGACTTAATCACCTCCCAAAGACTCCACCTCCAAATACCGTAATGTTAGGATTTGAGTTTCAACATCGGGATTTGCGGAGGGGCAGTATAAACGCTCAGTCCTTCCAGGGAAGAAGACGGATTTCCTGGCATTCCCAATTAAACTTCCCTCTGCTCCCTTAAAGAGGCAAATTTCACTGTCCTCACTGACTTGCTATGGCAGCTCATATGTAGAGGCGTAACACTAGGGAGCCGCTGTGGCTATGGCAGAGCTAATAAGGACAGAGGACAAAATGGAATAGCCAAGGGATAAACACCAAAAACTGAAGTGGTTCTCAAACCTTTAGCATGCTTCAGAACCACCAGGTTGGTTAGTTAAAACACAGACTGCTGACTTAGTAAGTGTGGGAAGGGGTCCGAGACTCTGCATTTCTAGTTAAGTTCCCTAGTGATGCTGATGGTGCCAGTCCAGGGACCACACTTTGAGAACCACCAAGTCAGGCTATGCCTCAGGCATGTCTCTGAACTGGCACTTCCATTTGATGCTGTTCATCTTGGTCAAAAATGTGAAGACCTAAACCATCCCTGGATAATCAGCATCAAACATAACACTGCGGTGGGAATGTCAGTGCTAAATCTTTACAATTCTAGTTTCAGAATCGTCCTGCTTCCAGCAGACGAATTCCCTCCACTAGGAAATAGCTGATGACAGTCACCTAAATATATAATCAATAGACCATTTTTGCAGTTTTAGAATACAGTAGTCAGAAGTGCTCTTTATTTTATTTACATCAGCCATGTATAAAATATTGACTAATAGGCTAGGCATGGTGGCTCGTGCCTATAATCCCAGCACTTTGGGAGGCTGAGACAGGGGGATCGCTTGAGGTCAGGAGTTCGACACCAGCTTGGCCAACATGGTGAAACCCTGTCTCCACTAAAAATACAAAAATGAGCCTGTAATCCCAGCTACTCAGGAGGCTGAGGCAGGTGAATCACTTGAACCTGGGTGGCAGAGGTTGCAGTAAGCTGAGATCGCACCATTGCACTCAAGCCTGGGTGACAGAGTGACAACTTGTCTCAAAAAAAAAAAAAAAAAGACTGATCAATGTGCAGATTCACAGAGAATCCACTCCAAAAAGACACTTTCCACAGATGTAGTGAATTATTATTATTATTATTTTTGAGACAGGGTCTTATTCTGTCACCCAGGCTGGACTGCAGTGGTGCAATCTCCTTCTGGGCTAGAGCAGTCCTCCCACCTTAGCCTCAAGTAGCTGGGAACACATGCGGATGCCACCATGCCTGGCTAATTTTTTGTGTGTATTTTTAGTAGAGACGGGGTTTCACCATGTTGCCCAAGCTGGTCTCGAACTCCGGGGCTCAGGCTATCCACCTGCCTCGGCCTCCCACAGTGTTGGGATTACAGGCGTGAGCCACCATGCAGGCTGTGAATGAGTATTTTATATTTGCCTTCAGGCCATCTTCAGCTGAAAAGAGAAAAATGCATCTGATAAAGCTGGTGTAGTTTAGCAAAGAAAACAAGAGTTGGGGACATCATAAAAAGAGGTCAGCCATTTAATCTGACAAAACTAAAACTTGCAATAATACTCACCTTTCTTCCTTCCCTATAAAACAGAAATGAGCTGTAACCTATTCTAGAAACATAATTGGTCCTTGGCGGTAAGACTCCACCACAAATTTCAGTTCCAAAATATCTCCCTGAGAAGTAAAAATGCAAGGGTTTCCCAACAATGAGAAGAGTTCCCGAGAAAAGAAAGCAAACATGAGCAGTCACTTGGATTGTTTTGGTCGTACTGTCCCAGTTAGTGACTTCTACCTGTATTGTCCATGGTGGCTACCAGCCACATATGGTCATTTATATGTAAATTTAAATCAATTAAGATAACATTACAAATTTAGCGCCAGGACTTGAACAAGTATATCTTGAGTACTTAATGGCCACTGTGACTAGAGTAGCTTTAGAATATCTGCATCATCACAGAAAATTCTACCCAATCTACTTCTTCAAACAGCTTTTCTAGAATAGGTTTTTTTTTTTTTTGAGACAGGGTCTTGCTGCGTAGCTCCGACTGGAGTACAGTGGTGCAATCTTGGCTCCAGCAACCTCTGCCTTCTGGACTCAAGCCATCTTCTTGCCTCAGCCTCCTGAGTAGCTGGGACTACAGGCATGCACCATCACACTCAGGTAATTTTTGTATTTTTAGTAGAGATGGGATTTCACCATGTTGGCCAGGTTGGTCTCAAATTCCTGACCTCAGGTGACCCTGCTGCCTCAGCCTCCCAAAGTGCTAGGATTACAGGCATAGGCTGCCACACCCAGTCCCAGAATAGGTTAACTCTTAAAAGACATTGCTAAAAACAAATCAATTTGGTTTGGCTCAAGTGAAGGAAAGATCCAGCCTTGATTGTGCAGGCTTGCCCAGTCTCAGTAAGCCAAGGAGCACAGCAGAAAGGGGCAAGCACTTTCTGCTGTGGAAAAGCACTCAGGCTTGGGGTCCAACCTTGCCTTTGCCCCTTCCCTGAAACGACACCGTGGCTGCCACGGAAACCCTTCAGGTTCCCTGGTGAGGATAAAAGTGGGATCACAGTGGGGAACACAGCCCAGTGCACCTCATACCAGGTATCTGGTGTGACTGTTGCCAGCATCCCTACCTGACCTTCCGTTTCCTCAAATGACACCCACCAGAGCTAAAAATCACAACCACCACCCTCTCTCCCTCCTCATCCAAATCCCTACATCACTCTTTCCTTCTCAGTTTATCTGTGGCAAAGGACTAGGTATGGGAGGCTTTTGTTTTTAATTTCCATCTACCAGACTTATTAATCTTGTAAAATACAATAATATAGAAAAATGAAACATAAAATCCAAGCCCCAAATGTAGTTATTATCCAATTCAACTGACACAAAGCCACTCTGTCAAACTCTTAGGAAGGTCTCTACACGTTCTCGTCTCTTTCTCGGCCTTTGCCGGTGCTGGCCAAGGACCATGATCCAAGCAGTGCTGTCTCATGCTCCAATTCTCTTCTCACGTGCCGCTCCAAAGTCTTTCTTTGTCTTATAGTTAGTTTTCCATTTCCCCTATTCCAGGCTATTACCGTCTGGATCAGAGATGAGAATACTGCACAGAGAGACAACCCAGAGATGTGCAGAGGGTCTCCTTTAAGTATTCAGCAGAGCACCGATCAGCTCTTGCCTGTGAGGAAATTAACCAGAGTCAGAGGACAAACATCTGCAGAATTAGCAAGAACAGTGCCTGGCACCCACAAAAGCTAGAAACAGTGCCTATTCCCACCAGCCCTGAAAATGAGGAATAATAGAGCCCTAGACTGAGCTCTGCTCTGAATTCATCTAATAAATCATAAAAGCAAGACTGGAAAGGATCACTGTTCCTAAATAATTTAACTGCATCTCAGAACAATGCTCAGAAGATTTAAAGAATACAAAATATCCAAGACTCAATAAGGTAAAGTTTACAATGTCTGGTAGTCAATCAAATATTCCCAGGCATGCAAAGAGGCAGGAAAGCACAACCCATAGGGAAGAGAATAATCAATCTATGGAAATCAACCCCGATCAGACACAGATATTAGAATTAGCAGAGAAGGACATTAAAAGCTATTGTTTTGATATTCAATATGTTGGATATAGCAACATGGAAAATATCAAAAAGGCTCAACTGAGCTGCTAGAGATGAAAACCAAAATGTCTGAGATAAAGAATACATTGGCTGGCCAGGCATGGTGGCTCTCACCTGTAATGCCAGCACTTAGGGAGGCCAAGGAAGGCGTATCACTTGAGGCCAGGAGTTTGAGATCAGCCTGGCCAACATGATAAAACCCCATCTCTACTAAAAATACAAAAATTAGCCAGGCATGGTGGCTCATGCCCGCAATCCCAGATCCTTAGGAGGCTAAAGCATGAGAATCGCTGGAACCTGGGAGGCAGAGGTTGCAGTGAGCTGAGATCACACCATTCCACTCTAGCCTGGGCAACAGAGCAAGACTCTATCTCAAAATAAATAAATAACAGGCCGGGTGCAGTGGCTCACACCTGTAATCCTAGCACTTTGGCAGGCCGAGGCGGGTGGATCACCTGAGGTCAGGAGTTTGAGACCAGCCTGGCCAGTGTGGCAAAACCCTGTCTCTACTAAAAATACAAAAATTAGCTGAGCGTGGTGGTGCGCGCCTGTAATCCCAGCTACTTGGGAGGCTGAGGAAGGAGAATCGCTTGAACCCAGGAGATGGAGGTTGCATTGAGCCAAGATCACGCCATTACACTCCAGCCTGCACAATGGGGGTGAGACTCCATCCTAAAAAAAATAAATAGACATCTGATCTTTGACAAACCTGACAAAAACAAGCAATGGGGAAAGGATTCCCTACTTAATAAATGGTGCTGGGAAAACTGGCTAGCCATATCTAGAAAGCTGAAACTGGATACCTTAACACCTTATACAAAAATTAACTCAAGATGGATTAAAGACTTAAATGTAAGACCTAAAACCATAAAAACCCTAGAAGAAAATCTAGGCAATACCATTCAAGACACAGGCACAGGCAAAGACTTCATGACTAGAACACCAGAAGCAATGGCAACAAAAGCCAAAATAGACAAATGGGATCTAATTAAACTAAAGGGTTTCTGCACAGCAAAAGAAACTATCAGCACAGTGAACAGGCAACCTACAGAATGGGAGAAAATTTCTGCAATCTATCCATCTGACAAAAGACTAATATCCAGAATCTACAAAGAACTTAAACAAATTTACAAGAAAAAAAAAACCCATTAAAAAGTGGGCAAAGGATATGAACAGACACTTCTCAAAAGAAGACATTTATGCTGCCAACAGGCATATGAAAAAATGTTCATCATCACTGGTCATTAGAGAAATGCAAATCAAAACTACAACGAGATACCATCTCACGCCAGTTAGAAAGGCGATCATTAAAAAGTCAGGAAACAACAGACGCTGGAGAGGATATGGGAAATAGGAACGCTTTTACACTGTTGGTGGGAGTGTAAATTAGTTCAACCATTGTGGAAGACAGCGTGGCGATTCCTCAAGGATCTAGAACTAGAAATACCATTTGACCCAGCAATCCCATTATTGGGTATATGCCCAAAGGATTATAAATCACACTGCTATAAAGACACATGCACACGTATGTTTATTGTGGCACTATTCACAATAGCAAAGACTTGGAACCAACCCAAATGTCCATCAATAATAGACTGGATAAAGAAAATGTGGCACATATACACCACATAATACTATGCAGCCATAAAAAAGCATGAGTTCATGTCCTTTGTAGGGACATGGATGAAGCTGGAAACCACCATTCTCAGCAAACTATCACAAGGACAGAAAACCAAACACCGTATGTTCTCACTCATAGGTGGGAGTTGAACAATGAGAACACGTGGACACAGGGAGGGGACATCATACACTGGGGCCTGTCACGGGGGTAGGAGACTGGGGGAGGGATAACATTAGGAGAAATACCTAATGTAAATGATGAGTTGATGGGTGCAGCAAACCAACATGGCACATGTATACATATGTAACAAATCTGCACATTGTGCACATGTACCCCAGAACTTAAAGTATAATAAAATAAATAAATAATAAATAAATAACAAAAAAGTTTTTTAAAATTTTAGAAAAGAGAATACATTGGATAGGATTAATGGCAGATTACACCTTGCAAGAGAAAACATTAGTGAATTTAAAGGTACAGCAATAGAAAATGTCCAAAATTAAATGAGAGGAAAAGAATTTTTAAAATAATGAAATGGGCATAAGTGAGCTGTGGGACAACTTCAGGGTGCCTAAGATTGGAGTAATTGGAGTCCCTAGTGGAAGGGGAGGAATATAAAGGAACAGATTTGATGAAGACTACAAACCCGCAGATCCAAGAAGCTCAACAAACCCCTAAGCACAAGAAACATGAAAAGTATATCAAGGGATATCATAATCAAATTTCTGCAAATCAATGATAAAATCTTAAAAGCAGTCAGAAGAGGGGAAAAACATGTTACATACAGAGAATAGAGATATCAGATTTCTCATTAAGAACAAAATAAGTGAGAAAATAGTAAAAACAAAAACAAACAAAAAAACTTTAAGGAACTCAAAATGCATCAAGCTAGAATTCTATATCCAGCAAAAAAATACATATTTCAAAATAAAAAAAGTGAAAGAAAGACAAATTCAGATATACAGGCCGGGCGCGGTGGCTCAAGCCTGTAATCCCAGCACTTTGGGAGGCCGAGACGGGTGGATCACGAGGTCAGGAGATCGAGACCATCCTGGCTAACACGGTGAAACCCCGTCTCTACTAAAAAATACAAAAAACTAGCCAGGCGAGGTGGCGGGCGCCTGTAGTCCCAGTTACTCGGGAGGCTGAGGCAGGAGAATGGCGTAAACCCAGGAGGCGGAGCTTGCAGTGAGCTGAGATCCGGCCACTGCACTCCAGCCTGGGTGACAGAGCAAGACTCCGTCTCAAAAAAAAAAAAAAAAAAAAAAAAAGAAAGACAAATTCAGATATACAGAAGTTTAAAGAATTCATCAGCAGATCAGCACGCAAAAAAGAAAAAAGAGAAGTCCTTCAAGCAGAAGGAAAAATGGTACCAGATGAAAAAACTGGAATCTAAACAAAGGGATGAGGAGGAGCAGAAATGGCAAAAGTATGGACAAGTGAGACTTTTTTCTTATTAGTTAAATCTCTTTAAAACTTTTAGAAGAAAACATGGACGTGAATCTTCATGACCTTGGGTCAGCCAATGTTTTCCTACAAAAAGCACCAAAAACACAGGCAAAAAAAGAAAAAAAAAGTAGATAAATTATACTGTATCAACGATTTGTGCCGTAAACAATACCATCAAGAAAATGAAATGACAGTCCACAGAATGAAAGAAAATTTTTGCAAATCTTATATCTGACAGGAGATTGATATGTAAAACCTATAAAGAACTATTAAGACTCAAGAATAAAAAGACAATCCAAGTAAAAATGAGCAGGGAATTGAGAACACATTTTTCCACATAAGACATACAAATGGCCAATAAATGTATGAAAAGATGCTCAACATCATTAATCATCAGGAAAACGCAAATCAAAACCACAATGAGATCCAACTTCACACCAAATAGGATAGTTAGAATAAAAAAAACTAGATAAGCATAAGTGTTGGCAAGGATGTGGAAATACTGGGACCCTCATACATGGCTGGTGGGAATGTAAAATGGTAAAGCTTCTTTGAAAAACAGGTCCTCAAAAGGTCATAGTTACCATATGACCCAGCAATTTCACTCCTAGTATTTACTCAAGAGAACAGAAATGATATGTTCACATAAACACCTGTCTAGGAATGTTCATAGCAACATTATTTATAATAGCCAAAAATAAAAACAAGTATCTATCAACTGCTGAATCGATAAACAAAATATGCTACATCATCTATACAAGGGAATAGTATTCAGCCACAAAAAGGTATGAGATACTGATTCATGCTATAATGTGGATGAACCTGGACTGTATGCTAAGTGAAAAAAGCCAGACACGGAAGATCATATATTATATGATTCCATTCATATGAAATAGCCAGTATAGGCAAATCTATAGGGATAGGAAGTAGATCAGTAGTTGCTTAGGGATGAGGCAAGGCGGGTGAGGAGGTGAAGTGATGAGTATCAGGTAATGGGGAAGTGTCAGCTTTATTTATTCCAACATTTATTCTGTGTTCAGAATTATACCAAAGGTGCTGAAGGGTTATAAGGAGTAAAATCATGATCAGTTAAACCCTGTCCCTATTCTCCCAAAACTGATCATCTAGGGGGAGATAGAGATCCCTGCAAACAGTTTCAATCCAATCATAACTGAAAACACCATAGGGCAGGCAAATGAACAAGGTACACATGGGACCCAAGATGAGGGGAGCCGCAATGGAGATGGCATTGGAAGACAATGAAGGGAGAGTGATGTTCACCTGGGTGGTGATGAAGGGTAAGGGTGACAAGGTACAGGGGTAGAAAAGGACAGGTGATGAGCCGTGTGGCCAGGGGCTTCAGTGCTTCAGGAGGCTGTGGGGCAGCGGGGGAGGGGGGTAGTTTGAAAGAAGACAGGAAAGAAGTTAGAACTAATTTAAGGAATGTCTTAAACACCAGGCAAAAGAACTGGACTACAATGTTAAGGCAAAAAGTAGCTGAAGGTCTCTGAGCTGGAGAGTGGCCTCCTCACTGCTGTGCCCAGAGACCAGACTGGAGGTGACAGCAGTGATCCATGCAAGAGACAGAGATGGTCTGCCCAAAACAGGGTATCTGGGACCCTGCTGGCATCCAAATGCCACCAGTGGTGACCACTGCAGGGCTGCTGCTGACGTGGAGAGGCAGCTGTCACCCTGCCCCTGAACACAGGGAAGGGTCTGCATCCTCTGGCCAGGCATTGGATTTGCCAGACCCCCAGGCTGACCGGTGCCCTGTCATGCATCTGGTCCTCGAAAACCTGGCCACAGGATCCACACCCAGCCAACCTCAGTACTCCTGGGAAGAGTCTGGGAGCTCCCATGGTAAGAGTTCACTTCCCCTTTAAACTTTAACTGGCAGGAAGGTTATGTTGGTTTTGAGTCATCAAATCAACAGGATCTTACGCAGCAGATGGTTATGAAGGCTATGGAGCAATGAGGGAAAAGACATGATATATCTGTAAGTGGAAAAAGCAGGGCATAAAAGCAAACACACACTGTGATGACAACCAGGCAAAAACGTCTATGCAGGTACAGCATACGTTTTTGGGGGTTCTTTTTGGTATTGAATTATAGGTGATTTTCTTCTCCCATATATATTTTTTGACAATGTGACTATATTGACTTGGTGATGTATAAAGTATCAAAACAAGAAACTTCATGAGTAATTTCCTACTAATAAGTGAACTCTGGCTAAGAAGATTTAGAGGCTGGGCATTGTGGCTCGCACTTGTAATTCCAGCACTTTGGGAGGCCAAGGCGGGAGGATCACTTGGGCCCAGGAGTTTGAGACCAATCTGGGCAACATAGTGGGACTCCATCTCTACAAAAATTAATTTAAAAAAAATTAGCCAGGAGACTAAAGGGACTGAGGTGGGAGTGATCATCACTTGAGCCCATGAGGCAGAGGTTGCGGTGAGCCGTAATCGTAACACTGCACTCCAGCCTGAGTGACAGAGTGAGGCTTTGTCTCCAAAAAAAAAAAAAAAAAATTTAGGAACAAGAGGCTTTATATGCCATCCAATACAGTAGCCACAAGCTGCAGGTGGCTACTAAAATAAATTTAAACTTTAATTAATTAAAATGAAATAAAATGGAAAATGTAGTTCCTCAGTCACACTAGCCACATTTCAAGTGCTCAAGAGACCCACGTGGCCAGTAGCTGCTGTGTTGGATGGTGTAGGTCTATAGGTCAGAGAGAGGCCAGAGGACTGAAGTCCACATGAAGGTCAAGTGGGCTGGTGGTGAGGCCCACTGCAGGGCCACAGCCAACTTCCCAGCTAACTTCATCACATCCCCCAGGATGCTCCCCCTGCACACACAGATCTCAGAAACTGGGATCTCTGCAGGCAGAGCCAGAGGTCGGCACCGCAAAAGGCTCCTTGTGATGGTGACTGACTGACGCACAGTGAGGGTGAAGGACATGGATGTGGTGGCAAGCATATACGCAGTGGCCACGTGCCCCTGGGCACGAACCCAATTCCCCACTCACCAGCTGGGCAACCGCTCTGAGTCCCCATGACCTCTTGTGTAAGATGAGTGTGGCTGGAAGGCAAGCAAGGGACACAAGAAGACAGCCATGCGCAGCTTATGTCTACTGTATTGGACTGCATATAAAGCCTCTAGTTCCTAAATCTTTTTTTTTTTTTTTGAGACAGAGTCTCACTTTGTCACTCAGTCTGGAGTGCAGTGGCATGATCATGGCTCACTGCAATAAATGCTCCACAGACAGCAGCTTGCATTACACTGACTTACAGGCATGGATCCACTGATGGGCAACTATGAGTGCAAACAAAACTGTCAGTGAAAGGAGGAGAGAGGTGGGAAAGGAAAGGGAAGGAGCAGGAAGCTGAAGAGGCCAGAGCCAGGGGCAGAAATGTAAGAGAACAGCTGAGAGACACATGAAGAAGGGATACTCTGAGTGAGATGAGAGGGCCACGGAAACCTGGGGAGTGCCTGCGATGCCAGAATACAGTCAGACCTGGGTAAAAGAGTTTACTCCCTAACCCAGGACTCTGGCTCTGAGATGAGGCACTGCGGTGCAACATCTTCCCGCTAATTACGATGTGACGCTCCTGTCGTATCGGAGCTGCTCTTCATTCTCCACTTAGACTTGAGAAGACAGATGACATCCTGGGCACCACCAAGTATCACCCTTGGTCTGGGACTACCACGGGGGAAAGGTGCAGACTTCCAACGAAAACCAGACATGTGCAATATCAGGAGCTTACGATGGAGACATGGCAACATAAGGTACAGGTTACACCAAAGTTAACCTCTACAATATACTGCAAAACCCTCAGACACTGTTCAGACGATAGGAACAAAGGAGTCTGATGGTCTCCCCTGTCAGGGATTTCCTGGCCTCTGACTGAACCAGCAGAGTCTGACCTGGGAAACCAGGCTTGGCCCCAACTCCAGTGCACTAGCAGAACTAGGCTTGCGGGAGACAGACACAAGAGACCCTTTGATAACCAAAGTAAGTGGCCCCTCCACTCTCTTCTGACCCCTGAGGCCCTCTGGCTAGCTCCAGCCTATTTTGGTTGCTTCCTGATCTTTCCCGTGCCCACTGATTTCCTTTAGCATCTGCCCACTCTTCCTTTCTCACGTTCTTGATCTTCAGCTTTTTCCTTAGGTCCTGCTGACTCATTCAGCTCATACAGAACTGCTGAAAATGATGAGAAATATTGGGACAATTCAACAGCCCAGAAATTCGGGGATCAAAGCCCTTAGTCCATTTCTCTACTTTGGGTGCATCCCACTATTGAATTCTAGCCCCCCATTCCCAGCCCCAGGCCACTCCTGCACTCACAACTCAAGGGTGGCCAAAAACCCAGTCTCTGTTGTCACACAACCCCAGGGCAGCTGCTGAACCTGAAAAGGCAAGGCAAGGCCCCATGGCTAGAGCCCGGCTCCTGTCTTTGGCAAATACTCTCTCTAAGCAAAGGTAATTTAATATAGTGGATAACAGCGAGAGCTGTGGATCCATGGGTCTTGGGTTCAAGTGCTCACCACACCACTTAACAGTGACGTAACCAACCACAAACTAAACTCCCCAAGCCTCAATCTGTACATGTTAAGTTAAGAGTAATAATAATAACGAACGCTGAACTCACTGAATTGTTACAGGATTTAGTGAGCCGCCATGGGCGAAGGAGGGCTACATGATGTCAGCCCACAGTAAGCTAGAAAGCTTACCTATAAATTATCTATAAATATCATGGTAACTGTTTCACAGAAGCAGACCTGCATGAATTAAACGAAGACCTCCCTAGTTCAGGCTTAACTAATTCAAAATGTGGAAGCATTTTCAGGCGCTGAGTTGATGAGGTCATTTACAAAGTCAACAAAAAAGGGAAAGGATTTCAGACGCAGTATTTAGACTGTAAGAAAAACAAAATAGCTGACAAGAACCCTCCAGTTCAGAGGGTTGAGTCAATCACCAAGCACTTATTCATTTGCTAAGAACTTCTGTTCCACAACACTAGGCTTGGTCCTAATTGTTTTATCTATCTCAAGTAACAAAATGGCATTTTGTGAGTGTTCTAGATGCAGGCTTTTTACTAAGAAAGGCTTTCTTCCAACTGGGTCTCAACAAGTGAGATTTTACTATAAATCCCATCCGCAATCTTCAACAGGCATGGACATTAGGTCTTTGGAAGGTGAAATGAGCAATGGTATATACTCTTAGTTTTGCTTTTTCTCCCCACTAAGGCATGGCTGGCAGGTCACAGTGCATCTTGTACCCAGGAATATAAACAGTAGGTTACACCACTGCAATTCATTCTGGCCTTGACTTACACATCCCAGCACTATCCCAAGTGGACCCTGTCTGGCCCTCTGCAGCCTTCCACTGGGCTCGGGCCTGCACTGGGCATAGTTTCTGTCAGCTGTGGGACTGGCTGCTTCCCAACTTCCATCCCCAAGGTAGGCACCCCTGGCAGGGAGAGTGTATTTACCTAGTCCATCATTTTCCATCTTATATCATCGAAAAACTAATAGGAATCATGACAATGACATGGCAAGCAGGTTTCACCTGACTGTAGGAAGCAATTTGTTTAGTCTATGAAATGAATGTCTTACTTTTAAACCTTAGTCTGCCTGGAGTGAGGACACAGGACCTTGCCTACTTCTCCCTCACAGACCATTCTTTTTTTTTTTTTTTGAGACAGAGTCTCACTCTGTCGCCCAGGATGGAGCACAGTGGCGCAATCTTGGCTCACTGCAAACTCCGCCTTCCGGGTTCAAGTGGTTTTCCTGCCTCAGCCTCCCAAATAGCTAGGATTACAGGCACGTGCAACCACACCCGGTTAATTTTTGTATTTTTAGTAGAGATGGGGTTTTGCCATGTTACACAAGCTGGTGTCAAACTCCTGACCTCAAGTGATCTACCTGCCTCAGCCTCCCAAAGTGCTGGGATTACAGGCTGAGCCACCGCGCCTGGCCTCACAGACTATTCTTGAAGGTGCCGAGAAGTCCACTCAACCCCACGTCAGCACATTGTTCCTCCTCTCACATTGCTGCTTCTGAGGCACAGGTGGGCGCCAGCCTCCCTCAGACAGGCCACTTGACATGTAAGTGGACACAGCTGCCAACAAAGGCCACGCCTGCCCTCTCCAAGGACCTCCCTCCCACTCCAGGGTGTGCCAACAGCTTCCTGAGAGCATCCAGAGCCAGTGGGGGGCATGGCTGCCTGGGGTGGACAGAGCCTGAGAGGGGAGGAGGGAGACCCACAGCACTCATCTCCAAGGCAACCAAACATTCCCAGCCCAAGGAGCACAGCAAGAAAGAAGGGAACTTGAACAAACCACACAAACGCCCACACCACAACCTGATGCTTACTGCTAGCACGAACACCAAGGAAACAATCCCACAGAGGGAAGGAAAGATGCTGCACGAAGATGCTGGCTGGGGCTGTGTGTAACAACCCACAAGCCAGCCATTAACGGTGGCACGACTCAGTCGATCACCAAGTAACTTAAAATTACTATTATGAACTATGACATGATGTTAAATTAAAAAGTATATAATACTGTTTATATACTATGATCACAACTCTAAAAAGTGTGTATAAATTTGGAGAAACACTGGCAAGGAAAACATAAAAGTGACAGTAGCTGAGCTACAATGCTAGAATAACAGGTTTCTGTCTTTAAAATTTTCTTTGCAGCGGCCAGATGTGGTGGCTCATGCCTATAATCCCAGCACTTTGGGAGGCCAAGACAGACAGACTGCTTGAGCCCAGGAGTTTGAGACCAGCCTGGGCAACATAGCAAGACCCTGTCTCTACAAAAAATAATAAAAAATAGCCGAACATGGTGGTGCATGTCTGTAATCCCAGCTACTCAGGAGGCTGAGGTAGGAGGATTGCCTGAGCCCAGGAGTTCAAGTCTGCAGTGAGCTGTGATCACACCACTGCACTTCAGCTTGTACAACGGAGCAAGACTCTGTCTCAAAAAAATAAATAAATAAAATAAAATAAAATAAAATAAAATAAAATAAAATTGTTCTCACAGCTTTCCCCATTGCTGCTTCTTATCAGCAGATGGGGAAATGTGCATATCCGTGTAAGGGAACCTGCCTCGGTGCCTGGGAGAACCTGCACATAGCCATGTATGCAAAGGTTTGCCTGGATCTTGGTGGAACACCTTGTAGGCTTCCAGAACACAAAAGGATGCATGGTTCTCTCTCATTCACCTCCCTATTCCCCTAGGAGCCTGTCACCAGACAGTGTCTTATCTCTAATGAGGTATGGGAATTTCTGCCTGCCCCTCAGAACAGAGCTGTGGGCTCTGAGACCACTTAGCTGCAGTCTAAAATTGCTTCTCAAAATCCCATTGTGTGGCAGGCATCCGCCTCTTTTGCTTCAGTGTCATCCTCTGCAGTGTATGGGACAAGGACCCAGGAAGATGGTACCTTTGACATATTCTTTGTGTTGCCTATGTAAGTAATAAACAGCCTGCCGGGCGCGGTGGCTCAAGCCTGTAATCCCAGCACTTTGGGAGGCCGAGACAGGCAGATCACAAGGTCAGGAGATCAAGACCATTCCGGCTAACCCGGTGAAACCCTGTCTCTACTAAAAAAATACAAAAAACTAGCCGGGCGAGGTGGCGGGCGCCTGTAGTCCCAGCTACTCGGGAGGCTGAGGCAGGAGAATGGCGTAAACCTGGGAGGCGGAGTTTGCAGTGAGCTGAGATCCAGCCACTGCACTCCAGCCTGGGCGACAGAGCGAGACTCCGTCTCAAAAAAAAAAAAAAAAAAAAAAAAAAAGTCATAAACAGCCTGAAGTAACAGAGACTTGTTGTATCTTTACCAAACTAGTCAGGCCCTGGACTTGCCCTGTAAATGTGTGTGAGCTTAACAGTATCCCAACACTATGTTTTAATGCAGTATCAATGGACCTCAAGAAGTATGTGTGTATACCAACAGATATCTCCATATGCCATATGTTATATATAAAAATATAAAATATAAATAAAATAAAATATATATAAATAAATATAAAATCTGGCTTTACATACTATATATAGTGTTTTAAACTAGATTTTCATAAATGAAATGGGAAAATAGAAAAGATACATATACAAATATGTTCAGAAATATATACACTAACCAGACTCTATCAATAAACGAAATAAGATAAAGAACAAAGAAAATACACTTCTTTTTGCTTGACTAGGTGGAATTAATCAGAGGAGGGAGAACCAGAAAAACAGGGAAGTACAGGTGAGCACAGATTCAAGAGGCCTGGATTCCATGCCAGCTCCATAGCCAGGTTTTTGACCTTGAGAAATTTTCTTTCCCTGTCTGCCCCCATTTTCTCTTCTAAGAAGGAGGGGATGCTCTAGATGCACCCAGACCCCCAGCTGTGCCGTCTCCATGGTGCTGAGGCTCACAGAGACACACTCAGGACCTGCAGAGCTGAGACACATGAGCTCCCAGGTGCCTCCTTCTGCTGAAAGCTGAGGTAAAGGGCAGCAATCTGGTAACTGAAAAAAGGCAAGCTGCTGAGACACATGCCCAGTCTCCAACATTCCAACTGTTCTTTGGAACTGGAGAGGAAGTGGGACATTCACACAGCAGGAGGGTGTGCAGCCCCAGGGCAAACAGCAATGCCCCTGTACTCACATTTTGACAAAATCCGAATCCTCATTCCTTCAGCAACTCTGTTCTAGGGCCTGGTTTGCTGGCAATGGATCCACAGAGAGTGCGGTTCATCATTTATGTAATAACACCAACAAAGGTCGGACATGGTGGCTTGCACTTGTAATTCCAGCACTTTGGGAGGCCGAGGCAGGCAGATCACCTGAGGTCAGGAGTTCAAGACCAGCCTGGTCAACAAGGTGAAACCCTGTCTCTATGAAAAATACAAAAATTAGCCAGGCCTGGTGGTGCATGTCTGTAGCTCCAGCTACTTAGGAGGCTGAGAGGCAGGAGAATCGCTTGAACCAGGAGGCAGAGGTTGCAGTGAGCCGAGATCACGCCACTGCACTCCAGCCTGGGCAACAGAGTGAGATCTGTCTTAAAAACAAACAAACAGAACAAAACAAAACAAAACAAAACAAGAAAGCAGAGTGCACCAAATTCAGAAGAAGTCTCTTCCTGCTAAGGAAACAGGGAAGGCTTCCTGGAAGAGGAGGCATTTGAGCTGAGTCATAAGACTGGACAGATAAACGTATTAAGTGAATGGGGAGAGGCTATTCTAGAGAACAATGTGATCAGAGGCATGGAATTGAAAAAGAGAAATTCAGTTTGACTGGAATAAGAAGCAGGAAGTGATAAAACAGGGACAAGACCACAAAGGCCGTCAATGCTAGACCAATCAAAAACCAACCCAGATCTGTCTTCCTTAAGTGTCTGTGCTTGTCACAATTTGAACAAAGAGAAACTCACTCCATTAAGAAATAGACAGTCACACAAGCAGCCATGGGTGGAACCCACAGACTCATCTGTAACCGGTTGAATGTCTACGTCCCCCTAAAATTCCTATGTTAAAATCCTAAGCTCTGGCCGGGCACGGTGGCTCATGCCTGTAATCCCAGCACTTTGGGAAGCCAAGGCGGGTGGATTATCTGAGGTCAGGACTTCGAGACCAGCCTGACCAACGTGGAGAAATTCCATCTCTACTAAATATACAAAAATTAGCCTGGCATGGTGGCGCATGGCTGTAATCCCAGCTATTTAGGAAGGTGAGGCAGGAGAATCGTTTGAACCCGGGAGGCGGAGGTTGTGGTGAGCCGAGACCGCACCATTGCACTCCAGCCTGGGCAATAAAAGCGAAACTCCATCTCAAAAAAAAAAAAAAAAAAAAGTCCTAACCTCCAAGGTGATGAGATTAGGGGGTAGGGCCTTTGGGAGGTGATTCTCATGAGGTAGAACCCTCAAGGAATGGGATTAGTGCCCTTATAAAGGAGATCCCAGAGAGCTCCCTTCCACTATATGAGTACCCAGGAAGCAGGCCCTTAACTGACACCTCATCTGCCAGCACCTTGATCTTGGACTTTCCAGCGTCTAGAACTGTGAGAAATACATTTCTATTGTTTATAAGCCAACCAGTGTATGGTACTTTGTTATAACAGTCCAAACAGACTAAGATGCTCATCAACTGGTTTTCCCTCACCAACAGCTTCCCTAATTCAAATGGTAATTGCTTGAGGTGGAAAACAGCCTCTCCTTAATATTTATTTTCTTTTTCCTGAAAAATAGAGCAAGTATTGAGAAACGTTGCAGGAGTCAAAGGTCAAACATAAACTGTAAAGGAAGATCTGATACAAGCAGTCAAGAAACAAGAAAAAATGCTCAAGGGCCAAGTGTGGTGGCTCATGCCAGTAATCCCAGCCCTGTGGGAGGCTGAGGTGGGAGGATCACCGGAAGTCAGGAGCTTGATACCAGCCTGGGCAATACAGCGAGACTTCTGTCTCTACAAAAATTTTAAAACATTAACTGGGCATGGTGGCACATGCCTGCAGTCCCAGCTACTCAGAAGCTAAGGCAGAAGGGTTGCTTGAGCTCAGGAGTTCAAGGCTGCAGTGAACTACAATTACATCATTGCACTCCAGCCTGGATGACAGAGCGAGACTCCATCTCAAAACAAAACAAACCTCCACATCATCAATGATCAAAGAAATGCAAATCAAAACCACAAAATGGCCATTACTAAAAAGTTAAAAAGTAGATGTTGGCAAGGTTATAGAGAAAAGGCAATGCTTATACACAGTTGGTGGGAGTGTAAATTAGTTCAGCCACTGTGGAAAGCAGTTTGGAGATTTCTCAAAGAACTAAAAATAGAGCTACCATTTGACCCAGCAATCCCATTACTGGATATATATGCAAAGAAAAGTAAATCTTCTACCAAAGATACCTGCACTCGTATGTTTATCACCACACTATTCACAATAGCAAAGACATGGAATCAACCTAGGTGCCCATCAGCAGTGGACTAAACAGAGAAAATGTGGTACATATACACCATGGAATACTACACAGACATAAAAAAGAATGACATCATGTCCTTTGCAGCAACATAGAAACACAAGAAACAGAAAACCAAATATTGCATGTTCTCACTTGGAAGTCGGAGCTAAACTTTGGATACACACAGACAAAAAGATGGGAACAACAGACAGTGGAGACTCAAAAGGAGGGAAGAAGAGGAGCGGGGAAAGGGCTGAAAAACTTTCTACTGGGTACTATGTTCACTGTCTGGGTGACAGGACCAATAGAAGCTCAAACTTCAGATTCACACAATATACCCTTGTAACAAACCTGCACCTCCTGAATCTAAAACTAAAATTAAAATGTAACTAACTAACTAAATAAATAAAAGAGGGCCTAAACACAACTCCCATACAGATAAAATACAAACATGTGCTCAAGGCTTTATTTAAGTCATCAATAATAAATGAACCAATTAGTGGTATAACTGGGAGAATTCAAAGAACTATAGACCATCAGGAATGTTGAAATCAATTTTGCTTAATAGATTGCAAAACTGGTCAGTCTCCACAGGGTAACAGTCATCAACTGCACCTCCACCGGACAGTCTGCATTGCTATAGACAAGAATCGTGTTTGTTACCATTAATATTCTACAACTTACAGAGTGCAACATAGCTCAGACAAGGAAAGGCCCATAGACCAGAGAATTCGATAACCAAACCACTCCTAGATTTCCACTGCAGACATTCACTAGGCTTTTTGATTCATCTCAAAGTCTTTCCCTACATAGGTGAACACTGAACAATGGGTAAACCATAAACTCTCAGGCATGTGTTCCGGGGAAATTGCAGTGAGGACTGAAGCATGAGGTTCAGAACTCAGGTATCTGCCTGGACCATGAAGGCTCAGCAAGTTAGGAGGCAACTGGTTAACCATGTGCACTGGTTAACTTTATACTGAGAATTAGGATCTCTGGCTGTGAACAAGTTCTTCCCCTTCCCTTCTCCAGGAGGATCCAAAATGAGGAGCTCCAAACTAATGGTGGTCAGCCCTGACCACACCCTGGAAGAATCCGAGAAACTGTGAAAAAATACACTTGCCCCTCTTGGGTGGACGAGGTGGCTCACGCCTGTAATCCCAGCACTTTGGGAGGCTGAGGAGGGTAGATCACAAGGTCAAGAGATCAAGACCATCCTGGCCAACATGAAACCCTGTCTCTACTAAAAATACAAAAATTAGCTGGGCGTGGTGGCGCACACCTGTAGTCCCAGCTACTCAGGAGGCTGAAGCAGGAGAATCGCTTGAACCCAGGAGGCGGAGGTTGTAGTGAGCCGAGATTGCACCACTGCACTCCAGCCTGGCAACAGACGGAGACTCCATCTCAAAAAAAAAAAAAAAAAACCACACACTTGCCCCACTCTAGGAATTCCAAGGGTGATGCCCTGGCCCCAGCTCACCCTTGATTAGCAGAATCAGAGCTAAATCCTAATCTGATAGGATTAGCTAGGAATCTCGCTAATCTGATTCTGCTAATCAAGGGTGGGGCCAGGGCATCACTGGGTTTTAAAGTCTCCACAGGTGACTCTAATGAGCAGCAGGATTGCAAACCACGAGGCCAGATGGTAAGAAAGACCCCTTTGTCCCTGACACCCTGTGTCTCTGCTGTAACGTTCCCTTTTAGTTGAGAGCTGCTAGCCTCAGGATAGGATTGAGAATATAAGCAGGACATTTTCTAAAAATACTCCTCAAAAATAATATTTGATAGAGACCAGAAAACAAGCACAATCCATAACTTGGTCAGACTTGGTTGGCAAGCATGCAATGTGTTAGAATCTTCCACAGGGAGCTGTTGCCATCCATTCAATCCAGACTCCTGATGGGCTGCCTGAATTATAATGCACGTACTGGAGTATAAAGATGCCCACAGGTGTGTGCTAGGTAGGCACCAGCACACGGGTGGCGTGCACACACACCTCATGCTCATATAGCAGCCTCCAAATCAAAGATGAGGTGAGGGAGTTGGTTACAGAGTAATAAAGGACCCCCCCCCCCCACCTCACACTGGGGTAGCTGACTGACTCATCACTTTTGGTTGGCTGGTCCCCACAGTGGGGGAGAGAACTGACACACAGGGTAGACATGGTGAATCCCAGCACTTCCTCCCAAATCTTCTGAAACCTCTTCTTACGTATTTCAAACCTGATGTGATTAGGGATAACTCTGAACTCCTTCAACTTATCACCAGAATCATAGGCAATCTTTGGTATTGTGTGAAGTCACCGTGCCCTGATTGGCCTCTGCTGGTGGTAAGAAATCCTGCTGTAAAAGACATTGTCTGGCTTTTCTGTGGGGCCGAGGAGGGCCATGGACCAACTGTCTCCGGAAAGATGATCTTCTCTCTCCTCCCTTTCTCAGTCCCCATGTTCCTTACCCATCCCCCACACACCCGACACCCACACCCACACTTACTGCAAGCTGCACAGGTGAAGCATGTGTCGTGGTAGAGGTTCCCCATGGCCTGGCAGGCCTGGCCAGCCCCAAACACCCCTTTGCTGCATTTCACACAGGCTCCTGCAAGGACAAGAGAAACATCAGTGAGTCAGGAGGGAACCAGTGTAAACTGAGTCATAAAAAAGCCAATGAACAAAGCATAATACCATCCCTCCCCATGGCCAGCCCACCACCAAATCCAGTGGATGACTCATTTGAAGTGTCTTTCTCTCCCTCTCCCTCTGTCACTCTTTTAACTGCAGAAAACAGCTACCAGGCTGGACTTTCGGTCCCACTTTTCCTGCTCCACTGTTATGCTAATGTTCAGAATACCTGGGCTTGGTCAACTCTCTCCCTCACCTGACCCAAAGCTTTCGAAGGTTCCCACTGTTTATAAGACAGTTCAGAAAGATTGCACCATCACTATAATACACCAAGCATGCAGGCTGGGCAATTTCTTTTTTTCTTCTTCTTCTTCTTTTGAGACGGGGGTTCTCGGTATGTTGCCCAGACTGGTGGGCAACATAGTCTCTAACATAGTTAGAGACGAGCCTGGCCAACATGGTGAAACCCCATCTCTACTGAAAATACAAAAATTGGCCAGACGCGGTGGCTCACACCTGTAGTCCCAGCACTTTGGGAGGCTGAGCACTTTGGGAGGCTGGGGGAGGGGGATGAGGGGGAGGGGGGAGGGGGGAGGGGAGGGGGAGGGGGAGGGGGGAGGGGGAGGGGGGGAGGGGGAGGGGGGAGGGGGGAGGGGGAGGGGGGGGAGGGGGAGGGGGGGGAGGGGGAGGGGGAGGGGGAGGGGGGAGGGGGAGGGGGGAGGGGGGGAGGGGGAGGGGAGGGGAGGGGAGGGGGAGGGGGAGGGGGAGGGGAGGGGGGAGGGGGAGGGGGAGGGGAGGGGGGAGGGGGAGGGGAGGGTGAGGGGGAGGGGGAGGGGGAGGGGAGGGAGGGGGAGGGGGAGGGGAGGGGGAGGGGGAGGGGGGAGGGGGAAGGGGGAAGGGGGAAGGGAACTTTTTTTGAGACAGAGTCTCACTCTGTCACCCAGGCTGGAGGGCAGTGGTACAATCTCAGCTGACTGCAACCTCCACCTCCCGGGTTCAAGTGATTCTCCTGCCTCACCCTTCCAAGTAGCTGGGACTACAGGCACGCACAACCAAGCCCAGCTAATTTTTGTATTTTTTTTTTTTTTTTTTTTTGAGATGGAGATTTGCTCTGTTGCCTAGGATGGAGTGCAGTGGCGCCATCTCGGCTCACTGCAAGCTCCACCTCCCGGGTTCATGCCACTCTCCTGCCTCAGCCTCCCGAGTAGTTGGGACTACAGGTGCCCGCCACCACGCCCGGCTAACTTTTTGTATTTTCAATAGAGACGGGGTTTCACTGTGCTAGCCAGGATGGTCTCGATCTCTTGACCTCGTGATCCGCCCACCTCAGCCTCCCAAAGTGCTGGGACTACAGGTGTGAGCCACCGCGTCTGGCCAATTTTTGTATTTTCAGTAGAGATGGGGTTTCACCATGTTGGCCAGGCTCGTCTCTAACTACTGACCTCAGGTGATCTGCCTGCCTCGGCCTCCCAAAATGCTGGGATGACAGGCATGAGCTACCGCGCCTGGCCTGAAAAAACAAATTTAAAGAGCCAGGTTCTGAGCTTGAGCCTCCCACCTACCCGTGACTCCTGTAGTTTGGGTTAATGGTGATCAGCTCTCTGGGTGTCCATTTCTAAATTAGGAAATAGAGGTTTGTTCCATCTGCCCTGCACGCTCCCAGGAGCAGCAATTAAAAGGGTTGCTTTGTAAACCAAAAAGTTCTAAAGAGTTAATCTGCCTCAACTACAAAGTGCTTATTGGGACACCTGGTCTAGAACAGCTCCACAATTTACCAGCTATGTGACGAGGGCAGACTAATTAAACTCAGACATTGGGCTAGAAAATGGGGACAACAGTGGTCCCCTCGTACGGTTACTGTGAGAGAATATGTGCAAAGTACTTAGTGCAGGGCCCCATGCTTGGGAAATGCTCAATTAACAGGCAAATCATAAGGATGACAATCATGTTACTGCCTCCTGCGAAAAGTGCCTTCAGCTTAAAAAGAGCTGTCTAAGAAGTTCTGGGCCTCTCAGGATCTCACAAGGGCTCTGTGAATAGGCTGGAGGTTTCTCAGGCTAGGCAAGCCCAGAACCCCTACAGCAGCAGCCCAGGCTCCGGGCCCGTCCACATCAAGGAGGCTCTGGAGTCTCCCTTCCAAAGAACTCCTCCATTACAGTCAAATGAAAGACAGCACAATTATGTAAACAATGCACAAGATGAAAAAAGATTCACGGAGGAATATATTAAAATATAAACAGTGGTTGTTTTACATTGTAAAACTGTAGCTGGCCTTATTTCTTTATATTTCCTGTAGTTTTTTATAAGACAGCAGGCATTACTTTACAGATTTTAAAAGGTCATCTCAAAAAAGTGTTTGAATATGTTCAGGTATACTATATAATGTTTAAATTTTTGAAAAATCTACTTTACAGATTTTATAACTATAAATTGCTCCCCTAGCACCCAGCAAGGTAGCCAGCTGGCATCCTTTGGTCAGGAGGAGCTCATGCATCCTTTTCTAACTCTGGCTCTCATCTGTCAGGCTATTCTCAGGCTGCAAATCCCCAGCCTTCTGCCCACAGGGTAGAAAGCCCTGTGTTTCAGAGTTCATATCATTTTAAATTGATAAACTGCATCACCATCAAAGGAAGTCCAAGCTAACACATCCTTCATGAAATTCCCCCACACCAACAGGTTTAAGGAGAAAGCCGCTCTGCCAACATCAGGAAGCCGGGTGAAGCAGTGTGTAGGAAACAGACAAGAAATTGACCACTGGAGAAATTCATTTAGAGAAAGCTCAAGAGGGCACAAGTATTGGTTATCTGCAGTTCTTCTTCTGTTTCAATATTTTAGTATAAAAATTTTCAAACATACAGAAAAGTTGAAAGAATTATACAGAGAATATCCATATACTCACCATCCCAATTCTGTAATTAATGTTTTGCTATCCATTCCTCAATCAATCCAACAATCCATCCCATTCTTGATGCATTTCAAAGTTGCAGGCAGCAACTTCACCCCAAACACTTCAGCCTCCCCATCATTAACTAGAGTTCATTATTTATTTGCTTAGGCTTATTTTTTCCAGGTAAAATTCACAAACAGACATGAAAAGCATAAGTCTACCATTCAATGAGTTTTGACAAATGATCTATGTAAAGGAAACGCAAATCAAGATATAGAATATTTCCAACACCCCCAAAAAGTTCCTGCATGCCTCCTCCCTTCCATCTTCTCTTTAATGGCTATGAAATGTATGTGTGTGTGCCTGTGGAGGGGGAGGTGGCGGGGGGATGAGATGACTGCACAGCTGGCATTTCTGTACCTTGCAAGCAGCAAAGTCAACAGGGAGCCTCCATCACTATGAAACTGAAAGCATCAAGTAATTCAGAGGCATCAGCATTGCTTTCTGTCTAACAATTTTTATATACAACTTGGGTACCTTAGCCTCTCAAGGTAGAAAATACAGTTCTGGGCAAACTGCATTCTTTTGCTGGTACACATGGAGCTGTGGGGCCCACTTGGCAGCAAGGCATAAACACAACAGGGTTCAGGCATTACCACTCATTTTTAAGGCTCCTTTAAGCAGGCTCGTCACTCTGGAAAGCAGTGGTGTTCATGGCTGCTGCTAGGGGCCCGTGGACAGTGGCCACTGGACCAGGCCAGGCCAAATGGGGCCTCTAGTATTTGGGATGGGGCAAATGTGGAAGTGATGGTGGTGGCATCCACTGGACACAGCACCTACCATGCTGTGGTGAGCTGCTAGTTACCTGGGCATTTGCCTGCCTCTCCTAGTGACTTGCAATTGCCTTCAGAGTAAGGGCCACATCTTAACTGTGGCCTCCATAAGTGCTCAAGGAAACAAGTGTGAGTTGAATCACATTCCACATAGCTCCCTGCACAGTCCTTTCCTCTTTCCTCCTTACCTGGCACCCACTTTCTTGTATCTTGGGCACACGTGTCTATTCCCCCACAAGCACTTCATACCAAGGCCCAGGGTCTTATTCATCTCTGAACACCCCCAGCCACAGACAAAGGGCACTTAGTATCCCCTCAGCAGACCTTAACACAGAGAAATGGATTCTATGGATATCTATTGGGAACTGGCTATGACATAATTCAAATGTGATGATGGGGGAGAAATCTTTCTGAAAAATGCTGAATATCAGGCCATGGCAAAATGTCTAAGTATGAGTTGTTTAGTAGTGCCGAGATTCACTTCCAGATTACCCATCGTAAGTCCCCTGGTGGAATTGACCCTAAGCCTTTACAATGAGCAAGAAAAGCTAGTTTGTCAGGCATCAACCAAAGCAGGCTACAACTCGATGTCAGGCATCAACTCGAAGCAGGCTACATGTAATGTTAAAGCAGTGCACTCGTGAATACAATTCTGCTCACAAACATGGTGTAAAACCACTCCCAAATGCTGTGGCCTCTTTGTTTAACCCCCTGTAAAACGGTGGCTACAAAGAGCAGAGGGGCACAGGGACTCAGCAGCTTAGCATGGCATGCCCACGCTTTCCACCACCCACATTATGAGCACATGAAGAGGACCGTCCTGCAAGACAGCTCACCAAAAAGAAAAGGTGAAATGAATTGCATGTGTCAGTGCAATGCTGCTGGCCCAGACTGCAGAAGCGAATGCATCTTATTAGGGTTTGGGGAATGAAATCCAGCACCCTCTCCTACCCCCGTTCATAAGATGCTGGCAGGACGGTCAGCGTCTTCACATGGATGCTCTGACAACAGCCAGGGCCTCCCTGGACTTCCTGCCACTTTATCTCTCAACGGCAGGGCTTCCTCCCCTCTCTCCGCACCCTGCTCAGCTACACTCTCTTCTGGTTTCCTCTCTCTGAGGCCTGTGACCCTCTGCCTTCAGCTGTCCCTCACTTTCTGTTCCTGCAGCTGAGTCCTTCGGGCTGCTGACATCCTTTCTCTCCCCCGTGACCACATAGCACAGATACAAAATGAGGAAGGAAGCCACCTGTGTTCGAAATCATGGGTCGCAGAGTGAGGAAGACTCCACAAGAAGCCAAGTAGGTAGGAAAAGATTTCATCCTTGTGGCTAAATGGATCTAAAAGTAGTTCCTAGACACAAAAAGTAGGGAAAACAATAAACTGAATTTTACATTCTAGGAAATCATGTGTCTACTACAGGCCAGACCCTAGACTTAGTTTTTTTTGTTGTTGTTGAGACGGAGTCTCACTCTGTCACCAGGCTGGAGTGCAGTACATCAGTATGAACTTATAGATATTTTATTCTTTGGATTTTTTATTATTATTATTATTTTTTTTGAGACAGCCTAGCTCTGTCACCCAGGCTGAAGCGCAGCATGCGATCTCAGCTCCCTGCAACATCGGCCTCCTGGTTTTAAGCTATTCTCCTGCCTCAGCCTCCTGAGTAGCTGGGATTACAGGTGTGCACCACCATGCCTGACTAATTTTTGTATTTTTAGTAGAGACGGGGTTTCTCCATGTTGGCCAGGCTGGTCTGGAACTCCTGACCTCAGGTGATCCGCCCGCCTCAGCCTCCCAAAGTGCTGGGATTACAGGCGTGAGCCACCGCACCTAGCCGGACTTGGGGATTTCAACCAGTGAAGGGACTGCTGCCATCTCCTGTCTAAAACCCAAGTTCCAGAAAGGTCCTGTCACTTGCTGAAGGCTGCACAGTGGGCAGGTTTGAGAGAGGGAATCTGAGTCCCAGTTCCAACTCAAAGGTTTCATTATGACTATCTGGTTGGCAGCTGTGGCTATTCCTGCCACACATGCCCCCCGACTCCCATAATGAGGGGAGCTCCTTCTTCACCCCGCAACACACCACCTGCTCAGGGATTCAGACCCCAGACCAGCCCTGCCCCCAATCTCCTACTACCCACCCTGGCCCACCTCCCATTCTACCTTGTCCCTCACACACACGACCATCTTTCTGCCTGGGACCTCAATCACAAGGCCTCTCCCTGGAGGGGGGACCCGCAGCTCCTCTTTCCCCCGCAGGTACGTGCCTTCTGATTGCCCTTCAGGAAACCGTTCGTTGCCCCCACAAACACTTCCCTCTCACTCATTTGGAGCCAGCCCCTCTCCAGACGCTGGCTACGGGGTGGGGAGCAGGGTGACTGCACTATGGCCCTGCCCTTGTAGAAACCAGACCCTGCCACCGCTGGTGGTGAGCTGTCCAATCTCATCTGTGCGTTCACTAAGTGGTCCGGGCTGAGGAGAGGCTCAGGCTCAACAAGAAGAAAAAGAGTAGGCTCTTAGCCTCCCTTGGCTTTGCCAGGGCCCCCCATGCCACAGGATTTTAAAGAAATGCCCAACAGAGGAAAGAAAAAATATCATCACATGTTACTATAACAACCAAGCTCAAAAATCAGAAGGGAAGTGAGAGGAGTAAGGAATACACTTTTAGGAGCAGAGAGGAAGGGATGGGCATTTTCCCCTGCCATTAGACTTACTGCCCCTTTAGCCCATTCTCCAAATTGTAGCCCAAGCGATCTTCTTATAAAACAGTTTTAATGAGATGTAAGTAGCATATACAAAGCTGTACCTATTTAAAGGCTGCAATTTGGTACCAAAATGGGAAAAGTTCCCTTGCCTCCTCACAGGGTGTGCAATGGGAGTGTGGCTCGCTTCTTCAGTGTCCCACTGCTCAAACCTCTAGGGGAGCATACAGGCTCTCTTCCGATTGCCCCAGCCAAACTCTGCCTCGTTCTGCCAGTTGATGGCCTGCTGGTGTGGTACTGTCTGTCAGTGTGCTCCCGGCGTCCTCTCGCCATCCAGTCGCTTGTATCTTCTGCTGATGTGTTCCTCTCACTGTCCAGCAGCTTCTGTCTTGCTAGGGTCTCAGGTTTTTATAGGCCCAGGATAGGAGCAAGGAAGGCTGGGGTGGTCTTGGAAAATGCAATATTTGGGTGTGAAGGCAGAAGTGCCTGTCCTCACCTAGGTCCCTGGTGGTAGAGCCCTAGCCAGGGACCATGCCCTCCTCTACCCAGCACTTCCCTTCCCTGCTTTCATATCAGTATGTTGTGACATTTCCTTTTTTTTTTTTTTTTGATGGAGTCTTGCTTTGTCACCCAGGCTGGAGTGCAGTGGTGTGATCTCAGCTCACTGTAACCTCTGCCTCCCAGGTTCAAGCGATTCTCCTGCTTCAGCCTCCTGCTAATTTTTGTATTTTTCGTAGAGACAGGGTTTCACCATGTTGGTCAGGCTAGTCTTGAACTCCTGACTTCATGATCTGCCCGCCTCAGCCCCAGAAAGTGCTGGGATTACAGGCGTGAGTCACCGTGCCTAGCCCCAGGTATCTATACACCTGTAAAATCATTACCACAATCAAGACAATTATCAAATCCACTGCCCCAGAGATTCCCCATGTCCTTGTGCCTTTTGCAATCCCTCTCCTCTTCCTCTTCCTCTCCCCAGGCAACCACTGATCTGCTTTCTGTCATCACAGATTAGCTTGTATTTTCTAGTTTATATAAATGGAATCTGGAGTATGTACTTTATCTGGTTTATGTACTTTATCTGGTTTCCTTCACTCAATATAAATTGAGATTCACGCATGTTGTTACATGTAGCAGGAGCTCATTCCTCTTTATTGCCACGTGGTATTCCACCACATGGATGTATTAGTTTGTTTATCCATTTGCTTGTTGATGCACATGAGTTGTTTCCAGTTTGAGGCTATTACAAATAAAGATGCCATCAACATTTGTGTACAAGCATTTGTAATGGACATACATTTGCATTTCTCTTGAGTAAAGGCCTAGGAGTGAAATGGCTGGGTCTCATGGTAGGTGGATGATTAACTGTTTAGGAAATTGACAAACTGCTTTCTGAAGAAGTTATATCATTTACATTCCCACCAGCAGTTCATTAGAGTTCCAAATTCTCCACATCCTTGCCAACACTTGGCATGAATAGTCTTTTAAATGTTATCCATTCTGTTGCAATAGGTTGTACAGTAGCATCTCATTGTAGTTTTAATCTGTACCTCTCTAGTAACTGATGTTGTGTGTGAGTATCTTTTCATGTGCTTATTTGTCATCCTTTTCTTCTTTAGTGAGGTGCCCAAAACTATTGCCTATTTTTTTTCTTATTGTTATGAGAACTCCTTATATATTCTGGATACAAGTTCTTTATCAGATATTGCTTCACAAAGGTTTTGCTAGAGTCCTACAAACTAGCTGCCTTGGTCCCCGTAGACTCTCAGCTCCTTTTCAACTCAGGGAGTCCACCAGGTTCTGCCTCTCTTCTCCCTCCTTGTGCCAAGGCCTGGAAATTCTCTCAAGGCAATAAGCTGGGGCCGTCACCGGGCTCACCTCATTTGCTTCCTATCTCTCAAGAATCACTTTCTTGATTTCTTGATGTCCAGTGTCTTGAAAACCCTTGGTTCATATATTCTTTTTTTTTTTTTTTTTTTTTGAGACAGGGTCTCGCTCTGTCACCCAGGCTGGAGTGCAGTGGCACCATCTTGGCTCACTGCAAGCTCTGCCTCCCAGGTTCAAGTGATTCTCCTGCCTCAGCCTCCTGAGTAGCTGGGACTACAGGCATGCGACACCACGCCTGGCTAATTTTGTATTTTCAGTAGAGATGGGGCTTCGCCATGTTGGTCAGGCTGGTATCGAACTCCTGACCTCAAGTGATCCACCCACCTCGGCCACCCAAAGTACTGGGATTCCAGGCATGAGCTACCATGCCCGGCCTATTTTTTGTTTTGTTTTGTTTTGTTTTAGGCAGGAGGTTCATCCAGTCCCTCATGCTCCATCTTTAGAATGGGCGTTTTCCTTTTTTATTTTATAAAAAAGAGATGGGTTCTTGCTATGTTGACCAAGTTGGTCTTGAACTCCTGGCTTCAATTGATCCTCCCATCTTGGCCTCCCAAAGTGCTGGGATTACAGGCATGAGCCACCACGTCCAGCCCAGAATGGGCATTTATTAAACATCACAGTGCTGGACAGTTTATATGTGTCCCTTCATTTAACAACAATTCTATAAAACATCATCACTTTATACATGAAGAAACTGAAGTTCAAAGATTAAATCTAATGTGCAAAGTCAGGCTGACTTATCTGTGTCCTTTCCAGTCCACCCCACTGCACTTATGAGAGGGGCTAAGGGAGTACGGGGGAAGAAAACGTCCAGGGGTTCTGCTTATCCCCAAAACTTAGTATCTTCATGGTTTGGGGGCACCAGCGAATCCCCAAATCCAGCTCGGTGATGGGAGAATAGCTCCTTCTTGGCTGTAGCTAGGAGATGAAGGCCAAGCCCACCCCTACGCACACAGAAATGTGGCCCTTGGAACCCTGGGCATGGAGCAGCCCCAGAAGAATGTGTTTGTGTGCCCAGGGCCTCTGCTTCAGGGACACCAAAGGAGCTGGGGGAGCACGGTGGATTTCTGAAGATCATTAATAGTCAATAGGCCAATAGACTTCAGTGGGAATTATTATTTTTAAAAAATGACATTTATTATTTTGGCCTATTTCCTTCTGGTATTTTTTCAATGAATTTACTTTTTATTTATATATATATATATATTTTTAGCAGTTTTAGGTTCACAGCAAAACCGAGCAAAAGGTACAGAGAATTTCCATATATCCCCTTCCCCACACATGCACAGCCCCCCTCCCTATCAACAGCCCCCACCAGAGTGGTACACTTGTCACAACTGAGGAACCTACATGGACACATCATTATCACCCAAAGTCCACGGTTCATGTGTGGGTTCACTCTGGGTGTTGTACATTCTATGGGTGTGGACAAGTGTATGGCATGTATCTACTATTACAGTAGCAAACAGACCAATTTCACTGCCCTAAAAATCCACTATGCTCCACTTATTCATCCTTTCCTTCCAAAAACCCCTGGCAGCCATTGATCCTTTTATTTTCTCCAAAGTTTTGCCTTTTCCAGAATGTCGTATCTTTGGAATCATACACTATGCAGTCTTTTAGATTGGCTTCTCTCACTTACTAACATGCATTTACGGTTTCTCCATGTCTGTTCATGGCTCAATAGCTCATTTTTTCTTAGTGCTGAATAATATGCCATTGTCTGGATATACAACCATTTATTGATACAGTCATCTACTGAAGGACATCTTGCCAAGTTTTGTCAATTATGAATAAGCTTCTATAAACATCCGTGTGCAGGTTTTTGTGTGGACATAAGTTTTCAACTCATTTGGGTAAATACCAAGGACTGTGACTGCTGGATTATACAACAAGAATATGTTCAGTTTTATAAGAAGCTGCCAAACTGTCTTCCAAAATGGCTATACAAGATTCTTTTAAAAATCATAATATTCTCACAGGAAAGGGCAAAAACAAGGGACAGTTTCCTGTTTTAAAAGACGTGCAGCAGGAGGCAATGATCCACCAAGGATTACTCAAACATTTCTCCCGCCTCTCTTTTGTGGCTTATGGTTTTATAACAGGTAGGGTTAGCAGTATATGTCTCCTCATATTGGTCAAACAAATAAGCTTGCTGAGCCAAATAAGGCAGGGCAGGGCTCTGACTGTATATTTTAGTATCCCTATGACTTAATCCGTTTTGTGCTGCTATAATGGAATACCTGAGGCTGGGTAATTTACAAAGAGCACAGATTTATTTCTTACAGTTCTAGAGGCTGGGAAGTCCAAGGATGAAGAGCCCGTATCTGCCAAGGGCCTTCTTACTGCATCATGGAAGGGTGAAAGCACGTGCAAGAGAGAGCAGGGAAGGGAGATAAATCCATCCTTTTACCAGGAACCTGATCCAGAGATAACATCATTAATCCATTCACAAGTGCAGAGCCTTCATGACCTAATCACCTCTTAAAGTTCCCACCTCTCAACACTGTTGCCTTGGGGATTCAGTTTCCAACACTTGAACTTTGGGAGGCACATTCAAACCCTGAAGGATCCCAAACAGGAAATGCTGAGTGCCTCACACACAGTAGAAGCCAAATAAGCACTGAACACATTCAAAAACCAGAGTCAGCGGGACGGTGTTCTAGGGAAGTGAAGGCACAGAGACAGGAAAGGCAGAGGCACATACACAACCGTGATCCATGCTTATTTGGCATGTACTGGGTGTGAGGCACTCAGCATTTCTTGTTTGTTTAGGCTCCATATTAAGGGCATTGGTGAGCTATATAAACCAGGCTGACCTAACTTTCTCTGCACACAACAGTGGTTCTCAAACGGTAGAAACTTTTCTTTTAAATGGGTAGAAACTTTTCTTTTAAAAAGTATCAATGGAACCTCAACTATATGCAACACACGTAAGAGAAACCACTATGGTTTAGGGTGGGACAGAGCCCACTCTGCCTCCTTGGCTGTCCTGGCCCCCGGCAGTGGTTCCAGGAAGATTATTTGAAAACCATTAACACACAGCAAAACTGATGAACTACAGATACAAACCTGCCTGGGCAGTGTTCCATGTGAAATAAGCTACCCTGAATCGGTATTAAATCATCTTCTGCACACCCAAAGCCAAAAAGCAATTTGAACTTTGGGGGACACCTACTCTACTCCCCCAGCAAAGATAGGATTTACTAAAAAAAAAAAAAAAAAAAAAAAAAGGAAGATATCAGAGCATCCTTAGCAAGACAGTTGGCTAGAAGAGAATTCCTGCCTCCTTCCTGCCCACAGCCAGGCTGAGGACACAGCCAACCAGGGTGATGACCAAATCAGCATCTCCTGTTATGATGGAAAGGTTTTAAATAAAAAGGCTTCACCAGGCTAGCCAACGAATGTGGCCCTGCTCCCACCCCCGTCTCACATCTTGACTTCGTACTGTGCCACCTCCCTCTCAGTGAAGAAGGGAGGCCTCCCAGAGCAGGGCCCCCACCACACCACCAAACATAATGCAAGATCACACAGCCACGGACCACCTACTGTGTGCTGAAAGGGTTGGGGCAAGGGTCAGGGCATCCAGTCAGGGTCTGCAGGAATGTTAGAAGGATCTGCCTAGAACATAATGTTATGAGTTATCTCAAACACAGCTTGAGCAAGGCTCTTTCTTCGCCAAAGGTTGCTGCCTGTGCACCTGGACAGCTCTGGGCATCAGCAGGTTCTGAAGAGGAGCCAAGTCCTTGGGACAGAGGTAGACTAATGATCACAGCAGCAGTCTTCCCCTGGCCACTCTAAAAGCTCACAAAAGATCTCCAGGGGTGGCTGCTGCTTGGCTCCCGACTAACACGCATATCAGATTCCCACTTCTCAAGTCTAGCTGTACAGAATCGATGTGCGAATGCCCAACACTACCTCCAGAGACAGGGTCCCATTTTTGGGGTAAGGCCAAAGCTCTCCAGCTGATTCTAGTGCGCAGCCAGGGACGAGAACCACAGATGTAGATAACACAACACCCTGCACTCTACCTGGCATCCTGGACATCCCCTGCCTCTGCCTTCTCCCCCACACACTCTGTAGTTCTCACATCAATGGGTAAAGCCATCACCAAGCCACAAAGGAAGTATTTAAGACCACTCTGGGCTATGGCGTCATTGCGCCAGCCTACTTTCTTCACTCCGAACTTGCCATTAAAACACACATGGCCTCAAAACCAGCGACGGCCTTACTTCATCACAGTGGGAAAGGAAGTTTCTAATGCAATTTCCCAATCACGGTGAGCTTGGGCTCACCCCGCCAGACTGCCTGGAGGTGGACTTTTGCCCAAGGACACTACTATTCCCTGGCCTAAATGATTCCTGGCCTCCACTCTACAGGGAAACAAGGAGCTCAAAGTACCCCTTAGCAAGTCCTGCACCCCACCCCCAACTCCTACATGAAGCTCTCCTCCAGCCATTGCCAGGGCAGCCCAGCCTGCAGCCTCTGGTTATACCCTTCTCTCTGGTCTTCCTTTTTCCTCACAAGGGTCTTCACTTCGAGTCTCTCCACACAGAGGCTGATGAGCTTTCTCAACTCTAATATGAAATAGGAATGGCCAAGCAGCATTCAAAAAGGTGTTCCTTGCTAGGAGTCACATGCAAAGAGAGGATGCCACTTGTCACTAACCTGATTGACAAAGATGGAAAATAAGGATGATAACAGAGTCACTGAGATGTAGAGAAAAGGGCTCTCTCATACATTCTTAATGGAAGCATAAATGTGGACAACCTTTCTGGAGGGCAGTTTGGCATGATGCAACAAAAACCTTTAAAAGGCCGGGTGCAGTGGCTCACGCCTGTAATCGCAGCACTTTGGGAGGCCAAGGTGGGTGGATCACCTGAGGTTGGGAGTTCGAGACCAGCCTGGCCAACATGGTGAAACCCTGTCTCTACTAAAAATACAAAAATTAGCCAGGTGCAGTGGCCACGCCTGTAGTCCCAGCTACTTGGGAGGCTGAGGCAGGAGAATTGCTTGAACCTAGAAAGTGGAGGTTGCAGTGAGCCAAGATCATGCCACTGCAATCCAGCCTGGGCAACAGAGTAAGACTCTGTCTCAAAAAAAAAAAAAAGAAAGAAAACCTTTAAAAAAGTTCACACTATTTGACCCCATACAGCAGTCTTCCCTTTCCTCGGTCTCAGTCAACCATCATCAAAACATGGGTGAGCATAGTATAGCAAGATATTTTGAAAGAGAAATACCACGTTCACATAATTTTTGTTATAGTGAACTGCTATAATTGCTCTATTTTATAATTGTTGTTGTTCATCTCTTACTGTGCCTGATTTGTAAATTAAAGTTTATCATAGGCATGTGTATACAGGAAAAGTCACAGTGTATATAGGGTTCAGTACTACCCACAGTTTCAGGCATCCACTGGGGGTCTTGGACCATATCCCCCACGCATGAAGGTGGACTACTGTAATTTAACAGAATTTTTCCTAAGGAAAAAAATTAAAAATTCTCCCTAAAATGGATGTACACAGAGACAGCAAGTAGATTCCTGGTTGCCCAGGGCTGGAGGAGAGTGGAGCAGGGAGTGACAGCTAGTGGGAGTAGGCTTTCTTTTCTGGGATAATAAAGATATTCTAAAATTAGATAGTGGTGATGGTTGCACAACTCTGTGAATATACTAAAAACCACTGAATTACACAATTTCTTTTTTTTTTTTTTTTTTTGATGGAGTCTCGCTCTGTCACCAGACTGGAGTGCAGTGGTGTGATCTCGGCTCACTGCAGCCTCCACCTCCCTGGTTCAAGTGATTCTCCTGCCTCAGCCTCCCGAGTAGCTGGGATTACAGGCACACACCACCACGCCTGGCTAATTTTTGTATTTTTAGTAGAGACAGGGTTTCAGCATATTGGTCAGGATGGTCTTGATCTCCTGACCCCTTGATCCACCCATCTCGGCCTCCCAAAATGCTGGGATTACAGGCGTGAGCCATGGCGCCCAGCCTGAATTGCACAATTTCAAATGATGGATTTATGGTAATGTGAAGTATACCTGTTATTAAATGCTGTTGTTTAGAAAAGAATGTGCAAAAGTACTCATCAAAATATTAAACAGTTAAATATGAAAAATAGGAACTATAAATATCCAATGCAGAGATAAAGTTAAGTAAATACTACACAATTTTAAAAAATCATAGAGTAGCACTGCCTAATAGAAATGTTTCTATAATAATGAAAATGTTGGCCAGGCACAGTGGCTCACACCTATAATCTCAAGACTTTGGGAAGCCAAGGTGGGAGGATCTCTTGAGCCTAGGAGTTCAAGACCAGCCTGGCAACAGAGTAAGACCTCTGTCTCTACAAAAAATAAAAAAGATTTTAAAAATTAGCCAGGTGTGGTGGTACAGGCCTGTAGACCCAGTGATTTGGGAGGCTGAAGTGGGAGGATTGTTTGAGCCTGGGATTTCATGGCTGCAGTGAGTCATGGTCACACCACTGCAGTCCAGCCTGGCAACAGAGCAAGACCCTGTAAGAAAAGGAAAGGAAAAGGGAAAAGGAAAGGAAAAAGGAGAGGGGAGGGGAGGGGAGGGGAGGGGAGGGGAGGGGGGAGGGGAGGGGAGGGGAGGGGGGAGGGGAGGGGAGGGGAGGGGAGGGGAGGGGAGGGGAGGGGAGGGGAGGGGAGGAATTAAATCCTGGAACTAAATCGATTGCATTTAGTGGTTGTCTCTCTTGGTCTCCTGTAACCTGGGACCACTCCTCAGTCTTTGTCTTTCTTGACCTTGGTACTTTGGAAGAGTACAGGCCAATTATCTTGCACGCTGTCCCCAAATGGGGTTTGCCTAAATGTTTCTTCACGATCAGATTGAGGATATGCATTTTTGGCAGGAATGTCCCAGGAGTGATGGTGTGCCCTCCTCAGTGCATCATATAAGGGTGTACATGATGTCAACATGAAGAACAGAACACTTTACTGCTGGTGTTAACTTGATCACTTGGTTAAGGTGGTATTGGCCAGATTTCCCCACTGTAAAATTACTCTTTTTCTCTTTCGAATTACCAAGAGCTTTATGAAGAAATATTTGAGATTAGGTAAATATCTTGTTCCTTATATTTTTGCCCACTACGCAGCATCCACTGATGATTCTTTTTGCTTGTTTGTTTGTTTTTTGAGATAGAGTCTTGCTCTGTTGCCCAGGTTGGAGTGCAGTGGTGCAATCTTGGCTCACTGCAACTTCCACCCCCCAGGTTCAAGCAATTGCTGCCTAATTTTTGTATTTTTAGTAGAGGCAGCGTTTCACCATGTTGGCCAGGCTGGTCTCAAACTCCTGACTTCAAGTGATCCACCCGCCTTGGCCTTCCCAAGTGCTAGGATTACAAGCATGAGCCACAATGCCCAGCCCCACTGATGATTCTTGCCAGCAACAGTTATTACAGTGGTCTTTCCAAATGCTGACCTCTTCATTTTCATCATTCTTTCTACATTTTATTAATGGAATCCTCTGTGCAAAAGTTTTCCCTTCTCCCCATTTATGTATTTATATCATTGGTAAGGACTTGTGAATATTTATTTTATTCTCTGGGTTACTATACACTTCTATCATTAATTATTTTGTTGCTCAAATTGGCCCAGATTTTGAAGCCAGTTTCTCAAGTGAGCTCACTTTTAACACCACCCTTCCTTGTGAGAAGGCTCAAAATCATGCATGTTTCCCAGGATCTTTGCATCAACATAAACTACTAAAACAAATGTCAACCTCCAGCAGAAAGTGTCTTGACCCCATCATGCAGGTTGAGTGGTGCAACATTCATATCGCTTCTCCCTTTCCAGATCACTCCACGGACCCACTCTTGACATTGGTTCAGTTTCCCACCAGCAATTTAGAATACCCCATCCGACGTCCTCCACCAATTTGCTTCTCTCCTGGATTATTTCCTTCCATCTGGCCGGGAAATTCTCTGATCTCTCAAATATGGTTCAGTTGTACTCCTTACTCCCTTCAGGTCTCACCTTAATTTAGGGTTGCCAGATAAAATATAGGATGCCCAGTAAAATGCGCTTTTTTGGGGGAGGGGTGGTTATTATTATTATTATTTTTAGATGCAGTTTCACTCTGTTGCCCAGGCTGCAGTGCAATGGTGCAATCTCAGCTCACTGCAACCTCCACCTCCCAGGTTCAAGTGATTCTCCTGCTTCAGCCTCCCGAGTAGCTGGGATTACAGGGGCCCATCACCATGCCCAGCTAAAGGTTCAAGTGATTCTCCTGCTTCAGCCTCCCGAGTAGCTGGGATTACAGGTGCCCATCACCATGCCCAGCTAATTTCTGTATTTTTAGTAGAGATGCGGTTTTACCATTTTGGCCAGGCTGGTCTCAAACTCCTGACCTCAGGTGATCTGCCCGTCTTGGCCTCCCAAAGTGCTGGGATTACACGCGTGATCCACCATGCCCAGCCTTAAAATGTGAATTTAAGCACAGCAACAAAAAACTTTTTAGTGACTGTCCCACGCAAATTTGAATATCAGATAAACAAGTATTTTTAGTATAAGTACTATCACACGGTACATATTTATACTAAAAAGTATTTGTTTATCTGACATTCAAATGTATTTTTATTTGTTAAATCTGGCAATCTAAGCTCAGTATAAAGAAGAGCTCGCGGCTGGGTACAGTGTCTCCCACCTATAATCCCAGAACTTTGGGAGGCTGAAGTGGAAGAACTGCTTGAGCTCAGGAGTTCAAGACCATCCTAGGCTACAGTGAGATTCTGTCTCTACAAGAAAAAAAATAATACAGACATAAAGAAGAGCGAGCATTTATTAAACACGCAATTGGTAATTTGGATAAGACAAGCAACAAAAACATTTTACGACTTCCAAAACCATTACCTCATTATCCTTTTCTAGAGAATATAGTTTTTTAAAAAATATTTTTAGTGATGCATACATAAAGAAAAGCCCAAATATTGCTAAGTTTACAACACAATAATTTTTAACAAAAGAAGCACTCCTGGTAAACACCAAGCAGATCAGGAATCACAGCATCACTAGCCCCAGAATCTGGGTCTACTCTTGCTGAGCCTAAGGACCACCCTGCAGTCCTGGTGGGTCCCAGTGGCAAGACCTTCCTCCTGCATCCACAGCCTCCCTCCTGCAGTGGAACTGTAAAGAGTGGGTCGTGGTGTAAGCACTGGGTTCAGATCCGACCTCGGGCATCATTGTAGCTTCTTCACCCACGAAATGGGCTGTGATAATAAACGCATCTCACAGGGTAGTGGTGAGAATTAAGTGAGATCATGTAAGCTCTTACCTCTGCTCCTGGCACAGAGGTGCCCCCATAGAAGTTCATTTCCTTCCCTCCCTTTCCAGGAAAGGTGTTTTCTTCCAGGCCTTAGGACAGTGAATTCATAAAAAGATAAAACCACTCTCCTCACAGACACCCACATTCCACACACTGCACTTCCCAAAACCTCCTGAGTTCTTCCCCAGGCCTCCCAGACTCTTCGGACTGAGCTCCCTCCTTCCCTGCCCCACAACCCTCCCCACTTCTCCACTGGGTAATGACCACACTGTATTGGAACTGTCCCCATAGGACAGCAGGGCCCTTGAGGACTCAGCCACCCTTTTGACCTGAGCAGGTGCCAAGCCCACAGCAGGCGCTCAGTAAACGTCTACCAAGTGAGTGAGGGAATGAATGAATGAATGACGCACGTAATCTGCCCTTAGCGTCTCTCCTTCTGGCAGCTCCCTGCTGCCATCTCCCCACTCAGCACGCTTTCAACTGCCCTCCTGCCTTCCTCCAACTATGGAAACCACAAACTCCAGCAGGCGGCTGAGCATGTACACATGGGGCAGAGATGACTGGAGTGGCAAGAAGGGCTCGGAGGTCAGTGACCTCAGGCAGTGAGGTGCCCCGCCACACAGAACCAGAAGGGAACCAGAATGAAAATCCTTTCATTTTTCCAGAAAAAACAAAATCCTGAATTCTCTTCAGAAATAACACAGAGTGGATTTTAGAGATGCTCTGAATCTGCATTCACCAAAGAGGAGGAAGGCTGTGCCAGAGAAGAAAAAGAGGCAAAGTGAAAATCGTTGGCAGAGCCTGCTAAAGCTGAGGCGAGGTTTTGTATTCTCTCCAATTTCCCCACCAACAGCCCTTCCCATCCTCCCGCTCCCCAGCAAGTCAGAAGCAGGAGGCTTGGTTGCTGCCAGCCAGGCAAGGGACAGCCTCCAGCAGAGTCCACCCACCCACAATTGTCTCCTCAGAATAAACAGAAAGTCACGCAAGCACACTTTGTTCAGTTCTGCAGCTTACCAGGTGAGTAACTTTGTGGCTCTCTGCTTTAGTTTTCCCATCTTCAAAACAGGAGAGAAAATTAGCGGGCACTTTGCAGGGCTGCTGGGAGGAGGAGAGATGGAGCAGGTAGACACCTGGCACAACTGTGCTTGACAGGTGGTCATGAGCCTGGTGTGGGAGGAATGGGTAGGGCACTGGACAGGGTTCATGCGATAAAATGGAAAGTTTAACATCGGTTCTGTGCCTGCCTGGGAGTGTAATGCAGGGCAAACCATCGGGGCCCTTTCTTAGAAAAGACAAAAACATTGCTCTTTAAGACTATCTTGGATGGGTGCGGTGGCTCACACCTGTAATCCCAGCACTTTGGGAGGCCGAGGTGGGTGGATCACCTGAGATCAGGAGTTTGAGCCCAGCCTGGCCAACATGGTGAAACCCCATGTCTACTAAAAATACAAATACAAATAATAATAATAATAATAAATTAGCCAGGTGTGGTGGCACACCCTGTAGTCCCAGCTACTCGGAGGCTGAGGCAGGAGAACTGCTTGAACCTGGGAGACAGAGGCTCCATTGAGCTGAGATCATGCACTCCAGCCTGGGTGACAGAGCTAGACTCTGTCTCAAAAAAAAAAAAAAAAGAAAGAAAAGGCCAGGTGTGGTGGCTCACGTCTGTAATCCCAGCACTTTGGGAGGCCAAGGCGGGTGGATCACGAGGTCAGGAGTTTGAGACCAGCCTGGCCAACATGGTGAAACTCCGTCTCTACTAAAAATACAAAAAATAGCTGGGCATGGTAGTACACACCTGTAACACCAGCTTGAATCGCTTGAGCCCGGGAGGCAGAGGCTGCAGTGAGCCAAGATCACGCCACTGCACTCCAGCCTGGGAGACAAAGTGAGATTCCATCTCAAAAAGAAAAAAAAAAAAACTTTCTCCTATCAAATCTGCAAAGTGAGCTATCTGCAATGCACACACAGGCATGATTTTCTTGTGAATCTTGAAGAACCAATACGTCTTTCAGGGAGGGGCCAGAACAACTACCAAACTGGAATAGTGATGGACTCACAGCCAGGAGGGGACCTGGGTGCAGCACACAGCAGGGACTCGGGGTGGGGCAGGCAGGACCTCCAAGGCTATTTTCAGGACTTTGGCTCCAACTCTGCGGGTAAGGAAGAAGGTGTCGGGGGCACTGAAGGATTCTTTCCAAGCCCAGGAGGGACGTGACCCAGTTTTGTTTTTACAGGATCCATCTGCCTGCTAACTAGGTCATGTCTTTGGGAAGACTGCTGGCTAGAGAAGAAAAACCTTCTAACAACCACAACTCACTGACACTTGTCCAGCTGTCCCTCGAGAGAGTGAGAGAGCAAGGAACAGAGGTTTGTCAGGAAGATGCTGGCAAGAGATCCCTGTTGGGGGCAGGAGGAAGGGGGCCCAGTTCTCAGAAACTAGGGTGACACAAGTCTCTCAGAAAGTTTCTTAAACTAAAGGGAAGCAGCATTGCCAACAAGTAGCAGAAAGGGAAAATGTTTCATATGCTGGCTTCTGAACTCTATTTTAATCCCTAGACGCCCCTGAAGGTTGGCAGAATATGCTGCCCCAAAACATGCCACTTTGACACAGGATTATATCAAGCTAAAGACACTTGAAAAACAGCAGATGCAAGAAGAGCATTTCATCTTCAGGAGATGAAAACTCCCATGTAAAAGGTGCCCCCTCCCTATGGACATAGAGTATGGAATGACAGACATCTAAGGCTTAGAAGGTAAAGGGAGGAGGGTGGGCGGGAAGTGAGGGATGAGAAATTACTTTTTTTTTTTTTTTTTTGAGACAAGGTATCAACCTACCCAGGATGGAGTACACTGGCGTGACTATGGCTCCCTGCAGCCTCGACTTCCCAGGCTCAGGCAGTCCTCCCATCTCAGCCTCCAAAGTAGCTGGGACCACAGGTGCACACCACCTTGCCCGGCTAATTTTTCGTATTTTTAGTAGAGACAGGGTTTCACCATGTTGCCCAGACAGCCTCAACTTCCCAGGCTCAAGATACCCCAGCTCCCCTGAGCCTCCCAAAGTGCTGGGATTACTGCCCAGCCAGAAATTACTTAGTGGGTACAATTTACACTGTTCAGGTGATGGTTACACTAAAAGCCCAGATTTCACCAGTAGGCAATAGATCCACGTAACAAAAGTGCACTTCTCCCCACTAAATCCATACAAATAAAATATAAAATAAAATAAAATAAAAGGTACCCTCCCTGTACCAGGAGAAAAGAAACACTCTTCAGTGGAGAGTAACAGCAGAGATAATTCTGTACAAAACAGAACCTGTTAAAATAAGGCTTACTTTCCTTTAGCCTCCCCACATAATTTGGTTACTTTCCCACAAATGCCTCTCTTTGTTCAACCTCATATAAAAACATGTATGTTTTGCCACTGCTTTGGGTCTTCATTTGTTTATGAGGGCTCCCATGTCACATAGAACTTTTATTGAATTTGTATGCTCTTCTATTTATCTCTGTCAATTTAGTTTTCAGATCCCACCAGGACCCCAAGAGGGAAGAGGGGAAGTTCTGACTCCCCGACATCCTCTATTGGCCCAACTTTCACTAAAGTCTCCAAATCTACAACAAAGTTAATTTTAGTTCACTCAAATTATTTAACATTAAATATCTATGTGTAAAAGAAAAACAGTCTGTCCTAACAGTGATTATCCCTAGAGTAGGATGATGGGTGACCGTTCTAATTTTTTTCTATACTTTCTGACTTTTCTAGTTAGCTGTGTTTAAGGTTTAAAAAATGGCAAAAAAAAAAAAAAAAAAAAAAAAAACCACACAGGAATTTATTTTTTATTTTATTATTAATATTACTTTTTTTGAGACAGGGCCTCATTCTGTTGCCCAGGCTAGAATGCAGTGGTGTGATCATGGCTCACTGCAGCTTTGACCTCCTGGGCTCACATGATCCTCCCACATCAGCCTCCCCGGTACCTGGAACTATAGGCATGCACCCCCATGCCCAGATAATTTTTGTATTTTTCATACAGACAAAGTTTCACCATGTTGCCCAGGCTGGTCTTGAATCTCTGAGCTCAAGCAATCCCCCTGCCTCAGCTCCCAAAGCGCTGGGATTACAAAGTGGGTGAGCCACAGGACCCAGACAAAGGATTTCTTTTTATTATTATTTTTATTTTTTTTACTACAGGCACCCGCCACCAAGCCTGATTAATTTTTTATATTTTTAGTAGAGATGGGGTTTCACCATGTTAGCCAGGCTGGTCTCGATCTCCTGACCTCGTGATCCACCCGCCTCAGCCTCCGAAAGTGCTGAGATTACAGGCATGAGCCACCTCGCCGGGCCTAAGAGGATTTCTGTACTAGAGAAAACTGGTAAAAACAAAACCAAAAAAACTTTTTTTAAATCAAACTCTTAAGAGAGCAAAGAAGCAAAGTAAAATAGTGATGGGCTCACAGCCCATCATTCTCAGCCAAGCATTGCCAGCTCAGAGAACAGGTGGCTTAGAAAGCAACAGGTAAAACAGAGCCCCCAAGAAATTCTAAAAACAGCTCAAGAATCAGAGGAACTTTCGTACTGCTGTGGGAACGCTAAGTGGCACGGCCACTTTTGAAAAGTTTTTGACAGTTGCTAAAAAAGTTATACATACCTCTATTACATGATCCAGCAATTCTACTCCTAGGTATTTATCCAAGAGAAATGAAAGTCTGTGTCTATTACAAACACTCATACATATAAGGTACAGTGGCTCACGCCTATAATTCCAACAGTTTAGGAGGCCAAGGCAGAAGAATCACTTGAAGCCAGGAGTTCAAAACCAGCCTGGACAACATAGCGAGATCCCATATTTACAAAAGAAAAAAACAAACAACAAAAAAACCCAAAGACTTACATACCAACAATCCTAAGAGACTTATTCATAATAGCTGAAAATGAAAAAAAAAAAAAAACTCAATATGGAAATGGAAAAACCAATCTAGTGGGGTATCCATACAATGTAATATTACTCAGCAGTAAAACAAAAGCACAACTGATAATGCAAAAAGCCCAACTGATAATGCAAAACAGCACAGCTGAATTTCACAGACATTATCTGAGTGAAATAAGCCAGACAAAGGAGTACTACAGTTGAGTCTCATTATTTGCAATAGTTATGTTCTATAAAATTGGCAAGAATACTGAAGCAGTCAATGCTGAACTACTGCTCCTGGCAGAAATACAGGGTTAGGTTTCTGAAAACTTCTGACCACAACATTTTCATCAACTGATTAATATATGACCTTGTTTTATGTGTATTTCTATTTAGAGACACCTTCCTTAGTATATATTGTTGATTCATTAACATTGAACTCTCAGCCAACAGCCCTGTAGCTCATGCCTGAACAAAGCTTCTCTAATACATATTCTCGTTGTAAAGCACATCACAGTTCTCTTGCTTTTAGGAACACTAGAAAGCACTCCAGCACTATGCCTGGGGGTCATCTGAAACAGCAAAATTATCAACAAAAAACACAAAAATGCAAAAACCATGGCACTAAATAGACCATGAAAAGGACACCTGTTTACTGTATGAGCTGAAACAAGCAAGGTGGAGCGTTGCCTCGTTCGACTTCAGCTGGGAAGACAGGTGTCAGGGGACTCAAACTTTTTAGCACTCTGTTATACTTGTGAATGATCACAAAAGAGCTGTGAGTATTAATTTTGGGGTTACAAATAAATTTTAGCAAATAAGCTGATTCACAAATACAGAATCTGTGGATAATGAGGATCAACTGTATATAAATACTATATGAATCCATTTATATTACATCTTAGAATGGGCAAAACTAACAAATGATTTTAAAAAATCAGAATTGTAGTTGCCTGGAGGTGAGTACTAACTGGAAAGAAGCATGAGGGAACTTTCTGGGGATGGAACTATTCTATATCTTGATAGGAATGTGGGTCACACAGGTGCATGGATCTGTCAAAACTCACCGAACTACACATTTCTCTGTATGCAAATACAGCATTTTGAAAACAATTCCTAGACATTCCTCCTATCAAGAAGTAAGAGTGTGGGAGGGCTTGTGACTGCTTAAAGTAATAGAGCACAGCAGAATGATACTAAGTGACTTCCATGGCTGGGTGAGAAAAAAGTAGGCACCGGCAGGCATTGAGCCTGACCCCAAGTATCCAAGGCAGACATCAAATAGCCTGCAAACGGCCTGGCACAGTGGCTCACACCTGTTATCCTAGCACTTTGGGAGGCCAAGGTGGGAGGATCACTTGAGCCCAGGAGTTCAAGACCAGCCTGGGCAACACAGTGAGACCCCGCCTCTATAAAAATTTAAAAATTACCCAGGCATGGTGGTGTACACCTGTGGTCCCAGTTATTTGGGGAGCTGGGGTGGGAGGATTGCTAGAACCCAGGAGACCAAGGCTACAGTGAGCTAAGAAGGTGCCACTGCACTCTAGCCTGGGTACAGAGTGAGAATCTGTCTTTAGAGAGAGAGAGAGACAGAGAGAGAGAGAGAGAGAGAGAGAGAGAGAGAGAGAGAGAGAGAGAGAGAGAGAGAGCCTGCAAACCATGACAGAGCTGGGCGGAAGCCATGCTAGCTTCCTCAACACCACCTCCTTTCTTCCTCCTTGCCCTCCTCACTGCCCCCCCACCCACTTCACTTCCTCTGCTCTTTGGCTATAAATTTGGGCAGAGATGCTTCTCCCCACACCTCACACACCCACCATCAGGCATGGGCAACCCAGAGAGGTGGCAGCTGTGTGCTGTGGGCAGAGGAGGGGCTGCCAGCTCCAGTCCATTCACGGCTTCTAACTGGCCTCTACGGCCGGCCAACAAAGGGCCTCTGTGTAAGCCCCTGCCACCTGCAAGCAAAGCCTCAGTGATGTCAGGACAAACCTCAGACAAACAGGCCTTTGCAAGCTGCCTGGAAAGCCACCTCCCAGCCTGCCCCTGCATTGGCCACAGGCCTATTGGGAGGCCCATACCCAGGAAAGGGCTCCAGAGCCTAGACAGAGGACAGGACACAGGCATCCCAGTAGCCTGTGGCCCCTGATGAGCCAAATCCCAAACAGCCTTCCTCCCACCTCCTGGGACAGGAAACACCATCGTTCACTTCTCTACCTCCCTCAAGGGAATGGGCCATCTCTCTGGGCTTTCTGCCTGTATTTGCTAAACCGAGTGTATTTTTTAAGGTGCTGGAAAATTGGCTCAGCTGCAGTGACCACCTGCTCCATCAAGCCCTGTGCACAGAGCAGCTTCGGACCCCAGAGCCCCCCTGCTTCTGTGGGAGCAGACTAGTTCTAAGACTGCATGGGAGCAGCCTGCCATCCCTTGCATCAGGCATTTGGCCACAGTGGGCTCACTTGGTGGCTGGCAATCACGAACTCAGCCTCCCTTGAACAAATTATGATCTTTTTGTTTAAGCATTTGTGGTTCTGAACAAATTGATTGGGCTTGGCTTTCAGATGGGACAAGGTAAAGACGCTTCCATGCTTTCAAGAAAATGACAACAGCAAGAGAATGTATACAGCATCCCACCATATGTCACAGCCCGTTCTAAGTGCTTTGTAAGGCACAGCCCTGCCCAGCAGAAAAATATGCAAGCCACGTGCGATTTTACATTTTCAAGTACTCATACTTAGAAAGTAAAAATAGGTGAAACTAATTTTAATAATGTTTTACTTAGGCCAATATATGCATAAGTCTCATTTCAACATAGAATCAATATAAAAAATATTAATGAGCCACTCTTTTTTCCATACCAAGTCTTCAAAATCCACATGTGCTTCAAAAGCACATCTCAATTCAGAAAAGCCACCTGTTAAAGTGCTTCGCAGCTGCACGTGGCCAGTCTCCCGTGCTGGACAACTTAGATCAGACACTAGTTAATTGAGTCCTCACAACCATACGCACATTTTACTGATGGGGAAACTGAGGCACAGGGATGTTGAACAACCTGCCCAAGGTCTCACAGCTGTTGGCAGAGCCGGAGGTGGCAGATCCAAAGCCCATGTGCTTATGAGGTTTTTCATTCCCATCAACAGCTCCTCAAATCAAAGGCACCATGCATGCCTGCCAGCATCTCTCCCTGCTCCCTGGCAAACCTGCGCAGGCCTTTGGTGAGCTGGCCCCTGGAACTCTATAAGTTTCTACCCAGACAAACCATGGTATCCCAACCCTTTCTGGCCCCTCTAGTCACCACCCACCAAAGGCATCTCCGACCCACGAGAGAGCACTTATCTGAGTAACTCTGATCAGGGTGAGGGATGTAGACAGCAGCCCAGTGCCCCTGCCTCCCTAGCACGTCAGTGTAGGATATGGACTGATGCCAGGCTGTGTGTCCCAGCTAAAGGCACTGATACTCAGGAGGAAGTTAGGGAATATTTGCTCCCCACATCTGGCCAGAGTTTTCACATATTCATTGAGAAGTCTTTTTTTTCTTTCTTTCTTGAGACAGTCTTGCTCTGTTGCCCAGGCTGGAGTACAGTGGCACAATCTTGGCTCACTGCAAGCTCCGCCTCCCGAGTTCAAGTGATTCTCCTGCCTCAGCCTCCCGAGTAGCTGGGACTACAGGCATGCACCACCACGCCTGGCTAATTTTTGTAGTTTTAGTAGAGATGGGGTTTCGTCATGTTGGTTAGGCTGGTCTCAATCTCCTGACCTTGTGATCCGCCCACCTCGACCTCCCAAAGTGCTGGGATTACAGGCATGAGCCACCGCACCCGGCCTCATTCAGTAAGTTTCTATTGGGTAGCTGCTGTGTGCCAGGCACTGCCTTGGGCCCTGGGGATACAACGGTGAACAAAACAGATAAAAACCCCACTCCCATGGAGCTCAGATACAGCAGGAGAAACTAAGCAATACCTGTTTGTGACAAAAGGAAGCCCCACTAGTCCTAATTCAATCTCTTGTACATAGTAGGTACTCAATAATAGCTGTTGAATGAATGAGTTATCCTGCCTTGGAACTATTTTTTCTGGATGTGGTAATGCAAAAATAGGTCTGGGGCAGGGGCAAGTGAGGGCTATGGAACCCCACCGGAAAGCCAGTGACCCACTTGGGGTTCATGCCCACAACTCCAGCTTCAGGAACTGGAGCTCCACCCACCAAGGAAACCAAGGAACCATTCAGAGCCAGGCGCGGTGGCACATGCCTGTACCCCAGCTACCTGGGAGGCTGAGGCAAGAGGACTGCTTGAGCCCAAGAGCTTGAGGCTGTAGTGTACTATGATCACACCTATGAATTAAAAAAAAAAAAAAGAGAGAGAGAAGAAAACATCAAGAGGCTCCCCCAGGTTATATGCTAACCGACTGAAATTCCCTTAACCTCAAAATGTAGTCAAGTCTCAAGTTTACTGCAACAGACAGGACTTCTCCAAGTTAACTGAAACTGGAGGTCCGGCACTTCTAACATTCAACTTCCACTCCATGCTTGGCCCTCCTCCCACAAGCAATGTCACCCAAGTCCTCACCAGACAAGATCTCCCTTCAAAACTCTAACAGGTAATCAAGGTCTGGTGAAAACTGGCACAGCTACCACCAGAAACAAGTTATGGAGAAAGTACGTATGTAGCATCCACTGTTTCTCAGCCACTACTGCCGAGCAAACAGCAGCACTGCCACCAAAATATTTCCCATTTTTATTCTGATTGGGTAATACTATAAATACATACCACAATTCATTCATTCAGCAAATATCTCAAAACTTCTACAGACCAGGTCTTGTGCTTTCTATTTTGAATCTTATCGCTAATTCAGTGTTTGGTTTTGGTTTTTTTTCTTCATTCTCCTTACTTTTTTTTTTTTTTTGAGACCGAGTCTCACTCTGTTGCCCAGGCTAGAGTGCAATGACACGATCTTGGCTCACTGCGACCTCCACCTCCCAGGTTCAAGCGATTCTCCTGCCTCAGCCCCTCGAGTAGCTGGGACTATAGGCATGTGCCACCACATCCAGCTAATTTTTGTATTTTTAGTACAGGGTTTTAACCATGTTGGCCAGGCTGGTCTCAAACTCTTGACCTCAAGTGATCCGCCCGCCTCAGCCTCCAAAAGTGTTGGGATTACAGGTGTGAGTCAAGCGCCCAGCCTCATTCTGCTTACTTCTTAGAGACAGGGCCTCACTTGCTTTTAAACAAACTTTGTCATTGTGCACGTTTTTCACACCCACCCCATCTCAGCCTTCTCCACTCCGTCAACGGGCTTCTCTGCAAGCAAATGAGGGAAAGCTTCCAAGTTCAACCAATGTACATGCCTGGGATGCCCCTGCCCATACACACATGGTGTCCGAAGCAAGTTCTCCCTAAACCACCGTCACCCGCAAAGCTGAGTCTTCTCCCAACCAAGAGGCCTGAATCTAAACTGGCTCTGAGGCTCAACGCAAGGGGAAGGAAACAGAATTACAAGCAGCACAGGACCTCTAGTCTCCATAAGATGAAGAAACTGAGCGCAGAAAAGTGAAGCAGAAAAGTCAAGCTTACAGCCAGAAAGCAGCACAATCAGGCCTGCAATGCAATCCTTGCTGCCTGTATTTAATGTAAAGATAACTGTCAGCAAATGCCCTGGAACCTAGCCATGGCCAGCAGCTGAGCTGCCCCCAATTCCATTTCTGTCTAAATTTACTACCTCACTGCATCATCAGGAAAGAATGCAAACTGAGGTAGGGGGAAGGGAGGGAACAGGCGACATTTTGGCAGATGCAAAACCTCAGGGCCAGCCCTGACCATCACGCGAGCAAACGCAGCCACAACTTGGTTCTACCCTGCTGAAAGGAAATCCACCAACCCAGCTGACAGGGAGATGCAGGAGAACAGGGAAGCTGCTGTTATTGTCAGAAGGCGTTTCAGGCAACAAAAAGCAAATCTGCTCTTGCTTTACCACCTGAAATGACCGTCACATACTGGCCAGCCTGGGCCTGCTGGAATATGTGCTCACCCCCTGACTTGGAGCCTGTCTGCTAAGAGGGGTGCCTTTCCACTAGGTCCTCTAAGTACCTCAGTCACTATCCTTCCAGAACTAGCTGCAGGGCGGACTCATGCTAAACGCAAATTCCCTCCCTGGAATGACAGACAGCATCATGGCAGGCTTCCAGAACTTTTTGTATACTACAAAACATGTTTGTGGGGAGGGAGGTAAAGACCCCTGAGATGCTCCCCACCAGCTTTCAGTAACCGGGAGTAACCCATCCTCGCTCCCCAGGGACACAGCGACAGTCACACAACAAGAAAGATGAGGAAGGAACTTGGCCAAGTTTAAACTCATGGCTTTCAAAACTTAAAAATAACCTGGCTGTGGATCCTAAGAACTCCCTCTGAAACATTCAAGCAGAAAGTCTCCTGCCTTCCAGTGTGACCCTGAGACCTTGTGTCCAGTTGGTTTCCCTGTAAGGGGAAAAGTGGAAAACAAAAACTGGAGTGGATATAAATATTCGCTGGCAAGTGCTACCCCGCTGTTGCCACGCCTTGGAAATTTTGGTGACCTGTTTCGTTTTAGGACAAGGTTTCTGTTCAGATTGCTGGATGGACTCTAAGGACAGTGTCAACCAAAATTTGGTTATGGGCTAGGCATAGTGGCTCACACCTATAATCCCAGCACTTTGGGAGGCCGAGGTGGATGGATCCCTTGAGGTCAGGAGTTCGAGACCAGCCTGGTCAACACTGAAAAACCCCATCTCCACTAAAAATCCAGAAATTAGCTGGCCAAGGTGGAGTGTGCCTGTAATCCCAGGTACTTCAGAAGCTGAAGCATGAGAATTGCTTGAACCTGGGAAGCAGAGGTTGCAGTGAGCTGAGATATTGTCACTGCACTCTAGCCTGGGCAACACAGCGAGACTCAGCCTCAAAAACAAAACAAAATAAAACAAAATTTGGTTCTAGCACCTCTGCACACAGCCTGGGGTTGCTCCTGACCCCCAGACGAGGCATCTTGTTCACGCTCAAGGGAAGTATGGGTTGGCGCACCCCTACCTATGCCTGCAGCACTTGGGGATGTCACACAAGCACCCCTTAGGGCATGGTCCACTTGCCCTAACCCACACCCCTTCAGAGGAACGAAAGGCAGCCCATGTGCCTCTGAGCCTCTGGGGCTCTGTCCACTGCCCTGCAGGGAGGCACTTGTGCAGGCACAGGCTCCTAGCCAGAAGAGGAAGCTGGAGACAGCCTCTCGTTGCAAGAGTGGCACCCAACTCCTCCAGTCGGCAGGCACACCTCCACACTCTGCCTTCTTTGTTGCTCCTGGAATGGCCCTGGCTCCACCAGAGTACAAAAAGACCTCAGCCTTGAACTACCCATAGCCACAGTAGCCCCTGAAGTTTCTTCTTTGTTAGAAAGGAGAAACTTACAAGAGCTAAGAGGCAGCACAGCACAGTGGTCAAAATCTCCAACTCAGCAGCCAGACGCAGCAAAGCTACTTCATAAAAGTACTAGGCAGGCCACTTAACCTCTGTGTAGCTCAGTTTCCCCGTCTGTGAAATGGGGATAATAAAGTAGGGTTGTTGGGAGGATTGAACAACTTAATACAGGCGAGAAAAGCATAAGAAGTGCTCAGAAAAGTGTCTGGCAGAGAGAAACTGCTAGACAAATTTTAGTAAAACTGTCTCAGAGCCATAACCCCAGCTAAAAATCTCTTATTCCACCTTCACAGCCTAATGGAAGTCCCTCCACTCCTTCAACAGGCATCCACAAAGCCCACAGCATGTGGGGCACTGGGACAAAGAAGGGAGACTGGCCCAGACACTGCTGGGCCTGAGGCCACTATCCTATGACAAATGATCCAGCAATGCCCAGGGTGCCACAGGATCCCACGGAGAGGACTGGGTCATGCCAGCACAAACAAGGACAGTCAGTGCCACAAACCAGAGCTCCCAGCTGCCCCCTGCCCTAAGGATTACAAGTTTAATTGGAATGAGCGCCTCAAAAGGCCTGCAGGGTTGGTGATCATCATCGTACCAGTGGCTTGCCAAGTGTGGTTGTTTCCTAAAGGACACCTTTAGTCCTCTCTAATCTCACTTTAATCGGATGCACTCTTCCAAGCAAATTGGCCTCTAGCTCAGTAAATGATTCTACATTTGGCCAGAGATCCAAGAATCACAGTGCCTGATACATTCTGTATCACTAACGGGCTCAGCCACTACCTTTGTACTGGATACTTTCTGCAGACAATCTTAATGCTGATTATTCTAAGGATGGCAGGGACATGAGTGATTCATGTTTCTTCTTTAATTGTATGTATTTTCCAGAATATCTAAGGTAAAAATGATTACCACTTACAATTGCAAATGTAACCATAACTAAAAATAAAAATTGTTTTTTAATTCTGTGAAGGTCTGGGAAGGGGCTGGGATGCCAGGGCGCTTGGCCTCTGCCTTTCCAGGCTCTCTGTCACTGCCAACAATATTGCTGCCCAGTCCCTGTTACTTGGTTAGCTGAAATCCAGGCATCTAATTATACCCAATGCCACTGTCACAGGACTTTGGACCAGGAAGGACCCTGAGAGGTCATCTTGGCTCAACAGAGCCAGAAGGACTTGCCCAACATCACACCCTGAGCTCGTGCCTGTAATCCCAGCACTTTGGGAGGCTGAGGTGGGAGATCACTTGAGGCTGCGAGTTCAAAACCAGCCTCATTTTAAAAAATGAGACTCTGCCTCAATTTTTTAAAAGAATGCACACAGGCTGCCCAATGTCTAAAGGACTGGGCATCCCCATATCCCAGGGTGTGCATCTGCAGGGCCAGACAGATTGGAGTCTTGAATGTCACTGCTAAATGTTACCAGCAGAATCAGAAATGTACTTCCATGTCACTGGAAACCTGGATTCAACTGGTTCAAATTATGGCACATCTCCAAAAGGCATTCTGGTGGCAGTCCCCAGGTCATCACATCTAGTCATGCCAGTCACTCAGACACAGCCACATGGCTATGGACCTTCTGTCACTTTCTTCCCCTTTGGCACTAGGTTTGGGTTTAATGAAATGCCTGATATGGGAGGAGGCTGGTTAGCCAGTGCCTCTGGGAAACACAGGCAGACCTCTGTCCTGGAATTCTGGAGGGCTGCTTTATTACCAGACTAGCCCATGTCGTTTCCTTTTATGTAAAAAATGCTCAATTTTTTAATCTAGGCTAGAATTAAGCACCACATTTCAAGCATCTATTGCTAATAAAGTCTGATAAATAGTAATTAAAAAGTCATGAAGGGCCAGGTGTGGTGGCTCACGCCTGTAATCCCAGCACTTTGGGAGGCAGAGGCACGTGGATCACCTGAGGTCAAGAGCTCAAGACCAGCCTGGCCAACATGGCAAAACCCCGTCTCTACTGAAAATACAAAAATTAGCCAGGCACGGTGGTGTGCGCCTGTAACCCCAGCTATTCAGGAGGCTGAGGCAGGAGAATCGTATGAACCTGGGGCGCCGGTGGCTGCAGTGAGCCAAGATCGCACCACTGCACTCCAGCCTGGGTGACAGAGCAAGACTCTATCTCAATTAAACAACAACAAAAAGGCCGGGCATGGTGGCTCACGCCTGTAATCCCAACACTTTGGGAGGCCAAGGTGGGTGGATCACGAGGGCAGGAGATCAAGACCATCCTTGCTAACACGGTGAAACCCCGTCTCTATTAAAAATACAAAAAATTAGCCGGGCGTGGTGGCAGGTGCCTGTAGTCCCAGCTACTCCGGAGGCTGAGGCAGAAGAATGGCGCAAACCCGGCAGGCGGAGCTTGTAGTGAGCTGAGATTGCGCCACTGCACTCTAGCCTGGGCTACACAGCGAGACTCCATCTCAAAAAAAAAAAGAAAAAAAAGGTCATGAAGATGAGGAGCAGCTCAGTGTGCAAGAGACTGTCAGATGGAAGGGCATCTGTAGTCATATAGACAGGACATGTAGACATGCAGATAGGACATCTGTAGTCATGCAAATAGGACATGTAGGTACGTAGATAGGACATCCACATGTTCCTTGCTTGGACTGCTCATTTAACCCTGTGCATTGCCAGGAAAGTAAAATCAGGTGAGACAGGCTCCCTGGCCCTGGTCAGGGCAGGGCCATTCTCAGGAGGAGTCACACCTGTTTTCAGGCTCCCAGGCTAAGGTGTTAAGGTGGGTCTGCCACTGCAGTTTTCTGGGTTAGGATACTGCTGAAAGGACATCCACCAAGGACAGAAAGACTAAACACAATGCCAACCTTTCCTCTCTCCCTGCTGGTGAGGAGCAGGCCTGTCCATTCACTTCCTGGGTACAGGAGACCCTGGAACCTTCTTATTCTTGCCTTTCCCACCCCTTTGGTCGTAACGAAGTCTGTCAGAGCCTTCTCCCCAAGTGAGCAGAATGTGGCTCTCTCTTAGTTAGCTTTAGCAGTGACAGATCACCCAGGCCCACCCACAGCAGGGAGGGTGAGCACAAGGGCTTCAGGTCCAGGGGACACAAAAGTCCACAGTCCAGGGTGGGTGCAGTGGTTCACGCCTGTAATCCCAGCACTTTGGGAGGCCAAGGCGGGGGGATCACGAGGTCAGGAGATCGAGACCATCCTGGCTAACACGGTGAAACCCCATCTCTACTAAAAACATATATATGAAAAATTAGCCAGGCGTGGTGGCGGGTGTCTGTAATCCCAGCTACCTGGGAGGCTGAGGCAGGAGAATGGCATGAACCCAGGAGGCAGAGCTTGCAGTGAGCCAAGATTGCGCCACTGCACTCCATCCTGGGCGACAGAGTGAGACTGTCTCAAAAAAAAAAAAAAGTCCACAGCCTGAAATGTGGGGGAAGGAGGCACGGAAAAGGCAAGGAGCCCACAAATGCTCCCTACAGCACTTGGGTGTAGAGTGAATCTGGAGGGGCAATAGAAGGCATCCACTCACATGTGAGACCACCTGGTCCCACCATGCAAGTGGTCAAGCAGAAGGAAAATCCCAACTGGTGTGGGAGCACCACTACTGGTACCCACGTGGTCTTGAGCAAGTCACTTAACCTCTCTGGCCTCAGTTTCTCAACTGTAAACAAAGAATGGTGCCTACATCAAAACTAAGTGTGCAGGTTAAATGCCAATAATGTCCACAAAGCACTGAACCCCAGTGCCTGGCACACCGCTGGCACTTGACACATGGTAGCTATTATTAGAACCATAATGCCCAAGTCACCCGCTCCTACCTACCCTGAGAAGGGGGAGGGGCTGTGGTGACGCTGCAAAGGCCCTTCGATGGAGAGGACGGGGGAGGGCGCAGCTGCTGGGGTGCAGCAGGCAGGTGGCCTCCTGTCAGCCCCTGGGGAGACTGCCCCAGCTGCACAGAGCTGCCTTGCCCAAAGTCACCATCTTCCTGGGCAGCCCACAGCCAACAGCTGATCCTTGAGGGAGTGTGAAGGCTGGGCCATGTCAGGCCAACTAGGATGACCCTAAAGGACTTTTCCAGCTCCCAGGCTCCCTGTAGGGTCAGGCCCCAGCAGCTCAGCTCTCTTCTAGACACTCCTGATTCCTTCTCCACTTTACACAGGTGGGGACCCCAAAAGCACCTTTTAATAAGCCCTTGTATGGTAAACTCTGTCTCAGTCAGCTTCCCAGGAAACCCAGCCTATGACAGGTGGTTTATTTGTAGGGTTTTTTTGTTTTTGTTTTGAGACAGGGTCTTGTTCTGTCACCCAGGTTGGAGTGCAGTGGCATGATCATGACTTACTGCAGCCTCACCCTCCTGGGCTCAAGCAATCTTCCCACCTCAACCTCCCAAGTAGCTGGGACTACAGGTGGGCACCACCATGCCTGGCTAATTTCTGTGTTTTTTGTAGAGATGGGGTCTCACTATGTTGCACAGGCTGGTCTTAAACTCCTGGGCTCAAACAATTCTCCTGCCTCAGTCTCTTGAGTCGCTGGGATTACAGGTGTGAGCCACCACACCCAGCTTGTGTCCTTTTTCCTTAGAAAGGGAGAAGAGGACCAGTGTGAGGAAGATAGGTGGATCACATGGAGGAGACAGTGGGGCACAACTAACAAAGGCACGGTGCCCTCTGCACCCCACCTCTGCAGTGTCAGCAGTGGTACTAAAACAGAAGCCACACTGCACTAGGTGGTATAGGCCAGGAGCAACGCCTAGAAGACCAAAAACCCAACGCCATGGACAGAGACACACAAAGAGGCCACGGGGGCATGGCTGGAGGAGGAAGCAGGCCCAGCAGAACAGGGAAAGAGACACACCTCCGTAGGATCTTATTTTACTAAACCCACAAAGATCAGCCATGGAAAGTGCCAGGAGAGTTTCCGTGCCAAGTTAATCAGTAACTGGAAACTGGGCATCCTGAGACTCTAAGGGCTTACAGAGGTGGCCACAGGGATTCACAAGCTCTTCCCACAAAGTCAAATACCCAAAGGGGCACCTTTGACCTAGGAAGGGGACCAGGCTAACCCAAACATCTACTTTGCTTTGCTTTTGGCCTGAGTGGCATTGCCTGTCACGGGGACTTCTGTCACTCTGACTCTCACTGCCAAGCGCTCTGCACCATTAATCATTCTTCTATTTGGAAGTGGAATCTAACCATCATTTAACAAATGTAGCAAAGGATGAGTTTGCGTCCTTTGTAGGGACATGGACGCAGCTGGAAACCATCATTCTTAGCAAACTATCACAAGAAGAGAAAACCAAACACCGCATGTTCTCACTCATAGGTGGGAACTGAACAATGAGATCACTTGGACTTGGGAAGGGGAACATCACACACTGGGGCCCATCATGGGGAGGGGGGAGGAGGGAGGGATTGCATTGGGGAGTTATACATGATATAAATGATGAATTGATGGGTGCTGACGAGTTGATGGGTGCAGCACACCAACATGGCATAAGTATACATATGTAACAAACCTGCACGTTATGCACATGTACCCTAGCACTTAAAGTATAAAAAAAAAAAAAAAAAAAAAAAAACAAATGTAGCATGTTGGGTAGACAAAATCTTTCCAGTAATAGCAGATGTAGGGGAGGGAAAAGTATCTGCGGGGGTGAGCCCCTCAGCTGTCCAGCCTCCTCAGGCTACTGACAAGGGAGGAGCGGTCTGGAGGAGCACGCAGTCTGTTCAAGGTCCCCACACAGGGCCAGGCAAAGACTGCCATTGCTCAGACCGAAAGACTTCCTCCTCTGCCCCAAGGGAGGTCGCGGAAGAGCAGATGGAAGCTCTGCCACCAAAGCAGGCATGGGGCAAACCCTCTCCTACACAGCTGGCAGCTCGGTCCTGGCATGAGCGCTGCAGGGAGCAACCAAACCACACCTAAAGGACACAAACCACACAGCCCCACAGTCCCACTCCTGGGAGCTGATCTTGCAACTACGCCTGTCCCTTGTAGATGGGTACATTCCAAAGGCCCATCAGTGAGGGCTGCTTAAGTGACCTTAGGTGACCCAGGCACATCGCACAGCAGCCACGTATAGCCAGCTCAACACACGCTGACGTAGAGCCACTGTGGAGACGCTGTGCAGTAGAACAGCATGCCACCCCACTGGGGCTGGCAGAAACACATATGCTCATTACACCCAGGACACTCGACCAGATAGGCTGGGAAAAGAGGCTCGGTTTTCACCGTGTGTGCTTGCTTATCTGTGAAGTTTATACAAAAAATGAATAAAACACACGATTCCATTTCTAAATGAAATTCCAGAATAGGTAATGCCACAGAGACAGAATGCACATTGGTTGTTGCCAGGAGCTGGGGGAGATGGGGGGAAACGGGGAGCAATTGGGTTAGGGGTATGGGGTTTCCTTTTGGGTTGATGAAAACATTTTGGAACTAGACAGAGGTGTTCATTGTACAACACTGTGAATGTATTAATATTAAACAACACTGAATTGTTCACTTCAAAATGGTTAATTTACCTTATGCGAATTTCATCTCAATTAAAAATAAAAAATAAAAATAAATAAATAAAATAGGCTTCCAAATCTCTGCTTGGGAGACAGTTTGGCAATGCTGGTTAGACGCGTGAGCCCTGAGGCTGAACTAAACTGTCAAGCTCAAGCCCCAGCAGCACCCAATATGATCTGTGACACCGCCAGTAATTTAACCTCCCTGAGCTTCCATTTCCTCATCAGTAAAATGGGCATAATGGCAGAACCAGCTTCCGAGGATGCTGTGACCAGTCAATTCAATAGTCAGCACCAAGTGTTCAGTACAGTGTCCAGCACAGACCAGGCCTGCAGGGCCTCTGTGCTTGCTGTCTGCCCTGCCAAGAACACCATTTCCCTGGGAAAACACATGGTCCAGTCTCCTGCCTGCCTTTGCTCAAATGCATCTTCTTGGTGGGACATTCCCTGGTCACCCAATTTAAAACTGGAAATCTCTCTGCCACCCCCAGCCCCAGGGCTCCATTCCCTTTCTCTACCTTGATTCTCTCCCTAGTACTTGCTTATTTACTTCATTCACTCCCTGCCTCCTTCTACTACATTGTCTGCTCCAGGGAGGCAGAGGTTCCTGTCTGTCCTGTTCACTATGTATCCCCAAGATCTGGAACAGAGCATGGCCTCAAGATAGCTGCTCAATAAATTTTAATATATGCTGAATGGATGAGTAGCATTAGCTAATACCGATGCTCTGATGCACGGCATAAACTTGCATCCCAAGATAAATAAAACTGCTGTTTGTGTTGTCCAATGAGCTTGAAATTTACAACTAAACAAAAGTTTAAATTAAAAGACCCACAGTATTTCCAGCTAATTATTACTCCCAAACGTGGGAATGTGCTGAGGAGGAAAGAGTTCACAGTGAGATGGTGCCATGTGCTTTAAAAAATAAACCAGTAGGCCGGGCACAGTGGCTCACACCTGTAATCCCAGCACTTTGGGAGGCTGAGGCAAGAGGATCACTTGAGCCCAGGAGAACAGCCTGGGCAACCTAGAGAGGATGCCCCCACCTCCACGCCCCCTTCCTCCCCTGCTTCCTCCTAAGTAGTCCTAGCTACTCAGGAGGCTGAGGTAGGAAGATGCCTTGAGTCCAGGAGGTCTAGGCTGCACTGCACTCCAGCCTGGGCAACAAGGCAAGACCTTGTTTCAAAATAAATAAATAAATAAAAATAAAGTTAAAAAAAGCCGTAAACAGTTACCCTGACCTCAGCCTGCTGAGTATGGGGTGAGAACTGGCTCCCACGAGGTTCTCATGAGAGGCAAAACACAATGCTACCATAAGGTGCACACATCCAGCAGCCCAGTGCCTCAGACCCTGGTCCCTCAAAGGACCTTGGGACACTTGTTCGTTCACGGAGAACAAGGGTAGGCTGACAGCAGTAAGCCAACTGTCTTCCTCTCCCAGGGCCTTCCCTGTCCCTGCCCTCCATTTGGCAGAGCTGCTACCCCAGCAGAACGCAGGCTATGGGGAACACGTGAGCTCAATTATTCAAAGTTAAAAAATGAAAAACCCCTCCGATTCTCTACGAATAGGCTGTCTTTCTAGTTAGCTCTCCTATGAGACAGCTAATCATTACTCAACAGAAAGATACAGCTACCACTAAACCCTGTGCAAAGAAAATAAGTTGAAGCTAGCAGTCTCCAAGAGTTTGTGGTTTTAAAACAGAGAATAAAACAAAACTTGCAAGTTTGAGTAAAACCAGGAAGACACATTTTCCATCCTAGTTTGAGCCATGGCTGTGGTGCTACCTGGCTGTTGGCTGTTACCTGGGTGTGGGCTGGGTTAGGAGGCTCACGGTGCATGTAGCAGGGCTCAAATCTCACCACACAGCAGGGTCACAGCTTGCTGGGTCCCATCCCACAGTTTCTGATTCAGTAGGTCTGGGGTGGGGCCCAAGAATTTCCATTTCTAATCAGTTTCCAGGCAAAGGGATGCTCCTGATCCAGGGACTACACTTAACGACTGCTCTGGCCAGGCGCCGTGGCTTACGCCTGTAATCCCAGCACTTTGGGAGGCCGAGGTGGGCGGATCACGAGGTCAGGAGATTGAGAACATCCTGTCTAGCGCAGTGAAACCCCGTCTCTACTAAAATAAATAAATAAATACAAAAAATTAGCCAGGTATGGTGACACGTGCCTGCAGTCCCAGCTACTCAAGAGGCTGAGGCAGGAGAATTGCTTGAACCCAGGAGGCGGAGATTGCAGTGAGTCAAGATTGCGCCATTGCACTATAGCCTGGGCTACAGAACGAGACTCCATCTCAAAAAAAAAAAAAAAAAACAAATAAAACCACTGCTCTACAAGTCTTTCATGGTAGTGTTTGACCTGCCTCAACTGCACACAATTACCCACCTACACACAGACACACATACATGGCAGTCAAGAGCACCTGCCTCAAATCACTGGTCCCTCCAACAGCCAGAACAACCAGATCTGCCCAACCAACTACAGACTGAATGTTCAGGGGTACCTTCCCCCTAAGATAGCTGGTCTCATTCAAGTCCTGCATGAGCCTGTCACTGCAAGAGGCTCTAAAGTCACACCCAAAACCCTTGAAATCCAACGTCACAGCATTTCTCTTTTCTGAGAGCAGTCACGAGCAATCCCACCCTGCTGCACCCTTCACACATGGGTAACCCCAGCTGCAAGGTCCCCTTTCTGCCCCAGGATGCTTTCAAGTTTCTGAATCAGAAAAAGCAGCTGAAAGAGGAAGCCCAAAACAAAAAACAGAAAAATAAAAAAACAGGCCACTCAAGGAGAGGTAGCTACAGCCTATAGCATCCCTGGTAGGCAGCATGTTCACCAACCTCAAGAACCCTATCACCCCACCATAGGCAACTCCACCAGCCTCTCACTCACCAAAGTAATCGGCCTTCGGGTGAGCATCCATCTCTCGCTCCAGACGTTGGGTGAGGGCTTCTAATTTCAACTCAGCTGCAGAGGGTCTCAGCTCAGGACCCGGGACCAGGGGCTGGCAGGGCAGCCTCACCCTAGGGGAGCTCGGGCTCTCCAGGAGCACAGGTCCCAGGCTACCATCAGAAGACCAGCCCAGGGTACCCTCTTTACAAGACAACTCAGGCAGGGTGGACATCACTGGATGGACAAGACTGGTGGGGCTGAGCTTGGGACCAGTGCCAAGGTCTGTGCAGCCAGGCTTCGGCCCCAGCCCAGGGACCGCACCCGGCTGTGAACTGTCCAGGCCAGTTGGTGAGGATGACGGGGCAGAACTGGAAAGGTAAGATTTGGGCCCATCCTGGAACCAAGGTTGGGGGGCCACATTGGGTTTGGACATCACACCTGAAACCTCACCCCCCAGCCCCGAGTTTGATCTTGGAAGACCTCCTTGCCTGGGGCAGCTCAGGGCCAGGGGTGCTGACACAGAAGGGGTCCTGGGCTGAGCAGGCCCCAGAGCTGGTGCTCCGTTCTCCAAGTTTGGGGAAGGCAGGCCAGGGCTCACCCGCTGGGAGGAGGCAGTGGACCAAAGGCCTGTTGGCTTCTCGCTGCTGCGGCCACCAATGCCACTATCCTGACCACCCAGGCTACCCTCAGAAGATCTGCTGGAGCTCAGGGAGAGCTGTCGCTGGTTTAGGGGATGGTCCCCGCAGGGTTTGGGCAGTAGTGGGTCACTCCCCAGGGAGCTAGGCCACCCACTCCCTACACTCAGGCCGATGCTGGGGGACACTCCTGGTTTGTCACCCCACTTTGGGCTTGCCAAGGAGAGGTTGTCATAATAGTCTCCGTGAGTGAGGCAGGATGGATCCTCGCAGGGGCCTGGCTGGTGCAAAGCAGACATCTCAGAAGTCGCTGGGCTCTCCCTGGAACCACAGTCCTGGCTGCCATGCCTTGTGCCATGCAGGTATGGCCTGGATCTCTGCTCCTGCGGTGGGTACGGGGGCTGCCCAGCAGCGAAGGTGGTGACTGCCCCAGGCGGCCCTGACGAGGCAGCAAGAGGAGGCTTGGCAGCACCATCCACAGTCAGCCTGCTGCCCACACCAACTTCCCGACGGGTCTGTGGGCCCAGGCGGCCCCCTCCATTGACAGGGCCTCTGCTCCCCCTGGGCAGGGTCTCCTCCTGCAGGAGCTGCTGCTGGAGGTGGATTTTGGCCATCTTGGTGGCGAACACCCTGCGAGTTTCCTCAAACTCGGGGTTGTTGCCTGCACCCTTGTCCACTCGGAAGAGCCCATCCTTGGAGGCCTCATACATGTTCAGGTCCTCGATGAATTTACTGGCCTCCAGGCCCAGGTCGTCATACTTATCCATGCTGCAGACAGGTGTCCCAGCCTAGCCCAGGTGCCGTGTCTGTGTGTGTGTGTGTGTGTGTGTGTGTGTGTTGAGGGCAGCGGGGAGACGCTGGCGAAGGGTCGGGGCTCAAGTCCGACCCAGTACAGGTAAAGACTTCCACCTGCCTAGCGTGAAGGGCATGACCCCAGGACTTAGGAGTCCAGCTAAAGTTGAGACCTCAGCGACAGCTGGACCAAGTTGGCTTCCAACTCCCTTTCCCCCGGAGACCTCCTTGTTGGGGTAGCTGATGGCACTTCGCTGTCCCGGGCCTGCTCAGCGGAGTTCTTTTCTCCTCTTCAAATTATAAAAGGAAAAAGAAAACAGCAAAAAAGTAAAATCACATCCTCCTTAGGCAACCAAACGCGGAAACCCACAGCAAGGCAGCAGCCGACTGGGCCGGGTGAAGCTGAATCGGCCAGGAGGGCGCCGAGGCCGCGAGTCGGGCCGGAGCAAAGGCGCAGAGGCTGAGGCGCAGGTACGTCCCGGGCGCTGGGTCCTCCGCTGCTTCCCCGGAGCTGCGATCCCGGCCGGCGCCTGGCGGGAGCGCCGTCCGGGACGCACGGGCGGCCGATCAGCGGCAGGAAGTTCACGGCAGCTGGGGCTGGCGGCCCATTGTCCGATGGCGGTGGCGGATCGGCGCGCGCGGGCCGGAGGGCGGCGGGACGCGGAAGTGAGTGCGCCAGGAGCAGTCCCTGCTGCTCGCTCGCCGGCTCTGCACGTCCCGAGCCCGCGCGGGGGCGGAGGGGGCGGCCGAGGGGCGGGGACGGCGCGCGGGCGGGCGCCCAGGGTCAGGCCTGCACACGGCAGCGTGGCTGGGCCTCCCGCCCCTAGTCCTGGCTGGAGAACCCCGAGGGGTGCCCCGCAAATCCGTCCCACGCTCTAGCACTGGGACTGCACGGGAGTTCGCCGCCGCCACTGCCGCCCCCTGCGAATCCTGGACCGAATTGGGTGCTCCGACCTCCCTTCCAGTCTCGGGTCCTCAGCCCGGCCCCGCCCCTGGCAGCGCTGGGCGGGGTCCTCCGCTCGGAGACTGGCGGCCTGGGTAGCCTGCACGGGCCCAACACTGGCGCTGGGAGTTTGCGAGGAGTTTGGAGGATGCCATTCCTCGCTCCACTGCCTCAGTTTCCCCGGTGGAAAGCCAGCCTTGTGTGCCTTTCGAGGCCGCCACTGTCCAGGCTGTGCCCGCCGCCCGGCTTGCCCGAGGTGCACTATTGGAGAGGCGCACGGGCATGTCACCCGTGGCTGGCCCACCGTCCTCTTTGACAGATCGAGAGACTGAGGCAGAGAGGGGGAAATGCCCAGGATGTCAACGTAACCAGCAAAGCGTAGATGGAGCCCGGGTCCTCTGAAAGAGCGGAAAAGAAGAAAGTCTCGTTGTGCCCGCGGGCATTTCACGTCCTCAGTGCAGCAGTAAAAGTACGTGCCCTAGTAGGCTCGTTATTCATAGAGGGACCCATCTGCAAGTAGATCCGCGCGGCTCCAGGGACACCAGGCCTGACACCTTGGCGCCCCCGCATGGCCCGGGACTCCCTATACCACTCCCTATACCAGTTCCCAGGCGATCCTGGAGAGGTTTCATTTCCCACACTACAGCCATCGTGATCCTAAGGCAAATACTAGACCAGACACTTCTCTGCCTAAATCCTCAGCGCTTACCCCAAACTTAAATTGAAATCGGCCCCTTGCTGCAGCCTTCCGGGCCTGATCTGGGGATCTTCCCTCCCTCCCTGCACTCTAGCTGCAGGAGCTTCCTGGTGTCTGCCCAGAGCTTGCCCCTAAACTGAGTGGCTCATCTTTCCCATCCCTGCTGAAGTCACCTCCTCTTAGAGGCCTTCTCGGAGTGGTTCCTGTTGTTCTTTTTCAGCACCCTCTTTACTTCCTGCTCAGTTCTGGTAACTATTTATAATTATTTATTTGTTGGTTAACGTGCGTTTTTTTGTTTGGTTGGGGGTTAGGTTTCCCACTCCATTAGACCATATCTGTATGCCAAGTGCCTGGTATATATTAATAGTAGTACCTAATGGTCAAATAAGTGAATTAGTGAACCCCTATCTGCCAGAGTTGTGACAGAGAACAAATAAGACAATATATATGAATGTGCTTTATATTCTGTAAACCAGGGGTCCCCAATCCCTGGGTTACTATCCAGTACTGGTCTGTGGCCTGTTAGGAACTGAGTCGCACAGCAGGAGGTGGGAGGAGGCAAGCCAGCAAAACTGTATCTGTATTTACAGCCACTCCCCATCACTGGCATTACCGCCTGAGCTTCGCATGCTGAGGACTGCTGCGGTAAGCCCAAAGTGTGGTTAACAGACTCCATATCACCAGGGAGCTTGTTGAAAATGCAGAATCTTAGGCCCCACTGCCAACCTACTGAATCAGAATCTGCATTTTAATATTTCTGGGCGGTTTGTTTGCACAATAAAGTTTGAGAAGCACTGCTATAAAGCACTATACTAAAATGAAGTATTTTTTTTTTTTTTTTTTTTTTTTTTTTTTTTTTTTTTTTTTTTTTTTTGAGACGGAGTCTTGCTCTGTCGCCCAGGCTGGAGTGCAGTGGCCGGATCTCAGCTCACTGCAAGCTCCGCCTCCCAGGTTTACGCCATTCTCCTGCCTCAGCCTCCCGAGTAGCTGGGACTACAGGCGCCCGCCACCTCGCCCGGCTAGTTTTTTGTATTTTTTAGTAGAGACGGGGTTTCACCCTGTTAGCCAGGATGGTCTCGATCTCCTGACCTCGTGATCCGCCCGTCTCGGCCTCCCAAAGTGCTGGGATTACAGGCTTGAGCCACCGCGCCCGGCCTAAAATGAAGTATTTTTATTAACAAAATTTTTTTGGTTTTTTATTTACAAGTAATACATGTTTCTATAACAATTTTGAACAATACAGACATATAAAGTTTTAAAAGTTGCCCACCATCCCCTTTCTCAGAGGTAATCATAATTAAACACCCCTTAGGTATTGGGTAATACTTATTAATTACAAACTGGATTTAGGCTGGAGACCAGCCTGTCTAACAAAGCAAGACTCATCTCTACAAAAATTTTAAAAAATTAGCCAGGTGTTATGGTGCACACCTGTAGTCCTAGCTGCTGGGGAGATTGGGGTGGGAGGATCACTTGAGTCCAGAAATTCAAGGCTGCAGTGAGCTGTGATTGCGCCACTGCTCTCCAGCCTCGATGACAGAGTAAGACGATAAAACAACTGGATTTACTCATAAACCAAGTGATTTGCTTATGAAATTTCTAGAACAGTAGTTCTCAAAGTGTGGTCCTGAAGCAAACAACATTAGCATCTCCTGGAACTGGTCTAGACTAGTGCTCCCAAACTTGAACATGCACCAGAGTTCCTTGGGGAGCTTCTTAAAACACCAATTGCTGGACCCTACCCCCAGAGTTTCTGATTCTGCAGGTCTCAGATGGGGACTAAGAATGAGTGTCTCTAACAAGTTCCCAGGTAACACCACTGATGCTGCTGGTTCAGGGACCACACTTTGAGAAACACAAGTCTAGAGTCCTGATTCCATGCTTCCCTAGGCACTGTGTGGCAGTGGCCCTTGATATACATAGGGGTGCATTTTCTTTTGGAGTGGAAGACTGGCTCACTTTGCCTGACCTCCAAATATGGCGGCTATAGCTGACAAAGTGCTAGGAATATGTGGCCATCCCTGTGCAAAGTCCAGTAAGCTCAGAGCCAGCTTTCTGGGTTTTCAGTTTGGATAGTTGGGACCCTGGTGCAGGAGCCACAGACACCAACCAGGGCTCTTATATTTGTTTTATCTTTTCATCCTGTCTTGGCGATGGCAGCAGTGGTCCATCTGGAACAGCCATTGCCATGACGCTGGCTGCAATGGCGAGGTGTGACCAGGACTGCATGCTCCACGGAGCTGGTAGGAGCTAGGAACAGGCAGGAGCCCCACTCCCTTCTGAGTTGGTGGGGCAGGAGCCCTCCCTTCCCAGGCACAGCTGCAGCCACCCAGCTGTGGCTGCGGACGTGGGCATCCCTGTGTTCCCAGGGACCTAGAAAGCCATCCTACCCCCACAGGCTCAGAAGTGCCTGCTCCTCCTGCCTGGCCTCTCCTGGTGTCCACTCTGATTTTGGAGCAAAGTTGAAGCTGAGCCCAGGCACTGTCGCAACCCAGTTGGGGGTACATGCACTCAGGGCAGCAATGACATGCCAGTCCCCTGCTGCCTCGGCCCCCTTCAGACTTTAGGTGCCGATGAGCATGGGAGCTCCCTCCCAGGGTGGGGCTGAGGGCAGCTCGACGCGTACCTGCAGGCACCCCTCAGCATGAACAACCTGGGTGCCATGGGTGCCATGGACAGCAGGTCGATGGCAGCAGGAGGCAATCAGGCTCCTGGGTCAAATGGGATGGGTCCCCAGTGAAGCCCCACCTTCAAGCCAGGGACAGCCTGAAGCCCAGGGGCTGGGCTATCAGTCCTGTGGACCGGAGTGAGAACTAATGATTCTTTTTCTGGGCTTGCCTATGGCTGCCTGTGGACCAATCAGCACACACTTCCTCCCTTCTGAAGTCTGTAAAAAAAACAGACTCTGCCAGACTCAGGCAGACAATGGGATGACCTGCCTGCAGATAGGAGCTGCCCCCTCTGGGTCTCTCTGCTGAGGGCTGCAGAGATGTCAGGGTGACCTGCCTGTGGAAGGCAGCTACTCACTGTGGGTCTCCTCTCCACTGAGAGCTGGACACTCATCAGGACAACCTGCCTGCGGAAAGGACATACCCACTTAGCACTGTTCTGCCACTCAGTGAAGCTCCTTTCTGCCTTGCTAACCCTCCAGTTGTCTGCATACCTTATTCTTCATGGACGCGGGACAAGAACTTGGAGCCCGCTGGGCAAATGGTGGCACTAAAAGATCTGTAACACAAACAGGACTGAAACACACCCCTTGCTTGCCACGTTGTGGGCACCGAGAAGGAGAGAAGAGAGATGGAGAGAACAGAGAAGAAAGGAGAGAAGAGAGAAGGAGAGAAGAGCTGCAGCCCTTTGGGGAGCCCAGACCTAGGAGCGCCCCAGTTCAGGGCTATGATACCCTCTTTGGGGCTCTGTGGTTCCCGGTGTCTCCAAGCTTCCAGGTGTCACCGCATTCCCCAACACCAGCAGTGGAAGTTGCTTGTGGTACGCCTGGTCCAGCCACAGCCTCACCGGGAGCTGTGCCTGTGCTGGCACCTAGAGCTGCCTGTCCTCCCACAGCTGGTGTGCCCGGCTGTGTGCAGTGGCCAGACTCCATGCTTGCTTGCTCACACACCTCTCACTGCTCCATGGCTGGCTTACCCTTGGCAGGCATTGGATCCAGGCCAGTAGCACGAACTGAGCGCAGCCTGTCAGGCTAAGTGGGAGAAACAAGCCCAGTGGGCCTGAGCAAAACTCAGGCAAAGGCACCATTGGCCCCATTGGCCACAGAGGTTTCTGGCTAGAAAAACAACAACCCAAGTATCCTGTGACATTGGCACCTATGTGAGCCCACAATACTTGATGCCCTCCTGCCTCCCTGTATCTTGGCTTAGCTGAAGTGCTCAGCATTCCAGAAGCTTGTAGACATTACTCTCCACCCCAACTGCCATTCTAGAACAGTTGCACCATCTCCATCAACTAAACACAAACCTAAATCCACAATCCATGTATTTAAACTGGCCTGTCCTTTCTCAGTCAATGGAGCACCTTACACCATTACAAAATAGCTTATAAAGATGGCATCCCAGCCGAGCACAGTGGCTCCCTCTTGTAATCCCAGCACTTGTGAGGCCAAGGAGGGAGGAATGCTTGAGGCCAGGAGTTTGAGACCAGCCTGGGCAACAAGCATAGTGAGATCCCATCTCTACCAAAAAATAATTTTTAAAAAATTAGCCAGGCATGGTAGCACATGCCTATAGTATCGCACCAATGTCCTCCAGTCTGGATGAAAGAACAAGACCCTGTCTCAAAAAAAAAAAAAAAAAAGGAAAAAAAAAAAAAAGATGGTATCCCATGGGCATCAAACTGAATAATATACCACTGTGAAAGAGTACTTAGAAATGGCCGGGAAACAAGGCCGCGCGCCATGGCTCACGCCTGTAGTCCCAGCACTTTGGAAGGTCGAGGCGATCAAGACATTCCTGATCACGACGTCAGGAGATCAAGACCATCCTGGCTAACACGGTGAAACCCCGTCTTTACTAAAACTACGAAAAATTAGCTGGGCGTGGTGGTAGGCGCCTGTAGTCCCAGCTACTTGGGAGGCTGAGGCAGGAAGATGTCATGAACCTGGGAGGCGGAGCTTGCAGTGAGCCAAGATCACGTCGCTGCACTCCAGCCTGGGTGACAGAGCGAGACTCTGTCTCAAAAAAAAAAAAAACAAAAAGGCCAGGAGACTACTGATGTTTTATTGCTGCTGTTTAATACTTAAGAGGCAGAGGTCTTTCAAATTCTGTGCATGGCATTTAGAATTCCAGCGGTGGTTATTTAATATAGGCTGTTGCTTGGAAACAACTTTAATATCTCAAAAGAAGGTGTTTATATTTGCATAACAGTTGTTTAAGAAGCAAAATACTGAAGTGCTAAAAAATTTTATCAGTGGGTAGGCAGAGTGTAAATGTTTTTGTTTAAGTGTTTACCAATAATGTTTTATTTTGTTTTCTTGAATGAAAACATGTTTAATATTCTATTTTATTAGTGTCTTGGTCCATTGGGGCTGTTATAGCAGAATACCACAGACTAGGTGACTTATAAACAACAGAAATGTATTTATCACGGTTTGAGAGGCTGGGAAGTCCAAGATCAAGGCACCAGCAAATTCAGGGTATTAACCAAAAATAAAATCCTAAGGCCCCCCAACCATCTAAATGTACTTCCTCCTCAGCCAGGGCACTCTAAAATTTAACCTGAAAGTGAAGGTCAGACATGCCTCATTACATCTCTCTGGCATTAACATCAACCCAGACCTGAAGTCGGATGAGAAACATTTACAATCTATTCTGTTTGGTTTTGTTGTTGTTATTGTTGTTTTGTTTTGTTTTGTTTTGAGATGGAGTTTTGCTCTTGTTGCTCAGGCTGGAGTGCAATGGCATGATCTCAGCTCACTGCAACCTCTGCCTCCTGGGTTCAAGTAATTCTCCTGCCTCAGTCTCCCGAGTAGCTGGGATTACAGGCACACGTCACCAAGCCCGGCTAACTTTTTGTATTTTTAATAGAGACAGGGTTTCACCATGTTGGCCAGGCTGGTTTGGAACTCCTGACCTCAGGTGATCCACCCACCTCGGCCTCCCAAAGTGCTGGGATTATAGGCATAAGCCACTGCGCCCAGCCCAACAATCTATTCTCTCTGAAGCCTGCTACCTGGAGGCTTCATCTGCATGATGAAACTTTGGTCTCCACAATCTCTTATCACAACCTAGACATTTTTCATATTGATAACTCTTTCAACCAATTGTTGGTTAGAATTTTTTTTTTTTTTTTTTTTTTTTTTTTTTTTTTTTTTTGAGACGGAGTCTCACTCTGCCTCACAGGCTGGAGTGCAGTGGCCAGATCTCAGCTCACTGCAAGCTCCGCCTCCTGGGTTTACGCCATTCTCCTGCCTCAGCCTCCCGAGTAGCTGGGACTACAGGCTCCCGCCACGTCGCCCGGCTAGTTTTTTGTATTTTTTAGTAGAGACGGGGTTTCACCGTGTTAACCAGGATGGTCTCGATCTCCTGACCTCGTGATCCGCCCGTCTCGGCCTCCCAAAGTGCTGGGATCACAGGCTTGAGCCACCGCGCCCGGCCAGAAAAATTTTTAATCGACCTATAACCTGGAAGCCCCCACCCCCACGACCCCCCTCTTTGAGTTGTCCCACCTTTCTGGATGCAACCAATATGTATCTTAAATGTATTTGATTGATGTTATACATCTCCCTAAAATGTACAAAACCAAACTGCGCCCCAACCACCTTGTGCACGTGTTCTCAGGATCTCTTGAGAGCTGTGTCACAGGCCATGGTCGCTCGTATTTGGCTCAGAATAAATCTCCAAATATTTTACAGAGTTTGACTCTTTTTGTCAATGGGCGTTTGATGAGGACCTGCTCTCTGATTCATAGATGGTACCTTGTGCCTGTGTCCTCACATGGTAGAAGGGTGACCAAGCTCCCTCAGGCCTCTTTTTTAACAGCACTAATTCCATTCATAAGGGCTCTACCTCTCTGAGTCCCACCTTTTTTTTTTTTTTTTTTTTTTTGAGACAGAGTCTCGCTCTGTCCCAGGCTGGAGTGCAGTGGCGTGATCTCGGCTCACTGCAACCTCCCCCTCCCGGGTTCAAACGATTCCCCTGCCTCAGCCTCCCGAGTAGCTGGGACTATAGGTGCACGCCACCATGCCTGGCTAATTTTTTTGTATTTTTAGTAGAGATGGGGTTTCACTGTGTTGGCCAGGATGGTCTCGATCTCCTGACCTCGTGATCCGCCCGCCTCGACCTCCCAAAGTGCTGGGATTACAGGTGTGAGCCACTGCACCCGGCCCCAAAGTCCCACCTTCTAATACCATTACCTTGGACGGTAGTATTTCAACATATGAATGTTGGGGCAGTGGGCATAAACATTCAGTCCGTAGCAAGCTATAAAGCATGGAGCCCCTGCAAAGCAGTGATCATTCCTTCCCATGGCCCTGCCTGTGCAACAGGTACCATTTTCAACACCCAGCTTTCCTTTAGGAAAGCTTTAGGCTGAGGTAGGACAATTGTTCATGATACACAGATACAAAAACTGCCTGTCACAGGGACACACTCATGGAACGTGAGTTTTTTTACTTGACCTGCCCAGAATCTCAGTAACATCCGTCAGATCATGACTTTCCCTAGTGCAAACCCTCCAATGGCATCCTGAACCACACTTAGATCCTTTCCTTGGCCCTGTGTGATCTGGTCCCTTGCCGCCTCTGCCTCCGAATTTTCCACTATCCTTTCCTATTGCTCCATTCAGACACATGGACTTCTTTGCTGTTCCTTGCCCTTGCCCTTATCATGCATTCGTTCACTCACAGAACAAATGGTACTGAGCACCTGTAATGCCCTGGGCCGTTTCCCGGGTGCTGGGGATACTGCAGTGGACAAAACAGATGAACATCCCTGTCCTATTTGGACTTCCATTCTAGTACATTTGAGTGGGGAGGACGGACAATAAACAGAATAGATGCATGCCTTACAGTACAAATTAGAAAGGGATGGGAGCTATGGCAAAAAATGAAGCAGGGAAGAGGACATAGGGAGGGGTGCAATTTTAAACACAAGGGTCAGGGACAGTCCCACTGAGCAAGTGACACCTGAGCAGAGACCAGAAGAAGAATAAGTGCAAGGAGACATGTTGGAGACAGCTATCTACACAACTCTTTCTAGGAGTTTTGTTGGGTAAAGTGAATTAGAGGGAAAAGTGCCATGAAGAGAGGGTTTTTCAATTTGTTTAAAATGTGGGCCAGGCATGGTAGCTCATGCCTGTAATCCCAGCACTTTGGGAGGCCAAGCCACGCAGATCACTTGAGGCCAGGAGTTTGAGACCAACATGGTAAAACTCCATCTCTACTAAAAATACAAAAATTAGCTGGGCATAGTGGTGCACACCTGTAATCCCAGCCACTTGTGAGGCTGAGGCAGGAGAATCCCTTGAGCCTGGGAGGTGGAGGTTGCAGTGAACCGAGATTGTGCCACTGCACTCTAGCCTGGGTGACAGAACAAGACTCTACCTTCAAAAAAAAAAAAAAAAAAAAATAGGCCTAGCATGGTGGCTTATGCCTGTAATCCCAGCACTTTGGCGGGGCTGAGGCAGGTGGATCACCTGAGGTCAGGAGTTTGAGACCAATATGGTGAAACCCCATCTCTACTAAAAATACAAAAATTAGCCAGGCACAGTGGCGCACACCTTTAGTCCCAGCTACTCAGGAGGCTGAGACAGGAGAATTGCTTGAACCTGGGAGGCAGAGGTTGCAGTGAGCTGAGATCACACCACTGCACTCCAGTCTGGGCAACAGCAAGACCCCATCTCAAAAAAAAAAAAAAATTAAACATTAATTAATTAATTAATTAAAAATGTGGGAGATTGGCTGGGAGTGGTGGCCCACAACTGTAATCCCAGCACTTTGGGAGGCCAAGGTAGGAGGATCACTTGAGCCCAGGAGTTTGAGCCCAGTCGGGGCAACATGATGAAACCCTGTCTCTAGAGAAAATACAAATATTAACCAGGAATGGTGGTGTGCGCCTCTAGTCCCAGCTACCTGGGAAGCTAAGGTGGGAAGATTGCTTGAGCCTGGGAGTGGAGGCTGCAGTGAGCTGTGATCATGACACTGCCCTCCAGCCTGGGAGACAGAGCAAGACCCTGTCTCAAATAAATAAATAAATAGTAGGAGGTGGTAGGGTATATTTCAACACTGGTGGGAATGACCCGGTGAGACAGGGTCATGGGAGAGAAGCATTGCTAATGTAGAAGGGAGAGGAGAGAGTTTTCTTTGAGTAGCAGAGAGGGGATTGGACTTCAATGCATGTTTCATCCATAGTAACAGGAAGGAAGGTTTTGGGCAAGAATCAGGTAGGTAAGTACATGAGGTGTTGGAATCTTAGAATGATAACTCTTCTGATTGCTTTAATTTTCTTGGTGACACAAGCAAGTCAGGAAGACAATTGAGAGGGAGGCTGGCAAAGTTGCCATGGGAATTGGTTGTCTGGGGAGTGGGAGGATGAATGATCCAGGGAAGCATGAAGGCACCCCACCCCAAGATTCTGAGCATGGGTCTCAGTGAGGTCAGCCAATACAGTGGCATGTTTTTCTCTAGCCAGGGTTTAGCTGCACAGATGTGGGTATGGAGTAGGTGGAGAATTGGGTCTGACTAGGACTGGCTTTTGTCGAGTGAGTGCAGTATATCCGGAGTGGGCAAGGGGGTAGCCATTCCTCTGCCTCGAACCCACTGTCCCAGATATCCATGCAACTCCCTCCCTCACAACCCCCAGGTCTCTACTCAGCAGTCACCTCCTCAGGAAGTCCTTCCTAACACCCCTCTCTCTGTCCCTCTCCCTACATGACACACAGTGAACATCTGTTTCGTTCCTTGTTTGCTGTCTGTCACCTCACTAGGATGCAGACCCCACAAGGCCATGGATCTTTGACCATTTGGTTCAATGCTGTATCCTAGGAACCTAGAACAGTGCCTGGCACATGGTAGGGGCCCCTCAAAAGTGTGGTAAATGGATCACATCAGAAAAGGGAGCACTGGTGTGGTGTTGCCATCTGTAAGTAGAAGAAATTAATTGGGCTAAATGGTGACCCAGATTTGGAAAAACAAAGAAGAGAGGGCCAGGCGCAGTGGCTCATGCCTGTAATCCCAGCACTTTGGGAGGCCGAGGCAGGTGGATCACCTGAGCTCAGGAGTTTGAGACCAGCCTGACCAATATGATGAAACCCCATCTCTACTAAAAATACAAAAATTAGCCAGGCGTGGTGGCATGCACCTGTAATCCCAGCTACTTGGGAGGCTGAGACAGGAGAATTGCTTGAACCCAGGAGGTGGAGGTTGCAGTGAGCCGAGATTGCGCCATTGCACTCCAGCCTGGGCAACAAGAGTAAAACTCCACCTCATAAAACAAAAACAGAAACAAAGACAAAAACAAAGAAGAGAGGCTGTATTGTTACTCTTGTAACTTTGTATGTCTCTGCAAACCTTCTGTAGATCTTGTTTGAAAACTTTATACCAAATACTTAATCTTTTATCTATATCATATTTGATGAATATTAGTGATATATAACTTAATTAATAATATGACTACATATAGGCCAGGTGCGTTGGCTCACGCCTGTATCTCAGCATTTTGAGAGGCCAAGATGGGTGGATCACTTGAGGTCAGGGGTTTGAGACCAGCCTGGCCAACATGGTGAAATTCTGTCTCTACTAAAAATACAAAAATTAGGTGGGCGTGGTAGTGGGCGCCTGCAATCCCAGCTACTTGGGAGGCTGAGGCAGGAGAATTGCTTGAACCGGGGAGGCAGAGGTTGCAGTGAGCTGAGATCACGCCACTGCACTCTACGCTGGGTGACAGAGTGAGATAACATCTCAAAAAAAAAAAAAAAAAAGAGTATGACTACATATATACGTGTGTGTGTGTCTGAGTGTATAAAAGATACTTGACTTTAGAATATCTGTTTACAGCCGAGCGCAGTGGCTCATACCTGTAATCCTAACACTTTGGGAGGTCAAGGTGGAAGGATTGCTTGAGCCCAGGAGTTTGAGACCAGCCTAGGAAACATAGTGAGACCCTATCTCTACAAAAAAAAAAAAAAAAATTAACCAGGCATGGTGTTGCATACCTGTGGTCCCAGCTACTTGGCAAGCTGAGGTAGGAAGATCACTTGAGCCTGGGAGATCAAGGCTGCAGCACGCCACTGCACTCCAGCCTGGGTAATAAAGCAAGACTCTGTCTAAAAAAAAAAAAAAAAAAAAAAATTTGTTTGCATGCATATGTATATGTTTTTCATATAGATCTATATAAAGAATTGTTGGCCAAAGGGCATTTGAAAAGCCCTAGTCTAATAGACTGTAGGCAGTAAATGGAGCTCAGGCAGCCTATGAATTACCAAGGGGCCCAAGAGGCAAAGGCCGCCTGTCTTGGGACAGAGCCCTGCTTATTTTGCAGTAAACTGAAAGGGCCCCTCTGTCGCTTTTGCTTGGCTATAGGAAATGTCTCTGCACACAATGCTGTGTGTGTCTCAAAACTGGAGGGCTACTTCAGGGAGGGCTCTGAAAAGAATCTTTATATTTCAGCTGAGCACATGGACGAAGAATTAAGAATTAAGGTTCCTTTGGGCTCTTTCCATTCCACTGATGGCCCAGAGCAGGCCAGGGAAACACTGGCCCCTCTAAATCTGTTTCCTGAACAGATTGGTCTTCTCTGGCCCAAGGTCCACTGTGGAATTGCCCCATGAATGAAGAGAAGCAGCTGCAATGGAGGCCCTTTCCTGGTGCTTGCAATGACCCTTTGTCCCATGATTTTTACCCTGGAAAGGTGCCGAGGCCAGACCCAGATATTAGGACCGTGACCTTGTCCTGCGTGTGTGGCCTCTGCCAGGCTGCTGGAGCCCACTGTCTTTGCCAGCCTCAGTTCTGCACCCCAGCCCTTTGGCTGTGCAAGCAGACCCAGCTGGAGGCATGTGCCTAGCCACAGGCTCCCCATACACCCTTAGGGGAGGGAGGTTTCCCGCTGGCCCTGGCCCAACCCCTCCCAGGGCCATCTGCTCAGAGAGCAGCAAAAGATGTTTAACAGTACAATGAACTGTAGTGCTGATTTCTGAATTGGCCCTAGTCTCTGGATTACTCTTTTAAAAAATAAAACATGCATATGGGTTAAAATTCAAAAGGTACAACTGAACATACAGTGAAAAGAAGGTATCCTCACACTCCTATGCCCCAATGTCTCCTCCAAAGCCAACTACATTACCGAAAGTCACATTACCAAATTACCTGGGCATGTACATTTCTTTTTTGGTTTTGTTTTTTTAAAACACAGGAAGTAAATACACTGCCTCTTGCTTTTTGCACTTAACAATATTCTTGGAAATCTTTTCACATCATTTCACATGCAGCCACCTTGTTCTTTCTTAGGGCTAATATTTCTTTCTTTGAGTGAGTCATGGATTTTTTAACCCATCTCCTATTCACAGACATCTAGGCTGCTTCTATGCTTTTGCTGCTACATTTACCATATCAAGGGATGACTTATAAACCATTTCATACCTGTGCAAGCATAGCTGTAGAGTAGACATCCATGAGTTAGGCATATTCTTGAGAACTCCACAGTGCTGCTGGAATGACTTGAATTTCTTCATAGACACCAAGGAGGTCTGCCTGGCTCTCTGCTGATTGTCATCTAGCTGTGGTCAGTGTGAGAACCCTTTATTATTTATAACAAGATCAACAAGGACCACTAACACATCATAGCATCTACTCTGTACCCAGCATCATTTTATATCCTCTACATGTATTACACTGTTAAATCTTCCCAACAACCCAAGAGATAGGTTCTGTTATCTACTCCTTTACACAGATGAGGAAATAGGCATAAGGGAGATAAAGAACTTGCCTAAAATTCCACAGCTAGAAAAAAAAAATTCCACAGCTAGTAAGCAGAGGATCTGGGATTTGAACCCAGGCAGCCTGGCTCTAAACCATACCACCTCTCGTAACAAAATAATCAGAGTGAATGCTTGGCTATTGAAGCTCCCAGAACTGCTTCCAGAGTGTATCTATCAGTGAATGTTTGCCTGCCAAGCCTGAATAGGGGGGCCATGTCTTCTGTTACCAACACTACTGTGGGTCCAGGAGGAGCCCAGACTAGACTGTAAGCTCTGTGAGGGTAAGGATCAGGTGTGTCTTGCTCACCCTGGTATCTGTACAGTACTTAATTAATTAATGTGAATGAATGAATGAATGAATGAATGAATGCATATTGTACTGGACAATAATAATGCTAATAATAGTTGACATTTGCTAAGCACTGGCTAAGAGTTTGCATTCTTGTCCTTAATCCTCATAACAGCTCTCCTAAATAAATTCCATTATCCCATTTTACAAATAGAGAAATGGAGTTTCAGAGAGTTTAAGTAGATTGCCTAATGGCACATAGCTGGTAAATAGAGGAGTAAGGATTTAATCCCTGAATGTCTGCTCTCTGTACTGAGTGATGTCTGAGGTCCTATCTGCACCTAAGTTTTCAAATCCATGAATTTCCCACCTATGAATTGACCTCCATTGGGTGCAGGCTAAAGGTAATAGCCACCTGCCATTTTTTTTTAACTTTTGATAGAAGTATGATATATGGAAAGAGTATAACATGATGGATTTTCATTAACTGAATACCTGTGTGCAACCTGAACCCAGATCAAGAAATAGCACCTGACCAGCACCGTAGAAGCCCCCTGTGTCCTAAGCTAACCACCACCTTCCCAACGGTAAATACTATCCTGACTTCCAAAAGCATATATAAGTTTTGACTAGCTCTGTTTTTCATATAAATAGACTCACACAGTATATATTATTATTACTGTATATATATATTATTTTGAGTCCAGTTTATTTTGTTCAACATTATGTTTGTGAGAATCATTCACATTGTTGTGTGTCATTGCAGTGTGTGCATTTTTATGGCTGTATAATATTCCATTGTGTGATGTACCATGCTTCAGCTATTCTGTTGTAACAGGCATTTGGATAGTTCTCATTTGGGGGCTATTTTGAATAGTCCTGCTGTGAATATGCTATAGGGCAGGGCTGTTGGTGAACTAATGTAGGCATTTCTATCAGGTTTATCAATGAGAATGGAATTGCTGGGTCATAGCGTACTGGTAGATCCTAGTAATAGATCCTGCTAACCAGGGCTCTAAAGTGGTTGTACAGTTGCTATCAGCAAAGGAGAGTTCTTGCTCTCCCACATCCTCATCAATACTTGATTTTACCATTCTTTTCATTTTACCATTCTGGTTGGTGTGAGGAGGTATCTCATTGTGGTTTAATCTGATTTCTCTGATGATAAGTAAAATTGAGCACTCCAAATCCCTTTATATAAGAAGGTCAGAAAACAAAGCCATTGCAGAACTACTGATGTTTTTTTTTTTTTTCTTTCTGAGAAGTCACTGAAATAAACCTCCCATTCTGTTTTCAGGATGATGTAATGAGACCTACCTCTTTCTTGAGATCCAGTGAGTAAAATCCTGAGCTCAGACTGAACTGGTTCAGGGCCAACACTCAGTCCCCTTCATTCTCCTTCCCCTCTCTCCCTCTTATAAATGAGTCAGGACCCCCCAGATAGCAATAAAACATGACAAAGAAGACTTGTGTCCCCATAATCTTTGTCAGATATTTGCATTTCATCAAACCAGTATATCTATCAAGGCCATGTACACACAGACCCAGCCTAGCAGAGCATTTGCTAATCCAGCTTTGTCACTTAGACTTAAATATGCCCCAGATCAACCATATCACTGAATCAGATGGAGCTACAAAGTTTTCTTCTCTGACAGCAAAACCACAGAGGAGTTGGCTATACAAGATTTTTCCCCAAGTGATCTGTTCTTTGAGCAGTTGTCTTGATCCATCAAAAACAAAACAAAGACCTTTGAAGCAACTGTCATTTAGATGTGCCAAGAAGGATGTCTTAGTCTGTTTGTGTTGCAATAACAGAATACCACAGGCTGGGTAAGTTTTTAAAGAAATGTATCTCTTACAGTTCTGGAGGTTAGGAAGTCCAAAGTCAAGGAGTCAGCATCTGGCAGAACCTTCTTGCTGCATCATCCTCTGGTGGAAGGTGAGAGCCAGGAGAGCACATGCAAGAAAGAGAGCAGGGAAGGGGGCCTAACTCATCTTTTTACCAGAAACCCAATCCCACAATTACTAACCCACTCTCGCAATGACGGCATTAATCCATTCATGAGGACAGAGCCCACATGACCTAATCGCCTCTTAAAGATCCTGCCTGAACTTTGCAGGACACATTCAAACCCTAGCAATGAACAATTGGAATCAGTATCAAGAGGGCATAAGTATGGCAGTTCCAGAACCTGGAATTATGAATGAGAGGCAAAGGATAGAACAGAACAACCACAGCCACCACACTGTGCTTGGTGCTTTACAAGATCTTCAGTTGGGCAGTCATCATTGACAGCCCTGCACATTAGAGGCCATCCTCATTTTGCAGAAACGGAAGCTCAATGAGGTCATGGCACTGACCTAAGGTAGCACAGCCTATTGGTGGGGGAGCTGGAAGGCAGACCCAACTCCTTCCAGCACGAAAGACCCTGTTGTTCCCCTTGGCCCTCTAACAACTCCCAGAAGGTGGCCTCAGGAGCTGACTCATAGGGAGCTAAACACCTGATCCCACCTTTGGGACTGGCATGTGGAGACAGGAGGTTGCCACTGTAAACCCTACCAAAGAAGCACTGACTACAAAGCCAGGTGACACCAAGTGTTGCGGAGGATGTGGAAAAAGGAAGGCTCTCCTCCCTCGCAGAACACTTTGGAAATAGTCATCTTGTAGAGCATGCACATGGACCTCACCCAGCTCTTCCACTCCTGCAGCTATCCCCAGGGAAACTCATGCCTTCAGAGACAGGTACAGAATTTTCATAGTAGTACTATGAGTGATAGCAGAATCCTGAAATAACCCCAAAGCTTGCTGATGGTGGAATTATAATAATTATAGTTATAGTTATACATATATAGTTATATATACTAGTTATATAGTTTATTTGACTCATGGTTTGAGGATGGCCAGCTAGGAGCATAGATTCAAGTTGCCCTGAATATACACTCTGATTACCAGCAGTTACAGTTAGGTTTTTAAGGAAAAAAGAAGAGGCCATTCCTAAGATGTTTATCAAGAATTTGTATTAAGATAACATAAGCTATTGATTGACTACACATTGTTATTGGTATCACAAATTCCCTTCCTCCCCTCCCTGAAATCTATTTATCTATCTCAGAAAATAAGGAGTGAGGAATGCAACCACACATGTATGAGCTTTTTCACAAGATAATGCCTGCCTGTCGGCTCATTCAGATTCTGAAGAGAATCATTTATAATCTAATTTCTGTCCACTCATTCTCCCTAATCATCATTTGCATGTCCCCATGTGGGAAATTGACTGCATTCCCCATCTACTCCATCCCCTTTGAATAAGGGTATATAAGCTTCTGTATCCCATTGGGTTACTGGGTAATCATCCTCCTGTGGTGCCCCTAGTTATACGTGTTAAAATACATTTTGTTTATTCTCCTATTAATCTGCCTTTTGTCAGTTGATTTTTCAGTGACCCTTCAGAGGAGAAGGGGAACTTTGCCCTTGACCCTTATACATGGTTTATGGGAGTGGTACACTATGATTTGTGAAATTAGTCCCTACTGTTAGTTGGTTTCCAATTTTTGGTTACAATCAACAGTGATGTTTGTAAGTCTTAGCACAATATGCTGTTACTTTATCCCTTGGGAAAATCCTACAGGAACAATGTTGAGTCTGCAGATATGTGCCTCAACTTTAAGACTTTTGATACTATTGACAAAAACACCTGAATCCTGGGAATAGTGAGCTTTGGTCAGAGGACAAGAAAATCCTGGTCATTGAAACACCTAACCCCTATAATGTTTTTATCTCTTTCGTCTTCAGAACACTGTGAGCATTACTAGCCCCATTTTACATATGAACTCAGTGAGTCTCAGAGAGATTAAGTGGTGTAATCACCCAGTGGGTTCTTCCTGCCTGTTGCACAAATGAAACTAGCTCACCGAGACCATGGTATTGCAATAAAGAAAGAGTTTAATTAATGTGAGGTCAGTCACACAAGAGGACTGGAGTTATCACTCAAATCAGTGTCCCTGAAGGCTTGGAGGTTAGGATTTTTGAAGGATAGTTTGATGGGCAGTGGTCTGGGAAATGGGTGCTGCTGATTGGTTGGGGATGCAATCATAGGGGTGTGGAAAATGGCCATCGTGGGCTGAGTCCACCTCTGGGTGGGGGCGGGCCACAGGACTAGCTAAGTCATGAGTCTGTGTTGGGTCAGTTGGTTGCCACAACGCAAAGGTCTGAAAAACATCTCAAAAGACCAACCTTAGGTTCTACAATAGTGGTGTTATCTATAGGAGCATTTGGAGAAGTTACAAGTCTTGCTAAGAGTGATGGCTCGTGATTACAATCCCAAGTGGGAGGGCAACATAGGAAGACCCCATCTCTCTCTCTCTCTTTTTTTTTTTTTTTGAGACATAATTTCACTGTTGTCACCAGGCTGGAGTGCAATAGTGTAATCTTGGCTCACTGCAACCTCCGCCTCCCGGGTTCAAGCAATTTTCCTGCCTCGGCCTCCAAACTAACTGGGATTACAGGTGCCTGCTACCATACCCGGCTAATTTTTGTATTCTTAGTAGAGATGGGGTTTCACCATGTTGGCCAGGCTGGTCTCGAACTCCTGAGCTCAGATGATCCACCTGCCTCAGCCTCCCAAAGTGCTGGGATTACAGGTGTGAGCCACTGTGCCCGGCCAACAAAAATTTTTTTAAATTAGGTGGATGTGGTGATGTGCAGCTATGGTCCCAGCTACTCAGGAGACTAAGGTGGGAGAATTGCTTGAGCTTGGGAGGTCAAGGCTGCGGTGAGCTGTGATTACACCACTGCACCCCAGCATGGGTGACAGAGTGAGACTCTGCCTCAAAAAATAAATAAATTAAATAAATAAATAAAATAAAAATCATGTAACCTCTGGCCACATGGCTTCTGAGCAGTAAAGGATTATAGAAACCATGCCTACATTTTAGCAGAATTCAGGCCCTTCCCAGAATCCTAATTTTGTGGCCTTTCACTCGTCTTACAAAGGTGATTGCAGCCCCCAAACAAAGAGGGGTGTCAGTTTTAGGGAGGGACAATTATCATCCTTGCTTCAGAGTTAAACTATAAACAAAATGCCTCCTATAATCAGCTTGGCCTACACCCGGGAGTGAGCAGCATGCCCAGGGTCATGCTGGATCTGAGCTTGAATTCACACTCAAATCTGTCTGCTTCCAAACAGGTCAGACTAGAGGGGATTTTTTTTTTTTTTTTTTTTCCATAAAGAGGTAGCTCCTGGCCAGGAGCGGTGGCTCACACCTGTAATCCCAGCACTTTGGGAGGCTGAGGCAGGTGGATGACTTGAGGCCAGCAGTTTGAGACCAGCCTGGCCAATATGGTAAAAACCCATCTCTACTAGAAATACTAAAAAATTGAGCCAAGCCTAGTGGCACGCACCCGTAGTCCCAGCTGCTTGGGAGGCTGAGCCACAAGACTCGCTTGAACCGGGGAGGCAGAGGTTGCAGTGAGTCGAGATCATGTCACTGCACTCCAGCCTGGGGAACAGAGCAAGACTCTGTCTCAAAAAAAAAAAAAAAAAAAGCGTTAGCTCCCACTATTTAACTATCAATAGGCTGAGTCTTTAAATACTTCCTTTCTATATTATTTATTATTCTTTTGCTTGCAAATGACAGGAGCCCCTGTCAACCTAGCTTAAGGAAAATGGAAGCTGTTGACAAGTTATGGGCACATGTCACGGTGCACAGGCCAGAAGAGCAGCTGGCACAGGTGTGTGAAGGAAGGTGCTCAGTTGGAGTGTCCCCCAATCCCCGCCACTTTCTCCTCTGCTCATCACAGATGTGCTGCTGGCTTCCCTGGCCATGGTGACCATCTTGAACTCCTATCCCCTATTAGAGTCTGGGCTCTCCAAGGATGACTGACTCTCCTTTTTCTGTCCCAAATCCAAATTTCTGGGGAGAAACTCTGGCCCAGCTTGAGCCAGGCGATGACTCCCAGCTCAGCACCATTGCCAGGGTGTGGGTTGCCCTGTATTAAAGCAGATATTCCAAACACTTAAGTAGTCACCACAGCCAGGGAGGGGGAATGCCATGACTCCCAAAATTTTCTCTAGAAGGGGGAGAACAGGATCTTCCATTGCCCCTCTCAGCTCACAGAAATCGTTTTGAGGGAGAGAAGCACATGTTCTAGAATTTGGTCAGAGAATTGTGTCAGTGCCAGAGAACAAGTGTCCTTTAACTGCTCAGCCAATTCTTTATGTTGCTAATAGGGCGGCCCATGAGCAGATGCACTTCAGCCTAGGAAAACAATCACATTCTTGGTTATAAGCAGCCTTCCCCCACCACAGACACACTCTTGTGGTCTAGAAGGAGGAGACTGAGAAAAGGGGGAGCTAACAGGTCTGCAAAAATAGTCACGAGAATTTTCAGGGAGCCTGTTAAGGGGGTATCATTTGAAGGAGATCTGAAGGTTGAGAAATACCATCGTCTCAGGTGGGGAGGGGCATTCCTGCAGAGGAATGTAGGCAAGCAGGGTCTGAGTGGCTGAAGCGGGAAGGGCACTGGTTTGGGGGATGCTGAGCTGGGTAGGGGCTGGGGGAGTTGGGGTCTCACAGCCCATTACTGGGTTTGCTCATGGGGATTGGTAAGAAAGTGTGATATAACCTGCACTAAGCTCTGAAAAGACGACCACAGCTGCCGTGTTAAGAATGGACTTAGGGATAGGGTTGGCTGCCAATGGGAGAAGATGGGTGTTATACCTTTTTGCTTGTTTTTTGGAGACAGAGTCTCACTCTGTCACCCAGGTTGGAGTGCAGTGCTGCGATCTCGGCTCACTGCAACCTCCACCTCCCAGGCTCAAGTGATTCTCATGCCTCAGCCTCCGAAGTAGCTGAGATTACAGGCATGTGCTGCCACACCTGGCTAATTTTTTATATTTTTAGTAGAGATGGTGTTTTTTTATGTTGGCCAAGTTGGTCTCGAACTCCTGGCCTCAAGCAATCTGCCAGCCTCAGCCTCCCAAAGTGTTGGGATTACAGGCATGAGCCACTGTGCCTGGCCATGATGTCTTTTTTCTGACACCAAATTTGTGGTTTCTCCACACCAAGCAATTCTCAAATTCTCTGACACCATCTGGGTGTTGTCAACTGAAAAATCATGAAATCTATACATTTTGAGAGGAGACTTTATTTCTGATAGAGGGTTACAGCCTGCAGGCTGGCCATTCCCAGGCTGGGAAGCAAAGCTGCTGGTAGATCCCAAAAGGCGGGCACTTTGAAGGAGAACGGGTTGAAACAGGGGTTTATGCCAAATGGTTGGCCAAGTACACACATTCAACAGGTTATAGGAGGGGCTATGAATATGCATGAAGGGGGTCCTGATGCATGCGTGTTGAACAAACATGCCTGTAACATATAACCAAGGTTCACTTTGGGGTGGAGACTTCACATTTAAATGCATTACAATTAAGCCCTGTACGTCAGAAGGTGAGGAAGAGACATGAAGTCACCCCAGTGTGCAGCCTCTGTCAAACCCGGTCAGAACTAGTCCATGGTCATTGGTCTCTTATTAGGAAAAATGTATAGAAATCAGTCTCCTGTCCTATCAAGGCTGTAGTATGGCTTGTAGAATGGGGAATCAGCCAGCCAGAGTCTGTGGGATGAACTGCAATTGTTTCAGTATTGCTTATCTCAAGGCCATTGCTTGTTTAGGGGTTAGAGAAAAAGGAAAACCTTGTGGCAGTTGGAACATAGTTTATTCTTTAAGTGTAGGGTGTGTGATCTCACCCTTGCCTGGAGCACCCTTAGGTCTTGTTTGTAATTTGGTATCTTATTGCCACAAAGAGTCTGTTCTGTTAGTCTTAGGACCTCTGTTTTCACATTAATGCTGGTCAGTTGTGTCTAAAGTGTGAAAGGGAGGGAGTATACTGAGGTGAGTTTGATCTCCTGTCCTGTCATGGCTGAGAACTCAGTTTTTAAGGTTTCCCTGGAGTTCCCTTGGCCAAGAGAAGGTCTATTCAGTTAGGTAGGGGGTTTAGGGTTTTCTTTTTAGTTCTCACTCTCCAAACAATTCAATTCACTTCTGACACTATCCGGAGTTAGCACAGATGCCGGGCTAAGGGCTCAGTCCCACAAGATTGCCCCACTTCCGACTCAGCCAAAAAGTCCCAGGTCCCAGTCTACCTGTACCTCTGTCCAACTTGGCTACCAATTTGAGCGTTCCCATGACCCCCTCCTCAGGTTCAGTACTTGGCTAGAATGACTCACAGAACGGAGGCAAATGCTTTACTTACATTGACCAGTTTATTATAAAGGATCCAACCAGGAATAGCCAGATGGAAGAAATGCACAGGGCAAGGTGTTATTAGTCTGTTTTCATGCTGCTGATAAAGACATACCCAAGACTGGGTAATTTATAAAGAAGAAGAGATTTAATGAATTCACAGTTCCACATGGCTGTGGAGGCCTCACAATCACACGTGAAAGTGAAAGGCACGTCTTATATGGTGGCAGACAAGACAGAATGAGAGCCAAGCAAAAGGGCTTTCCCTTTATAAAACCATCAGATCTTCTGAGACTTATTCACTACCATGAGAACAGTATGGGGGAAGCTGCCCCATGATTCAATTATCTCCCACCAGGTCCCTCCCACAACATGTGGGAATTACAGGAACTACAATTCAAGATGAGATTTGGGTGGGGACACAGCCAAACCATATCACAAGGTGTGGGGGTGGGTAGCGCAGAGCTTCCATGCCCTCTCCAGGCACACTGCCCTTCCAGCATATGGACATGGTCACCAACCTAAAAGTTCTGTGAATCCCAGTCTTTAGGGCTTTTTATGGAGGTTTCATTATTGCAGGCGTGATTGATCAAATTCCTGAACATTGGTCATTGAACTCAATATTCAGAACCTCTTCCATGTAGGTCAGGGGCTGGGGTGACAGTTCCAACACTTTAATCACTCCTGTCTTTCTGGCACCAGCCCCCAACCTGAAGCTATCTAGGCACCCGCTTCCTTGCAGGAGTCATTTCATTAGCATAAACTCAAGTAGGGTTAAAAGGGGCTTGTTATAAATAACAAAACACAGTCCTATTATTAGCAGCTGGGAATCCATACAGATCAGCAGCAACCTCAATTCTTGCCTCCTCAGAAGAAAGAATTTGATGGAGGAGCATAAGGCAGAGTGAGAGACTGAGGCAAGTTTTAGAGTAAGAGTGAAAGTTTATTAAAAAGTTTTAGAGTAAGAATGAAAGGAAGTACAGTACACTTGGAAGAGGACCAAGCAGGCAACTTGAGAGAGTCAGATATGTGGTTTGACCTTTGACTTGGGGTCTTATAGGTTGGCGTGCTTCCAGGGTTGCATTACTTCTCCCCCAGCTCTTCCCTTGGGGTGGGCTACACAAATGTGCAGTGGCCTGCCGGCACTTGGGAGGGGCCACATGCGCAATGTGTTTACTGAAGTTGTGTACATGCTCATTTTTCCCTTACCAGTCGAGTGTGCATAGAGGAAGGTCATATACCAGTTAAACTCTGCCATTTTGCCTCTTAGTGCACATGCTTAAGCCTACTTGCCCAGTTCCTGAGATCTTATTGGGAAGCTGCTGATCACCAGCTTCAGATGTTTTCTATCTACCGGGAGACAGCCTTTCCCTGCTGCTGGCTGTGACCAATTATTATTTCAGAGAGATAGTTTAACAACGTCCTGACCATCACCTGATGATTGCCTGACATTCCTGTTGCCAGGGAGCCCTCTCCTGTCCTGCTCATATCTGGCTAACTATCTAACACGATCACAGGAAATTCCAGAGGGTTTTGGAGCTCTGGGAGCTGTGTGCCAGAAATCTGGGGCAAAGGTGAAATACATATTTGCTATTATACCACACCCGAGGTGTTCAGAAAGGCAGTTGTAGCACAGGTGAGGTGATAGGGGCTGATGTCAGGGAGGTGACACTGGAACCAGAAAGCAGCGGAGGGACTCACGAACTCAAGAGAGCTCTGGGTGGTGGAGCAGACTAAGATTGTGGGTAGAGATATAGGAAATGATATAGAAAAGGAGAGAATTCCTAAGTTTCTGGTTTGAGCATCTGGGAGAGTTGAGTGAGAGATGGCCATTTACTGAAATGGGACAGATTTGGGGAGAAACATGTTCGAGAGAAAATAAAAAGTGGAGAGGTGAAGAAGCCCACTGAGTGGTCTGAAGGTCAGCGTAACCTCCCCGCATGTTCTTCTTGCCTGCTGCCCAGGTAGGACTGATTAATCAAGACAGAGATTGCAATAGATAAAGAGTTTAATACACATAGAGCCGGCTAAATGGGAAGCCAGAGTTGTATTAATACTCAAATCAGCCTCCCTGAAAATTCAGAGGCTAGGGCTTTTTAAGATAGTTTGGTGGGCAGGGGACTATGGAATGAGGAATGCTGATTGGTTGGGTCAGGATGAAATCATAGTGGGTTGAAATAGGCTCTTCTTGCTGTCTTCTATTGCTGAGTGGATTGCAGAACTAGTTGAGCCAGATTACCTGTCTGGGTGGTGTCAGCTGGTCCATCAGAACATAGGATCTGAAAAATACCTCAAATACCAATCTTAGGTTATATAACAGTAATATTATCTACAGGAGCAATTGGGGAGGTTAGTGATCTTGTGGCCTCTGGCTGCATGACTCCTGGGCCATACTTTCTAATCATATTGTAGCAAGACAAGCCACAGAAAAAACCCCTCAGACACCGAGTTAAAGAAGGAAGGGCTGGCCGGGCGCGGTGGCTCAAGCCTGTAATCCCAGCACTTTGGGAGGCTGAGACGGGCGGATCACAAGGTCAGGAGATCGAGACCATCCTGGCTAACACGGTGAAACCCCGTCTCTACTAAAAATACAAAAAACTAGCCGGGCGAGGTGGTGGGCGCCTGTAGTCCCAGCTACTAGGGAGGCTGAGGCAGGAGAATGGCGTGAACCCGGGAGGCGGAGCTTGCAGTGAGCTGAGAACCGGCCACTGCACTCCAGCCTGGGTGACAGAGCAAGACTCCGTCTCAAAAAAAAAAAAAGAAGGAAGGGCTTTATTCGGCCGGGAGCTTTGGCAAGACTCACATCTCCAACAACCGAGCTCCCCGAATGAGCAATTCCTGTCTCTCTTAAGGGCTTACAACTCTAAGGGGGTCTGTGTGAGAGGGCTGTGATTGATTGAGCAGGCAGGGGGTACACGACTGGGGGCTGCATGCACCAGTAATTAGGATGGAACAGAACAGGACAGGACAGGACAGGGATTTTCACAGTGCTTTTCCATACAATGTCTGTAATCTGTAGATAACATCACCAATTAGGTCAGGGGTCAATCTTGAACTACCAGGCCTAGGATGTGGTGCTGGGCTGTCTGCTTGTGCATTTCATTTCTGCCTTTTAGTTTTTACTTCTTTCTTTGGAGGCAGAAATTGGGCATAAGACAATATGAGGGGTGGCCTCCTCCCTTAATGTGGCCAATTTGTTTTGTTTGTTTGTTTGTTTTTGAGATGGAGTCTCGTTCTGTCACCCAGGCTGGAGTGCAATGGCATCATCTCAGCTCACTGCAACCTCTGCCTCTGGATTCAAGCAATTCTCCTGCCTCAGCTTCCTGAGTAGCGGGATTACAGGCACCTGCCACCATGCCCAGCTAATTTTTTGTATTTTTAGTAGAGACTGGGTTTCACTGTGTTAGCCAGGATGGTCTTGATCTCCTGACCTCGTGATCCACCCACCTCAGCCTCCCAAAGTGCTGGGATTAGAGGCGTGAGCCACCTCACCTGGCCTCCAGTTTGTTACTTTTACAAAGGTAGTCTGGTCCCCAAGCAAGGAGGGAGTTTGCTTCGGGGAGGGCTGTTAACATTTTTGTTTCAAAGTTAAACTATACACTGGCTACGGTGGCTCACACCTGTGTATCTTGACACTTTGGGAAGTTGAGGCAGAAGGATCACTTGAAGCCAGGGGTTTGAGACCAGCCTGAGCAGCATAATGAGATCTTGTCTCTACAAAATTAAAAAAAAAAAAAAATTACCCAGGAGTGGGCCAGGCATGGTGGCTCACACCTGTAATCCCAACACTTTGGCAGGCTGAGGTGGGCAGATCACTTGAGGTCAGGAGTTCAAGACTACTCTGGCCAACATGGTGAAACCCCATCTCTACTAAAAATACAAAATTAGCCACGCGTGGTGGCATGCACCTGTAATCCTAGCTACTTGGGAGGCTGAGGCATGAGAATCGCTTGAACCCGGGACACAGAGGTTGCAGTGACCTGAGATTGCACCACTGCACTCCAGCCTAGGTGACAGAGTGAGACTCTGCCTAAAAAAAAAAAAAAAAAAAAAAAGCCGGGCACAGTGGCTCACACCTATAACCCCAGGACTTTGGGAGGCCGAGGCGAGTGGATCACCTGAGGTCAGGAGTTTAAGATCAGCCTGGCCAACATGGCAAAACCCCATCTCTACTAAAAATACAAAAATTAGCCAGGCGTGGTTGTGCATGCCTGTAATCCCAGCTACTTGGGGGGCTGAGGCAGGAGAATTGCTTGCACCCAGGAGGCGGAGGTTGCAATGAGGCAAGATTGCACCACTACACTCCAGCCTGGGCGACAGAGCGAGACTCTGTCTCAAAAAAAAGAAAGAAGGAAAAAAATTAGCCAGAAGTAGTGGTGTATGCCTGTAGTTCCAGCTACTTGGTAGGCTGAGGTGGGAGGATCACTTGAGCCCTGGAGTTCAGGGCTGCAGTGAGCTATATGATTGTGCCACTGCACCCCAGCCTGGGTAACAGAGCAAGACCTTTTCTCTAAAAACTAATAACAGAGTTAAACTATAAACTAAATTCCTCCCAAAGTTAGTTTGGCCTATGCCCAGGCATGAACAAGGGTAGTGTGAAGGTTTGAAGCAAGATAGAGTCAGGTCAGATTTCTTTCACTTTCATAATTTTCCTATGCCAGATTTTTCTCAATGTCATTTTTACAAAGGCATTTTCATCAGTGGATGTGAAATTTGGTGCCATTGGTGTTTGATGCCATGGGCCTGAGTAAGCTCATCTGGGCAGAGGGTATAGAGAAGAACGAGAAGAATAGAGGGTCCAGGACCAAGCCCCCAGGAGTTCAAAGAGAGGAAAGAGCCAGAAAATGAGGCTGAGACAGCGCAGCCAGGAGGCAGGAGAAGAGAAAGAAGAGTGTGTCTGTAGAATTAAGATGAGGGTTGAAAGTATCAATGACCTTTGCAACATGAAGGTCATTGGTGACCTTGAATGGGCTAGTTTCAGTGGTGAGAGGGCACAACTTCTCCTAGTTTCATGAGATTAGTGGTTGGATCTATTTTATTTGAGTAATAAAATAAGTGGATTGGAGCTGGCGGCTATTATCCTCAGCAAACTAATGTAGGAACACAAAACCAAATACTGCATGTTCTCACTTATACATGGGAGCTAAATGATAAGCCCTTATGGACGCAAATAAAGGAACGACAGACACTGGGGTCTACTTGAGGGTGAAGGGTGGCAGGAGGGAGAGGAGCAGGAAAATTAACTATTGGGTATTGGGCTTAATAGCTGTGTGACGAAGGCCGGGTGCAGTGGCTCACGCCTGTAATCCCAGCACTTTGGGAGGCTGAGGTGGGCAGATCACAAGATCAGGAGATCAAGACCATCCTGGCTAACATGGTGAAACCCCTTCCCTACTAAAAATACAAAAAAATTAGCCAGGTATGTGGCAGGCACCTGTGGTCTCAGCTACTCGGGAAGCTGAGGCAGGAGAATAGCGTGAATCCGGGAGGCGGAGCTTGCAGTGAGCCGAGATCTCACCACTGCACTCCAGACTGGGTGACAGAGCGAGACTCTGTCTCAAAAAAAAAAAAAAAAGAACTTATGGACACAAAGAGGAGAACAACAGACACTGGGGTCTACTTGAGGTTGGAGGGTGAGAGGAGGGAGAGGAGCAGAAAAAATATTGGGTACTGGGCTTAATAGCTGGGTGATGAAACAATCTGTATAACAGACCCTTGTGACACATGTTTACCTATGTAACAAACCTTCACATGTACCCCTAAATCTAAAATAAAAGTTAAAAAAAATGGGTGACTCCAGAAGGCCAGAGGACTTGGGAACATTTTTGAGCTACATGTATAAGGCAGCATCAAAAAGAAAAAGCCCCTGTGACATTTTCATTAATCCACATGGTTGGGATGTGAGCTACAAAAGAGGCTCCTCGCAGCTTGAGGGCAGGCTCGGGAAAACCCTAGAAGCTGCTAGAGAAACTGTGAACTGAGGATGTGGCTGTGAAGCAGTTCCCCAGCTGCTCCCGGGGAGGAGAAGTGACCCACCTCTTGGAGATGGTAAGCCCTACAGACAGGAAGGAAGAGTACCCTGTTTATTTTAGTCTGCCTGATTTCACATCTGCTGACGTCTTCCCACCCTTTCCCGCCCACTCTGCGCCCCGTCTTTAAACCTTAACCGCTTAGGAGATAAAAACATAGCCCCGAGGCCACAGCTGTGTGATGTACCAGGTCAATCGGCACAACCAGTTTACTGGGGAACTGAAGCAGGTGATGTTCAGACGGAACACGGAGAGAACCGAGTGCAGCGCCTCTCCTGGGCTTTGGGGCCTCGGAAGAGCAAGTCACCAGGCCTGAAGACTGAATATCAGACTTACATGTTCACCATCCTGTCTTCTTGGAAAAATGGATTTTAAATCTAAATCCTGCCACTGAGCAGGGCCAGACTGGGAGTCAAAGGTGCTGGCACAGACTGGCAACTGGCATGGTGTTTGATTCTTTTGCAAAATGCTCACAACCCTTTAAGTCCATTAAAAAAAAAAAAAAAAAAGAACCCAAAACATGGAAAAGATATGCTCTGTGCCTTCCAGGAACTGTGACTGGACCACAAGGCATCACAGACGTCCACAGGGTACCCATCACGTCTGAGGGCTGTTTGGAGCCACTAATATTTTCTCTTGTTAAAATAAATGGGCTTTTGTGTTGGAAATGATTTCATGGTTTGATTTCCTCTCAGGACATGCAACCCCTATTGACGTGAAAGTGCCTCACGGATCCTCCCTTTGCTGTGGAGCTGGCTGTCCTGGGTGACCTTCCCTCGAGGTGTGCAGGGAGGCTTGTGTGGGGATGGCTGTTTCCCCCCCCACAGTCCCACCGCCTTTGGAACTGACTTTGCTGGGACTGGCTAGGGGCCGAGCTGGTGGCAGGCTGTGGAGAGGACTGGGCCACAGCCCTCTTAGCCCACTGGCAGGCCCTCCAACCTTCCACTGTAGGAGTGTGATTGCCAGAGACCCCAGACACTGTGCTTAGGACCTGCCACCCCATCTGTGTCAAGGCAATGCCTCCCACAGGCTTCTACCAGCCTATTGCTGAGCAAGGCAGGGATACTCAGGCAGGCCTATTCCTGAGAGATGTGGGGCTCCACTGACAGGTGACTCTGACCCAAGGATTCCCCTAAACAGCTGTCTAAGACCTCCTTTACTTCTCTCCTTCACAGGGGTCAGACTGCATCAAAATCTGATGGTTCTCCCAATGCCCCCATCTTGCTCTCTGTTCTCCTGCACAGGCATTTTCTCCAATATATCTCTTGCATGTCTTATCCCATCTTGGTATCTGCTTCTCAGAGAACTTGAACGAGCATACCTGGAGCTTCCAGTAATTCATGGGAGACAGCAGCAAAAAGCCCCTGTGTCTGCTGCCTGGAGGGCAAGGGCGGCGTTATGCATAGTTTCATCCCGATGATTGTCCATGATTCGGGACACCTTGTCCTCTCCTGAGAAGTGTGCATTGTGCCCCATACCTTTGTGTGGCCTGCTGGAGGATACTGACACAGAGGCCCAGCTTATATTTGGGGCTGTCTTACTTAATCCATGTCCACTCAAGTAACTGAGTGTCCCCATTACTGGTGTCTCCATGAGCCAATGATTCCCACGGTCTAGTGCAGACTACATGTGACTTCACACTGAAAAATGTAAAGGGCACTGGGGTGTGGTCAACAGTTCCTCCTCCTGTTTGTCAGGGGATGTGACACTTGTTGGCCCTCACCAGGGATTCTGGGTGTTTTGAGATTACAGAATAGAGAAGGAGAGAGGAAGGAGGGGTGTGGAGCAGAAGAAGGTGGTGTAATGGTCATCTAAAGAATCATTTACAAAATAATGTCTGCCTCCCGTGTCCATACGTCTCTCCCTATGAAGAGAGTATTAAACCCTCAACCACCTGGCCTCTCTTCAAGTCTTATACTTTGTGCACAGCTCCCATGTTTGTATGAGCGTTAACAGATTTTGCAGACCCTTCTCTTCTGTTAATCTGCCTTTTGTCAGTTCGGTGAAGAGAGGAAGTTTTTCCTCTACCCTTACACTATATTAAGGAACAGACCCACACCTGGGAAAGTGAAGGCTTCCCCTACAGCTAGAAACATCTGAATTTCCATGAGGAAATTCAGCACCTCTGGCCTTGAGAGAAATTCTCCAGGAGAGAAATTCTCAGCACCTCTGGCCTTGAATAAGGCTTCACTATTCCTTCTTCAGTAAATGGAATTACTTGGGTCTCCATTTTTATGCTTGTGTGCCTCTCATCTCTTTACTTGATAATAGTCATTCATTCACTTTCTCACTGTTTATTCAACCCATGTTCATTGCAGTCAATATTTTGAACCTGCAAATGGAGCATCACCTTTGAATAAATCCAGAATCCTTAATGTGGAGAAGCTGGCTCCAGTCCTTCTCTTCATGATCCCCTGCCTTCATTTGCTGTGCCCTGGTCACATTTGCCTTTCACTTCCTCAAAGACACTTAGAACTTTCCTGCCACTTAGCATTTGCATATATGCCACCCCCTCTGCTGGGACCGCCCTACCTCCTAATTTTCAGTTGACTGACTCTCGTCATCCTCTGAAGCCAGAGATTTCCATCTGTCCCCTTAGTCCTCACCATTTCACATGGGCATCATCTTGCTGTGTCTGCTTCTGTCTCCCATGCCAGGAGAAGTCAAAACCACTCCCCAGGATCCATTATTCAGACATGAGGATTATCTTTTTTTCCTGCAGAATGGTTTGCCCATTCACCCTCATTTTCATCACATATAGCTTATGACTCTGGCATGCATACAGATTTTATGTTGGAAAAATATAGCTTATGACTCTGGCATGCATACAGATTTTATGTTGGAAACAAGTTTACAAAGTGACCCTGGGTAGGTGCCAGTGTGCCACTGGCCAGTGAGGAAGGCTGTCTCTGGGTCACCTCCACCTTTATCCAGGCCTCTATGATGGGAAGCCAATGTCTACAGCTTCTTTTCTTCCTCAAGGGAGTTCCATAGTTCCATCCAGATATGCATAAATTGCTCCAAATATGCTTCTCCCCCCCATAACAACCATCCTCAAAACTTGAAGAGAAAGGTTAATGTTGGTTCCCATGCCTTCAATCACTTTGCTGTCTCCTTTTCATAACTGCTTAATAGAGCCACAACCATCAGATGGGCTGGACATACTAGCAGGGCCTTCTCTACTCTGGGATCAACTACAGGCCCAGTGCAAAACCCTGTTCTAAGTGCTATGGTGACCTGCCACCACTCTGTTACCATATTCCTTCTCCAGAAATTTGTTCATTCAACAAACATTTATTGTGTTCGCTTTTGGCCCAACTCATAACCACTATGCATCAATGGGAAACACAGATGGAAGAGGCACAGTCCCTGTTATCAAGAAGCATACGTGGTGTGGGGGGATGGAGGGAGCAGGAGATAATCCAAACCATCCCAAAGCAATGTGGCAAAAGCATGAAGGAGACCCCTCACATAATCTGGAGGTTCCCTCCAGGAAGCCTTGTAAGATAATGGTGGTTGGCTTGGTAAAGAAGAGTGTCCTGCAGAAACCCAGCAGACTTCTTGGGGATGCCATTCAGTGTTGCCAAATCTGCTTAGCACCTGTTCAGAGACCACCTCTGCTGGAGGGGGTGGCCTGATACCACACTCAAGAGTTGAAACTAAGTGAACCGAAATTACCAAGGCTGCATCTCAGTGTTCACAAAATGCAGCTCTTGAGCAGGTGGGCCCCTCTCTCTAGTTTCCTGAAAGGTAATAGTTCTTTCTGGGGGGAATATTATACACCTCACTCTCTCCTGTGCTTTTATATCTATCTCTGGCATACACTGAAAAAATGATAAGACATGTGAAAGACAATGTGATCCTTCATCAGACAAAAAGAAATGATCAACAGAAGCAGACCCACAGATAACCCAGATGCTAGGATTAGCAAACAAGGATTTAAGATAACTATTTAAATATGTTAAAGAATTTATGTAAAAAGATAGGCAAATATAGGAAAATATGAAGTATCTGACAGAGAAATAAAACCTTAATTTAATAATAGAGTCCACACAGAAGAAGAAAGAATTAGAGAACTCAAAACACATGCCAGTAAATATACAATTATCCTGTGACCTAGGAATTGCATTCTTGGGCAGTGTTTTAGTCCATTTTCTATTGCTTGTAACAGAATACCTGACACTGGGTAATGTATTAAGAAAGGGAATTTATGTTTTACAGTTATGTAGCCTGAGAAGTCCAAGGTCAAGAGGCTGCATCTGGTGAGAGCCTTCTTGCTGGTGGGAACTCTGGTGTCCTGAGGGGGGTGCAGGGCATCACATGGCTAACTTGCCATCTTGTCTCTTTTCTTCTTTTTATAAGGTCACCAATTCCCCTCCCATGATAACTCATCAATCCACTAATTTATTAATCCATTAATCCATTAATAGTGTAATCCAATCACCTTTTTTTTTTTTTTTGGAGATGGAGTCTTGCTCTGTTGCCCAGGCTTGAGTGCAGTGGTGCAATCTAAGCTCACTGCAACCTCTGCTTCCTGGGTTCATGCGATTCTCCTGCCTCAGCCTCCTGAGTAGCTGAGATTACAGGCACGTGCCAGCACGCCCGGCTAATTTTTGTATTTTTGTATTTTTAGTAGAGATGGGGTTTTGCCATTTTGGCCAGGCTGGTCTTGAATTCCTGACCTCAGGTGATCCACCCGCCTCGGCCTCCCAAAGTGCTTGGATTACAGGCATGAGCCCCCGCGCCCGGCCTGCCAATCACTTGTTAAAGGTCCCACTTCTCAATACTGCCATTGGGGATTAGGTTTCAATAAGAGTTTTAGAGGAGACATTCAAACCACAGCAGACATTTACCCAGAGAAATGAGAAGTTATATTTACACAAAAACCTGTACATGAATGTTCATAGCAGCTTTACTGATAATAGCCAAAACTGGAAATAACCAAGATGTCCTTTGATGGGTGAATGGTTAAACAATGATATATTCATACCATAGAATTCAACTCAATGATAAAAAAAAAAATGAACTATTAATAATGCAACAACTTGGATGAATCTCAAGGGAATTCTGCTGAGTATAAAAAGGCAATCTGAAAGGCCACATACTATATAATACCAATTATATAACATTCTTGAATATCCAAATTATAGAGATGAAGAACAGATTAGTGGTTGCCAGAGGTTAGTGATGAGGTAGGGGTGTAGTAGGAAGATGGGGGTGGTTATAAAAAGTTAACTTGAGGAAACGTTGTAGCAATGAAATTGTTCTGAATCTGGACTGTGATGGTGCATACATGAACATACATCTGTGATTGAATTGCAAAGACTAAATACATGTGTGCATGTGCACACACACACACACAATCAATACAAGAACTAAGAACATCTGAATAAGATTGATGGGTTTTATCAAGGACAGTATCCTGGTTGTGAGATACTGTAGTTCTGCAAGACGTTATCACTGGGGGAAACTAGGTAAAGGGTCCAAAGGATCTCTATTAATAATTTCTCACAACTGTATTTCTTTTTAAAATTAAAAAAAAGTACAGAACAGATGGTCAGAGGACTGTGAGACAATATCAAATGATCAAATGTAAATTAAAGTGATATACCAGAAAGAGAAAAGAGGTGAAATTGGGGGAGACATATTTGAAGATTTAATGGCTGACAATTTTCCAAAATTGATGAAAGATATCAACCCACAAATTCCTAAATCTTAAAAACCCCAAGCGGGATAAATACAAAGAAAAAAACTACAACTAGGCATATCCTAGTCAAACTATAGATAAAATCTTTAGAGTTAAAAGAGAAAATCTTCTAAGTAGCCAAAGGAAAGAAAACATTATCTTTAATACAAACAACAAAAAGAATGATGGTTAATTTTCATCTGAAACAATGAAATCCAGGAGTCAATGAAATGATATCTAAAATGTTGGAAAAAAAAAAAAAAAAAAAAAGTACCATGCAAGAAGGCTGTATCCCTTATGGAATAGGGAAAGAAAGGTTTCTCAAACCAAAGCTATGAGAACTTACTGCCAGAAGAACCACTGTAAGAAACACTAAAGAAAATGCTTTAAGCTAAAGGGAATTTATCTTAGATTGAAGCCCAGAACTACAAGAAGGAGAAAAAACTCCAGAAATGGTAACTATTGGGGTAAATATAAAAGTATTTTTTCGGCTGGGCGCGGTGGCTCAAGCCTGTAATCCCAGCACTTTGGGAGGCCGAGATGGGCGGATCACAAGGTCAGGAGATCGAGACCATCCTGGCGAACACAGTGAAACCCCGTCTCTACTAAAAATACAAAAAACTAGCCGGGCAAGGTGGTGGGCGCCTGTAGTCCCAGCTACTTGGGAGGCTGAGGCAGGAGAATGGCGTGAACCCAGGAGGCGGAGCTTGCAGTGAGCGGAGATCGCGCCACTGCACTCCAGCCTGGGCGACAGAGCAAGACTCCGCCTCAAAAAAAAAAAAAAAAGTATTTTTTCTTTTTAAAATTTCTTTGAAGACTTGACTGTCTGAAGCAAAAATAATATGCATTTATATGGGATTTATAAAATATGTAGAAAAAGTGTATACCTCAAAGGACAGGGAAGGGAAACTGTTGGAAGAATGGTTCAATTTTTGCCTTGTTTGTAAAGTGGTACAATATTAACTCAAGGAAGATTATTATAAGGTTGTATGTTGTAATATCTAAAATAATAACTAAAAAGACCTTAGAGGAGTACAATAAATATATTATGTATTCAATATTCACACCTGGGTAAGGTGGGCATTGCTACTTGATTTACAGAGAAAGAAACAGAGAAAGAAACTGGAGAAGCTAAAGCTTTGCCCCGGGGTCACCAGATAGGGATATAGGTACACCAGAACTGAACCCAAGTTTTTAGACCCCCAAGCCTAGTGACCCTTGTGTCACTGACAGATTTTCTCTGTACAGGGGTAGATAATAAATATTTTAGACTTCATAGGACATAAGGTCTCTGTCGCAAATACTCAACTCTGTTCAAAAGCAGACACAGATGATATATAAACAATTGAGCATGGCAGTGTTCCAATACAACTTCATTTACAAAAACAGATGCTAGGCTAGCTTTGACCCACAGGCCATCATCTGCCAATCTCTCCATTATTCCACTGCCCAGTGGTTTTCAGTTCTGGCCCAGAGAGGGCCATTCTGATCCATAGCCAAGGTCCAGAACCACCAACACACCCGTGGGTTCTATCTGGTTTAAACACTTGGTTGTCCTCCCCACTCCTCTCCCCTTCCCGGCTCCCATGGGCTCTGGCCTCAGCATTTTGGTAAATAGAAATGTTCAGTCCTTTTGTACTCTCACCTCAGGGGAAATATCCCAGCGAAGGCCAGGGATTGCTGGGCCCCGTTACTGAAACACATTGTACTTCCTGAGCTTTCCAATTTTCCAGTCTTAAAATAGACCCACAGTGCTTCCTCCAGCAGCTCCCTCACTCCCTCCTCGCAGCTGTCTTTGCCTCCCCATCCGGCTTCTTCGCTCTTGGGGTCAGCCCAGCTCTTGGCCACCAAGACTTGAAAACACACGCAAACTATATTTGCAATGGGCTACTGTGTTCAGACGATGCCCCACGGCTGATCCTCAATAATCAGTGATTCTGTGGCAGCCGGAGAGACCAGAGCCAAAGTCTTAACTGAAGGGCCAAGCAGGAAACCCTCCAATTGTTACCCTTTTGTTCCCCATGAGGAGAAATCTCCAGGCATCATTTAGGGCTGCTCAGCAGTTTTCAACTTACAGAATGTCCCCAAACTATTTTCAGTACTGTTTCCTCTCAGAACTCCCACCCTACCCACCAGCTGGCACCCCCGAGTTAACTTTGGAATTAAAGAAATCAAAATCCCATTTGTGTTTCAGTAACTTGAGGTCACAGAGCCGGCGTAAGGTCAGAATCAGAATTAAAGTTTTTCCTGCACCGCCAGCTTCACCCAAAAGTCTGTAACCACTTCCTCCGCCCCAACAACGTTCATTTGGGCCAATCTGAAGGTCAGACTTTTAGCCCATCCTGACCAGCTGCTTAGGACTCCTAAGGTCAGAGGCACTGCAGGGAGAATTCCACTTAGGGGCTGAGGAACAAATCCACTGATCACCTCCATTGCATATTTGCAAAAATGAGAAAAGCTGCCTGTACTGGACAGTCCACGGGCACGTGGCTTGGGCACTAATTTCAGCCCCACTGGGTCCCTTGTCTGGGTGCCTTTGTGCAGTGTACAATCTCTACAACCACACCAGGGGCCTTGCTGATGAAGCGGTTTAGGGATTCTAAACTCTGCCCACCCTCCCAGAAAAAGTGCAGGCACCTTTATGGCTGGTATATAGGAACATACCACTACCCAAACCCACTGGGTGACAGCACATTACTACGCTTACCTACTGTACATTGTGTTAGATTCGGGAGACTCTCCACCATCAAGGTGCTGCTCAGCCCTCAAGGAAGTAGCCTAGTAGGGAAAACAGACACCAAGACGATTTCAGTACAACGCTATCTTAGGAGTTCAACTCAAGGTATTAAGTAGACTTTAATGGACAATTATCCATATTTCATTAAATCAAAGATCTCATTGATTTTAAGGTGCATGCACCACACACACACACACGCACACACAAACAAAAAATGCTGACATTAAACTATGGCATGGTGTTCTCTTATTACTTAGATTTTTAATTCTATACTTAATGAACTATATCTTTCAGACTTATTTAGATTATTTTTAAATTTAGATTATTATTTTTAGACAAAATGTCACCCTGTCACCCAGGCTGGAGTGCAGTGGCACAATCTCCACTCACTGCAACCTCTGCCTCCCAGGTTCCAGCGATTCTCATGCTTCAGCCTCCTCCCAAGTAGCTGGGATTACAGGCATGTACCACCATGCCCGGCTAATGTTTGTATTTTCAGTAGAGATGGGGTTTCGCCATGTTGGCCAGGCTGGTCTCAAACTCCTGACCTCAAGTGATTTGCCCATCTCTGCCTCCCAAAGTGCTGGGATTACAGGCATGGGCCACTGTGCCCGGCCATTATTTAGATAAATTTTACCATATATCACTATGATACATATATAAAAAGGAAAATACAAGTAAAATAAGTTGGTTACGGCATGGCTGAAATCTGTTCACATTCAGAACTCTTCTGAATCACTGTTGTACAAGAATTGTGACGTCCACGTCTTCTATGCTCTGATCCTTCCCATCGTCACGAGCACTGAGGATGTGGCATTTCCTAACAAGCTGCTCCACTCTTGTCTCTGGGATTTTCTTCCAAGTTACCAGTGGCCATTGTGCAAGATTTGCAGCAATGACATCACAATTATTCCCTTTAAGAACACATCTTGACTTCAGAGATGCCAAACTGGAGAATTGTGCACTGGTGAGACAGGTTATCCAGCCGTGGGGAGGGCAGGTTGGTTCTGCAGGCTCCATGGCAACAAAATGCTCCCCACAATTGAGAAGCCAGCTGTAGAGTCTTAAACCTCCCTGTGCATAGTGATTGCAACAAGATGCTGAGAGACTGTATTCAAACTCCTCCAAAAATGGTGGTTTGTTTCTCATGAGGTGAGCAGGTTCCCTGAAGGAGGGACTGGGGAGGCAGCTGAGCATCCCTGGGCTAGAAGACCTCTGAAGGCCTCTGCAGCCTGAGTCCCATGTCCTTGTGATGGTTACAACAAAGAGATATAGAGCTGGGGCCTTTCTTCTCCTGCCTTCTTGCCACCTTCTATACACGGGCGGAGAGGTAGCCATCAGGGAAGCAAATGGGCACTTGCCCCCCAGAGGCCTCTCCATGGGCCATGCAGGGTGAAATACACTCTGCTGACTCACTTCAGCCACCAGACCCCAAAGGCTGGCCCCGGGAACATGCCTCCTTGGAATGGACATGTTCTCAGTTCGCCCTATCCTGATATCCTACCTTAGGAGATTAACTCAACATATTAAGTATCTTAGGAGTTTAACTCAATTTCCTCTGGAGGATACAAAGCAGGTTCAGGCATGGTGGCTCAAGGGCGTACAGTGACCCCTTCACAGCCAGGCCCCGTCAGCTGTAGGCTCTGGACCTCTGAATGAGCCTGCCCTCCTGGCTCTCCCCACAAGGCAGCACCCTCTACCCTAGTAATGCGCTGATGTTCCAGTCCTGGTCTTTCCTTTTCCAGCATGCTTCCAGGGCCTGTCCACTGGCAACACTGCCCCATCTGCCCCATCTCTCTCATTCCATAGCTCTGCCCTCACCCAGAGCCCCAGACATTCCCTGTATGCTCGGGGGCTGGCCCCAGGTGAGCTCCTCACCACCTTGCTCGGGGCAGTAGCTGAAGCCTCCTCTTCAGTCTCTTGCCCCTGATTCACTGTGTTCACTACAAGCAGGAAGTTTTTTCTAAAAATGGTTCTGACTGGCCAGGCGCAGTGGCTCATGCCTGTAATCTCAACACTTTGGGAGGCTGAGGTGGGTGGACCACCTGAGGTCAGGAGTTTGAAACCAGCCTGGAGCCTGGCCAACATGGTGAAACCCCGTCTCTACTGAAAATACAAAAACTTAGCCAGGGGTGGTAGCAGGCGCCTGTAATCCCAGCTACTTGGGAGGCTGAGGCAGAAGAATCGCTTGAACCTGGGAGGAGGAGGTTGCAGTGAGCCGAGATCGTGCCATTGCACTGCAGCCTGGGCGACAACAGCAAGATTCTGTTTTTTTTTTTTTTTTTAAAAAGGTTCTGACCTTGCCTCTCTGTAACCTAAACCCTTTCAGTGATTGTTCAAGGCACGCAAGGAGCTAGCCAGGGAGAGGGGGGAAGGGTGTTCTGGGAGAGACCAGTCCCTGGGAAGGCCCGGAGGGGAGATGGATTGCTAGTTCCTGACACCTGCTTGTGCCTCCTGTGTCTGGAGTGGAGAATGTATGGTAGTCCAGGACCCGGAGAACAGGTTCATGAGATGGACAGGGGCCACATTGTTCATGAGGGTTTTGTGAGCTGTACTGGAGCTGGGCATTCTAGGGAAGGCCCTACAGGGACCACTTTCCAGCATGAGTGTAGCTCTTCTCAGACTGTAATGTGCATTTGGGATCATCCAAGGATCTTGGTAAAGCACAGCTTCTGATTCAACAAGTCTGGGGTGGGGTCTAAGAATAAGCATTTCTAACAAGCACCCAAGGTGATGCCCATGGTGCCGGTCCTGGGATCCCACTGTGAGTATCTAGGGGCTGCAGTGAGTTGTCTGACTCCCATAATGCACTATCCAGGTGCACAGGGGTTCATTCATTCAAATACTTACTGAGCACCTATGGTGTGTCTGAATGGCAGTCTAGGTCTAGAGATACAACAGATGATAAAACTGCTGTAAATAAAGCTGCAAAAGTCCCTGCCCTCATGATGCTGATATTCTGGAAGGGAAGACAAATGATAAGACACAGTAAATTAAGCAAAATATACTGTTATTTGCTAGGGGGTAGGGAGTGCTGGGGTGGGGTGGTATTTTATGTAGGATGGTCAGGAAAGACCTCACTGGAAGCAGACAACAGAAGGATGAGAGAGTGAGCCATGTGGGGTGGAGCTCTCTGGGTAGAGGGACAGCAGGCGTGCGGTCTTGAGGCAAGAGTGTGCCCTGCCTATCCAAGAAGCAGTGAGGAGGCCACTGAGGTGGGGGAATGGACAGAGCTCATGGGGACTGTGTCTTATTTAACTCCAGATATAATTTGCTTAGCATACCACAGAGCAGTGAGGCTTGTGGTAGCTTGCGGGGTTGTGGCAGCAGGTGCAGGTGAGCACAACCCTCTAGGTGACCTGGTGTTCTTTGTTCTCCCCTGGACTCTGCCCTTGAGCCACTGCTCAGGCCTGGGAGGGTGGGCACAGGCACACACACACCCTGGGGGAGCAACAGACAGTCACAATTCCTGTCTCTTGAACTGACCCTTGGGTTTCAGAGAGAGAGATCAGCACCTAGAAAAAAATGAGATGCAAGACCCCTCCATCCCACTACCATTGTCTCTCCCTGACCCCCAAAGCCAGTCTTAAGCCTCAACTACCCTCTGGGAGGCCCTTGTTTGTCACTACCTCTTGCATCTCCCAGCATGGACTTCGATTGGGCCTCATCTCCACTGCAGCCCCCAGGGAACACCCGCCCCACCTGTGGTCACCCAGTAGTCTTTACAATTTTCATTGAGATAGGGTCTCGCTCTGTCACCCAGGCTGGAGTGCAGTGGCAGGATCTTAGCTTACTGCAGCCTCCACATCCTGGGATCAAGTGATCCTCTCACCTCAGCTTCCCGAGTACGTGGCCACACGGGTATGCACCACCACACCTGGCTAATTTTTAAATTTTTGTAGACATGGGGTCTATCTCTACAAAATAGAGATAGTCAGATGGATGCCCAGGCTGGAACCCGCAGTCTTGAGCGGCCATAGGAAAAGGAAGAGCTGCAGGAAGGGAAGCCTATGAGAATCAGGACCAGGCCTCTGACCTCCTCCTCTCTCCCTCCCTGGGTAGCCAATGCTCCCCACAGGACTGCCTCAGGACTCACCTTTTCCTGGCAGGCCAGGGAGACTGGCAACTCCTCTTCCTCTGGAGGCTGTTCCTCAGGGCATTGGAGGGCGGGAGGCTGCCTCTTCCCTGTCTCCATCCCCATCAGGATGCCGCACTGGTTCCCAGGCTTTCCCAGGCCAGGGTGGGGCTTCTGCCTGCGCAGAAGCGAGGCTAGGTGGCCTCAGGCAGGTTACCTGATGTTGCCAAGCCTGTTTCCTCATCTGTAAAGTGGAGCGCTCCTCACACGTGGCTGGTGAAGATTCGATGGGACGAAGCACACGTCCTCCTAAGAGCTCTGGCTGACCGAAGAGTAGTGCCCTCACTGTGTGCCCTGGGCTGTCCTGAATCTGTTACACACACATTACTTCAGTGCACCCTCACAACAAGGCAGAGGTTGGAGCCATTCTCTCCATTTCACAGATGAGGAAACAGAGGACAGAGAGGTTAAGGAACCTGCCAAGATCTTGTGGTTCATAAACAATAGAGCCCAGACAGGTTCCTGAAAGCCCCCTCTAACTCTGTGGGCCATCTGTCAAGTTCAATCTGTGGCACAAAGGGAGTACATCCCTGTCTGTACAAAAAATTCAAAAAATTATCTGAGTGTGCTTGTGCATGCCTATGGTCCCAGCTCTTAGGGAGGCTGAGGCAGGAGGATTTCTTGAGCCTGGGAGGTTGAGGCTGCAGTGTCATGACACGGCACTCCAGCCTGGGTGACAGAGTGAGACCCTGTCTTAAAGAAAAAAAAAAGTAACAATACACCATGGCCATTACATATGATTATTATTACTATGCTTTTTATTAATCATACAGAAGACTCCCACCAAAGGTGGGTGCAGTCAGGGAAGCGGCGCACCTGTAGTTGGAGGCCTCAGGTGGGGGAGCCCCATGTGAGCACATGTGGAAATGGGGGCAGCCTTCCTGTTTCACCGTCCACCTTGGCCCCAGGCCCGGGCACTTCCCTAACAGCTGTGACTCTGATGAACTCTCAAGACTAAATTGCCCTCCCCACCTCCACAGCCACATGATGTGAGGCCTGTTCTTCTGTCAGGCAAAAATAAATTACCTTCCCCCAAAGCAGGCCCTCAGTTTTGTGGTGTGTATGAATGTGTGGTATGTGGTGTATACATGTGCATGTGTCTGGTGTGGTGTAGGTGGTGTGTGGTGTATGTAGTGTGTGGGGGGGGTGGGGTGGGGTGTGTGTGTGTGTTGGGGTGAGGCGTGAGTCTCCTGGACAGTGAGGCATCTGGGGAAGTGTCACATTTCCACCCTGAATGAGCAGCCATGATCTTTTAGGAGCAGGAATCTGGAGAATTTCCCAGGTTTCCTGAAGGGCATCTGGGAAGCCTGATTTTCTCTACCTTTCAAAATGTCCCAACACCCCCTAAACCAAAATACTCCAAACTGTCTCACAAACCAATGTGTGAGCCTCACAGAAGAAGGAGGGTGGGGAGAACTGGGGACCAATAAACAAACCCTCGGAGTAAACCTGGTATTTTATAAAATGGCACAAAGCACGTCCATGACTTCACACATCTCCATGCAAAGTCTAGAGCAAGGGGCAGGCGCCATCCCAGTGTGGCAGGCAACATCCCAGTTTGGCAGGCAACAAGAGTCTGATTGCTCCGCTATTGTAGACCCACAGCAACTGTCACAGATTTAGAAGGCAAACAGTTGTGACTCAGGAGTAGCTGCAAAACAAGGTGTCAGCAGATACCTGAGATACTTAGAAGGTAACTTAGGTGTACACTGACAAGCAACAATTTGAAAACAAGGTTTGTCCATGTGGCAGAGGCGGCCAGCTGCCCTCCAAGATCAGGCTCCCCTTCCCTCCTGCAGAGTTGCTGCTGGGAAGTGGCTACCCAGCCTCTAGCAATTGGCTAAGGCACATGGCTGAATTCTAGCCAAGAGGAAGTGGGCAGAAGTGACATACACTGCTTTCAGACCTGGCCAAAACCCGTGACACTCCACCTCCCTCCCCCTTATCTGTGGGCTAGATTTGATGTCTAGGGCAACCATGAAAGCCAAGAGCTGAAGACGGTGGAGTCTGCACGAACCCTCCGTCAAGCTGGAACTGAATGGAACAGAACCTCCTCCCCTGTTCCCTTCTCCAGAGGATTAGACTCATGGGAATGAGAAATAAAGTTTGCTGGGTCAGACCACTGACATTTGGGGGTTTACTTGTTATGGCTACATGAATTATCAGCTGATAATTAAAACATGTTGATGCTGAAGAAGATTGGTAGGCGAGATATTAGCAGCCACTAATTATTAGTGCATAATTAAGGTTTCACCAGTAATAATGAAGCAAATAATGACTAAGAGGTCTACTACATTCACTCAGAGGGAAACTGACATCTGAGATGTTTACTGATGACTTAGATATTTGCTGATGACTCTGATGCTAGTAGTTAAAATATTAATAGAAAACTAAAATATTTCCTGGAAACTATGATGTTAACTAAGAGTTAGTTGATAACTAATAATGAGGATATCTGGCGACACTTGCTTTAGGTTCCCTTGTTGCAGCTCTCAGCCTATCTCTGCAGCAGCTGCCCTCTTGTGCACAATGAGTCTCTCTGAGTTCACCTGACAAAGCCCCTCTGGCCCACTCTGGCCCTGAGGACTGACAAGCTGGACCCAATGAATGGCATATAATCTTTGGGTGCCTGCTCCCTCTATGGATCTCACCGTGTAAAGGACACATTATTCCTTTCTACAACCCCGCGGCAGTGGTTGAGGAAGGGGAACCTGTCCCCTAAGATCTAGTTCTCCTCTGAGTTCTGAGGGCAGCCATGAGTATGCAGCAGCAGATGTGGTGGGTGAGCCCTCCCTTGGGCAGGACCAGGGCTGAGCCCTCCTTAATTAATCCCAGATGGGGCTCTTCTATTGTTTGTGGAAAGGATGATCTGTGGAATACACAGATGGGGCTGCTGTGGTGCCAAGGAGTGCTTATCACCGGGGAGGTCTAGAACAGGTCTCCCCTCTCCCATCTGCCATGGGATTTTCCTCACAGTAGGTGGAGCTGAGCAAAGATGGCTTCCTGGCTTCTAGGTCCCAGGGATGGTGTCCAAAGGAGGCTCTGTCTGCCAGGGGTGATGGCTCCCTGGGGGCGGTCAGTCCCAGGCTGAAAGAGAGCCGACCCCACATGCCGAATTGGCTGCCTCAGAACTTCAGGTATGCATTCAACCAGGTGTGTGCCCACAGTGAGCCAACCTTCCCAGACACACATGAGCAAGTGTGGTTTCGGCAGGCTCTAGGGCATTTGGGGAACAACTGGAGAGAAAGCTATAAATAAGGACCATCTGGGAAAATTCAGGAGGTTCGAGGACTGGTTTTGCACAAAGGTCTTTGGGAACCAGCGAGGTGGAGCAGAGTGGGATCATGGCTCTGCCACCTTCTTGTGTGTGGTCTTGGGCAAGGCTCCTTATGTGGCAAAGCACTTAGAACAGGGCCAGGCCCATAATAAGTCCTCAGAAATGATAGATATTATTGTAATGTCGGGGGATTGCAGCCCATGGCTCCTGTATACAGGGTGTCTGTCTTAGATGTGCTCTTCCAGAGGCTGAATAAGAACTGAAATTCAAGATTAGGACTTAAGGCACAGGGAGATGAGTCATCAGGCATTGGATTCCAGCAGTCCTGATCACCACCTCCCCTCCAGGGCCTCATTATTGCTGCACAGCTGCCTCCAGCCCCTCACGTGGACAGGCCGAGGGAGGGCAATGGAGGCCTGGAGTGAGGTCACTGGGCCCACCCTTGGATCTGAGGCCTCTGCGTACAGGACTGGGCTTTCCGTGGCTGCTCCAGGCTCTCCCCTCCCTACCAGCACTGTCACCAACCACCCACCCGCCCTCGGGGGATTTCCCTACTTGCTGGTTGTTGGTCACCCCAGATTCCTTTCTCCAAGCTCATCAGCTTGGACGAGAGCCTTTAGCCAGCCACCTCTGAGTGTCAGGCAGGGACCCAGCCCACGAGACCGCTGTTTTCTGCTTGCTCTTCTCACAGGAAGAAAGAGGAGGGAAAACTCTTTTGGTCTACCCCTCTGTCTTTCCTTGACTTATGCAGTCCAGCTGGGCCCGCCAGTTAAGAACGTTTACCTCCTAAATTAGCTGGGTGTGGTGGTCCGTGCCTGTACTCCCAACCACTCAGGTGGCTAAGGCACGAGAATCACTTGAACCCCCGAGGCAGAGGTTGTAGTGAGCTGAGATCGCACCACTGCACTCCAGCCTGGGTGATGAAGTGAGACTCCGTCTCAAAAAAAAAAAAAAAAACATAAAAGAAAGAGAGTTTACCTCCTGCACTACACTTTGCCTGGTGGTAGTACGGGGGGGGGGGGTGCTCTAAGTTGAATGAGCACAGATTGGGGGTCAAGATACATCATCACTTACTGTTATGGTCTCAAGTTTCGTTATCTGCAAAAGGAGGTGATAATGCCTCCTATCCACAACCTCGAATCTGTCAGCAAGTAAGCAGGAGAGTTCCATTAGGGGAACGTTGCCTTCTGTTCTTCTGTCCTAAGGTTTCAAGAGCCTAAGGCTGAGATACAAGAAAGGGAGCTCCCCACACCTACCCAGACTGAGCAACTGCGTGAGCAGGAACTTCATGGGGGCTGCTTTTTATTCTTTGGATTTCACCTCATACAAGGAAAGGAGCATGTTTTCCTAGCTAGAATACATCCTCAGAGGCAGCTAGATATCCTGCCTGGGAGAAGAAAAGAAAAATCAAGGGAAACAAGTTCTTAGCTCATTTACAGCTTCACAAAATTGTACATTTTGATGTTTTGCCTCATGAAGTATTACTGAAATAACTTCATGGCCAATAAAAATGAGAAAATGCAAAAAAGTAGACAAGGAAAAAATAGCTTGTAGGAGTCTCAGCCTATGATATGCAAGCAAATTTCCTGCTTTCAATTTTCCTTGTAAGCGTTGAAAAAAACAAAAAGGTCAGGATTGCATTGTGCATGTATCTTCCTTGATTCATGAGAAAATTTCCAGGCTACATGTTTTTAAAAAACCATCTGTTGCTGGTTGCCTCGCCTTCCATTGACTGGATGTACCCTGCTTTTCAAAGCCAGTCCCCTGAAGGTGTGCATTTAGGCTGGGATGAAATATGCCTGTGCTGTTTCCCAGCTCACTAATTGTTTTAGGGTCTTAGAGATCAATTTTCTTAGGCAGACAGCTGGCTCCTATTGTGGTAGCATTTGCCATGGAGCACCACTCTCCCTGGGCACAAACTCTGTTCTCTTATTGCCCCATAGAAATAACCCTGATACCCGCCCACGAGTCTACATCTTCCACTTGCTGGACAACCTTTCCCCCCAGTTCTCTGGAACTAACCACACGCTCTTGGCCTCTCACCCACCACTGCCCCTGTAGAGAAGACACCACCTCTGTGATTTCCCAGGTTTACTGGCTTTCCAGGAGGGAAAGTGTGGTCCAGGACCAAGAGTAGGACCAAAAGGGAAGACGGGGACCAGAAGTCTGGAGTGCTAGAGCTGAGTTGAATGTACTTAGTCTCATTGCACATGGCAGTGAATATGGATTAAATAGAAGCCCATGAAAATACTTGGTACAAGGAAGGAGGAGTGAGTGTTTTTGCTTGATTATCTTGTTCTTTCTTAGGGTAAGCTAAGTGGTCTTGAACAAGATGAGGGAAGGGAGCCCTTTATTTGCACATGATCTGACCAGGGCAATGGGCCAGTAAAGCCTCCAGGCTGCTAGACTGACCAGCTGGCTGACACCAGCATGACTCTGGAGAAATTGCTCCTAGAGGATAAAGCTTTTGCAAACAAGAGCTCATTAGTACGTACTAAGAGTATGGGTAACGGAACAACTGGACAGAAAACTCTGACCCCTGGGAGTGGGGAGGTGGGGAATAATCTCAGCCATTTATTGACTGTCTTACTGAGGTCAGAAACTGGACTTTGCTAAGCTGAAGATTAGGAAGAGGAAGAACTAGATAGAAATTATGGTTCAAGTGCATCAATGTATCCAGTGGTTCTCAAACTTTGCTGCCCATTAGAATCACTTGTAGTTTTAAAGATTCCTGATGCTTAAGCCACACCGTGGACCAATTAAATTGGAATATCTGGGCATGAGGACCACGCAGAGTATTAGGCCTGAGAACCAGTGACTTAACTGCTGTTGCTAGTGTGCCTATATCAGTGTTGTCTACCATGGACTGTAAGTTCTGGAACAAGAAGAATCACATGTATCCCACTTTATAGCATTCCATGTGGAGTCAGACACACAGCCAATGCTTCTGATGATGATGGAATACCTCAATCTGTTTGTCATTAACTCTGAAATTGGAATATGGTAGATATTCCAAGATCACACATATGTCCTGAAGTCACAGATGATAAACATTTTATTACACTAAAAAAGTCATCTGTTAACTGCTGAACTGCAGGGGGATCACATCTGAGGCTACTTCAGAAAAATGGCATCAGATAACAAATATAGATTGCTGGCATTACAAAATGGCTAGATTCTCCCCCACCTTCCTTCCTTAAATATTAATCAGTGGCTTAGACCAGTTCTAGTGGGAACACTTAATTGCTGACTTCACATAAAACCAGGATTAGCCTGATGTGCCAATGACATGAGCCCATTCCTGGCTGTCTTCCCAACAGCCAGACTGCTGTGGCTTGGACACTGAAGGCAACACCTGGGGGGCCTCAGTTCCACTGCTCTGTGGTGAGCTTGCTCTTCCTAATAACTGGCTCTGGAGTCAAATCAATAATGGTGGCATTGCCATCTGGGGCCCACATGAGCCCTCCGGGGCCTGCTGCATCCCTACTGGGCTGCGGTGGGGCTCTGAGGTTGGGGATGAGCAGCCTGGAGCCTGGTTCCATTTCACTACACAGCAAATTGTATACCCAAGGGAGTGGTCATGACTTGCTGCTCCTCATTCATGTGAGGAAGTGGTGCTTTGCCTGGGATCCTGTGTGTCAGAACCATAGCAGGCCTGGGAGGCATGTCCAACTGGGGTTGGGGAGGACAGGCCTGCATGACAGAGCTGGGGAGTGGTGGGGACAGAGGTGGAGGAACCAGCACTGCCTGCCTTTTGATTCAAAGCAACTTCAGAAAATCCCTGTGTCCATTTCCACATATTGGTTATTTGAGCATTTCCTAAATGGCTTCCTCATCCAGCCTGAAGGCAAAGAGACCATTCACCACCCTCTGGAGGCTCAGTTAGCAGTTCCAAGTGGCTGGCACACTGCACCTGAGTCCTGCAGTTCCTCAGGTTGACCTTAAATTCCCGAGGAGCACCTAAGGCAGAGCCATTTCCCAGATCCGCAGGCTACCTGGCTGTTCGAGGGGCACTGTGCTCCTTCCTGCTCCCACCCAGCAGTGTCTCTGAGGGCTTCCCATGGGATCAGATGGCCTCCTCCACCTGCAGTGTGAGTCGGGGGTGAGGGGCAGGCTGTCCGACACCCTCCTCAGTAGCTCATATTTCTCTGTTGCTCAGCTCACCTTCGCCCCAGCACCAGGCCCCACTACAGAGGCACACTGTTGACTGCAGTCTGCCACAGGACTGAGGTCAACAGTCAAGACATTTGTCTTTTCCCTTCCCCTGGGAAGCAGACATCGCCCCCTCATCCCAGGCCTGGAAGGAGGTTCCTCAGAGGCCCTACGTGGTAGCCGCAGCCTCCTGGCTGTCAATCTTGCACCAGGAAGTTGATGAGGGCAGTTCTCGGGGAGAGGAAGGACTTCTTGATGCTTCGCCCTTGCAAAAGCCTGACACCCAGCTCACTTTGGAGAACAAATTCGTGGACTTTGTCCTGGTCCTGGGCAACTTGTTGGGGCACAGGAATTTTGCCACAAGCTTTATTGTTGATCTGAGAAGGAGAAAAGCCAAGACAAACAATGAGGAACATCCTCAGAGTGGCAGGCGGCCCAATACCAAACCTCCTGCCTGCAAAGGGCGTGGCTGCATTTGTTTAGGGGAAGGGAATAGAGGTGGAGAAAGGAGGAAGTCAGCACCCTGCTTCCCACAAGGGTAAAACGCAACCAGCTGAATAGGATTAATACCTAGACCTGCAGAGAGAGACAGACACTGAGACTGCATGTGAGTGCTGAGCACTGCTCTCATACACAGCTGTGGTAGAGATGATGTCAAAAATCCTCAGCATGAGATGGCTTGGGCCATTTCCAGGCAGAAAGGGATTATTCTGTCATCGGGGCTCAAGTCTAAGTTCAGATCCAAGCTAGAGCGAGCTGTCCCCTCGGATTTTACCTAGGTCTCAAGTGGACCAAACAGTTGACAGTTTCACGGGGGACACAGTCAAACTTCTCTCTCTGCTGACTGGCTCCAGAAGGGGGTGCTCAAGTGTGACGACTTAGAAATTGGACCTACATCTTGTCACATTAATCACTCTTTCTCCCTTAACATGGATCAGTACAGTTCCAGACACAGGTGGGTATTCACCGAATATTGATTCAATGAGGGAAGATGACCACGTGGTTCAGCTTCTGAGCAGTCATGCTCCCAAATCCTCAATCCTATTGCTCCGAAATCTACACACACATTTCTCTCACTAACTCTTGTTTTTCACTTGGAAAATACAGTCACGGTCTTAGGAAAAGTTACGAGGAATAATTTCTCAAGTTTCAACCAAAGCACATTATCAAATGTCCCCTAATCATCCACTTCCTTTTTTTTCAGATTTCTGCAGAACTTGGTGGCATTTTTATTGTCTGCATTAGCCTAGGAAACTGGGAGAGGATATAAATAAAACACACAGTCCTGGCATATTATGAAATATTGTTTTGAAAGCGTGAGGCTCCATGCTGCAGGGTTTTAAAGCGTTCTGAAGCTGGGGAACTACGTGTGTGGTGTGAAGGACTGTGGCCCCTCTGCCCTGGTGTTTCTGAGTCATTAGAAGCTGCCTTCTTTCAAGGCCACATGCTGGGCTGGACTGAGACCCTGGAAGAGAGCTTCCACCTGTCACACAAGAGCCATGCCCCTAGTGAAGTCCTGGGGTCCCCAGCAGGGAATTCTCAGGACATGCAGTTGTCAGTGAATCATGTCTTTCCTCCTATGGAAGAGCAGCCCAGGCCAACATCTCCTTTGGGTCACCACCCACAGAGGGGGTGCTGGGCGAGGGGGAGCATGGTGCTCTCATGTGGGCAGACTCAGGTTTGACTCTCAGGCCTGGTCTTACAAGCTGTGGGATCTTGAGCTTAGTTGTTTTTTTTTTTTTTTTTTTTTTCTTAAGGACAGAATTCTCCAGATTCTGGAGTGAAGGAGGTAAAATAACCTGTGTAAAGCGACCAGCTCACTAAGCCGTACTCCCTCTGCCTTTGTCAAGAGTGGTGGCCAGGATAGAAGGAGCTGGCTGTGGGATGTCCTCTTTGACGCATGGCCTCAGCACAACAATGACCCATTTCTAAACGCTTCGAGCTTCCTGTGCTTTGCCGGAGCCGGACAGGCTGGTCCTAAGTCATCACTGGTGACAGCCTATCCAAGGGACCTGAGTCATTCTTGTCCACAGCTGGGGCTTTGGGGGCAGGGCATGTGATCTCTGGATGTGGCCATGGTGCTCCGAGTCTTTCCCATGCTGCCTCGGGCACCCTCACACGGTTCTGGCTCCCCGGGCCTCCCGAGTTGCCTTACCAAGGCAGTCCCTTTAGGGTGAGTAGGTGCCGATCATGCTCCCCCTGTCTCTGGCATAAAGTGCCAATGAGATGGGCAGACAAGTCAGGCTGGGACTCAACACTGAGCCTGGGCTTCAAGGGCCCAAAGAGGAATAAGCACATTGATATCACTTCAAACAGAGGCTGCTATGCTGGGGGGCTCTTGCACCTCCATCTTTGGAGAGGGCCTAAGCATGACTCTCCTGGACTTTTCTGACACCTGTCGGACAGGGCCCAGGCCACAGGTGTTCCTCCCACTCGAATCCATCACCTGTCGCCATCACGAGGGTAGCCTTGGAATGGCTAATAACAATACAAGCGTCCGTTTGCTGAGCTCGCGCTCCGCCAAGCACTGAACTATGCAATTCACTTGCATGAACCTGAGTCGCTGCGTGAATGTCCCATCCCATTTTACAGATGGGGAAGCTGAGGCACATGAAGTGAAGTCACTTGTCTACCTAGGCCTCCACCCCAGGCAGCGGTAGAGACAGGATGACCTGACACAGCCCCTCTCTCTCCTGCTCACACACCCTGACAGCCCCCGTCCTCTGAGGGGTGGAGTCTGGCCTCCGAGGAGGGGACACTCCCCACCTTTAGCCTTGTTTCCAGCACTGCCCTGTGCCCTCTGCTCCAGCCCCTCCCTGGCTCAGCCCCGGTCTCTGTGGACCTGCCTCCTGTGTTTGCTCCTGGTATTGCGGCACCCTTCTCTCCACTGGGGAGAGGCTGCTTCTCTTTCAAAGCCAAAGCCGCCTCTCCTTTTCCTCATGATGCATTTTCTGATTCTCCAACTGCCAGAAGTGGCAACACTGATGCTAGCAGCAGTCACCATTCATAGAGTAGATCTGGACTAGCTGTGTGACCGTCAGTGAGTTATTCTGCCCCATCCTGCCACCATTTCCTTGCCTGTAAGATAAGGTTAGTCACACATCTGCCTGTCTGTGAAATGGGGACAACAACAAGCCTGCCTCACAGAGCCACTGTGCTTAGTAAATAAGCTCACACCTGGGAAGTTCCAGGGCGGAGCGTGGCCCTGGGTCGGCGCTCACTCTGTGTTAAGAGGATTTTGTCATTAGTGCATCCAGAAGCAAGCTAAGCACTTCCTGGCATTATCCCACCTAATTCTCTCAATAGCCGGATAAGGCAGGCGCTGTGCGTGCCTCCATTTTATAACTCAGGAAACTGAGGCTTAGAGGTGTTAACTATGTTGTAAAACTAAGACTTATACCCAGGATGGCCCGACTTCCAAGCCCTTACATAAACTGTGTGTGACAGCTCATGTGCCCCCAGACCTTTGTTCCAAAGTGATAAGGCGGTAGCTCTTGTCTCTGTATCCCTGGTGGGGGCAGAGCCCAGCATGTCATAGGCACAAAGAACACGGGCACAACTGAACTGAATGACACTGAACTGTGCTTGCAGCATGTTTCTGGCCAGGGCACAAAGTGAGATCACGCGGAGTGAGAACCCAGGCCTTCACAGAAGTCTTTGCTGCTGGCACGGTGCCAACCCAGCCCGGGTTCTCAAGCTAGGTACACCTGCAGAAAGTCTTACACATGCTTTTAATTTTAGGTTTGCATTTCAATGATTATCTAAAATTATTTTACCAATGATCAAAACTCTATTTCTTTTCTGCAGTGGTAATTTAAGATAGAAAGATATTTTCATAGACTGAAGCTCTCCCTTTTTCTCAAGTTAGCATGTCTCAACTGGGCTGAGGACAAGTTCTTAGGGATGCATGAGATATTTATTTATCATAAACATTACTCAAATTAAAGCAATTTCTGGGCTGGGGCCGGGTGTGGTGGCTCCCACCTGTAATCCCAGCACTTTGGGAGGCTGAGGCGGGCAGATCACATGAGGTCAGGAGTTTGAAATCAGCCTGGCCAACATGATGAAACTCCATCTCTACTAAAAATACAAAAATTAGCTGCGCATGGTAGCACATGCCTGTAATCTCAGCTAACTGGGAGGCTGAGCCAGGAGAATTGCTTGAGGCAGAGGTTGTAGTGAGCCAAGATTGTGCCACTGCACTCCAGCTTGGGCGACAGAGTGAGACTCTGTCTCAAAAAAAAAAAAAAAAAAAATTCTGGGTTGGGTGTGGTGGCTCATGTCTCTAATCCCAGCAATTTGGGAGGCTGAGGCAAAAAGACTGTTTGAGCCCAGGAGCTTGAGACCAGCCCGGGCAACAGAGTGAGACCATGTCTCTATTAAATAATAATAATAATAATGATGATGATGAAAAGAAATTTCCTCTATGCCACAAGGATGGTTTTGGTTTTGAAGATTTTTGGAAGAAGTCTGCCAGGGCACTCTCACCTCCTCTCCCTTTGGGGTGGGGTGGCAGAGAACATAGTGCCAGGAGAGTTGGTGCGAAGACAAGGGAGCTGTGAAAGAGCCCGGTCTCCTTGGCAAAGTATTGTCTTTCCAAACCTCCACCTTCCTGCTGGGCCCTGGGCCTGCACAGGTGCAGAGGGGCCAGGGCCTGGCTGGCCAACCTCTGTGGGGCTATGCCCTCCCTCAGCCCCTAGGTGGGTTTGTTCAGGGCACTTTTCACAATTTGCAGTCATTTTATTTATTTTCCTCTTTCCTTTTTATTCTTCCCTCTCTCTCCTACTATGCTTTAAGCTCCATGAGGGCAGGGAACCTGTCTGTCCTATCTTGATTTTGTATCCCCAGAGCACTATGCCTGATGTAGAGTCAGACTTGATAAGCATTTGTGAATAAACGAATAAACCTGGGCTAGGTGGACCAACTTCACTGAGCCTCAGTCCTCAATTGAAAAAATGAGAACGGCAACACCCACTTTATAGGGTGATAAGAGTGAAATGATAATTTTGAATGTGAATTACCTGGCCCCATGTGTGGTTCCGGGGAGACATGTGGTTCAAAGTCCACTCCCTGTCCTCTTTTTTTCTTCAGACACATCAGCATATTTAAGAGATATTCATCATAAATGTGTCTCATTTAACAAATTAAGTAAATGTAGAAAAATCACATATAGGATAAACAATAAGGGGGTTACTTGCTCTTAGAAAAGGTTTAAACAATAAACTCCTCTTATGTACTTAAAATTACCTAATTTACAAAAAAAAAAAAAAATTATGGAGGCTTTCTGAATTACGTTTTATAGGTATTACTGCATAGCCACCCACCTCACTGTTACCCTTCCCCAGCCCCCAAAAGCCCCCAAGAGCACCTGAGTGAAATTGAGAGCGACTGAAACATGGTCCTCAGCTGGAAAAACAATGAGAACCTATAAGGCAGGCCAGGTTTATGACTCCCCTTTCCAAGCCCTTGAGGGTCATGAGAGTTTCATGCTCACATGCTTCTGGGGTGTGGTGACCTACAAAACTGAGGGTACTGGCAAAGGAAAGACAGGCCTTGTGCCTTCCGGTCACAAGGTGTGGCTGAGGGCTGAGCTGAGTGAGCCAGAAAGGCCTGCTAATAGACCTCTCAAAACCACCACAGTGTTTAGGGGCCACTAGCAGGGCAGGGACTGCCGGGCTCTGGGGTTGAGGGGAGATACTTACCAGAACTGCCATCTGGACGACCTCCGGCTGCTGCAGGAACTCCGGGTCCACGGCAGGCCATGCCTGGAGCAGCACATTGGCGTCCCAGGAGTAGTGGGCACAGAGCTTCCTTGGCACCAGCGCCAGGCCTGCAATGCCAAGGCACAGAAGAGTGGGGTCACTCTAAGAACAGGGAGGCTTATGAGAGCAGGACCAAAGCTTCCGCCCCCACACAGCACAGCCTGCCAGGTGCTCAACACTTTGGCCTGGTTTAGAATCCCAGGTTGCTGGGGAGCTCTTGTTGTTCACAGACGGCGCGCAGGGCTGTGAAGATGGGTGGCTATGCCATTCTGAAGTGTGCATGTGGAGACACAGGCTGCTGGTGTGAATGGCATCCCCCTGAAGTTCCGCTGGTGAAGGAATGCCTTTGTGCTGCCCTGAGAGCTGATTCCAAAGTACGGAGCGGCATTCGCTACGTATCTCGCCTATGCATTCTATAGTCTGAGAAGGCCTCCCAACCTGTTCTTTTACTCATAACCAACCTATTATTTTACTCACAATTACTGGAGCCAGGATGCAGTGAACAGCAGGACACTCCTCACCATGCACAGAGGGATCCTAACCTTCCCGCAAACTTCCTCTTGGGAATGGAGCCCTCTGATTACTGGAATGGAAGGAGCTTTCCTTGGCTCAGGGTGGGCCAAAGATGAGGAAACACTGAGGAATGAAACCGTCTCAAGCCCCATTTCCCAGAATGCTTTGTGCCACAGCCCCCAAGTAGAGGTGGCACTAAGGGTAGCAGAAGGCCAGCTGTCCAAGTGCAGTGGCAGTGGCCAGTGCTCCAGGACTTTAACTAGGGCTCGTCCTAGCAGGGAAAGCTTTGACTTCAAAGCCTCTGCTGTAATCTCAGCACTTTGGGAGGCCGAGATGGGAGGACCGCTTGAGGCCAGGAGTTTAAGATAAGGCTGGGGAACACAGCAAGACCCCATCTGTGAAAAAAAAAAAATTCGCCAGCATGGTGGCTCATGCCTCTAATCCCAGGTACTTGGGAGGCTGAGGCAAGAAGACTGCTTGAGCCCAGGAGTTTGAGGCTGTAGTGAGCTATGATTCCCCCACTGTAGTCCAATCTGGGTGACAGAGCAAGACCGTGCTTCATAGATAGACAGATAGGTAGGTAGGTAGGTAGGTAGGTAGACAGGTAGGTAGATAGATGCAAGCCTCTACTGATTTCATGAGTACAAGAGATGCCCCCAAAGGTACAGGGAATACACACCACAGAAAAATAGATCCCTGGGCAGAAGCGGGCAAGTGAATATGGCCAGCATGCCCATTTTGGAGCAGTGCCCTGGCAGCTGTAGTCCTCACCTGGGAATAGCTTTTCCATTGGTGGTGGAACTGGCCCTTCAACACCTCTCCCTTGTTATTAGCCCTGAGACTAGAACAATGCATTAGAGGGATAGGTCCATGGCTCAGGGTATGGGCTGAAGCTGAGTCTGTGACAGAGGGAGTCAATTCCACCAAAACCAGCTCCAGTAACACTGGGTTGTGAATGACAACTTTTTGTTTTATCTTCCTTGATGACAAATGTAGTGTACACGCTCCTTGCAGAAAATTTGGAAAGGTCCAAAATATAAAAATAAACATCGTGTTCACCCAGATAGCATTTTTAACTTTTTGAGATGGAGTTTCGCTCATTGCCCAGGCTGGAGTGCAGTGGCACAATCTCAGCTCACTGCAACCTCTGCCTCCCAGGTTCAAGTGATTTTCCTGCCTCAGCCTCCCGAGTAGCTGGGGTTACAGGTGCCCACCAACAAGCCTGGCTAATTTTTTGTATTTTTAGTAGAGATGGGGCATCATCATGTTGGCCAGGCTGGTCTCGAACTCCTGACCTCAGGTGATCCACCTGCCTCGGCCTCCTGAAGTGCTGGGATTACAGGCATGAGCCACCGCACCCAGCCCCAGATAGCATTTTAAACTTATTTTAAAAGATAGTAATTTAATGTATGCAATACTATTTGTATATATAAACCAACTCTACAAAACACTACCACTACAAGATCATGTTGTAAATACGATTTTGTATGTTCTTTTTCCCATGTTTTAAAATGATATTTCACAGCAAAAATGACACACAATTCTATATATATATAATAGGACCCTAGTTTAATAAAAATTTTATATGAACAGATTGGAAGGAAATAGTAATAACATCGATTGGAATAAAATAGTAATAACATTGGTAGTAAATAAATCAAAGTAGTATCTCTGGGGAGGAGAAGTACGGGTGATTTCTCTTTGTTTCTTTTTTTGAGACAGAGTCTCACTCTGTCATCCAAGCTGGAGTGCAGTGGTAAGACCTTGACTCACTGCAACCTCTGCCTCCCAGGTTAAAGCGATTCTTGTGCCTCAGCCTCCTGAGTAGCTGAGACTACAGATGTGCGTCACCACGCCTGGCTAATTTTTGTATTTTTAGTAGAGACAGGGTTTCACCACGTTGGCCAGGCTGGTCTCAAACTCCTGGCTTCAGGTGATCTGCCTGCCTCAGCCTCCCAAAGTGCTGGGATTACAGGCATAAGCCACCGTGCCCAGCCTTGTCTTTCTTTTTAAAATACTATGTTATAGATTTTCTACCAAGGATGTTTTATTACTTTTTTAATTTGAAAAAATATTTAAAAATAACATTTTTTCATCCTGTGAGATCAATTTTTTTCTTTTAGTTTCTTTTCATGATTTCATTTTCTTCTCCATATAATTTTCAAATCTATTAGTGATTTATTTTGTGTTTACTGTGAAAAAACATTATTAAAAAGAAAACAACATGGTCAACTTTCCAAACCCAATTTGTTGAATACATCTTCCCTTCCCTATTGGTTTGTGATTTTTCTTTCAAGATGTATTATACCAGGGACTGTTTCAAAAACTGTTCACTTCTGAGCTACTCAAAGTGCCTGTTTGCCATGAGGTAAAGAACTTGGGCCAGAATGTAAATCAACACATCGCCTCCTTCATTGAGAGGGAAAAAAATGGTAGCCGAACTCAATGGTGTCTTCGGTGACACAGCTGACTTATGAGCTAGCACAAGCTCCTTATCTTGTTGTGGACTGGAGCTGAGAGTTCCACCGACTGCTCTGACTTGCACTTTCCATCAGTCCACTCTTCTGTTGACCTGTCTTGGTTCTTGTGCCAGTGCCACAGCTTTATTTGTTGTATGTAGCTTTCCATGTTTTACGACCTGGCACTCTTGCTGTAACCCTGTGTTGCCAGTCAGCCTGAGGGAAGTGAAGATTCCTTAGAAGCTGAGGATCATGTGGTATGAAAGACAGATTCCTGCTGCCCAGATGGCTCCTGTGGCCCGGGGCTTTTGCGCTTACTAATGAACCTATTCTGTGTCTAACAGATGTGCCTTTTGGCAGAAGGAGAAAGGAGATTCCTGCTTGTTCAGATGGAATCCTGTTAAAACTCACATCTGAATATGAGACGGAGGTCACAGAAGAGAGATCATCACTTCTTTTAGCGAGCTGGCCCTGTGTGGCTTGTCCTGTGACCCAGCTGCAGTGGGAAGATTTCCAAAACCTCCGTATGGCAGTTGTACAGGATGCCTGGGAGATGAAAGGACCTTGGACACAAATGTTCTGGGCAGAAGCTGTTACAAATTCCACTTTAAAAAAAAAATGAGGAAGCCCAGCCTTCCTGGAGCAGTCAGGATGCTTATTTATAGTAGCCTGGGTCCCTGCCAACATTTCCATATAGATGGGAGTGGGGCCATCCTGTTCAGCAGTGAGGAACAGAAACTCAGGACCCTGGTTTTTATGTAGTGTTTTTGCCTCCTTGCTCATTTGAGGGAAGTAAAAATACCTAACACTTGCGTGGAAAATACAATGATTCCTTTATGTTGTAATGCCAAGGGGAGAGGTCAGGTGGAGAGCTGGCCTTCAGGACACACATGGGGAAAGTCCAAACACAGGCTGGGAAGTGGCAAGGCCCTGGCACGCAAGCCTACCTGACAAGGCTGGCTGTGGCCCACAGTCCACCCCCTTTCTTCCCTCCTCTGGGTGAGCTGCTGTTGCAGACTTTCCCGCAGAATAACTGAAACAAGCCTCCTCTCCCCACTGAGAGGTGGTGAGGCACCCCAGAGGGATCATGGCTTCTGTGGATGGCAGTCCTCTCCTGCTGGCCATCTTCAGGCCTGCCTCCACCTCATCTCCCCACCCCTGCACTCATAGACACACCAGCGGGGAAGACGCGGGGGCTCTGCGGCGTCTGATCCCTGCTGTGCCGCGTCTAGCCTTGGCAATTCCAAGGAAGTGAACAGGAAGTGAGGCCACTTTGCTTTATCCTCTATCCAGAGAAATAATTTCATTGACATTATGTTGAAATAGCAACATCTGCACAGCACACACATTTCGTGTATAAAAAACTATCAGAGCATCAGTGGGTATCTTGTTCTCCCCTGTAATTATCACACATACTTCCATATGATTTTTACGTTTATAATTTTGTTGAAGTTAATGAGTACAACGTATAGAGAGCAAAACACAATAGCTACATTTCACAGCCACTTTTTATAAAAAGCTATGAAGAAAGTCATCCCAAATTATTTTATGAAGAAAAATAGAGTTGTGGACTGAGACCTCAAGAGGGAGAATTCCTTCAGAATCCCTAAGGGAGATAAAGGCTCTCCTCACTGTGCTCTCAAAATTAAGGTGTTGATGGATTACTTGGAGATCATCAGTCAGACACCAGAGGCAAAAGCAAGAAGGAAAAGTCACTGTAGAACTATAAAAATGGCCAGAGAAACAGAAATGCTAAGATCTTACTTATTTTAAATAACTTGTATTTTGGACAAGGGACTAATCTCAAAGAGGCACACAAAGACACACACACACACAGACACACACACACACAGCAAAAGAAGGACTATCACCCAAATGCCCATCACTACATTCATTGGTTAGGACTCCCTATCTCTGTTAAAAAAGAATGGAATATTGTTGATACAGAACCACTCTACAGCACAGGAAGAGCAAAAAATGTTTGTACAGGATGTTAACACCTGTATAAAGGTAGACAAGTCACATCCATCCATCACATTCTTCTGTCAGATTAAACATAGCATTGGTGACAAAGGTTCTCTGGGAAGCAACTGAGTGACAGCTTAGGACACACTTTCTAGTAATGTTGAATATTTTACAAAACACGTATAGACATGCTTTTCAATTTAAAAATTAGGTTTTGCTTTGCTTTAAGAAGCCCAGAGAGGCACGCTGGAAACTGGACAGATTTTCTGCAGATGGTTGTAGGCACTTTTCTTCAGAAGCTGGGCACATACAGAGTGAGTTCACTCCCTGGGAGCAGTACCCTGAGGGCAGGCCAGCCAGGGCTCCGAGTGCTCCTGCAGGCACACTCCACGCACTCTGCCACACGCAGCAGAAGGAATGCCTGCCTCAGACAGTAGTAAGATGAATGGTTGGATCTGGTTAGGTGTGTGTGTACATGTGGGTGTTAAAACCTTCAGGCCAGGTGTGGTGGCGCACACCTATAATCCCAGCACTTTGAGAGGCTGAGGTGGAGGGATCGCTTAAGCCCAGGAGTTCGAGACTAGACTCGGCCCTTCTCTCTACAAAAAAATCAAAAATTAGCCAGATGTGGTGGCACACGCCTATGTCCCAGCTCCTCAGGAGGCTGAGGCGGGAGGATCACCTGAGCCTGAGAGGTTGAGGTTGCAGTGAGCCGTGATCATGCCACTGCACTCAGCCTGGGCAACAGAGTGAGACCCTGTCTCAAAAAATAAATAAATAAATATAAAAAATAAAACTTTCCACTGGAAATGAATTCCTTCCTCCCTCCCTTCCTCTCTCATGGTCTATACTATTTTCCAGAATTAGAATCTCAACACTCAAGACTTATGAGTTTAGAAAGGCAATTTAAAAAATCCTTTATGCTGCAATAATTATAGATTCACAGGAAGTTACAAAGAAATGTTCAGGAGGTCCTGTGTACCCTTCACCCAGCCTCCTCCAATGGTCACAGCTGGCATGATTATATCACAATATCAAAACCAGGAAGTTCACATGAATGCAATCCACAGAGCTTATTTGGATTCCATCAGTTTAATAACTAATGTGTGTGTGTGTGTGTGTGTGTGTGTATGTGTGTATAGCTTAGCATAACCATGTGTAGCTTCATGTAACCACCACCAGTTAACACAGTCAAGAGCCACCATCCCCAACTCCTAACCCACGGCAACCATGAATATGTTCTCCATCTCTACAATTGTGTTATCTCAGGACTGTTATATAAATGGAATAATATGGTAGATTGCTTCAGTGATTAACTTCTTTCAATCAGCATATTCTCGTAAGATCCATCCAAGCTGTTGCCTGTTGGGTCATTTTTGAGGATGGTGAAATTATGTCTCCAACATGAGCACCACCAAGGAGCTCGCTGTTTGGTGATCTATCTTCCTTCCTTCCCTTCCTTCCCTTCCCTCCCTCCCTTCCCTCCCTCCCTCCCTCCCTCCCTCCCCTTCCTTCCCTTCCCTCCCTCCCTCCCTCCCTCCCTCCCTCCCTTCCTTCCTTCCTTCCTTTTCTTTTCTGTTCTGTCTTTATTTTTGAGACAGAGTCTCACTCTGTCGCCCAGGCAGGAGTGCTGTGGCACAATCTCAGCTCACTGCAACCTCCACCTCCCAGGTTCAAGCCATTCTCCTGCCCCAGCCCATCCTGAGTAGCTAGGATTATAGGCATGTGCCACCATGCCCGGCTAATTTTTTGTATTTTTTAGTAGAGACAGAGTTTTACCATGTTGGCCAAGCTGGTCTCCTGACTTCAGGTGATCTGTCCGCTTTGGCCTCGCAAAGTGCTGGGAATACAGGAGTGAGCCAGTGTGCCTGTTTGATGCTTTTCTGCTCTTTTACTGTTCACCAACAAAGGAACCCTTGAGTCTTTCATCTAGAAACAGTATCAGTGGCTCCAAATACTCAAAATTTCCCTAGGCAAGCAGCTACCACCCTCATCTAGATAGGACAGTATTATGGTAAACAAAAGAAACTTTGTGAATTCAGATGTGGTGTCTTTAGCTTCTCAGATCCAAAGCTTTAGGAAGGAAAAAAAAGATTTCCTCATCCTGTTTGCAAACTGCCAAGACGCTGGGTCTGTTTCTTATAAAAGGTCTCCATTCACTCTTTAAGCAATTGATAGAGGACTGTTAGGCTCTAAGTACTTTGGGCATCTCTAAAATGTTTCCTTTTTATCCAGGGCAATAATGGCCACTATGCCAAGAGGACTTCAAATCTCCCTTAAGATATAGATCTCAATTCTGTTGCTTTGGGGAGAACTTCTCCTTTGAAAATCAGCCTCTCAGGGGAACTCTGGGAATGGTCATTTCTGAACATGCCACCTTGGTGGACCATGTTCTCTTCAGTCATTCTGGAGTTATCTTTCTAAGATGCAGGAATAAAACCGAAGGTATATGAAAGGTAAGTGTTTTAGAAAAAATGAAATATGCATAAAAACTGTCCCAGATCCTTGGGACAGGAATGAATTGACAGTCTGAGAAGACAATATTGAGGCCCTATCACAATATAGTGCTTCTGTTTGCAAAGGACTTTCAACATCCTGTTACATTAACCATTCTCACATGCTGGGAGAGGCAAGAGGCATCATTTCCCCCTTCTCTCCTGGGGGCACCTAATGCCCATGAGTAATGACCCAGGGGGACATTCCTGGTGCTTAAGCCTCCCCACTTGCTTGGGCTATGTCCCCAGCTGCTCATTCAGAAAAAACGATACACATCTCACGGGGGAGAGCAGGAGACATAGGTTTCCCACTGCTTCTTTGAATTGAAAAAAAAAAATTACTTGCTATAGATCTGTAAAACTTTAGGGAGGACTGCAACTGAAATGAACACAATGTCCACTGCTCCAACTGCTCTCTCCCGCTTTCCTACAAATGCCTAGAACACTGCCTGACACATAGTACATGCTCAATCAATGTTTATGGAATGACTGATGGAAACACTGTAGCAAAACTAAGATTCCATCTAGATCCGCTCTTCACTATAAAACTGATCGCAAAAGCCCCGGTGGGGTAACGTGTAGAAAAATCACGGTGCCAAGTTTGAAATGGGCCAGTTTCTACCACACTTCTTTAGAACATGTCCTGTTGGAGATCTGGTCACAGAAATGAAGGACAGACTGACAGAGGCAACACCACAGTGTACACTGTACCGTAAGACCTGCCTGGGAGAGGAAGGACCCTAGAGAGGGTAGTTCCTCTGACTCCGGTATTCTAGATGCAGAGACCAGAGGGGCATGCGGGAGGGAGTTTCTGAAAATCCAATTTACATCAGTCCTTCCTGGGAGAAACAAAATGAAGGAGGTAGACAGATAATGTGGGCCAAAGAAGGAAGATGAAAGGGAGAAATGTATATTCTATAATAAGAGTGGGTGAGTTTATCACAAATTGGGTCAGTATTGTTTTATAGCAAAGACTATGACAGAATTAACAGCAGGCCACTTAAAAGACTTAATGTGGGGCCGGGCGCAGTGGCTCACGCCTGTAATCCCAGCAATTTGGGAGGCTGAGGCGGGCTGATCATGAGGTCAGAAGATCAAGACCATCCTGAGCAACATGGTGAAACCCCATCTCTACTAAAAATACAAAAAATTAGCCAGGTGTGGTGGCGGGTGCCTGTAGTCCCAGCTACTGAGGAGGCTGAGACAGGCGAATGGCGTGAACCCTGGGAGGCAGAGCTTGCAGTGAGCCGAGATAGTGCCATTGCACTCCAGCCTGGGCGACAGAACGAGACTCTATCTCCAAAAAAAAAAAAAAAAAAAAAAAAGAGAAGATAATAAAAGGCTGCAAAATACAATATAATATGGCTGCAGCTTGTCAGGGCCTACCACCACCCTCCTGAAGTCTCTTGTAACACAGTAAAAAGAGGTGGCTGGGCGCTGTGGTTCACGCCTGCAATTCCAGCACTTTGGGAGGCTGAGGTGGGCAGATCACCTGAAGTCAGGAGTTTGAGACCAGCCTGGTCAACATGGCGAAACCCCATCTCTACTAAAAATACAAAAATTAGCCAGGTGTGGTGGCGTGTGCCTGTAATCCCAGCTACTCAAGAGGCTAAGGCATGAGAATTGCTTGAACCCGGGAGGCGGAGGTTGCAGTGAGCTGAGATGGCGCTACTGCACTGCAGTCTGGGCGACAGAGTGTGACTCTGTTTCAAAAAAAAAAAGACAGAGGCAACTCATTCCCTCTGTGAAGTCAGTGAAACCCTCTTTCACTAACCTAACAATTCATATTGAGAAAAAGCTAGTGTTAGTAAAATAACTGAAAATTCTGTATAACCCCAGCAAATAGATTTTTTTGCAAATAGATTTTTTTCCAAATAGAATTTAACGGTATATTAAGTCTACCATGCCATGGTCAATATGAATTTATCTGAGGATATCTCAATATTAGGCAATCAATGAACTGAACACATAGGCAATCAATGAACTGAATATACATCATATCTAAAGGGCAAAAGAGAAAATTAAAAGCAAATAATACATCACCTCAACAACTGGACAACAGGCATTAAGTAAAATATAACTCCCATTCCTAATATGAGTGCTGGTAAACAAAAACAGAAGGCTGCTTCCTTAACATGACAGAGACTATCCACCCCAAACCAACAGCCAACATCACATCTAACCAGGGAGGCGTTTGTTCCATTTATATCTGGAAATGAGACCTGATTGCCTATAGCCAGCATCCTTTAACACTGCAGAGGGTTTTCTAAGAAGTATAATAAAGAAAATAATCAGACACCATGGTATAACTATTAGAAGAAGAAAGCATCCTTATTTGCTGGTCATAGAATCCTAGAAAATCCAAGAGGATTTTACCTGTTAAAGTAAGAGAGATCAGTAGGGAATTAGGACAGAAAACAAATAGGTAAATCAAAATTTAAAAAATTATATGCCGTTGGAATAGGTTCTGGAGATCTACTGTGCATCCTGGTGACTACAGTTAATAGCAATGCATTATTTAGTTGAAAATTGCTAAGAGAGTAGATATTTAACATTCCCATCACAACAAATGATATGTGTGAGGTGATGGATATGCTAATTACCTTGGTTTAATCATTCCACAATGTGTACATATATCAAAACATCACATTGTACACCATAGATATATGCAATTTTTATTTCTCAATTACATCTTTTTAAAAAGACAGTAGGCCAGGTGCAGTGGCTCATGCCTATAATCCCAGCACTTTGGGAGGCCAAGGAGGGAGGATTGCTTGAGCCAGGAGCTCAGGACCAGCCTGGGCAACACAGTAAGACACTGTCTCTATAAAAAAAAAAAAAAGACAAAAATTAGCTGGGCATGGTGGCATGTGCTTACAGTCCCAGCTACTTGCGAGGCTGAGGCACTAGGTTCGCTTAAGCCCAGGAGGTCAAGGCTGAAATAAGCCCAGATTGTGCCACTGCACTCCAGCCTGGACAACAGAGTGAGACTCTGTCTCAAAAAATAAAAATAAATTTTAAAAAATTTAAAAAGATTTAAAAAATCAATTATACTAAGAAAATAATGAGTTATTTCCCTCATATATTCCAGAGGATTCAAGTTACTTGGACTAATCTATTAGATTAATAGATTAATTCTTTCTTATAGTTTATCAGTCTACATATATTTTTCTTAACTGATTAAATTTCCATGGTATTAACCTTCATTTGACACCATTAAGAAGACTATCAACTCACAATAAATCTTAACTGAAATAAAACAAATGTTGGTGTCAGTGTGTTTACAGAAGAAAAATATACCAGCCGTTATCAGTCAGAAAATATAGCAGAAAGAGATTCTAGTCTACAAGAATACAAAAGAAAAGAAAATATTTGAGACAGACCATGAGCTGGGATGAAAGTTTGGATGAGGTAAAGATGTGAAACCTTCCTAAATTAATTCTAAGTTTAACCACATTTCAATTTAACTGTCATGGTGATTTCGGGAAAACTTCACAAACTATGCAGAGTTTTGCTGAGAAAAATACACAGGTGAGAAGAGTTAAAGAATTATAAGAAAAGAAATGAAGAAAGGTTAGCCTGCCAGGTGTTAAAACTGTCTGTAAAAATTCAATAGTTAAATCATCGAAGCACAATGCACAATTCAAAAACAGATCCTAGAGTGGAAGATGGAATAACTTCTCAGGAAAATAATTTGTCAATATATATCAAGAGTCTTAAATAGATTCATATCTTTTCCACTTCAAGGAAATAATTTGAAGTGAGAACAAGATTTATGCACAGAATTGTCCATGGCAGATTGTTTATGGGAGTGAAATGTTAGACACACTAAGTCATGGCACACATGGACAATCATGCATTTGTTTTTTTTTTTTTTTTTTTTTTGAGATGGAGTCTCGGTCTGTCACCAGGTCACCAGGTGGGAGTGCAATGGCGCGATCTTGGCTCACTACAACCTCCAGCACCCGCGTTCAAGCAACTCTCCTGCCTCAGCCTCTTGAGTAGGTGGGACTTCACAGGCACGCGCCACCACGCCCAGCTAATTTTGTATTTTTAGTAGAGCCTGACAGCTGGTCTCGAACTCCCGACCTCAGGTGATCTGCACACCTCAGCCTCCCAAAGTGCTGAGATTATAGGTGTGAGCTACTGCACCCGGCAGCTATTTAGCTTTTTTTAAAAAAATGTATAACTATAAACAGTTTGAATGTTCAATGATAGACAGCGTGTAAATTCAAACAATGGAAAACTGTATGACCATTAAAAATGATGTTGTAAGCCAGGCGCAGTGGCTCATGCCTGCAATCCCAGCACTTTGGGAGGCTGAGGCAGGCAGATCCTGTGTGGTCAGAACTTTGAGACCAGCCTGGCCAACATGGTGAAACTCTGTCTCTACTAAAAATACAAAAATTAGCCGGGTGTGGTGGCAGGTGCCTGTAATCCCAGCTACTCAGGAGGCTGAGGCAGGAGAATCTCTTGAACCTGGGAGTGGAAGTTGCAGTGAGCAGAGATCATACTACTGCATTCCAGCCTAGGTGACAGACTGAGACTGCATCTCCAAAAAAAGAAAAAAAAAAAAAGATGTTGTAGAAAAGTATTTAATGACCCATAAATAAATACATTCATGGAATATTTATTTAAGTGAATAAATCAGGTTATAAGATAACCTCTAGCTTAACAATAAAACAAGCCATCAATAAAAGGGAATGAACTACTATAAACAGAACATGGATTAATCTCAAAAGCATTATGCTAAATGAAAGAAAACAGAAATGACTACACATTGTATGATTTCATTTATATAACATTTCTGGAAAAGGCAAAACTACAGAGACAGAAAGATTAGTCATGCTGGGAGTTGGAATGGGTGTGCGATTGACTAATGGTGTGAGGAACCTTTTTTCGGTCATGGAAATACATGGTGATGGCTGAACAAGTATATCAATTTACTGAAATCATTGAGTATATACTTAAAATGGGTAAATTTTAGGGTATTTAAATTTTATAAAGAGACATAACAATTAAAACACAACACAGATAAGTGGACACAAAATACAATACACATAGGTAAGTGAACACAATCATTTTACTTTTTCATTTTTATGTTTTATGAGACAGGCTCTTGCTCTGTCAGCCAGGCTGGAGTACAGTGGTATGATCATGGCTCCCTGCAGCCAGGAATTCCTGGGCTCAAGTGATCCTCCCACCTCAGCCTCCGGAGTAGCTGAGCCTACAGACACATGCCACCACACCCAGATAATTTTAAATTTTTCGTAGAGATGGGGTCTCCCTATGTTGCCCAGGCTAGTCTTGAACTCCTGGGCTCAAGTGATCCTCCTGCCTGGGCCTCCCAAAGTGCTGGGATTACAGGTGTGAGCCACCGCACCCAGCCTCCACACCCACCACCTGATCTGCACTAAGACGCTGACAGTGGCTGTTTATTTCTAGAGGGTGATGGTAAGCAGATTTCTTTTTTTTTTTTTTTTTTTTTTTTTTGAGGCGGAGTCTCGCTCTGTCGCCCGGACTGGAGTACAGTGGCCGGATCAGCTCACTGCAAGCTCCACCTCCCGGGTTTGCGCCATTCTCCTGCCTCAGCCTCCCGAGTAGCTGGGACTACAGGCGCCTGCCACCTCACCCGGCTAGTTTTTTTTGTATTTTTAGTAGAGACGGGGTTTCACCGTGTTAGCCAGGATGGTCTCGATCTCCTGACCTCGTGATCCGCCTGTCTCGGCCTCCCAAAGTGCTGGGATTACAGGCTTGAGCCACCGCGCCCGGCCAGCAGATTTCTATTCTCAGTCCTTGTCACCTGGGAACTGGTCTGACAATTATAGTTGGGCCTCAGTGTTATAAGAAATTCACCAGTTGTGCATAGCTAGGCCACATTATTCTCCTCTTCAACACAAATGATCTCACTGAACACCAACATCAGACAGTCACACCGAAAACATAAAAGGAGACCAAAACAAGACCACGTCATAATTTTGTCAAAGCACAAAGACAAGGTCACTGTGAAACACACAAAATATCAAACATCCCCTTCTCTAGGCAAATACGAGTGACTACTATTTCTTTACTAATTACAACTTTATCCTTGCTCAGGTGTACCTCCCTAGAGATAAGATTTCTTAAGATACCAATCACAAAACTATTGACTTATTGACAGCACTCAATCTAGAGCAAATCCTCACTTCCTGAGACCTTTCCCCAAATTATTCTACCAAAGCCCAAATTCATTATATAACAGGTCCTTCCTAATACCCTCTTACTGAGATGCCCAATGTCTCCCCCTGGTAATAAACCCAACTTGTTATCTGAAGGTGTGTTCCTGGTGGTCTCTGGCTGGAGAATGCTGATAGAATTGCGGGTTCACAGAATTTCAACTGAGATCCTCACTGCCTTTGGCTGGAACCCTTGACTCAGAAACAGTGCACGCATCTGAGACCCCCTTGTGTCTCTACCCGGATGAGGTGCCACTCACCCTTGGCTGGGAATTAAGTTCATGCTGAATTGAACTCCAGGATTTCACTGAAGCTTTTAGTGTTGCATTTATCTGATTTTCTTAAGAATAGGTCCCACTTTGGACATTTGGTTTTTTGATCAGAATTCTAATGTTCTTTGGTGAAACTGTTTTCTAGCAACTAACACTGCTGGCCTAATGACCTATCTATCTGCTTGTGTACTATCTTGAATGTTGTTTGTCTACTGGGAGAGGATGGGAATAGGTCCCATAAATTTGTCCCTGAGCTGGCCCTAAGGGTGAAGTGGTCAGTCGGTTACTTCTTGGAGACACACTGTGCCCCAAGCCACCATTGCAAAATCTCATAATGACTTCTTCCTCAGTCTTGTTCTTGTGTTCCTGAGAACTGCTTTTATGTTAGTTTTGTCCGCCAATAATCAGGAGGCTTTGTCTGGCTCCTGATCAATGATGACTTTGATCAAGCACCAAGACGCAAAATTCCACAAGCACCAACCTGTGGATGTGTTGAGGCTCTCACAGGGTCTTCTTGGTCTTTTCAACCTAAAACTGCCTCCTCCACCACAAGCACATCCTTTCTTTATGTTTTCTAATTACAGTCCTAACTCCTGTGCATATCTTTTTAAGTGCCACAAGTTTCCAAAGACAATTTGGAATGACAGTGATCCCTTTGGGGAACTTCTGATATGAACAAAATTGTTCATTTGAGAGGTTCCTTAGAACAAAAAGGATAAAACAATTCTGACTATCCAATGGTATGATTTCATTAACTGGTATGAGGTTTCTAAACACAAACTGGACTCAAAAATTCTCCCTTAAAGATTCAAAATGTGAGAAATTTTAAAACGGTTTCCTCTGTAGATACACTGAAAACAATTTCAGTTCTTCCCATCTTTCCTCACGTCCTTTGTCTTTACGTTTAAAACCTTGCTCAACTCGTGAAATCCTTATAATTGCCTTCTCCTTCTCTCTCATTCCCCTCGCACCATAAATCAGTTGCACTACCTCATTGTCACTTAAAATTGCAACCCCTATGAAAGAGGCATCTGACACTGACTGGTAGGAGTATTTAAGCTACATGGTTGTGTTTCGCTCTGCATGCTATTATTAAGGACTTCCCGAATTCCAGAATGGAAAGACAGGAATTCATTACAGAATTCAGACTTATCTTGGATACACTCAACCCAGGACTCTCTGACCTCTTCCAACTAAGCCACCTGTTGGAGGGGGCCAGGAGTTGCAAAAGCTTGGTTTAAAAAGGGTAACTAAAAGAGTAACTAGAAAGACCCAGAAGATGACTTAAGACACAATGAAATACACTTGTACTCGATCGGGATGTCTTAAAGCATATAAAGTGGGCAAAATCTGTTGGGAGCTACACCACATCTCTTTCCTGCTAAAGTAAACTGGACCTTGATTCAGTCTTGCAAGCAGCAAAGAATGAATCCAAAGGAAACTTCAGAGTCAGACCCATCCAAATCCTTACCCAGTTTTTAGAATTAGTTCCTGATTTCCAAAGCCCTTTCCACTTTTTGGGTTGATGCTTAAAGTCAGAAATTGTAGATATGGTACATAAACACAAAACTGGCTGGCAAATCATCCCACTGCGTAAACTTCAGTATTTGGCTTAACAAGTTTAATTTTAAAGTGGCTTTAGATATCAAAAAGGATAAAAATCCAAACCAAGCTCATGGGTTTACAATGAAAGCAAATTAAAACAGATTTGCTCTCCCTCAAGGGATGAGAAACACTTCCTTTTGACAGAGACACTTACACTGTAAAAAAGGGGACCCTGGAAAAATAACAGTCTCATCTTAGCTAAAAAGAAAAAGGAACCACTGCTCCTCCTGCAGAATTAAGAAGCAACTCTGAGGGAGATGGTAGGGCCCAATTCCCAGCGATTCCCTTAAATCAACAAGGAGCACCATGTTTTAAAGTAGAAGGCAATAAACAAGGCTTTGTGAGAGACACTGGCACTACTCTGTCAACTAAAAGTCCTACTGTAATTTCCACCCATCTCCTGTAGGCATAAAGCTGCTTGGGTGGTGGGAATTTCACACAATCCTCAAATTCTTCTTATCACTCAAGCTTACACTGAGACTCGTGGTTTGCTCAACTGAACAACACGCATTTCTTCTCTGTGACACCACATCAGTAAATTTAATTAGGAGAGATCACATGCATTTCAGATGACCTATTTCTAGAAACATCTGAAGACTTTCCCATGCATGATCCTTCAGGAGCTCAATTGCGTGTCACTTTGCCCCTCCCTATATACTTGGCCTAATCCCAGTTTGATGATTATGTGAAGTCTTGGTTTTGTCCAGGCTAACGTTCCAATGATGTGGAGAGAGTGTTAGGGGCTGAAATTCAAGCAGGCAGTCAGGCCTGCTTTGATGCCTAGATTAGGAATAATTGGTGAAAAGTGCTGAATTACAGTGTAAGTTTAGACCTATAACTTAATTTCCATCTGTAGAGTGGTACTAAACATGAGTTTCTATCTTAAAAAGACCATGTAGGTCATAGTATGTGGATACTGGGAGGCTCAGTCACAAGAAGGGATTAAGGTGGTAACATCAACACCTACATTAGTCTGGGCACATTATTCAAAGCAAGGAAGTGTCTTTCCTTTTGGTAGGGGTGACCATGTGGATGAAATACTACCATTCAGAGTACAGCACAGAGAGGCTGATGAGCATAGACGCCAAATGTTGGACCCTATATCTGAGGACATCTGAGTCCCGAATGATGTTCAAAAAGAGGCTTGGGCAAATTCTAGTTAGTAGTAACTGGTCAAACAAGGACTCTGCCACGTACCTGCCCAGATCTCTGAGGTTATGTGAGGGGCCATTGGAGCAGCCATCACCATCAGGGCACACAGAGCATCCTCAAACTCGGGGCTATGGAGAATGACTCTCTGAGAGGCTTGCTGAGGAAGAGAAAAAAAAGTAAGAAGACTGAGGTATAAAAATAAGCACAGGTAAGAAAGACCATTAATGTATCTGAAGTCCAGAGACACAAACTGGTAGGAAGAAACTCCCTTTGCCATCCATTTCTGCTTGGGACAAAGAACTTCTCCTACTTAATGATAGCACTGAGATAAACTACAGCAAGCCAGGTATGGTAGCTCATGCCTATCCTCCCAGTACTTTGGGAGGCCAAGGCAGGAGGATCACTTGAGCCCAAGAATTTGAGACCAGCCTGGGCACTATAGCAAGACCTCATCTCTATGAAAAATTAAAAGACAAAAAAACATTAGCCAGGCACAGTTGCACACCTATAGTCCCAGTTACTTGGGAGGCTGAAGTGGGAGGATCACTTAAGACCAGGAGATCAAGGCTATAGTGAGCTATGATTGTACCACTGCACTGAAGCTTGGGCCAGTGAGACCCTGTCTTAAAAAAAAAAAAAACTACAGCAGCAGCAACAACGAATACATGATGTTAACTTATTTAGTCCTCACCACTCTTTGAGGGTGGTATTCTTACCCCATTGGACAGATGAAGCAGCTAAGGATCAGCGAGGGAGGGCAATCTGCCCCCAGGCATACTGTAGACAAACTCTTAACCACTCTGCTAGGTTTCCTCTGCACTGTAGGTCCCCAGATAAATGCATGGAGACCTGCTCAAAGGTATTAAACTGTGAAACATCCAGGGCAGGGGGGACTCTCTACCCTACTCAGGGACCCCTATTCTCTTAAACACCTTTGGTCAATTCCAGCAAACATGGTTGTGTTTAGCTCTGTGTGTTATTATTAAGGACTTCTCAAATTCCAGAATGGAAAAAGACAAATTCATTAAGGTTTCATTTCAGTTTCTTGCTTTATTTTTTCTGATTAAAAAACTAACACTCAGCACAGAAAATACAGGAAATGAAAAACTACTCATAATTATACAACCTAGAAAAAAGGGTATACTATATCCTTGTCTCCAAAAATGCAAAAATGCATATATAGATGCTTATTACACATGTAACATTTTCAGGATTGATATTCTTACCATATGAACACTTTTTTTTTAATTTTAAAAATTATTATTATTTTTTTTTACAGAGATGGGGTGTCTCACTATATTGCTCAGGCTGGTCTCGAACTCCTGGGCTCAAGCCATCTGGTACCCTGGCCTCCCAAAATACTAGGATTACAGGTGTGAACCACTGCACCCAGCTCATATGAACATTTTTGTATTTTTTTTTTTTTTTTTTGAGACAGAGTCTCTCTCTGTTGCCCAAGCTGGAGTGCAGTGGCATGATCTCAGCTCACTGCAACCTCTTCCTCCTGGTCCAAGCAATCCTCCTGCCTCAGCCTCCTGAGTACCTGGGACTACAGGTTTACAGGTGTGTACCACCACACCCGGCTAATTTTTTGTATTTTTAGTAGAGACAGGGTTTCACCATGTTGACCAGGCTGGTGCTGAACTCCTGACCTCAAACGATCTGTCTGTCTTGACCTCCCGAAGTGCTGGGATTACAGGTGTGAACCACTGTGCCTGGCCTTGTGTCATGTGTTTTTACTTAATATTATTTGATAAAGTTTCTGATATTAAGTATTCTTCAAGATACGATGTTAATGGTGGTGGCACATTCCTTTTTTATTGATACGACATCAGTCATTTCCCAATTCCCCCATCAGAGGACATTTGGGGTTCCGAGTCTCTGATTATAAATTATCTGCAATGAACACTCCTGGATCAGAGGATATAACACAATCAACCTGACAGCCAGAGTGCTTCCTGGCAAGGTTACATCAACCACAGCTATCACTGGTGTGTAACAGTCTATCTTGCCATCTTTGCAATAACATGGGGAATAATTATGCATTTATTTTCATTTTTTTGAGAGAGGGTCTCACTCTGTCACCCAGGCTAGAGTACGGTGGCACCAAATAGCTCACTGCAACCTCAAATTCCTGGGCTCAAGGGATCCTCCCACCTCAGCCTCCTGAGTAGCTGGGACTATAGGTGCATGCCACCATACTTGGATAATTTTTAAATTTTTATAGATGAGGTCTTGTTATGTTGCCCAGACTGGTCTCAAATTCCTGAGCTCAATCGATCCTGCTGCCTCGGCCTCCCAAAGTTCTGGGATTACAGGCATGAGCCACTGTGCCTGGCCCTGAATAGTTATGTTAAGCATTCTCAGCAAATTTGACAGGTATTTAAAAAAAAAAAAAAAAAAGCACCTTGTTTTAAATTTGCCTTTCATGATAATTAGAGAGGCAGATTTTTTTTTCTCCACAAATTTATTGGCTATTTCTATATCATCTGTGAGTTATTATCTTTTCATATGCTTTGACCATTTTTGGTTAGGTATTTTCATATTAATATGCAAGAGTGCTTTACCTATTAAGGACATTAACCTTCTGTCTGACATATGTTATAATTTTTTTAACATACTGAAAATGTCAAGTTTTATGTAGTCAAATTTGAAATTTCTTCCATTGTTCTTTTTTATCGTTATTTTGCTTTTTTAAAATTACCTTTTTTATTTTATTTTTAGAGACAGGGTCTCCCACTCTGTTGCCCAGGATGGGTTCAAGCGATCCTCTCGCCTCAGCTTCCCAAGTAGCTGGGGCTACAGGTATATGCCACCACATCCGGCTAATTATTTTATTTTACTTTTTTGTTTTGTTTTTGTTGAGGCGGAGTCTCGCTCTGTCACTCAGGCTGGAGTGCAGTGGTGTGATCTCAGCTCACTGCAAGCTCCGCCTCCTGGGTTCACGCCATTCTCCTGCCTCAGCCTCCAGAGTAGCTGGGACTACAGGCGCCCGCCACCACGCCCGGCTAATTTTTTTGTATTTTTAATAGAGACGGGGTTTCACCATGCCAGCCAGGATGGTCTTGATCTCCTGATCTCGTGATCCGCCTGCCTCGGCCTCCCAAAGTGCTAGGATTACAGGCGTGAGCCACTGCGCCCAGCCTAATTATTTTATTTTCTATGTGGCCCAGGCAGGTCTTGAACTCCTGGCCTCAAGTGATCTTCTCAGCTTGGTCTTCCAAAGCATTGAGATTACAGGCGTGAGCCACCATGCCTGGCCCCCACTGGTCTTAAAAGCTTGGAGAGGCCTTCATTTTAAAAAAGCATTTGTTAATAGCTTTAATGAATGCTTTTGTTGTCCAATAGCTAAGAACATTTGTTGACAAGTCCTTTCCCTGGCAAGAAAAATGGCAGTCACACTTAGCAAGGAGAAAATCCATACTGAAAAGGCTGACTTTTGGCATTGGTGAGAATGATTCTGATCCATCCAGGTTAAATGAATATCAAATGTAATGATGCTGAGGAGGTATCACAATTCATTCAGGAAATCAGACAGCGAGGGTGTGAAGAGCCAGAAGACAGGGAGGCCTGAGTCTGGTCTTAGATTTGTCACTAATCAACCAGACATGTCATCTAACTTCCCTGGGCCTCAATGTCCTCATCTGTAAAATATTGGGGGATAAGGGGGTTTGGACCAGAAAATCTTTAAGAAACTTCCAGTAATAAAACTAGGTTGTGACTACGGAAATTAAGATAATCAAGCCACACCTAGGTGGTGACACAGTGGGGGTGCTCTCTGTCTCTCTTGGGACCCTGTGGGACCCCCTTGCCACACCTCTCCCTCCCTCCTCTGCAACCAGCAAATGAGAGGACAGGCCACTTACCGAGAGGGCACTGCTGAGTCCCATCAGCTGAGAAATTGCAGAATTCAGTGAGAAGTCCTCTGTGAAATGGGTGGTCACCTATTGGTAAAGATTCAATTATTCACTTATTTCCAAATTCTTTTAAGTTTTCCACAAAAAGACTAAATTATCAAAACAAAAAAAAAGGAAAATGAATTGGATGCAAATATATTTATAAATATATCTACTATCTCAAATAATCGCTATGTTTCATCTGCACAAATTTTTTTTTTTTTTTTTTTGGAGACGGAGTCTCGCTCTGTCGCCCAGGCTGGAGTGCAGTGGCCAGATCTCAGCTCACTGCAAGCTCCGCCTCCCAGGTTCACGCCATTCTCCTGCCTCAGCCTCCCGAGTAGCTGGGACTACAGGCGCCCGCCAGGTCGCCCGGCTAGTTTTTTGTATTTTTAGAAGACACGGGGTTTCACCATGTTAGCCAGGATGGTCTTGATCTCCTGACCTCGTGATCCGCCCGTCTCGGCCTCCCAAAGTGCTGGGATTACAGGCTTGAGCCACCGCGCCCGGCCTGCACAAATATTTTTAAAATTCAAAGTCAACACTGTTTCCACTGTTTAAGACTATTCTTCCACATATCTGGGATACTGTTGGTTCTCATAGTAGGTGTTTAGAAAAACAGTGCTAGTGGCTGGGAGTGGTGGCTCACACCTGTAATCCTAGCACTTTGGAAGGCCGAGGTGGGTGGATTACTTGAGGTCAAGAGCTCGAGACCAGCCTGGCCAACATGGCAAAACTCCATTTCTACAAAAATACAAAAAATTAGCTGGATGTGGTGGCGCATGCCTGTAATCCCAGCTACTCGGGAGGCTGAGCCAGGAGAATTGCTTGAACCCGGGAGGCGAGGTTGCAGTGAGCTGAGATTGTGCCACTGCACTCCAGCCTGGGCAACAGAGCGAGACTTTGTCTCAAAAACAACAACAACAACAACAAAAAACAATGCTGTAACATGAATAGGAGGCAGGACCCACTGATGGACAAACGCAACATAACAGAAAACAGGAGTAAAGGATGTCACTTCTGCTTGGTTATGTGGCTTTGCTTCACACTGATGGTTTTTAGTCTACGGGATAAGGTTAATTTTACTTTTTTTTTTTTTTTTGAGACAGAGACTCGCTTTGTCGCCCAAGTTGGAGTGCAATGGCACGATCTTGGCTCACTGCAACCTTTGCCTCTCAGGCTCAAGCGATTCTCCTGCCTCAGCCTCCCAAGTAGTTGGGACTACAGGCGCGTGCCACTATGCCAGGCGATTTTTTTGTATTTTTAGTAGAAATGGGGTTTCACCGTGTTAGCCAGGATGGTCTCGATCTCCTGATCTTGTGATCCGCCCGCCTTGGCCTCCCAAAATGCTGGGATTATCAGCGTGAGCCACTGGGCCCGGTCAATTTTACATTTTGAAGTGTACAGCCAACATAAGAACATTAACACAACTTGTCAGCTTTTTCATATTTCTGTGCTTTTCCATTTTGACTACAGGCAAGAATACAGAAAAGTTACACATCTTTAAGGATGTCAAAAGTTTCCAACTTGTTGAAATAACCCAATTCTATTATCTGACAGAATAGAAGAATTTGCCAAATCCAGGGAGAAAATATGTGGTATGAACTCTATCGCTCAGGCATCACTCAGACCCCTACATTCATTCAGGGAGCTCTGTTCCTCCATACAGAGAGGGTACAGAGGACAGAAATAAAGCGGAAGAAGTGTCAACAAATGAGACCATGCTGGACCCAGGGCCATTTCAGGTTATATAAACCAGAGAGGCAAAAGCCTGCCATGCATTAGTGTCTTCATCATCAGAGTGCAGATGAGTGATGCTGATTAACTTTATGTCTGAATCAGCATACTTTTTTTTTTTTAAATCAGCTTAAGAAGAATTTGGGATATTAGATACCCATTATAATGACTCAGATTTGCAGAAGTTAACCCACAATAGTTCACATGGATATTGTGTAACAAAGTAACTGAGTGGGAAAGTCCTGGCTATGTGGAGGACTGGGATTCTAATCTCTGCTCAGTTCCTCACTAGCTGTGTGACGTTAGGCGAGATATCTGAACCTCATCTCTGTCCCCATCTGTACAATGAGTAGGCTACAGAGGACAGTTTCTGAATGCCCCCGTCAACTCCAAAACTGTGTTTCTGTTAATGTAACACATATGGTGTCATCCTGGATGGACAGCGTGATCCTGGATTTGGTTCTCTGCTTGGATGTGTTAAATGTGGAAACATGGAAAGTGGCAGCTTCCTGAGACCCAGGATGGACAAATGTGAGACATCATCAGACAGCTATTTCCTGAGGGCCTCTCTTTGCATTAGAACGTATGCACTGGTGATCCACCTTGGTAAACTATCCAAAACAGCAGGGCCAATCACTCAAAGCAGGGACCACCATCACCAGAAAGGAAGACCCACAGTGGCCTACCCCACGGCAGGGAGGGCCGCAAAGACCATAGGCAAAGGTTTCCAAAGAATGCTTGGTTACAGAGTTAACCACTGGAACTGGGGAGTTTCTGACCTGAGAGATGACGGAGTTCTTGTACTCCCAGAGCTTCCTGGCCTCGGCTTTCTCCTTGTCACTCAGCAGCTGAGGCTGAGGAGCCTTCCCAGAAGCCCTGGCCTCAATAAACCTAGTTGTCAAGGCCCACAGTCGTTGTTGCCATCTCAGCACCCCAGGAAGAGCATCAGCTGAACTCAGCATCAGTAAATGAGAAAGAGAGAGTGCACAACATAAGGGTGATGGACTTGGTATAACTACGCGGAGAAAAGCACCTGTGAATTGAAGCGACACTTCACTGCACCCTAATGGATTCCTCTGAGGGCAGGCTGAAGGATCCTCCCTGGCTTTCAGTGCCTGAGAATTCAGACCAGGACCAATTCTATCTCATTTTAGCACCCAGATTCAGGGCACTAGATGGTAGGGCCACTCAAAGTGCCACCCACCAACGGTCATGAGCTCCGAAGCTTGGTCAAGATGAGCCCTGGTGCCCTGCCGCCTTGATTAAGCAAGCTTGCTGGGACAAAAATGCCATGGAGCTAACATGGTGCTTGGGAGACAGTGCTAACTCCTGCTAGTGCAAGCTCTTATCTTGTGGATAGCGTGACTGTGCTTGCAGCCACGCTGCTGTAGAGTGTGAAGTGCATTGACACAATCCCTGTCCTTGCAGGTATGTGTGTTTTCCATATTTTACACAAGTTCATCCAATCCAGCTTTTGATCTGATCTTCTGGTAAAGCTGAATTGGCTTTACTTGGTGGCCCTGGGTTATACCAGTAGCCAAATTAGGGTCAGTCCAGGTCCTTGTACTCTCTGGCCACTAGGCTAGGCATCCTCAAGCCTGAATGCACAGCAGAACCTTCTGGGAGGCTTCTTAGAAAGATTCCTGGAGCCTGTCCCCTGAGTTAGGGTTGGGAGCCAGAACCTCCACCTGTCTGTGCTTTGCAAGCCCCCCAGTGATTCTGAGGCAGCTAGTTCCAGGACTGGCATCTGTGACCACTGTTCCAGACCACACTTCCCACTAGCCACAGTACATCAAAATAAACAGTGATTTCTCAAATGACATGCATACTTCACATAAGGCTCAGGATTTCAGGCATCTGACTTCCTCTTCCCACAACAACACTTAGGGCAGATCATATGAAGTAAAAATGAATGACTGTTGGACGGGTTTATTCTAGAATAGCCAGATACTCAAGATTATTTTACTTCATGTCATTTTAGTGCTAAACAACTCTGGAGAGACAAATCTCCCCTAAGCGGGGAGATGGAGGGTGCTGTGGGTGACTGAGAGGCCATAGGTAACGCCAGGCCCAGGCCCCTCCAGGGGCTTTCCGGATTGGTGAGGGAGAATGACACTGTTCTAGAAAAAACCTTCCAGGGTACATCAAGAAAGAGGGAACTGGCCTCTTGGGACTATAGCAGGCCTAGGAGTAGCTCAGAAGCCAGTCTGTCTCCAAGGAAACCACTCTCAAAGCATGGTCCTTGTAGAGGGTGCACCAGAATCACCACTGAGCTTGTTCAAAGGCCACCTGCTGAGCCCCATTCTGGAGGCTGTGTCAGCAGGCATGGGCGGAGCAGTGGAGTCTGCATCTGCAACATGTTTTCCACATGACTCTGAGGCTCGCTTACTTTTGTCAACACCCATCTAAGAGTGGTTGCAGGATGCTGGTCAAGCTGCTACTTGCTCTATGGAACTGATTCCTAGAATTCTCTACTACTGTCTTCAGCAAAGACATTTCCTTCCTCAAATTCCTTCAAAGTCCAGGGCAGATCACAAAGGAAGCAGGTCAGGAAGAGGAAGGTGACTTACTTTTCACATCCCACAAGATATCCTTCTCAGGAGGGGCGGCAAAAAGGATGTAGAGCCGAATTGTGTCGATCCCATACTGCTCCACAACTTCTTCTGGGTCCACCCCGTTGTGTTTGGACTTACTCATCTTCTCCCACGTCACCTCTAACTTCTCTTTCGTTTTTGCATGAACAGGAACGGAACCTAGATGCCAAAACAATCCATAGGTATGGTATATGTGATTCTGAATTGCTTCTACAGAAATAGCGTCAATAAGAAAAAACTGGGTGAGTGATGGAAAGTGTCCATTTGAAGAATCACACTAATTCACTTAACAAGCCGCTTTCTCTCCCTCCATATTGTTATAAAAATATTTTTATTTTTAAATGAATGAGGCCCACCTTCCTCTCACAAACCTTCATGAATAAACAGTACAGTTATAATGGCCTGTGCCAGCTTTTTCTGTAAAACAATTTCCCCCTTTACAAGTAAATTATTTATACACAAAAAAGGAAAGTAAAAAGTAATTTTGAAAAATTCATATACATTGCCGTTTTCTTGATGGATCAAGGGTCTCTCATGCAAGTTGGCAGCCTGACCTGTCCCATCCATGCTGCAGTCACCAAAACATGATCTCGTACTCTCAGGGCATATGGAATTTACTTACTGGGCTCATGGTAAATGTAGTGGTCCCTTTGTGGTGCCAGCCACCCATACCCTATTCTTTGGAACTGTCTCCTCCCCTACTCACATACCACTGGTCTAGATGGTGCTGATGGAAGAGGTCTTAAATGGCCACATTTGGATGAGGTGACCTTGTTGCCAAGCCCTACCGGAGAGGACTAGTAAGAGCACCTGGCAAGGCTAAGCCTCTATCTCACAAATTGGAGCTAAGAGACACAGAAATTCTATTTCCATGTTGCTGAGCACTGGAACCATCAGGTCCTAAGGAGATGGGGCGAGATTTGCCACTGCGTCTACCCAAGGTCACTTGTTAAATTGAAACTGCGGAGAGCAGAATCCAAGTCTGGCAGATGAAGGAGAACAGGGCAGAAGAATGGAGAGTAGCAGGGAGAACTAGGAACTAGAGAGCAGAGAAGGAGAAAAGGAAAAAGGAGTGGCTGGTGACTTCCTATGGGCAGTGGGGCCTAGCTCTATTTCCTGCAACTGGGTTTGGGTGGATTTCTTTTCCTCCCAGCCAAATAATCTCTGACTCCAACAGCAACCAAACTAACAGGGGACTGATATACAGACCTAAAAGTCAACTCCATACTTCATGAGAGTTACATCCATGAAGGAGACAGAAACCTGCCCTTGCTGATCAAAGTATTCTCACCCAGTAGGCAAGACTACGTGGGAAGAGAAAAGGTGTTCACGATACTGCCTGACCCCATGACAGCAGACAAGGGGAGACTGAAGTCCTAGATGTTTATCCAGGCTGTGGTGAGACTCAGGGAACCACTGGCCCCCTCTACTCTGCCCCAGGCTGTGTCTAGACCTTAAAACACTGTTGTGCAAATTAGGAAAAATGTATCTTTCTGGGCAGAGAAGTTGACAAGTTAGAAAAAGTCACCCTCTTTTGGCAGATGTGGCCCTGAAATGTATGACTTGACAAATGGCTGCATTTCAGGCCCTACTGAAATCAGAGCCTTGGCCTGGTTCTTTTGTGTAGTGCACAAACTGCACAGCTATACGTGGGCAGCCTTGCCCCTTACAAAGAACACTTCACTAATTGTGAAGCTGAATTCTATGTGCACCTGAATTTAGCTCTTTCCCTCTGTCATCCACGCTGGAGAAACACTGCCAGTTCTGCTTCTCCAGCTTCTTTTTCTCCCACGGACCGTTACAAACCTTGATATATTTTGCTTTGATGAGGTAACTGCATCGACTGTTTCCCTAAACCCTGTCTCTAATGTTTGGCTGGAGAGGCTGCCTCCCATTTACAGGGTTGTTGTGTGACCTAATTTCGTCCATTCTGCACTGGTTTTTCTAAATGTAATGGTCACAGTGCTGGGGGTTTCTCACAGTTGTCCCTATATATACTGCATATCTCCCCCCTCTTTCTTTTCTTTCTCTCTCTCTCTCTTTCTTTTCTGAGACAGAGTCTTGCTCTGTTGCCCAGGCTGGAGTGCAGTGGCATGATCGTGGCTCACTGCAACCTCCACCTCCTGGGTTCAAGCGATTCTCCTGCCTCAGTCTCCTGAGTAGCTGCGATTACAGGTACATGCCACCACGCCTGGCTAATTTTTGTTTTTAGTAGAGATGGGGTTTCGCCAAGTTGGCCAGGATGGTCTTGAACTCCTGACCTTAGGTGATCTGTCTGCCTTGGCCTCCCAAAGTGCTGGGATTACAAGTGTGAGCCACCGCGCCTCGCCCCTACCCGTTTTCTAACATGTCCCATATTCCACGTGTGAGCTGGGTGCATGTGATGCATCCTCACCATGGAACCTGAAGATCTGGTGATCCTCAGGGTGAAAATGAAGGGTGAAATGTAAAGAATGAAGGGTGAAAATGCAGAGTGGAGGGAAAAGGCTTAGGACAGCTGGGACAGGAGGGAAGTTCGGGGAGTCAGTGGGAGGTGTTTTACTGGGAAATGCTAAGAGGGGGCTGCTCTGGGGTGCTACGAGTCAACAGAGTGCTGCCCCCTAAGGTTCTGAAATATGCCACTAGACCATGTGGGGAGAAACACTGGGAGTACCCCAGTTCTGGAAGAATGTGTCTTGGGCCTGGGGGTTCTGTCCCTGAGGTGGGCTTTCAAAGATGGTCTGGGATAGAAGGTGATACCCCAATTGATTCTGTTACATACAAATGAAAACCCTGCCGGAAGCTGAGGTGGCACTTGGGCTGAAGGGGGCTGGGGCAGAGGAGCAGACAGCCAGTCCAGGACCAGGCTTCGGGGGCGCAGGCCAAGAGGGAGCTGAGGCTTAGAGACCACATGGCCAGCAGGTCTCTCTTCAGCATCCTGCCCCACTCCAGAGGCAGATGCCTGCTTGCTCAGTAGCTCTCAGGCCTGGCCTTGGCTCTCGGGGAGTACCTGGATGGGACCGGATGGGCCATTCTTACCTGTGAGATCCACTTCGTCTCCCTGTAGATACTGTCCAGATGGTAGTCGGAATGTCTGCCCCTTGATAAGGCCTTGGGCCAGCAGCTTATGAAAAGGCTCCCTGAGGAAAGATAACAGGAAAAGGAAACAGGAGGAGTGGGACATGAAGCATTGAGAAAACAGCAACACAGACCTTACCTCGGATGGGCAGAAGTAGCTGCGCCTCATAAAAGCAGGTGGGCTGACCAAGGTCACTTATAAACCCAGCTTAAACAAATGGCTCTTTAGAAATAAGCGATAAGAAAATAAATTCAGGCCGCGTGTGGTGGCTGACACCTGTAATTCCAGCACTTTGGGAGGCTGAGGCAGGCGGATCACCTGAGGTTAGGAGTTTGAGACCAGCCTGGCTAACATGGTGAAACTCCGAATCTACTAAAAACAAACAAAAAAATTAGCTGGGCATGTTGGTGGCTGCCTGTAATCCCAGCTACTTGGGAGGTTGAGGCATGAGAATCGCTTGAACCAGGGAGGTAGAGGTTGCAGTGAGCTGAGACGTGCCACTGCACTCCAGTCTGGACGACAAGAATGAAACTCTGTCTCAAAAAAAAAAAAAAAAAAAAAGAAAAGAAAGTCAAATATGTAGGTATTACCTACAGGTCTATTTTATATTATGGTGAAGTGGAAAGAGCCTTAGGCCTCAGATTTGGAAGCCCTGGATTCAAAATCTCAGTTCTGTTTCTCAGCGAATTCTGTGAGCCAAGGCAAGTCACTTACTTGTGCTGAGTATCAGTTTGTTTACCTATATAATGGGGGTTAAAAAAAACCTGCCTCGGCTGGGTGTGGTGGCTCATGCCTGTAGTCCCAGCCCTTTGGGAGGCCAAGGTAGGCAGATCACGAGATCAGGAGTTTGAGACCAGCCTGGCCAACATAGTGAAAGCCCTCTCTATTACTCAGGAGGCTGAGGTAGGAGAATAGCATGAACCTGGGAGGCAGAGGTTGCAGTGAGCCGAGATTGTGCCACTGCACTCCAGCCCGGGCGACAGTGCAAGACTCTGTCTTAAACAAAACAAAAAAACCTGCCTCAAAGTGTAGTTGGGAAGATTAAATAAAATGACTTCATAAACGTACTTGTAAATTTTTTTTTTTTTTTTTTGAGACGGAGTCTCACTCTGTTGCCCAGGCTGGAGTGCAATGGCGCAATCTCGGCTCACTGCAACCTCCGCCTCCCAGGTGCAAGCGATTCTCCTGCCTTAGCTTCCTGAGTAGCTGGGATTACAGATGCCCACCACTACATCCAGCTAATTTTTGTATTTTTAGTAGAGACAGGGTTTCACCAAGTTGGCCAGGATGGTCTCAAACTCCTGACCTCAGGTGATCCGCCTGCCTCGGCCTCCCAAAGTACCGGGATTACAGGTGTGAGCCACCCTGCCTGGCCTAAAAAAAGTTTTAAACCATACAAGTCATACATGAATATAAACCTTCTGTTCAAATCCAAACACTACCACTCCTTTCTAGGCCTATGTTCTTTCAGGAGGCAGTTGTTATTAATAGTTTGGTAAATATCCCTGGTAAAGTCTGGAGACATTTTTCAATGCCTTTGTATACATAAATGTATACCTACCCACATACGGTTTTATCTATTTTTTGGGATTTATATAAGTGGGATTATACCTTATGTATACTTTATGGTATTTCACTTAATCGTATGAGTGGACTTCTCCATAGCAGTTCATATAGATCTATCTCACTTTTTAAAAAGTTACCTAGTGTTCTGAAATATGAATTGATTATAACTTATTTATAGTGCCTGTTTTTAAAAAGTAGTTTTAGTTATACCCTTACTGGGTAAATAGTGACATATAAACTTTTTCTCATAAGAGGACAAAAACAGGTTGACCTTCATACTGAAATTATTGCAAATTTGCAGTTGTTTATTCTTAAGAATCTGCCTGATTCAATTTTGAGGCATTTCAGCAAGACCTGTTCCAAACTCAAAGAATGATTCATGGAGACATCTGCTGATAACACACATTAAGTATTTCATGTTCAGGGCACCAGGTAGGAGCAGTCATTTCCTGGAGATCCAGTGATGTTCTCCTCAAACATCACCAGTACATGGCTTTGGTTGCTCAAGATAAATTTTTAAAGGTGTTTTTAGGACAAAAATTAGGAGGGAATGATCTGGATTCAAAGATAAAGACAGGTAGGATGATCAAAATCAGCAGCATTGGCCAGGCGCAGTGGCTCATGCTTATAATCCTAGCACTTTGGGAGGCCGAGGCGGGCGGATTGCCTGAGCTCAGGATTTCGAGTCTGGCCTGGGCAACACGGTGAAACCCCGTCTCTACTGAAATACAAAAAGCTGGCCGGGTGTGGTGGCTCGCACCTGTAGTCCCAGCTGCTCTGGAGGCTGAGGCAGGAGAGTTGCTTGAGCCTGGGAGGCAGAGGTTGCAGTGAGCCGAGGTCGCACCACTGCACTTCAGCCTGGGCGACAGAGTGAGACTCCGTCTCAAAACAAAACAAACAAACAAACAAACAAACAAAAAAAAAAACCCCAAAAAATCAACATTAGGCCTCAATAAGGAGCTGCGAATCCATTGGGAATCCAAGGAATCCTGTTCGCTGGTCTTGCATTTTATCAAGTGGCACAACACTGCCACCTTTTGAGAACAGACAGAATTGCAACCTGCGAAAATCTGACTAAAACCTGCTGCAGCTTCTCCTGCCTCGTCTATTATAACTTTTTTTTTTTAAGGTAAACTGTTAAAGTATAGTATACATACTGAAAAGTGTGAGTCCTAGGGGTATAATGATGAATTTTCACAACATAAAACAGACTTGTGTCATTGGCATTCAGCACAATTAGCAGAACATGAAATCAACCTTCCGCCGCCCGCTTCGAGGCACTGTCTCCTCACTTATGGGCCCCTATAGCCTGACTGCGAACACTATCGTTTCATTTGCCTGTTTCTAACCCACCTGTAACCATTTCTGAGTGAGTGCTCTCAGGGGATGTCCACAAGGGAGGCTCTCCCCAGAACTGGCAGGCAGGCCCTCAGCAGTACACCCACACCAAGGCCTGCTAGTTACATGAATACATCCTAACATCTGAAAGCTCCCAACAATGCAACTTGATAGTTGAAGCTCTTCTGGACTGTCTGTCTTCTCTGAGGGTTGCAGTGCAGCAGGGGCCATCTCAGATGGATCATCTAGAGCAGGGATGGCAAAACCTAGCCAACTAACCCCAGTGCCCTCGCCTACAACCACCCAGTCGGCGTTCATCGACAGCAGCACTGCTGGTGCTCAGAATGAGTCTCAGAATTCTTCTTTGTACCATATAATCAGAAAGCAGAGTTATTATGTGAAATGTATTGCTTATTTCTTCGGTGAGTATTTCTTGAGTGCCTGCTATGTGCCTGGCACTGAGCTAGGCACTGGGGATATAATCTGGGCAAAGCAATCTCTGCCCCTGGAGAGCCAGCCTGTTGACGATCACTGAACCAAACCAATGCCTGACAACTCTCAGCTGTGAGGGAGGAAAAGCGTGTAGTCATATTTGAAGAGCTCCTCCTCCCAATCAAGTCCAAATTCTTCCACGTAGCCATCCAGGACTTCTCCCCATCCCCTGCCACTCTCTCTGCTCTTTCAAATGTTGCCCACACGTGCTTCCATGTCTTTACTCACGCCATTTCCCAAACTGTTATCAAAACTCTAGTCCTCCTTCCTGGCTCAACTCAAATGCCATCTCCACTAAGAAGGTATCTCCTGGTCAGAATTAGAATTAGTTCCTTTTTCCTTCCTGATGCATCCTGTGTAGGGCCTGTATTGTATCTAGCAGCTATTACATTTTATTGTGTATTTAGATAAGCTGCTTACCCTTCTCCTGTGAGGAGGAGGATTTTTTTTTTTTTTTTTTTTTTTGAGACATCGTCTTGTTCTGTCACCTAGGCTGGGGTGCACTGCAGCCTCAGTCTCCTGGGCTCAAGTGATATTCCCACCTCAGCCCCCACAAGCAGCTGGGACCACAGGTGCGCACTACCATACCCAGCTAATTTTTTGTATTTTTGGTAGACATGAGGTCTCACTATGTTGCCCAGGCTGGTCTTGAACTCCTGAGCTCATGCAATCCTCCTACCTTGGCCTCCCAAAATGCTGGGATTATAGGCATGAGCCACTGCTCCTGGCCTTGAAATCCTTGAAGGCCACTCTCAGTCTCCAGTTCCTAATAGATGCTCAGTAATGTTAATTGCTTTGGACTCAACTAGGCTTGTTTCAGTGAATGAATAAACCTACCAGCAGGAGGGGTGGGGGATAATGTGGGTGGGACAAAGTGGAGGCAAGAGAGGAGGGAAGAAAGAATGAGTGAAGAGGGGCACTGGATGCTATACTTTCCAGCTAGCGCCACCACCTTTTTGCAGGGAGGGGTGCATTGAAAGATCCCAAGCAGCCGAAGCAAGAGAATGAGAGCAGGAGAATGCCCTGATGAGTGCTCACATGGAATTTCCCAGTGGGGAAAGGGGCACTTCCCAGCTCCCAGAAGCCTGCTTGTTCCCAAGTGTTTTCCCTCCACTCTTCCAGGGAGCTAGGGAATGGGCCACAGGGCTTTGGGAATCTGGTCTTCACTCTCCTGGCTGAAGCTGGCCATGTCTACTCTCATGCGTAGTTTAGCTCTGAATGAGTCACACTTGTTTATTCATTCAACATGTATTTACATGACAATTGGGTACACAGCACACTAGGCAATTAATTGGAGAGCTTACAATAAGAGCAGGCAGCCCAAGACATGCTCATAAATAACCATCGACACTACAAGAAAGACATACCAAATGTGATATGGAGGTGCAAAGTGCACAGGAATGAAGGACAAAGGATGTCAAGGGCCCTATTGGACTTGGAACCCAAGCCTGCTGAAGCACAGATCACATCACATTGCCAAGTTCATTATTCAGATTCACAATTGGGGTAATGTGTTTCCCTTTTGTTCACTCATTCATTCACTCAGCAGATGGTACTTGGGAACAGACTTGTGTATGCAGCTGAGTTATTCATTCATCATAGTGACTGTGCACAGCAGGGGCCTATATACGTGAGTGGAAAATCTGCAACTCTAAACCACTAACAAACCCTTTGGACTCAGGACCATCAAATGTGGGAGTATTAGGCAGGGCCTCTGCCTTGAAGAAGGCCCTGGATTTATCTGAGTCAGCTTTCTTCCTACTCCTTCAGTACATCCCTGGAGGTAGATCATGCTTGCTTGCACTGAAGCACAGCTATATGTAAGCACAATGATGAAAACTGGGGGGAGATCTTCACAATTTATTCATTAGTTTAGACTGCACTAATTCAGAAATTGCAACAACTAATAGCTGCTGGGCATTGAAGGCCACATTTGTCCCACTTGGAAGAAGGAAAGATGGGAGGGAGGGAGGGAAGAGAAGGGACAGAGGGAAGGTAGGGAGGGAGAAGAGGGAGGGAGGGAGGTAAGGAGTTGCTAATTATTAGGATAAACAAGGAAATTCAGAACATTGGCCATTTTAAGTGCTCTTAAAAAATCACTACATACAAAGAATGTGCTAATTACAATATGAACAAAGAATATCAGGGCATATCAGAGCCCCACCTACTTGCTGCAGATGACATTTATCTACTCACGAAGCCCTAGATAGCCTGCTGCGCACTCCCCTGACCTGGTGGGAGAGTGGCCTGCCAGGCTGCAGATCTTTGAAGGCCATGGATCTCTGAAAATGGTCTCCAAATTGGACTTTTCATTAAATCAGACTAACTTTACCTTCCTCTTCTTCCGTGTTCTGTGCCAAGGGCTATCATGGCACATAATTAGCTTAGTTTCCAAGTATTAGCCATGGCTCATTCTTAAAATATCACCATTCCCATATCCTAGCAGCCAGTCAGTGGCACAGAAGGAGGGCTTACTAATACAGCAGGACCCAAGTAAAGCTTTTCTTCCCTTCCTGTTCCTTTTCCCAGTAACCCCGTTTCTGGCATGATCAGAGAAACAGAGAAGAAGGCCCTGTGGATGGGGGCTTGCTGTGCTCTCCAGGGTCAGCAGGCAGCCTGCCCTCCGCATGGGAGCTACCTGAGCAGCTGCTTGCTTTCTGTTGATTCCAAACTGAAGGGAGAAATTCAGTTTGGGGAATTTAGTGTCTAAGTTGCATTACAGAGCTACAACAAAAAGTGACAAGATTCCATGTTTACAGCAGTCTCCCACAAAGGGAGAGAAAAGGCTTCCCGATCTCATTCAGTGAAGATGGGCCACGACATGTTCCCACGCTCTAATGTGCCCCCTCTCTTTCAACCTGATGCTAACCACCAGGGGGAGGGAAGCTGAAAGCTGATCCTACCCCACAACTCCAAGCACAGCAGGAAGCTCAGCGCATTTTCCTTCTTCAGAATATATATCATATTGTAAATGATAAAGTTACATAATCATTATAAAAAATCTGGAAAAAATCAGAAGTACATTGGGCTCACCACCCAGAGATAGCTAGTGTTAACATGTTGGCATGAGTTTTTCTAGTCTTTTCTCTTGCTTTGAGTATGTGTATATAGGTGCATGTATATATAAAGACAAAGATAACCAAGCTGTATCTTGCTTTTTCTATTTCTCATTACTTCAGATGAATTTCTTCATGTTATTAAACATTCTTTGTAATTTAATTGAAAGTGTTGTGTAGGTGTGCTCCATGTAGATGGATTATACTTTATTTACCCTGTCTCAGCATTTTGGGGCATTCAGATTGTATCCAAATTTTTAGCTAATTGAAATAACACTTACATGAACATCTTGGTGCATAAGTTTGCATTTCTGATTATTTCCTTAGGATAGATTTTTAGCAGTGCAATTAGTGCATCCAAAAATGAATATTTCTAAGGCTCTCACTATGTATTGCCAAACTGCTTTTCAGAAAGATTGTTCCAAGCTACTTCCTGCAATATATGAGAGTGCTGCTCTTATGCTAGCTTCCTTACTACATGGAAGATGGCATCTCACTGCTGAATAATTTATATTTGCCAGTGAGGGAAATTTTTTTTTTTTTAAATCATAGAAATGGGGTCTTGCTGTGTTTGTTGCCCAGGCTGGTCTCGAACTCCTGCACTCAAATGATCTTCCTGTCTTGGCATCCCAAAGTGTTGGGATTACAGGTGTGAGCCATCATGCTGGGCCAGAAACATTTTATAGTGTAAGATGTTTATTGGTTATTTTATAGTGTGATAAAATGTTTATTAATCATTTGGATATCTTCTTTTTTGGGCTTCCTGCTTACATTAATTCCTGGTTAATCATTAACTTGGTATTTCAGACCACACAACTAAGGCACCTGCTGTCCTGTGTGGTGGCACACTCAACTTGGAGGCCAGCCTCGTATGTATGATAAGGAGACTTTAAGTTCGAACTGCAAGCCTAAACATGCAGGTGATGAAAAAAAAAAAGTCCACAACTCTTAGAAAACAGGAAAGATAATTAGATATACATAAACCTTTGCTGTCTGTATTTGAAGAAATTAGAATCAGAGTGAAAAGGGTGCTCAGAGATAACTGAGTTCCTAACATATGAGACCACTGAGACCCAAAGGAGTTCAGCTTCTTGTCCACATAGCTAATCAGGGGCATCACTGAACACAGACAGAGGTCTTTGGATTCCTGTTCCAGAGCTGCTACTTGAGACAAGGGCTGAGGGTCTCAGAAATGTTAAACTAAAATGGAATAGCTGTACTATCATCTCAAATAGCCTCCTGAAATGACAATGTTAATCAAAAGGAATACAGAAATAGGCTAGGAAATTCCAATTTATGCAGATTTCAGAAATACATATGTGGTTGACAGGTCTTAATTTTTCCTCCCAGCCCAGCTTGATAAAGTTGTTGGGAGGCTCTCAAAAATTCTGATTCCAAATTACTCATCACAGAAAGTGGGTGACTTTCATTTCATGTGTGGTTGACTGGTTTACCAAAACACCTTTAAGAAAGAGGTAATGCACCGGGAGAGTTTTCAGAGGCTGTTGCTGCCCTGATGTGCTCTAGCAAGAGTAATGCTGACAGCAACACTGAGAAACAGTTAAGATGACTTTCTGTACCTTCCGCAAAGGTCAGCCTTTTCAGTACTTAAAATAAGTCTCTTTTGGAGGAGGAAAGCATGGAACGGAATCTTGAACAGAATTTAAAACAGATTCAAAAAAACAAAACTCCATAGGTCTATTTCAATTTACACCATTTAGTTGGTTCCTTATTGTTGATGGTAAAGCAAAATCCAGGTGTTACCTGGAGGCTCTGCAAATCGGCAATGCATTTGAGTAAAAACAAAGTCATACTTGAAACTGCATTTTAAAATTATATCACAATGCTGCAAACCTTTTTTCCTGCTTGAATATAATCTTAAACCACTGTAAAGAAATCACAAAAATAGCCAGACCCTGTCCTACACCTTAGGATATTTGGCCACTGAATAATTTACTGATTGAGTACTTCTATAAAAAATCATTCAGAAACTGGCAGAAATATGCTCTACTGTTAAGGGGCTAGAAATCACTTACATATGGTCTTTGTTTCCAGACCTACATAAGAAGGAGTTATTCCCCCCAACTTTTTTTTTTTGGAGACAATGTCTTATTTGTTGTTTGGGCTGGAATGCAGTGGCAATCATGGCTCACTGCAGCCTCGAACTCCTGGACTCAGGTAATTCTGCTGCCTCAGATTCCCAAGTAGCTGGGACTAAAAGTGTGCACCACCACACCTGGCTCATTTTTTTTTTTTTTTTTTTTTTTTACAGATGGAGTCTTACTATGTTGCCTATGCTGGTCTCAAACTCCTGGCTGAAAGTGATCCTTCCGCCTTGGTCTTCCAAAGTGCTGGGATTACAAGCGTGAACCACCACGCCTGGCCTGAGATGTTTCTCAAGTTGTATTTGGTCTTTAAACTTAAGTTCTAATCAATGCTCCCTAGCCCATGGAGGACATTTCCTTTGTGTTTTGTTTTGTTTTAGAAACAGGGTATTGCTATGTTGCCCGGGCTGGAATTAAGCTTCTGGGCTCAAGTGATCCTCCCATCTCAGCCTCAATCTCAGCTTCTGGAGTAGCTAAGAACATAGGTGTGCACAACTGCACACACCGGAGAACATTTCCTTTGAAGAACATAAACTTTTATCTGTTTCAAGGGATTAAACTTAATTTCTTTTCTTTTCTTTTTTTTTTTTTAATTTTTAGACAGAGTCTTGCTCTGTTGCCCAAATTGGAGTGCAGTGGCATGATCTTGGCTCACTGCAGCCTCTGCCTCCCAGGTTCAAGCAATTCTTGTGCCTCAGCCTCCCTAGTAGCTGGGGCCACAGGCACATGCCACCATGCTCAGATAAATTTTGTGTTTTTAGTAGAAATGGGGTTTCACCATATTGGCCAGGCTGGTCTCTAACTCCTGACCTCAAGCGATTCATCCACCTTGGCCTCCCAAAGTGCTGGGATTACAGGTGTAAGCCACCACACCCAACCTAAACTCAAGAAGAAAGAAGGAAGGAAGGAAGGAAGGAAGGAAGGAAGGAAGGAAGGAAGGAAGGAAGGAAGGAAGGAAGGAAGGAAGGAAGGAAGGAAGGAAGGAAGGAAGGAAGGAAGGAAGGAGAGAGGGAAGGAAAGAAGGAAAGAAGGAAAGAAGGAGAGAAAGGAAAGAGAGAAAGGAAGAGAAAGAAAGGAAGGAAGGAAGGAAGGAAGGAAGGAAGGAAGGAAGGAAGGAAGGAAGGAAGGAAGGAAGGAAGGAAGGAAGGGAGGGAGGGAGGGAGGGAGGAAGGGAAAGAAGAAAGATTTCACTAAAAATGTGTAATATCCATGAGACCATGACAGTAATAGGACACAATTCCCATTGTCAATGACAATCTTTATCTAGTTAGGTAAATTAGTTTCCAGACATAAGAAATGCAAGGCAGAATTGGTAAATTCTAGAACCTAAAGTACAAACATTTTAACAAATTTATTTACATGAGGAGTAATGCTGTTAATGTTTTTAGTGTCCTTCTGATGCAGACCAGTTTATTTTTATACATGAAGGTCTCTGGAACTGATGAGAATAAATTTATTTTAAGCATTTAATTTAGACCCTAAATTAGTTTTCTGTACAGTAGACTTCTTTTAATCCATGCATGCATGTGCAGAGTCAGCCATCTGGTCCGAGGGTTAGGTGAAGGGAAGGAGCTTTCAAAGTGCTTCATTTTAATGAAAATGGGTTTCTGTCTGCATTACAGAAGTTTTAAAAGTAATATTTTTCTATCTATCAAAATTTTACAGACACATATTTTTTGACCCAGAATTCCCCAGTGTGAGGACTTGAGCCTACAGAGATGCTCCCAATTATTTGCTAAGCATATCAATAAAGAGGGTCACTGGACTTTAAAAAAAAAATAGTAATTGGAAGAATAGGTGACCGCTTACATAAATTATGGTATGTCCAAATGAGGGAATACTGTGCCTACATTAAAAAGAATGTGATATTTGTTTGTGCTGATACGGAAAGACCACCAAGCTATATTATTAACTCAAAGAAGCAAAGGATATGTATGTAATATAAGCAACATTTAAAATGAGTAGATCAATAAAAACACATGTGGGGATAGGCAAAATATTTTCCTGGAAGAAATAAAAAGAAACCTAAAAGTTGAGGAAAGGGCTAAAGAGTGGCGTGCAGGGCGGGAGACAACAATGTTCACTTTCTGTGTAGTTACAAAATAGTTTAGACATGTATTACTTTTTTTTAAATTGTCAACATGGGTTATCTGGATAGGGAAATAATCAGATATTTCCCCTTTCTTCTCTGTAATTAAAAAATGTTCTAAAGGATGTTGTAGTAAACAAACAGAAAAACAACATAACAACAACTGAAAAAAAAAAATCCAGCAATTATGCTTCTGGTAATACAGCAGACAAGAGAGCCTGAATTATTGTCCTGATGCAAAACAAGTGAAAAAGTTAGTTGGAATGTAAAATACATTGAGCTGGCAAAACAAAACCAAACCCAACTTAGGAAAACACAGTTCCTGAAGCCAGCGTCTACCCTGGGCATATCTATAGAACCCCTGTGATCATAAATATTTGTGCATGGCGTGGTACACAAAAGATGGGACACAAAACCTAAAGCCTAAGCAACTTTGGGAGTCTAGAAGATCTCAAGACAGGAATCATCAATGAACTAGAAATCATCAATGAACTACAAATAAACCTGTGGTTAGAAGAGACAAACAAGGAAACACGCCTATCTTGACCACAGTAATGTGTAGGAGGAAAGAAAAGTATTTCTCCTGAGAATCTGTAGACAGAAGTTGAACCTCATGTGGGTTTGGGGCTGTATGCATATTACCTATATGGTTCTAAAAACCTCAAGCAGAAAGTTCAATTTAAAGTGGTCTTGGATTGGTAGCATCTCCAGGCAACAGGGAGAAGCTAACACAAAATCACCTCTAGCAGCGAGGTTCCAAAGAGTTCCTATTAAAAAAAAAAAAAGTTCGAGAAATATAAGGTCAGTTAAAACACCCCTTGCACTCCATCCCCCAAAGAACTAGGCATCATGAGTGAGAAGAGCAGAAACAACAAATGACTAAACAGACCCATAATGACATTAAAGAATTATCAGACAACATAATAGTATGTTTAATCTATTTTAGAAAATAAAGACTTAAAAGATAACAAGAAAATAGTATAAAAATAAAGGAAAATTTAAAAACCTAGAACTTCTAGAAATGAAGAATAATTAAAATAAAAAACTCAAAGAATGGGTTAATCAGCAGATGGAGACAGAGAGACAATTAGAAACTGGAAGATAGCTATAAAGAAACTGGCCGGGCACAGTGGCTCATGCCTATAATCCCAGCACTTTGGGAGGCCGAGGCAGGTGGATCACTTGAGGTTAGGAGTTCAAGACCAGCCTGACCAACACTGTGAAACCCCATCTTTACTAAAAATACAAAAATGAGCTGGGCGTGCTTGTGGGCGCCTGTAGTCCCAGAATAAAGATCCTATCAATAGGCCCTGGAATATATGACAACTTGATTTATGATGGAGAGGGCACTACAGATCAATGGGGAAAAGGATGAACTATTCCATTAACGGTACTGACACACCAAAAGCAATAGCCATAAAGGAAAGATTATTAATTTTTACTACATTAAATTAAGAGTTTCTTTTCATCAAAAGATGCCATAAAAACAAGACAAGCCAAGAACTAGAAAAAAAGTACCTGCAATACATATAGCTGAAAAAGGATTAGTATCAAGAATATTTAAAGAACCCCTTACAAATCAATAAAAGAGAAACGATCTAGAAAAAATAAAAGCATAGGATACAAACAGGGATTTGATCACAGAGATTCATAAACCTATGAAACATGATAAACTTTATTAAGAAATCAACTAGTCAACAATAACTTAATTAAACATATAAAAATAACTAAAAGAGTATAACTGGATTTTGTAACACAAAGGATAAATGCTTCAAGGGATGGATACCCAATTTTCCATGATGTGATTACTATAAATTGCATGCCTGTACCAAAATATCTCATGTACCCCATAAGTATACACCTACTATGTACCTGCAAAAATTAAAAATTAAAAAATTAAAAAAAATTGATGTCTTGAAATTCAAATTTAACTCACAACGTGACCCATTATATACCCACTGGTTTGGTGAAATTTAAAAGCTGGATAGTACAAAATGTTGATGATGATGTAGAGAGATTGGAACCCTCATTTCTACTAGTGGAAGTATAGGCTTAGGTAATCACTATGGAAAATAGTTTGGTGTTTCTCAAGACAGTTGAACATGTGCATATCCTACAATCGAGCAATTCTATTCTTAGGTACGCATTTTAAAGAAATGGTGACGCGTATGTCAGGAACCATGTGCAAGAAGGTTCATAGCAGTTTTGTTCACAATTGCACAAAACAGTCTGACCACCATCAATGGTGGTATGATACATAAACTGAGTTCTATATTGGAAGTTTCATTCCAAATAATGGAATATCTTGCAGCAGTGAAACAGGAAGAAATATAACTTCATCCGTCAGCACCGCTGAATCTCAAAAAACTGTTGAGTGAGGAAAGCAAGACAGAATACCTGAAATATAATTCTACCTATGTAAAGTTCAAACACAGGAAAACCAGACAATACATAGTTTAAAAATACATGCAGAAATGATACATTTAGAAAGAAAAGCAAGCGAGGAATTAAAAATCCGGGATCGGTATTAGCTAGGGGCGAGGTGGTGGGCATAGAAGAGAGATACATAATAGGAGGGGGCACCTTGGGGATTCTAAGGTACCTATAACACTCTGTTAAACTGAGGAGTGGGGCATGTATGTTCATATATAAAAATTACATATTTAATGTATTGTACAATTCTTTAAATGCATTAAATATGTAATTTTTATATATGATACGTTTCATGGGAAAAAGTACACACACATTTTTCTGGCCATTATGAGGAAAGGGTTACAATAGGCCAACAGGAAAAGAATTTACTGATGTTTTTACAATGTGATTCTCTATTTCAAATCCACTCTATACATTTTTCAGAGGGATGCATCAAGGTGGGATTCAGCCAAGCTTAGGAACAGAGCTGACACAGAAGGACTGGGTGATAAGCATGACCTCACACGAGATGCTATAAAACATTACGGGCCACTCCTCTCTGCCTCACGGGTACAATTCTTAATTACTTAACTCAGTTAAACAGAGAAGCACGGAAGGCTAGGTTCTATGCAAACTAGCAACATCACTTGCCAGAACTGATTAAGCAATATAAATGGACCTCAAATGGTTAAGGTTGACAACAACCTCTAAAGCATACTAGAAAACTAGTATTCTTCTACTACATGCATTTACCTTGCTTCAGAAGAACTCACACCTGCTTAAAGTTGCTATTCATGCAACTGAATTCTTTTGCAAAGCAGTATGAATGCTTACCTATGTTTAACCATTTTCTGATCATGGCAAAAATGACTAAAGAATCTTGCATAGAACAAGTGCATGACAGCATGTTCTTTCCCTCCAATGTACAAATCCACAGGCATCCAGTAATCGGCCACTGCTGTGTTAAAAGGGCTGTAAAAAAGAGATAGGGACATTTTAAAAAAACCTGCTTTGCCACAATTGTGTAAATTAAACAGACCTACTGTAACATGCATATGCCCTGAAATGAACTTTATCAGGGAATAACAATGATTTTCTTTTTAAAATATAAGAGAAGGCCGGGCCTGGTGGCTCACGCCTGTCATCCCAGCACTTTGGGAGGCCAAGGCAGGCGGATCAGCTGTCAGGAGTTTGAGACCAGCCTGCCCAACATGGCAAAACCCCGTCTCTACTAAAAATACAAAAATTAGCCAGGTGTGGTGGTGGCCACCTGTAATCCCAACTACTTAGGAGGCTGAGGCAAGAGAATAGCTTGAACCCGGGAGGCGGAGGTTGCAGTGAACCAAGATTGTGCCATTGCACTCCAGCCTGGACAGCAGAGCGAGACTCTGTCTCAAAAACAAAACAAACAAACAAACAAACAAACAATGTATATATATGAGAAAAGCTTATATATTAAAAAAGAAAAAAGTCAGATGTGTTGATTTATGAAATTTTAAAAATGGTTACAGAAGATATTACTGACATATTTCAACAAAAGCAATTTGCATATAAAATGAGGACAAGAGGAAAACATACTAGCAAAAAAAGGCAACTTGCTACAATGCGCCTTGAATATCTAGATTCACTTTAATTTTTATTATTATGATTACAAAATTGAGACTTCGGAGTTCCTACCAATAGAGGGCAATGTGGTATTTACAATGAAGATTAACATGTAGATACTAAATGCCTATTTTATTTATTAATTTATTTTCACATTTAAACATTTTTTTTCCTTTATTAAAGACAGCGTCTTGCTCGGTCACCCAGGCTGGATGCAGTGGCACAATTATAGTTCACTGCATCTTCCAACTCCTGGGCTCAAGTGATCCTCCAGCTTCGACCTCCCAAGTATCTAGGACTACAGACACACACCACTATGCCCAGCTAATTTTTTCTTTTCTTTTCTTTTCTTTTTTTTTTTTCTTTTTGAGATGGAGTCCTGCTGTTACCCAGGCTGGGGTGCAGGGGTGTGATCTCGGCTCACTGCAACCTCCGCCTCCAGGGTTCAAGCTATTCTTGTGCCTCAGTCTCCTGAGTAGCTAAGATTACAGGTGCCTGCCACCACACCCGGCTAATTTTTACATTTTTAGTAGAGATGGGGTTCTGCCATGTTGGCCAGGCTGGTCTCGAACTCCTGACCACAGGTGATCTGCCCACCTCGACCTCCCAAAGTGCTGGGACTGCAGGCGTGAGCCACTGCACCTGGCCATCTGTTAATTTTTTTAAAACATTTTTTGTGGAGACAAGGTCTTGCTATGTTCAGTCCAGGCTGGTCTCGAACTCCTGGTCTCAACTGATCTTCCTGCCTTGGCCTCCCAAAATTATGGGATTACAGGCGTAAGCTACTGTGCCCCAGCTGTAAATATTTATTTTAAAACAGAAAATTGATTTTGTTTTTTAAAGCAACCTGAAAATATAGTCAGCAAGAGCCTGTATATTGCTTAATGAATGCAATGCAGCATATTTAGGGTGAATTATCATAAAATAGCCCAATAACTCTCTCTCACTTAACAGTACTTAACAGATACTTTTTGGCCAACAGATACTAATAGAAACGCTTTCTCATACTCTCGGGTCCTAATGGACACTGTAGAGGAAAGGAAATGCCATTTCCATTTTCTGGCTAGGACCCTCAGAGGGAGGGGCAGCACTGGCTGGCAACAGACCTCTGTGCTGCCAAGGTAATGCTGTCCCTTGAGGTCAGCCAATCAAGCAAACCTTTGCCTTTGCAGGGCTTCGAATATTTGTGAATTGGTTCCCTGACACCTCAAGCCACCTTTTTCCCCAGGATGGACTTGGCTGGCTTCAGCTCTGAGGCTAGAAGAGTCCGGCTACCACCACATATTTGCATTTTAATATAGTTTGGTGTTCTCCAGTCACTGTACCAGAATTCTGATAAAATTTTTAAAAATCACTTTTTTGCTTTGTGAAAAATAGTTCCCTAAAGAAATTCAACTGCCAATCCAGGCGACAGAAAAGAAAGGGAAGTGAAGGATGGTATTTGGCCGGAAAACAAGTTTGGGATATATTAAGGAGTGAAATGTTGAAAGTAGCTACAGCTTGGATTTATGATCCACTCAGGAAACCACCCCAGGAAGAACTCGCACCCAGGCTGAAGCTAACCACAGTGTGCCATGAGGGAAATGAAGTGCTCACTGCTGTTCACAGGCTGTGACAGTCTCAGGATGTCTCTCCTGCCACAGTTCCTTGGAGTCTCTCTCATCTGTGTGAAGGCTTTCCTTTGAAGCACTCAGAGAAAGTAAAGAGCCTGACCCCACTTGCATTCTAAGCCAGTTATTGCTACATGAAATGCACCAATGGCCCCTTATAGAGGAAAGGCCCTGAAGGCGAGCCCCTCTATGGGCCAGAGAAGGCCATGCTGGTGGTTCCCAGCCACAATCGTCACCTTGCACCCTTCCTGCCTTTGCAGGGTATCTTTCACTCAGTATCCCCCTCATTTCTTTTTTCTTTTCTTTTTTATTTTTTTTGAGAGGAAGTCTCACTCTGTCGCCCAGGCTGGAGTGCAGTGGCGCGATCTTGGCTCACTGCAACCTCTGCCTCCCTGGTTCAAGTGATTCTTCTGTCTCAGCCTTCTGAGTAGCTGGGATTACAGGCTCGCCACTATGCCCAGCTAATTTTTGTATTTTTGGTAGAGACAGGGTTTTGCCATGTCAGTCAGACTGGTCTCCAACTCCTGACCTCAGGCGATCCACCTCCTCGGCCTCCCAAAGTGCTGGGATTACAGGCGTGAGCCACCGTGTCGACAAGGATCCCCTTCATATCTGATACGAACTCAAATTACAGAATCACAACACTGCAGGTTGAAATTCTGGCAGGGTGAGGGCAGGAGTATCTGTCTCACTAGAAATATATTATTTTAGAACTACAAAGAATGGGGGGCATATTTTATATGTAGGGAACAGGGTTCCAGAATGTTTCTGCCATGGACAAGAGCCATCAGGCAAGGCCCTTTTAAGCACAATGCTGTTTTTTTTCCCGGGCTCTGGAAGAGTTTCTTTCAGCTCTCATTATCTCTCTTTACAAGGCTACCTACTGTTCTCTTTCCCTTAATTTCTTTTTTTTTGGGTGGGCAGGGGCGGGGGCAGGGTTCAAAGAAACACACACGAATACAGCTGAAAAATCAAATGGTACTGAAAGATTTATAATGAAAAACAGTGGTCTCCAGCCCCAATTCTTTCCTTGCCTCAGGCCTCTTAGCCACTTTTAATTCTTTTGGTTGTTTCTCCTGGCAATTATTGAAAAAAAAAACATGTTTATATTCTTTATTGATTTATCAATTTAGGAAATGATCTACTGACTCTGTGGTAAGAGGTGAGGCTTCTTAGCTCTCTCACCCTCCCCACCTGCTACCTTCTCTGTAGAGTTACATCATTCTTTTCAGTTAAATAAATAACATTACATCTTTACAATCATACAAATGCAGTTCACTGCAAGGAGAGTATTACAGTAGCATTTCCTTCCTTTTTCTGTTTTGTATTTGTGTTGTACTTGGGATTTACTTGGCTATGAATAATCTAACTTAATGATGTAGCACTCTCCCTTTAAGAGAGACTGTTCCGCGGTGCACAGTTGACTGACAGCTTCCAGTTGCTGCATCTGTGGACCCACCCTGGTGTGTTCCTGCCAGCCCATGTTGCTCTCCCAGGCTGCTCTCAGGAGAGTAGAGGGAGGGGCCGGAGCCGAGACATTTTAGCCTGACTGAAGACTCTAATGGACTAGCTTCCCACTGGCCAGGTCGAGGCTTTCTCAGAGTTGCGCTGTGAACTGAGCCTCCTCCATCTGATCCTCCTTCCTTTCCCTTCTCCTTTCACACCTGTCATAGGCCATCGTGGTCTAAGAGCACTCTCTGCCCACTCCTCCTCTTCTCCCCTTTAATCTGCACAGGCATTTTCCCCAAGAAATCTCTTGCATGTCTAATTCTATCTTGGTCTTTGCTTCTGGGAGGAGCTATACTGACACATGCTCAAGGACGTCAGCAAGGACGTTTTACCTGTGCGAATTGTGAGGGTCAGTGTATCTGAAGTAGTACCAAGCAGAATCAACAAAGGTATCCATTGTGTCTGTCTCTCTCTTGGCTGCTCCCTTGCACCTAAGAAAGAAATGAAATTCATCATTTGGTTTCTTTTTAAATTTTAATGCAGTTTTCCACTAGCTTTTGAGAGAGCTATAACAATAAGTATGAATTTAAAATGTCATAAGAATAAAGCCACAGGCTGGGCGCAGTGGCTCAAGCTTTTAATCCCAGCACTTTGGGAGTCTGAGGGGGGCGGATCACAAGGTCAAGAGATCGAGACCATACTGGCCAACATGGTGAAATCCCATCTCTACTAAAAATATGAAAAATTAGCTGGGTGTGGTGGCGTGTGCCTGTAGTCCCAGCTAGTCAGGAGGCTAAGGTAGGTGAATCTCTTGAACCCGGGAGGCGGAAGTTGCAGTGAGCCAAGATCGTGCCACTGCACTCCAGCCCGGCGACAGAGCAAGATTCCATCTCAAAAAAAAAAAAAAGAATAAAGCCACATATGAAAAGACAATTCAGGGTAGAAAGCCTCACCACCCAAAAGGACAAGACAGGATTAGGTATCTCTTTTGTGCATTAACTTCTGTTCCAGGCATGTCAAGATTGCCTTCACCAATGTCTTTATGATGCTTGCGAAGCCAATCAATGCATGAAGAGAAATGAGAACCAAACATAGGGAGATGTGTGGAAAATCAACTTGGATTTTTCTTCCACTTCTGTTCTGGGGTGACAGGTGCAGAAATCTACCAGGATGACCCGAGGAAGACAAAGGCAATGATTGCTGGAGTCAGCTCATGCCAGCCTGTGAGAATCAATTGTCAGCATCTCTTTATACCACTGTGACAAAAGATGGCAAGTTGGTAGCTTGAAACTGGCCCTGATGGGAGTATGTACATCACAAAAATTGGCAAATAATAGAAATCAGGACCCCCCTCCAGAGCTAATTACATTATCTACCTCCAGACCACTGCCTAAAGATAGGTTCCTTATGGAAGAGTGAAGAAAGCCCTGGTGCTCAAGACAGAGAATAAAGTGAGATCCTTGATATGTGAAGGGTTGAAAAGAAAAAGGAATCCCTGTCCTAGGGACAGACATGTCCAGAAGGACCAAGGTCTCACAAGGGCCCAAGTGTTATACTCATTCTTTTTTTTTTTTTTTTTTTTTTTGAGATGGGAGTCTGGCTCTGTCACCTGGGCTAGAGTACAGTGGCTCAATCTCAGCTCACTGCAACCTCTGCCTCCTGGGCTCAAGCAATTCTCCTGCCTCAGCCTTCCGAGTAACTGGGATTACAGGTGCATGCCACCATGCCCGGCTAATGTTTGTATTTTTAGTAGAGACGGGGTTTCACCATGTTGGCCAGGCTGGTCTCAAACTCCTGACCTCAAGTGATCCGCCTGCCTCGGCCTCCCAAAGTACAGGCATTACAGGCATGAGCCACCGTGCCCAGCTGCTACACTCATTCTTAAGAACATTCCTAGAGTTGTGGGCTTGTGGGACTGAAAGAACCAGGTGCCAAAAGCCACACTACCTAGGAACTCAAAAGAAGGTGCCCTTAGTCAAGCCTAGCACAGGACAGGGATTAGCTGCCTTGGAGACTCCTCAAGGCCTGGATCAGCAGAGAATCAGCACCTTCTGTCTGATGGGTAGGACCAGCTATCAACAGGGCCTTCTGTGGCAGCAGGAAGCCATAGCAGGCTCTCCCTTCTAAGGCATGGATATGAGGCTCATCGCCCCTCCAAATATCACGCTTTGGGCAGTGTAAGTCTTTGGGGGTTATTGCAGAATTTGGGGAGAAGGGATGAGGAGTCCCAAGAGGAACTGATACATCTTCTGCAAATTTAGCATGTATGGGCTTGAGCGCATATTTTTAATTTAAGAATAAAAGAAGGGTTGCATTTCTATCTTCCATTTGTGAAGTAGTTCATACCAGCTTTACAAATATTACCCAAGGAAATGGCCAGTCCCCCACATATTCCCCCAGCTCCCTCATCAGCTGGTTAAAGGCAGTGGCTGAGCAGAGAGCATGGGCGCCCTAGATCTGGCAGGGCTTTGGGACCCCCTGCATTTTAATCAGGGGACCTCCCAGTGAGAACAGTGGTGGTCTCTAAGAGTAGAAGCTTTTCGGAAAGAGTCCTCAGGGAATCCAGCTTCCTATCACCCAGGGCTGCTCTAAGAAGCTGATCTCAACAGTGCATCTCTAAATTAAAGCCAGGTCTTTTTATTTGGAGAGCAATCAACCAGAACACAGACACTATTTTGGGAAACAATTAGAAAATAAAGATTACTTTTTCTTCCTCACCTTGTGCAAGCGAGGTCCAAGTGAGGGAGAAAATGCAGAGCTCAATTTATAAAAGGAATAACATCTGGCTAACATTTGCCGTGCTGATTTCCTTTTTAATGGTCTTGTTGGACTTGAAGGCAACTAACATGTTTTATTGCTGATATTAAAAAGTAGGAAGACGCTACGTGGCAAGTAGGAGGGATAGAAGTGATAGATAATGGTGGTAATGTTATCAGGATTAGCTCCAATAGTAATGATAATAATACTGGGTAGTAGGAACTGAGCCAAGTACTTCAAAAGTACTTGAAATTATCTCATTTAATCTCATAATCCTCAGGGCTACTGGGGATTGTCTCATTTAATCCCCAGTAGCCCTGAGGATTATGAGACCAATACTACTCATATCCCCATTTTTCAGTTGAGTAACTAGGATTCAGAGAGGTTAAGAAACTTTTCCAAGGCCTTGTAGTTCAAGGGTAAGAAATCCACATCTGGTGGGCTCTGGTGCTTGTAGTCTGTACCACTGAGCTGCCTCGCTCTGCCACACTGGCTCAGTGGCTCTCAGCCTTGGATGCTCATTAAGATTATCCAGGGAGCCTTGCCCAACACCAAGGCCTAGGTTCTGCCCTCCAGTAATTCTGCAGCCAAGGCAGGAAACCTTATCCTCATCAATAAGGCCACAACTGCTGTGCTGTATGTAGGCCACCAACATCTCTGGTAGGGAAGCCCTTTTCCTCCTGGAGCCAGCATTTCTACCCTAAAATGGTCTGGGCCTTCCTACATACCTCCCTCCAAGTTCCATCTTGAATTTCAAAACTGCCTCAGTGAGGACCTGGGAGGATGGCTCACAAGTACCTGGCTAGATGGCTGTAAAGTTTCCATTTATTGAAGACCTAGAAGGTATCACTGTGCAGGATGACATGTGTTAATTCTAGTCTTCTGAAAAGCCCTTCGATGGGGTTATTTTTGTTTCTGATGAGGGATTTCAAGCTCAGAGAAGGTAAATGACTTTCCCAAGGCTAGACAGTTAGGAGGCAGAGCCAGGACTTGAATCCATCACTGATCTGACTCCCAGCTCAGGACTTCCAATTACATTATGTGGTTTCCTAATTGCCAACCTAATACCTCAGCTCTATACTGGCAGAATACAAAATTATTTTAAAATATCCTCATCATGATCTATAAGGCAGAGAAAAATGGCTTCTCCGCAGAAGAAGGAAAATACTGGAACTTGGTATCTGCTATTTGTTTAATTAGCTGATATGGACAGCATCATTAAAAACCACATTTGAGACATGCCAGTGAATAGATAGAAAACCATAATCCCGCTTCCAAAATGAGGAGAAAGGAACCATGGTGCTTCAGCATATTAAAGAATGGAGCCCCCAAGCACACTTGCTCTCTTAGCTACTACTCTGCTACTCGTGATAAAATCTCCACTGTTGTTACAGTCACTATATTGGAAAACTGCAAGGTGAAGAAGAGAACATTTTTCTCTCCTCTCCATGTGGCTCTTTGGAATATCAAAATGGAGGAAAGTGTTTTTTTACAAAGCTGTAAGGAAAATTTAGAGTTTTTCCATCAGTTGGATCAGATGTTTCTGGCATAGATCTGAACTGACACTGCTGCTTCCAATAGCTCAGAGAATGGAGGATGCCCATTGCAGAGGCAGGGTCACAGATTCCAGACCCTTCTCTTAAAGGGCCTCAAAGACCCACAGTGTTCTTTCCAGCCTCGTGGAAGTCAGGGAAAAAGGGAGCAGAGTTAGCACCAGGAGGGAGGAGGGTGTCTGAAGCCCTAGCAGGTATGGGGCCATAGGCACAGTCACTGCTGCAGGGATGTGGCTTCTTACCTCGGGCAGGAGCAGTTCACCCACTCTGAAGCCATGGCCAGTGGAGAGCCTCCCTTGCCAGTGAAAGACGCGATGTTGGGCAAGGTCACGGGCAAGTCCTCCAGGGGCACAGGTGTGGGGCCACAGGCTGGGCAGTGGACAATGGGGATTGGTGTGCCCCAGTACCGTTGCCGCGAAATCAGCCAGTCTTTCAGTTTATCACTTGTCACGTCTCCACCCACTCTCTTCCCCCGGGCTTTCTGAGTCAGGGCTAGAAAAGCATCCTGCCGGGTCATACCTGTGAACTAACAGGGAGAGAAAAGAGAGCTCACTCCTCTCTGCATAGCACGAGTCACCACCCCGATGCTGCCACCAGTCCTGCCATGTTTATGTGTGGCTCTCCCAAGGGACCAGTTCTGTGCAGAGCTGTATTCATGACTTTCACGAGCCCCAGGTGCTTCTGCCTTTGTAGGCTCCTTGCTCCTTCAGATAATATTAAGAACTATATTTTACAACTGCATCAATATAAAGAGAAATGTAACTTTTGACCCTAAAAGTTCATTTTTTTCTTCTGATTTTAAAAGAAATTAAAACTTTTGCAGAGGCCTCTAAAAGTATTGTGGGCCCGAGGCACTGTGTCTACTGTGTCTAATGTGTCTCGGTTGGCCCTGGTTCTGTGGCTTTCCTTATCACCAGAGCCCTGTGACACTTACAGAGATCATCAAATATCAGCTTTTAGCTGCCAGTAAAGAACTGCATGATAAGGATTTTTAATGACTACTCCCCTGTTGGGGGGAAAATATTCAGAAAATAAAAATTCAATATTATCCTAAAGCAGAAGGAATTCAGGCAAGCAGAGGAACATTCTGAGGCTTCAGCTTGAAGAACCAGACCACTCTTTTTATATTTAAATGCTCCCATTTTATAGACAGCAGGACAGACCACTAATAGTACAAAAGAGAAATTATCTTTTCACTTGGTGCTTTTCAGAGAGCCAAACTAATTATATGAATTGAGCCAGTGTGGCTTGGTAACAACCTGGATTGTGGGCACCCTCAAATTTGTTCAGTGAAGACCCACTGGGCATCTGTATGTGCTGGGCTTGTGCTAGCCACTGGGGGCACAAAGATAAATATGATCTTCCCATGTCCTCAAGGAGCTTACAGTCAAGAGGCATAAAGAATAAGAAAATACAGCTATGTTGATCAAAAGTAGCCCTTTTCATGAACGGTCTGAAGTGTCTTTCTGCACTCCCACTATCACAGTCACGATGCAAATCATAAAAAGCTCTCCTGAAAGTCAGTCTTCTCCTAACATCACTGTCTTTCCATTCCAGAAGCTCATAGACGAAAGCGGCCTTTCCCTAGCCATTCTCCTTCTACTTATTGAAATAATTCTTTTACTCTAGATATTCAGCCTAGAGTCAGGAGAGGCTTCAATAGACCATCTGAAGCTGTGTGAAAGAAGCCAGGAAGCATAACTGATGCTCAGAGAACTGTACTAAAGACTGGATGTTTCACTGGGAACTTCAGAAGCCTAATTTTGGCCACGAGTGTCCCCTTTCTTGAGAGGGTTAACTGGGGCTCCTTACAGACACTGTGACTTCGCTCTGCTCCACCCACCAGGGAACCTGCTCAAACAACGTCTAAAAAAAGGCTTAAGGGTCCATATCTTAGAGCATGACTTATGTCTGGGGATGCAATTTATGAAGTAAAGTCACAAACATGGGGTTAGAAACCATGCACTCCCTACAAAGGAGAAAACCTGCCCATATTCCCTTATTTTATAGATACAAATCTAGCCAGATAGTCGCAAACCGGAAAAACTTGGAACTTCAGGTCTCACTGAATCAAGATCAGCCAAGGTGGGACCTGTAGGCACCTCCCAGGTGATTCAGAGCCATGGCCAGGGGTGGCATCGCTATGTTAAGGCAATAGTTCCCAGGCTCTGCCGCACATCAGAATCAACTAGGGAGCTCTGAACACTGTTGATGTCTGATCCATGCCCTCCTCACCACCAGTAACCATCAGAGTATCTGGAGTGAGACCCAGGCATCAGTATTATTTTAAAACTTTCAGGTATTTCCAGTGTGCAGTTAAGTTTAAGAGTGCTCTAAGCCAGTATTCTCAAACTTTTAATGTGCATACAAATCATATAAGGATCTTATTAGACTAGCATGGGATCTAAGATCCCACATTTCTAACAAGTGATGCCAGTGCTGCTGGTCCAGGGACCAGACATTGAGTGGCAAGGTTCTAAGCCCTTGATTCTCAAAATGTGTTCCCTGGACCAGCAGCATTAGCAGCAGTATCTGGAAACTTGTTAGAAGTACAAATTTTGGGGTCTCACCTGGGACTACTAAATCAGAATCCCTGGGGTGGGGGTGGGGGCCAGGCTGTGGTTTAACAAGGCCACCAGGGGATTCTGACGTGTGCTCAAACTTGAGTGTCACTGCTCCCACTACCTCCTCCCATCCCTCACCCTACCTCTTCCATCCTACTTTCCAGGTTAGTTCAACATAGAGGCTGGGCTCAAATCCTGCCAGATATACCATCTTTAAGTGCTGCTGTTTCATGCTAGCAAGAGATAACCCTGACCAAATAAACATGACTCTGAACTTCCCTGTTCATTTCTATAAGTGAATTACACTTTAGGCAGAAATAATGTCAGTAATCTGGAGAGAACAGATACCTCCTCTAGGAAGAAGAAACAATTTTAATCACCTCTCCCAAGGAACCAGAGATTCCTTAGAAAAGATAATTTTTCTCAAGCAGAGATCCCCAACATAAAATTAGTTACTTTGATCCATTCTGTTCGAGGACTGAAATTGATTTACAATGGACAAACTTTCAGATCTTGAAGAATATTATTTTGTTTTCATAGAGATATGAGGCTACAAGGCTGTTAGGTATGGGGACGAGTGAAGGAACAGGTTGTAATTTGCACCTGAAGGAAAATGTCTATCAAAATCGCATCAAGGTGATTATTCTGGAAGTAAGTTCTTAGGCACCAACCTCAGCAGAGCTGCTCAGTCTCTCTGTGCCATCTGGCAAAGTTTCAATGACTTCAGAGTAGGCCAGGCCCAGGGTTTGGGCTAAGATGGTGTCCTCTGAGCTAGTACTGGGAATTCCTATTCAGAGGAGAAGAAAACAAAACATTTCCTTCACAAGTGCCCAAATCACAAAACAACTGACAGTACTGACACCCAGCTTTAGCTTCTTAAAGGAGACTATCTCTTTTAGTTACAGAAGTTTTAAAACCACATCACATTAGTTGGGAAAATGGAACATGGTCTTGGAGAAACCCACTGCCAAAATACAACTAGTTTACCATATTGGTATTACCTCCTTTAAGTCTTTTTCCTCTGCTTAGTTTTTGTTTTTGTTTTGAGACAGAGTCTTGCTCTGTTGCCCAGGTTAGAGTGCAGTGGAACGATCTTGGTTCACTGCAACTTCCGCCTCCCGGGTTCAAGAGATTCTCATGTCTCAGCCTCCAGAGTAGCTGGAATTACAGGCGTGTGCTACCATGCCTGATTAATTTTTGTATTTTTAGTAGAAAAGGGGTTTCGCCACGTTGACCAGGCTGGTCTCGAACTCCTGACCTCAAGTGATCGCCCACCTTGCCCCTCCCAAAGTGCTGGGATTACAGGTGTGAGCCACTGTGTCCAGCCTATTTTTTTTAAATAGTTACAATCCTAATATACACATTTTTGAGTGCTTTTTTTTTGCCACTGAAAATCATAAGCATTTGTGGAAGCCTCTTCCTTGAATTCCGTCAGTGGCAGAGGGCAGTGGGTTTCTCTCGAGAAGCAGGGCCGACTCCTCCAGCATTTCCCAGCAATCCTAGGAAAATCCACTCAGTCAGGAAGTCAAAAGCTAGTAACTATGTTTTGTTCCCAAAGGCAATAGTACATTCTAAGTAGGCATTTATTCTTCAACCCACATATGTCCTTGAGAAGTTGGGCATTAATAAATTGTTCACCCAGAGGGGCCAAGGCCTGCTGTTTTAGTTTTGGATATTCATAAAAATGGGTTTTTTTTTTTTCTTCCCAGCTTTTGGTTCTGTAAGGGCAGGATTTCTCAACCTTGGTACTACTGACATTGTGGACTTCGTTGTGGGGGTTGTCTTGTGCATTACAGGATGTTGAACTGTACCACTAGCACTCCGTGAGTTGTGACAAACAAAAATGTCTCCAGAATTGCTAAATGTCTCCTGGTGGCAAAATCTCCCCTGGTTGAGAACCTCTGTTATAGGGTCAACCGTCAAAGCAGGCGACATACTCATGGATACAACACATTGTGTGAAAACTAAGAGATACAAAGCTAAGGGTATTGCACAAGGTGCTTAAATCAGATTGGAACAATGCCCTAAAACAGTGGTTGAAAGTTTGGGAGACATGTTCTAAAGCTCCCAAATATGATGAAAAGCTCTGTGACATGATGAAAAGTTCTGTAGTGTTCTAGCTGAGATTATAGACAAAATGCATCTAATGCAGTGAATAAATGTTGAGTGGACTTGAAGGATGAGGACAAATGGCAAGCAATAAATAATACCAAAAGCTGTTCATATTCAAGAAGGGAAAATAGTCATTTACTATATTCTAAAATAGAATTTGGAAGAACTAGGAGTAATGTTTAAAAGGAGACACTGTAACCACAAAATGTATTTGGCCGTATAAAGAATGCCTCAGGCCATGGCGGTAGTCATGTTGCGCTCAGTTGAACGTGAACTATTTCTAACAGTGCAGGTGGGAGGCAAAAACACCACTTTATCTCCTGTTTATTTCTGCTCTTGTTCTTCTTGGAGGGCAAAAAGTAAACATTTGGAAAAAGTTAATTATGAAACTATGGGACATCAAGACAACAGGAGAGACAGTTTTCCATATGCACCTAAAAAATCCGATTTTTTTCCTTCAAAACTCTCAATATTGTGTCAGTAATTTGATTCAAAATATCAAACAAACAAACAAACAAACAAACAAACAAAAAACTCCCCCAAAAGCCACATCAATAAAAACTGCCTTTATGTTTATCCCAGCTGGTTATATTAATACATTTTACTAATTATAAAATGCATAAAAGTAACAGAAGGAATTATTTCTTTAAACAACACACTTTCTAGGTTTAAATGGTTAGAAGAGAGTAACACGAATTTTCTGCTTTGACATTTCTTCAAACAATTTCATCAAAAACTGATCTGAGTGTTATGAGGGGAAAAAATGTGAATTTAAGAAGAAATGCTATTTCTGTGTGCTAGGAAATAGTGTGGAAATAACTTTCTCTGCAAGGTTTCAGGACTCTGGGGACTGGCTGGAACCTACAGTAGTAATGCTGGTAATGAAAAATGCACAGGTCTGTCCTAAAGGAGGCAGATTTTGGACAAAGCTGTCTTTAGGTTCCCTTCTCTTTGTTCATTCTCAGACTTCCTGTTACATGACGATAGTTTAGAACGCTCACGAATGAGCAAGGCTGCCAAGGACATCCAATTTACAGTTCTAAATATGCCTTCAATTTTACTGCTGTTTCACAATCCTTTTCTTGAATAGCTCGAGTTCGCCTCCTCCACAAAGCCTTCACCAAAACCCAGCCCACATCGATCATTTGTGCTTCATTTGAACCCCCGTCCCAGCAGTTGCTGTTGGTTCTATGAGTTTTCTTTTCTTTCTTTTTTTTTAAAGCTGGTAGTATACCTGGGATGGTTCTATGAGTCTTGAAACTGAATTTTCATCTGAGCTGCATTGTTCCTCATATCATATGTACAAGTCTTAACAACAAACTCTACTGGCAAGATTTGTAGGTCAGATATTTCTAATTATTCTCAGTAGGAACTAGTAAAGTGCAATATACCTAGTTTATTTTCAAAATGTAGTTCTGAAACAAGGGATGACTAAATGAAGGGCTATTCATTTTTATGAGGAAACAAATCAGACCATGGAATCAATAGTCAGCTCTTCCAGATGACAGCAACAGGGGAGTATTTTGATCCTAAATCTGCAAAATATACTGTTGTGGTTACATTTTAATAGCTGTTTACCTATTTTTGAATCCAGAGAGCCTTCCAAGTCAGCTCTGGCCAAAATAACGACAGGGACCTCCTGCTGGGTGAGCATGTTCACAGCCATCACGGGCGTGAGGCAATCTGAAAATGAGAGCAAATAACTGTGGATGCCATTCAACTGAGACACCAACACCATCTGAATCTCGGAGGAAACAAGTGAGAAAAATAAGCACTAGAACTTCTGTGCTTTGTGCTAATTGTTAAAGAAGTTGTCCTTTGTAGATAATTCACACCAGTGAATAATCGAAAGATTAAATACGCACATGAGAAAATGTTCTTCCATGCTCATGAAATTTGAAAAAGCATTTTTGCTTTCCAGATGGTAGAGTAATGACATTCCCATCACCGTCTTTTCCTTTTGAAAAATACCTCAAATATACAGAAGATGAGAAACACAAAGTCTATCTATAGTGAAACCAAGGACATCAGAAATTCCAAACCATCATAACACTTGAAGAGGGAAGTGGAGAGGGAGTAGAAAATGAACAGAAAGGAGAGCAGAGATTTCCAGATATCCTAAGACAAAAGAGTTCCTACCCACTTACCTTTTTCTTAGGAGATACTGGAGAATGTGTTCCAGCAAAATGAAGGGGCAAATCAAGGAAGGGACAGACATAGGATCCAGGAAACAAGGGATCTAGCAAAGAAAAAAGTATGAGGACACTCAAAGAACAAAGACGGAGGGAAGTTCTAAGAGACCAGGTTGCAGCAGAGGTCTGGAGAATGACCAGGTCATATCTGAGCAGTACACAGTGAGTACCCTGGGAAGCATCTCTGGGAAAATAAGGAAATTGATAGATTACCTGGCAGGTTGGAATGTACAGAAAACTGCACTAGAGGAGTTTCAAAGAAATATGGGGCATGTACAGGAATACTTAGCTAGAAATTCAAAGAATACAAAGTAAATGAAAAAAAAAATGAAGACATTATGAACTTTAGGAAAAATAAAAAGTTATATAAAAAGGAAAATGTATTTGGCTCAGTTGTGAACAATATTTATGTGGCCCTAATAAAACACTTAATTTGGATTTACTCTAACATTGTATTATTGTATTATGTTACAACACAATAATTGTATTACAGGTATTGTTCTAACATTGTATTATGTTATTTAAAATAACATCTTATTTTACATTTATATATATATAAGAATTTTTTTTTTTAGAGATGGGGTCTTGCTATGTTGCCCAGGCTGGTCTAAAATTCCTGGTCTCAAGTAATTCTCCCACCTCAGACTCCCAAAGCGCTGGGATTACAGGCAGGAGCCACTACACCCAGCTAACACTCTATCATCTTAAATGAAGTGTATTACAACTACTATAACAAGGAGATAAGCCATACGTGCATATATGTGAATTTATGGAGAGTTGGAAGCATAATGACCTAAGTAAAGTCCCAACGGAAGAAGAGATGACAGACGGTAGACAATTAGTGAGTTCACTTGACTTAATTTACAATATAAGCAATTAACAGTTATAACTTATGAATTCTTACTATTTATAATACTTGCCATGTTTTAAGACTTCATGTAATTGTCTACTTTGCAAACCCCGAAATTAAAATAAGCCTAAGATTTAGATCTATATTTAATTATTTTTAAGATATTTATTTATTTAGAAATAGAGTCTCACCCTGATCCTCCCACCTCACCTTCCTGAATAGCTAGAACCACAGGTGTACACCACCAAACCTAGCTATTTTTTTTTTTTTGTAGAGCCAGGATCTCCCTATGTTGCCCAGGCTGGTCTCAAACAACTGGGCTCACACAATCCTACCATTTTGGCCTCCCAAATTGCTGGAATCACAGGTGAGAACCACTGTGCCTAGCCAGGGTCTGTATTTCAATGAGTAATGATTGACTATAGGCATCTAAATCAGCCCTTATCTTTCATCACCTTGGGTGTCAGGAAGCACAGAATGAGATATGGTAGGGTAACAGTGAAATGCAACCACCACGGGTCTCCAGCCAGCACCCATGGTACAGATGTATTAGCTGGGAGACACCTGTTGCTGGAGCTGAGTGCAGACTCACTTCTCAAAGTAGAGACCTGTATTTCTGATTCTACACTATCTTTTCTTATCTTTTGTTTTTTGGAGACGGGGTCCCACTCTGTCACCCAGGCTAGAGTACAGTGTTGTGATCTCAGCTCACTGCAACCTCTGCCTCCCAGGTTCAAGCAATTCTGGTGCCTCGGCCACCCAAGTAGCTGGGATTACAGGCGCATGCTACCACACCCGACAAATTTTTGTATTTTTAGTAGAGATGGGGTTTCACCATGTTGGCCAGGCTGGTCTCGAACTCCTGACCTCAGATGATCTGCCTGTCTCTGCCTCCCAAAGTGCTGGGATTACAGACATGAGCCATCGCACCCGGCCTCCACACTATCTTTTCTCAAAGAAGAAAGTTGTATTTTCAAATTTTGCAATTGTATGATGTTATCAGGAGACTGGGAGGTGAGGGGTGGTAGAATAAAAGTCAATAGGTAACATCTAGAACTGGTGAATCAAAAGACAGCAGTATGAGCATATATGGCATATGGACAGGCATACAGACAGGGACGTCAATGCCAGAATAACAGTGGGTGGCACAGACTACCAGTTGACCCCTGTACCTGCCTCCTCTTCTGACTCAGCAATACAATGTTGAGTTGGACACACGGCTGTTGTGTTTAGCTAATGGAAGCACTGTTCAGCCTCCCTTGCAGCTAGGTGTGGCCATGTAGGATATGCAGAAGCAACTGTTAGATCACGGCCTCAAAGGGAAGGAGCACGCCCTTCTCCCCACCCTTCCCCACTTCTTACTTCACTGGAATGCAGATCAAGTGTAGAGCAACTTTGAAACACAGAGAAGAACAAAACTCTAGAAGGGCAGAGCAGGAAGACAAGACAGAGGATCATTGCCCTAACCACCTCACAAAGTAGACTTATCACACATGCTCAAGAGTTTCATGTGGGTAGAATAAACTGCTGTTTATCTAAGCCTCTGTCATAGCCACCAAACTTATATTCTAAGTAACACATACCTAAAATAAAAGTGTTTGGGTAAGGAGGCTGCTTTTACTGTTCTTGTTATTGTTAGTACTCTTTAACTTTTCATATAACATATGTATATTACTTGGACTTTAAAAAACAAATTGGTTTTTAAAAAGAGTGATCTTGAAGTATTATCATTTTATATCTGATAAGTTACCAAAACGTTTTAGCAAGGTGACACTAATGTTTGTGACGTCACTGTGAAATGCATACATCACGGGATATGGCACTATAAATTGATATAGCCCTTTCAGAAACCGTGTAGAAATAGAAATAGAAAATAGAAAAATAGAAAAATGTTTGTAACCTTTGACCAAAAAAACCTCACACTTGGAAATATCTCCTAAGGAAAATTCTATGAAGCAAAGAGCCATGTGGACATAAATGGTCACAGCAGTTATCTCCATAATAGCCCCAAACACGAAAAAAGCCCAGTGTTCAACATGATGGGAAAGACTTAGGATATTAAGGTACATTGAGTTGATAAGACATTATGTATGGATTAAAAAATAATAATTTAATTATTCTTCACAATTAAAAAACAATTGTGAAGCCTGCATAAAAACACAGAAATGTTTCCTGATAGCATATTAAGTGAAGACCAGAAAATAAAGAGGCAGAAGCAGCCTGATTTTTAAGATTATGTGGGAACGTGAGTTAAAAAGTAACATGACCATGTGCAAAAGAAAGAAGTTGGACCCTTACTTCATGACATATATAAAAATTAACTCCAAATGGATTAAAGATCCAATTGTAAGATCTAAAACTATAAAGCTCTTAGAAAATAAAATAAATCTTTGTGGACTTTTATTAGGCGATGGCGTTTTAGTTATCACCAAAAGCAAAAGCAACAAAAGAAAAAATAGATAAACTGAATTTCATCAAAATGAAAAACTTGTGCTTCAAAGGGCTTCATGAAGACAAACTCTCCGAAGTGGAAAACAACTGAGTAAATTACATATCTGATAAGAGACTAGTATCTAGAATATATAAAAATGGTTAAAATAATAATAAGACAAACTAAAATTAAAAATTAAAATGAAAATGAATTTTTTAAAAGGGGCAAGAGAACTGAATAGACATTTCCCCAAAGAAGACATATAAATGGTCAATAAACACATGAAAAGATGCTTGACAATGCTAGCCATCAGAGAAATGCAAATTAAAACTACACTGAGATACCACATCATATACACAAGGATGACCATAATCAAAATGATCACCAACAATAAGAAGAGCTGGTAATGATGTGGAGAAACTGGAATTCTCATACACTGCTGGTGGGAATGTAAAATGGTGAAGCCACTTTGGAAAATGGTCTGGCAGTTCCTTAAACTTCATGGCCCAGCAATTCTACCCCTAGGTATACTGCCAAAGAAATAAAAACATATATCCACACACAAATCTTTATTAATGTTCATAGAATTCATAATATTAATAGTAAAAAAGTAGAAATAACCCAAATGCCTGTCAATTAATAAAATGGATAAATAAAATGTGGCCTAGCCATACAATGAAGTATTACTTGGAAATAAAAAGGAAAGAAAACATTATGCTAAGTCAAAGGAGCCAGACAATAAGATGACAAATATTATATTTGATTCCATTTACATGAAATGTCCAGAATAGGCAGATCTATGGAGACAGATGGTAGATTAGTGATTGCCTAGGGCTAGAGATGAGGCAAGAATTGGGGAGGGATGACTGCCAGAGGGTCTGAGATTTCTAGGATGATGAAAATGTTCTAAAATTGACTGTGGGGATGGTTGTATAAATTTGTGACTATATTAAAAACCATGGAATTCTATATATTAAGTAGGTTATTATATGGTATGCTCAGTTGTTACACAACAAAGTAACATGAAAAAATGTAGTGTACTGCTTGAAAGAGTTGAACTGCTTTTTATTACACAGAAAAGTTATATTATAACAGTTTTTCAGGTAGGACCAAAAATTGGTCTTTGAACTTAAATATTAGCAGATTTGCAATGAATGCATGGTAGCAGCTCACATGCTATACCTGGTCAAAATCTATTTCCTAGAAACAACATAATTAAAATCAAAGTTCCTGAATAGGTCTCTAGTGTTCTCCATATTTCTCGTGTTTCCTTTGTAATTACTAATGTGTTCAGCAATCACTCCTGTGCTACTGATGTGATGCAGGAATCCCAAAATCTGAAGAAACTGAAGCATTTCCCATAGTAGTTAGATAACAGCAAAACACTTCAGTAATTACAAAGAAAACATTAGACAAAAAGGTATCTGTCCTTCACCCTCAAGGCACCCACTGCAAAGAAGGCCGTCTCTCTCACCCTCTGGAAAAACAGACAAATGACTTTTATTTGGTATTCACCAAGGCAGCAGTCCATATAACTAGTTCCTAGGCATACTTCATGGAAACAGGGCTTGGTGGGCAAGTGGGTGTGACAAGTGTTGCCTATGACTTCCTCTCTCAGACAGTTGCAGTGCACATTAGCACAGCAAAGATTCTGAGAAGTCCAAAGCAAAGATACCCATTTATTTTTGTTTATTCCAGATTTTTTGAGCACACAAGCTTTTCCCTTCACATAACATCAAAGAATTCTACTTGAAACAGTTTGATGGAAAACCAAACCATTACCCCAGAATTACAGATCTGCTCTCACCCTTTGTCCTCACCTCATACCGATGCTATGCAGACAAGAGCAAAACAACAGTGAGCAATTAATTATTACTTAATGTCCTGGGGCTTCCAGGGAGGCTCTTGCTCTCTAATGTGCCTGTAATGTGTCAATAACAACAGAGTTCCAAGTTGTCCTTTAGAGAGACCTCATCTGCCCTTTCAGCAAAAAATATATTGTGTAGATAGTCGGTGACACAGAGCTAAAATGTGTGGTTCAAAAGCCCCAGGGTTTGAATATTTTAATATTAGGAATGTAAGAAAAGATTTCAGGAAAAGACAGAACAGCTTCTAGAACTCTGATGATATTTCCCCATTGATGCCTTTTATGGTTTCTAGTTCCTATCAAATCAGAGCTTACATAACATGACTTAAGTCAGATTTGGTCAGCTGAGAAAAGGAGGCGACGTCAATGATTATGGAAATAAACTAAATTTCAAGAGCTCTAGGGGAGCACCTTGCTTTTTTTCCTCTCTTAAAGGAATCTGTGCCAAATTAAGGATGCTAAGTAAAAACAGTTCATTTAGCCAATAACATCGGCAACCCAGTTGGCCAGGCTAGAAATCAAGGAATCATCTGGGGATCCTCCACCCTCGCAGCTTTCCACAGACCTCTCAGATCGGTTCCCTCCCTCCATCCTGACCCCTGATGTTCTGGGGGCCTCGCCATCTCTTTCCACAATTAATGGGGTCAGCCGGCCTGCCACTCTAGCATTGCCCTGGCCACATGGGTCACTCGCCTCCACAGGGCCCCTCACGGCTCCTTCTCTACCCACAAGGTCCTCCAAGACCACCTTAGCTGGCAGCCCCACTATGTGCTCTGCCAAGAAGGCTAAACTTACAAAGCTTATGTGACCTTCCTTAAGTCACATGGATGGATCTAGGACCAGAATCTTGGTCATCTTGGGCCAAATCAGGAGCTGATATGTAGAAATAAACATAGCAACAACAGGAGCTCATGACTGAGAACTGAAACTCCTGCAAATGATAAATTTAGTCACAACTGTGCACTTCCATGACACTCAGTGGTCACTGCTTTAACACAAATCATCCTTAAAACCTGACATTCAATGAAAAAACTGAGGTGGTCAGCAATGGTAAATGACAGCAGTGACACAACATCCTGGTTTAAAATGTAATCCCAAAAGCCAGAAGAGGCATAAATCATACATTCCTAGGGTAATCTGAATTCACCTTTTGGTGAATTACACTCAATGCACTGTACTGGCCTTCTGTGACTATGATGTCAAAATCCAGGGACTTGATGTGCAAATTAATCCAGAGATTTTGAATACATTGACATCTGCAAAAAGAATATTTCTACTCTGAAAATTAGAATTGGAAAATTTTATTGCCAAGTGTAATGTTCCATTTGGAACAATTTCAGAGATTATTAAAAAGAGGGGAGAAAATAATGAGCCCTTCAAATGGAACATTACACTTGGCACTAAATTTGCCAAAATGAAATGACGAGGCCAGGTCGGATGTGTCGACATCCATGTGGTCATGAAAACAGTGCTGTCTGCATGTACTAAAAAAATGTCTCAATTTCCTACATATGAAAATGTTTTGAAGGTATACAGTGCCTTTCATCTCAGGAACTCCAACCTCTATAATTTGCTAGCTCCTTAACAAATTATAGCTCCTCTATTAATATTCCCTTATTTTCATTTGTGTCCCCAAATTAGCCATAAGAGAAAATGTAAGGGCTAGAGATGTTTCCATGTTTTAGTTCTTCAATTTTAGATATTATTCAGCCACCATACCCCTCAAGGAATATCAAATTGCTCATGAGAGTAAAAACTATGAGATTTCCCTTTAAACTAAACAGTTGAAAAGTATCCAGTTTTTCTTTTGAGCAAGTAGAGAAAATAAACCTGAGAGAGATAGCTATATTGGGCTTTATAAGCACACATAGAAATTTTAACTCAAAAGACTCTTTTCTCTATTTCAATGCATATCACAAAGAGGTGAAACTGAGGGGTGACATCTGCCTTGTGTGGGGTGAGTGGCATAAGCATCTGGCTGTCCTCTGTTCTGCCTCCCAGGGGCACCCAGTTAAGACTGGAATGTCTCATCTATGTCCCACCAAGAGTGCACGCAGCAGGCTCTTTAGAAAGTGCTCACTGATTTGAATCCGGCTTTAATGGTCTAAGTAAACAATTAAAGTCATAAGCAGAGAGAAATTGGGATGACATTGTCTATCTCTCCAACCTAGTATTAGGCAGTGTTTCATTCTGGTCATTTCAAAGATGGCAACTTAATATCATCATCCAAAACATTTTTTTAGTCAAATGCTATTTCAGACCCCAATAATTCAGATTGTATACTTTAGGTTGAAGTTTATAGTCATGAAAGAGAATAGGGATGAGATATTTGTGGAAATATTTAAATTACTGCAGAGACTTATTTCTAACTTAGAATGGACTTCTTTTCACCTACCCAGGCTTCATATCCCTTTCTCTGGTAAGAGCCCTCAAGTTTGTTTTGGAGAACTCCCCCTCCCTCCCTGGGGACAATCTTTGTGGTCTACCAAGGAAGGTGCCTGGCCTCCCTTTGCCAAGAAAGAGGCTGGGGGCCCCCGTTACACCAGTCAAACACCTTTCCCTGCGAGAGGAGTCTTGAACCAAGTGCTTCAGGCACTGAAGGTGGGGTTAGAGCAGAATTACTGACAGTGGCATTCAGGGGACTGTCTGTGAGTTCCTGCTCCCCAAACTCTCAGGGCTGCACTCTCCAAGTCTTCTTTCGGACTGGCTCTTCAGCTGTTCCTCTAGCAACGGTCTTTCCCACAGCCTTCCAATGTGTTCCCCTTTTCCTCTGGGTAGTCAGAGATGGATTCTGTTGCTTGCAACCACAGAATCTTCAAATCTTCAGGGACCAAGTACAACTTGATATGCCGATTCTAAGTCAGCTTGATCCATTCAGAAAGCAGGTACGTTAAAAATCTGTATGGAGCAAGACGCTGCTCAGATGACCACATGAATTCTTTAAAACAATAAAATTAAGTTTGAAAAGTTTGCTCTCATTCTTACTGGCTTCCCTCTGGTCTCTGACAGTGTAGCTTTATTTGATGGTGAAATTATAAATTAGGAGAAGATTCTATTCCTAATAGAATAGATTCCTATATCTTTTCCTAATTTATAACTAGGAGAAAAGAACTTTAGATTATATTGAAAGGGAGAGAGCTGCGCTTTCAATCAGAAGCTCAAGACACAGACAAACTAGTAACTCATGGAGAAACCAGGGGTAATAAAAAGATTTTCAGAGCTCTTTTTTATCCTCATGTTTCAAAATAAAAACAAAAAGTAAGGCTAAGGCAAAGAACGACCCACGCAAGATGATATACAGGAAAGGACCTTGAACTCTGGGAGGCGCCATCCAAATGTAAGGCAGCAATACTACCACTTGAGCCGTAACTTGCCAACTCACCTTTGCCAGGGACAAGAGCCATCCTCAAGGCTTCCTTCAGAGAGCTGTGCCCATGTAGGAGTCTGTGGCTGGGCGAGATGGCCACATGGGAGGTGCCATAAATGGCTTCAGGGGTGGCCGTATAGGCAGTCAGCCTTTCTCCCGTGGCTTGACCATGAACCTGGTGGTAGGAAAGAAGAGTGACGTTATTTCTCAGTCCTCCCTTTGGGCTGTGTTGCTCCCTAACTGTATCCCCTTCCCCTTCCCTCCTCATTCCCCAACAGCGACCACAGCTCTGACCACTGGGCTAGGGGTGTGGGGATTGAGATGGTGCCTGGCAGAAGCTGAGAAGAGGATCACAGTTCCTTTTTCAGAAACACCTCCTACCACTTGCCCCACACCGGGCATGCAGGCATTCCCAAGTTGAAGGTGGTCCAAGAATGCTCAGAAAGACACTTTCCTGGCTTTTCTGGCTCCTTTGTTCACAAATCAAAAATAACTATTAGTGTTACATTGTTTGTGTTCTGAGAAAGAAGCTGTATTTTCTTCAAGGATATAAGGGTAGAGTAGAAAAAAAAAATAAAGGCATCTACTTTTCTAACAAGAAAAACAGGTGCCAAGGTTATTACTGTTTTGAAGAGAGAAAAGATGGCCTGAGCTGAGTTCATGACTATGAGTCCCAAGAGCTAGTTAAAACGCCTTCTAAGAAAGACGCACACATTAGCCATCTACTGAGTGCCAATTAATATGACAGACATGGAGGACACAGAATGGACAGGTGCTACTTCCTTCATTTATTCAAACACATTGACAGAGTGCCAATGATGAGCTAAATACAGTCTACCACATGGCCTAAGTGCCAATTAGGTGTCACCTATGGAGTCAGAATTGGGGCACAGAGGCATAGATGTGGCCTACCCTGTAGGACTGAGATGCTTCCTTCCTGAGACACTATGTTGCCCCATCTCATTTTCAGGTGGGTCCAGGAATGGAGATAAAAACATGTTCATAGTAAAATGTTGGGCAAAGAAGAAAGTGTAGAAGATATTCCACACGTAGTAGCCGGCAGGCCCAGAGACCCACACCAAACGCTAGTTAAGAAGCAAAGGCCTTTGACATGAGGACCAGACTCAGGCTAATGCAAAGGCCCTGAAAGAGATGGCCTTGCACATTTAAACAAAAGTCACAGCAGGACTGAATTTCAGAACTCTCGTCACCTTCTTGGGAAAGCAGTAAGAGGAAAAGCTCAGTCCAGGATTTGTTACTGAAATGTTTCCAAAGTACACACTCCCTTATGGGAGGCTTTCCATGTTTGCAGTTGGAGTACGTTGGATCACTTTTGTGAGGAGGTTGCACGGGGAATTATGAGCTCAGTGGCAAGCGGCAGGTGCTTGCAGACACCAGGTACGGCTGTCAGTATGCAAGAGTCTAGAAAGGAAGGCCAACTTTGTCTCAGCTGCTGCTTCCTCCTCCTAAAGGTTTTTGACTGGAACAAAGGTGAGGGCAGGTTTGGCGCTAAATGAACAGAGCAGAAAATCTTTATGACAGAAGGAGAAATCCGAACGATAAAAAAAAGAACACCCAGGTAAAAAAGAGCAATAGAACAACTCTCTTGTCATTAGAGACAAAGAGAGAAGTTTTAGGGGCCCCTTCCAGAACAGGTGGGCCCTATATTGTGACCTTTCAGCAGTGTTTCCACAGCAGTTTCAAACACAATCCCTAAGCTCTATGTCCATCTAGTTTTGAAATGGTGCTACAGTTAGCTTCTGCTTCCTTGGCTTTTAATCTGCTTTGTGACATGATCCCCTTGGAGACTACAATGAGAGTAATGGACCCATTGCTCAGGAAAATGCCCACACAAACACTTTGTACATAAAATTTCAGGGAGTTCATGGACCCCTAAAGACCCTCTGTGTCTGTGCTGTCCAATATGGTAGCCAGTAGCAATATGTGGCTATGAATCACAGCACCTGAAATATGGCTAGTACGTACTATAAATGTAGAATATGGATTTCAAAGACTGTACTAAAATGTAAACTCTTTAATAAATCATTTTTTATTGAGCCCATCGTGAAACGGAATCATTTTCATTATAATGGGTTAAATAAAATGTTATTAAAATTCATTTCACCTGTTCTTTGCACTTTTAAAAAAATGTGGCTACTAGAAAATTTAAAATTGTGCATGTTTGGACTGTGCTGCTGGGGAGTCCCAAGTTGCTGGTTTACTCAATGAGTCCCAAATGTAGAGGAGATTTGTAAGCATGAATTGCTGGAGCTGCTATCACTTGATCACCTTTAATGTGAAGTCCAGGTGGCAGCCCACACAGTCCCCGATCCAGTGGGCTTGCATGCCTTTTATTCCATACCATTCTGGAAGGTCTGCCAACGCGTCCTGCATGGCCTGTGCAAAAGAAAGGAGAACAAAGAAGTAGAGGCACAAGGCTTATTTAAAAAGAAGCAAATGATTTGCAGCTTGTTAAGGCAGGAAAAGCAGGGACATTAAAGGAGATTCAGGATTTAGCTCTCTCCTTGTTCACTAAGTCAGGGGAAGCCAGGAAAGGTTAGAAACAGATGCATTCATTATGATTCAGTTCAGTGAGATGGGTTTGACCGATTTTGCTGTCCCAAGTGAGTCAAGGTTTCATAGAAAGAAGAAAATTCACAAAGGTCATAATTCACATCTTTGGCAAATGTGTTTAGTACATTCTTTCCCACAGTCTAGGAACTAAAAAAATTAAGTTCAAGTTTATGCATTTTGAAATTCTAAGTCATTCATAAATGTTCCACAACTAAACAATATCATACATAGGACATTATAAAGTTTATCTTTGCATTTAAAAAATACTAATTTTATAAATATATAAGGGAAACATGAGATTAATTTGTATAAACATTTGCCATTAGAAACGTACATTGATTTTCTTCTTGTCTACTTTTAATCCTAAATTCCTTTAAAATGGAGGTCTTTATATAAATTATTCTCTATGGCCTCAAGCACATACCAGCCCTTATTTGATAATGAGATGTGTTCCTTTAACAGATGGATTTAAAAGTCAATCATTATTTGTAATGTGAAGATCCCAATTTTAAATTCCTTTACATGACGGTTAATAGAGGCAATATAATGATGCTTTGTTTGGTGTTTTATAATTCATAAAGTGCTTTTCATATATCTCTTCCCACACTCTGGTATGGTAGCTCATTTTCAGATGAATAAACTTATGTTATAACAGGTTATGTGGCCCATGGAAGATCACAGGAATTAATGAGCCAGGACTAGAACCTAGATTTACTAACAGTGTTCTTTCTGCTACAGCACAAAGATTCTTATGTCAATGTATGATAAAAAAAATAAAACAAAACAACAGGCCAGGTGCAGTGGCTCATGCCTGTAATATCAGCACTTTGGGAGGCTGAGGCGGGCAGATCACCTGAGGTCAGGTGTTCGAGGCCAACCTGGCCAACATGGTGAAACCCTGTCTCTACTAAAAATACAAAAATTAGCCAGGTGTGGTGGTGCTTGCCTGTAGTCCCAGGTACTTGGGAGGCTGAGGCAAGAGAATTGCTTGAACCCAGGAGGCAGAGGTTGCAGTGAGCCAAGATTACACCACTGTACTCCAGCCTGGGTGACAGAGCGAGACTTTGTCTTTAAACACACACACACACACACACACACACACACACACACACACACACACACACACCCAAAGCATTTTCCATATTTGTCATCTATCTACGCAAACTATCGCTTTAAAATAATTCAATAGGCTATATACTTGTTTTATATGATCACCCATATTTCATTTTCCAATAAAAATGTAAAGCAACAACAACGACAAAAACATAACTGCTAAGTTTGGTATTGTGTAGGCTGCAATTCTTAACCCCGCAGTGCTCCTGATCTGAATTCAGAGAGTATGGCATAGGGAAATGTTGGCCTGTGATCTCTATGGCTCAACTGCAAACTCTGATTTTTCTTTATATTCCACACAGGGCCTGGCCCAAAGCCTAGAACTGTGCCTTATCTTGGGCAAATGCTCATTAAAGTACCATTTAATTCCCTGTACTCAAGGGAGAGAATTAGAGAGCAGTACCACAGAAGCAGATCCCCAGGCATCTGAGAAGGGAAGTAGTAACCTTTGCAGAATAATTCCTAAATACTAGGCACCTTTATGTATGTTGCCTCATTTAATCTTCACATCAACAGCACAAGTCAAGTCCATGTCCCAGATGAGGAAACAAGTCTCAGAACTTTTCCCTAAGTCACTCCGTAAGTATGGGATGGAGCTGTGGAAGCAACACTTGAAGCAAGATGTAGCTGACTCCCAAGTCCATATTCAGTCTGATACTCTGCTATGCAATTACTACTTTATAACAACAGTCCTTAAATTCAGCTTTCCCATATCTGTATTTCAGACAGTTTCAGCTTATCATACTCTAACTAAAAGGCATGTAATTAGAGATCCATCTGCTTCTATTATCTTACTTATATTTTTATTTTCTTCCTAGAAGGAAGACTCTGGTCATAGAGCCATAGGGCTGATGTCATCAAAATCCCCTCTCTTTATAGATGAGGACACACAGGCCCAGAGAGCAATCTGCCCCATATCACTTAGCTAATTGGAGCCAGGCCTGAGACCACTGTACTCAGGTCTCTTGGTTTATTACTCAGCTTGAAAGGGGACAAACTTGCCACCACATCCCACTCCCTTCCCCACTGACACTAAGGAGTATAACCAGTCATAGGCTCAGTACGGTTTCAGAACACTATGGGGTGACCCAGAGGCACAGGATCAACTGGCTAAAATGCCATACCAGATTCAGAGGCTGGAGATGCTGGTACCAATGGCAGCAATCGCTTAACCAGACCCTTTTTGGGAAAAGATTGTGGCTGTGCCCTTGTTCTCCCCTCATTTCTGTCCGAGCTTGGATCTCCGGCTTTCTCATTCAATTATGAGTAACCTGATTCTCTTCTAATCAATTCCTCTTTGGCTTAAGGTAACCAGAGTAACTTTATGTTGTTTGCAACCAAGTTTCCTAACTAACATCAATGGATTATAAAAATTTCAATATCCTGACACATATATATCTATATTAGCGAATATAGTAATGCCTCGATGTCTCTATAGCAAAAGTAGATCTTGAATATGTTAATTATATACTAATACAACATGTTAATAAACAATTAATCTTCTGACAAAATTAAGTACTCTAGAATGCTTTTCAATTTTTTTTTTTTTTTTTTTTTTTTTGGCGGAGTCTTGCTCTGTCGCCCAGGCTGGAGTGCGGTGGCCAGATCTCAGCTCACTGCAAGCTCCGCCTCCCGGGTTCCCGCCATTCTCCTGCCTCAGCCTCCCAAGTAGCTGGGACTATAGGCGCCCGCCACCTCGCCCGGCTAGTTTTTTGTATTTTTAGTAGAGACGGGGTTTCACTGTGTTCGCCAGGATGGTCTCGATCTCCTGACCTTGTGATCCGCCCGTCTCGGCCTCCCAAAGTGCTGGGATTACAGGCTTGAGCCACCGCGCCCGGCCGCTTTTCAATTTTTAGAGCAATTTAGGGGGTCTTAAATGTCAACAAGCATGCAAGTATATTATAAACTTTGAAAATGACCAATAGCTTTTCCTCTCCAAAGACAGATGAGGCTCCATTTAACCTCCAAGCAAACCCATATGTGGTCTAATGGGATCTGATATCTTTCCATCATATCAAATCCACATTATATGGTCTGAAAATCGGCTCTATCTCCCTGACTGGGTCCAATTCTGATAGCACTTTACATCCATTCCTTTACCAATATTACTGAGCCACTAGTGTATTAGCCCTCTCATTGTGCTTTTTCTTCTAGATTTAATCGTCAAGGCTGGGAAACTTTTTATGGAGGGAGCTAGCTTAAAATATTCAGATCTTGATGAGGATGACAGATTCAAATAGGACGAAATGTGAATGCTTTCATATGCTAATTCTGGAACAATGCCTGCTTAAAACCTAACCAAATCTATGAATATTTTTAAAAACCAAAAGAAATTTTTAAAATTAACTAAATGAAATCAACATCTCGAACAACTCTGCAAGCTCTTTGTATAATAAACACGTGATTCAGGACTGTTTTCTGATGAACAGGGCTTCAGAAAATACCTTGTCCAATACTGCTGATAACCTCTCCTTCGACTCTGGGCTGGCCCAGACCAGGGCTCCCCCAGAATAAGAATGATGTGAGTAGTTACAGTGCTATAGCTGTTTAAAGAGCTATTTTTGTTTGTTTGGGGTTTTTGTTGAGTTTATATCCTCCCCCTCCCCCCCCCTTTTTTTTAGTGTTGTAATCACAGTGATAGTAGATGGTAGTCACCTCATTTCATGTCTTTACATCTGGCAGACAGGACTGGTATGTGTACCTCTTCCCTATACTGGCCAATCTTAATTTATAGAAATCCCACTGGCTCACAGAATCCAAAAACCTGGGAAAATGGCAGGTTTTTAGATTCTCTTTAAAAGTGCTATGAAACCCTTTTCAAATCAAATCTGAGGGAACCCAATATGTAAGAGCTGAAAGAAATGCCCTTTCTCTCCTCTAATTCCTCAATTCCTCGCTATCGACTCCCAAGGCTTTGAAACACTTTGGAAATCATTAACTTATTTAACACCTCTCATTTAATAAATTTTAAAAATGGGGTTGAGAGGTCATGTGATTTCCCTAAACTCAATCAGTCAGCAGCAGATCCAAGATAATGAATTATCCAGATCTTCTGATTATAAAGTTTCCCTGTGGTTGCTATTTGGCCTATATAGAAGTAATGTGGTTTGCAAAGGGGCCTTAAATCCGTTTGTGCCAGGATATGTCTGAAAAGACTGCCACTGTCACTCTAGGGTACACCATCTGAACGAAGATGTTTGAAGAAATTGAAACAGAACTAGGCATTCATGAGTCAAGATGAGCCAGTGTTTAAGAACATGCACCAATAAAAGATGGGCTGAAGTAACATCCAATCAAAAAGGTTTTAGTAATACAAAATATAATCAGGAATAAGAGAGAGAAAGATTAAAACTAAAAAGCTGGGGATAAAAAGAAGATTAAATATAACATGGCTAATATGACTTTCTCTTCAAAGAAGCAGAAATAATGCTAGGAATAAATCCATACTTTCCAAGAGGGAAAGTTGAACTGAAGCATTAAGAACAAGGTACGACGCGACCACAAATGAGAATTCTAGAAAAAGTGGGTTGAAAACATGACACACTTTAGAAGACCCAGGTTAAAAAAAAGTGCAAGCAAACTGAGAAGTACAGACCCTTTAAAACAAGTGGATGTATTAGCTACTAAGGGGAGGGTGGATAATCAAAAACCTTAAGAGCTGGACACAGATTTGAGAGAATGGAAGACACAAGATTGAACGACAACATCTAATTAAAATGTACACTTTTTAAAAGCTTGACACTTAGCATACTTATAAATCAGTGTGATTTGATTTGCAATTATTTTTGAATTATGACTTATATATATTTTTCTAAAACTTATTCTTGTTGCCAAAATTTCTTTATTCTTTTTTTGGGGTGGGGAAGGGGGGAATCATTTCAATGCAATCACTTTAAAGGCACAATATATATTTAAGTTCTAAAAAAGGAAAATCAATTCTGAAGGCAGCAAAATGTTTAAAAATAGAGATATTTCCTCTAGAATATTCTGGAGGAATGACCTTTCTCTCACACTCTAGTCCCCTGACTAGACTCTGGCATGACAATTTATACATTAAAAAAACCTGGCCGGGCGCGGGGGCTCACTCCTATAATCCCAGCACTTTGGGAGGCCAAGGCAGGCAGATCACGAGGTCAGGAGTTCGAGACCAGCCTGACTAACATGGTGAAACACCGTCTCTAATAAAAATACAAAAATTAGCTGGGCATGGTGGCGGGCGCCTGTAATCCCAGCTGCTCAGGAGGCTGAGGCAGAAGCACCGCTTGAACCCAGATGGCAGAGGTTGCAATGAGCCTATATAGCACCACTGTACTCCAGACTGGGCGACAGTAAGACTCTGTCTCAAAAAAGCAAAAAACAAAACCATAAAAACCCATTTGGCATGATGACTACCTTGTTTGACTTTTGAGAAGACATGACAAATACATAAATATAATAAAGCCTCTCTATGATAGCTCTGCGTCAACCTCTCGTTGGAATGTGATATGTATTCCAAGCAAAATCCATTTGTTGTAGCATCACAATGCAAAACATTTATTTGTAAATACCATTGTAGTATCCGAAAGTCTCAATTCCAATGAAAGTGCTGTTAACCCAGCAGGGAAATAATCCATTCCGAGCAAGGCATCCTGCTAATGACATATGACTTGCCAACAAGGTGTGGTTTCGTGGGATTTCAGGGGAAGAGGAAAAGAGAAACCACACAGCCACACATAGAAGTGCACAGCCCAGAGCTACGGGAAAGTGAGGCACAAACTAAGTGCTATAGAATAGCTTCCAATAAAATGACTCGTGTACATGTAAACGGTGTCACGGGTGCTAGAAAAGAAGGATGTGCTTTCTAGGTATGCCCATCAGGGAATGCCCTGGGGACTGCATTACACAGCCCCATGTACATGCTCTGTGGAAAAGGATGCAGTAAAGGGAACCAGGAAGTATGGCGGCAGCCAATTTGACTAATCTCTTCTTATCCATATATCCACTCAGGTTACACTTATCCATCTTTTCTTCCCCGCTCTAACCCACCATTTAAGCAGCAGAACAATTCTAACTCCACTAACTTTGGAGAGAAGGTAACTACAGGTTCTGAAATGTCACCACCACAGTCCTAAGAATGCAGATGACGAAGGCCAAACTCTCCTAACGACAGAGCCACCTGTCTGATGAGATTGCTTCTGATTCACAGAGCCACCTATGTCACCTCCCTGCCCCTGGGTCTACAAGATAAGGGAGAGGCTCCCACAGGAGAGGGAGGGAGTAGTCAAATAGCTACAACTTGAAAATTGTCCTCAGTCTAATCTGTGGCATTAGACTATCCTTGCCTGAAAAGGTGGTCTCATTCCAGGAAAGGGGAGTCTTGACGGCAAGTCTGAAAGCTTTTACTGGTCTAATCATGAAAAACAAAATGGTAACAGCCATCCCAGGGGACATTCTACTCACTTGCCTTCAAGTTGGAAGCCTCCCTATAGACTGAATATTTGCAAGAACATAAGACCATCCCTTTCTAAGACACTCAGGTCTAAAGAAGATGTGTAAATAAATTATGATATAGTCCTGATATTATGCTGTTTTCTTTTATAGTTATCAAAATGATAATCTTTTTTTTTTTTTTTCCTGAGACAGGGTCTCACTCTGTCGCCCAGGCTGAAGTTGGTGATCTCGGCTCACCTCAGCCTCCTGAGTAGCTGGGACTATAGGCGCATACTATAGGTGAACACCAGCACCCGCAGTTAATTTTTGTATTTTTTTGTAGAGATGAGGTTTCGCCAGTTGCCCAGGCTGGTCTTGAACTCCTGGCCTCAAGCGATCTACCTGCCTTGGCCTCCCAAAGGACTGTTGGGATTACAGCATGAGCCACCTTGCCTAGCAATAACGTTTTTATGGAAATTTTGTAAGAGAAGAAGAAAATTAACAATTACCCACAATTGGTCAAAATACCCAGGGAGATAACTATTAATATTTTGTTCTATATCCTTCCATCCTACTTATATCGTACCTTCTATTCATTCTAAGATATACATTTTCCCAAAAACTCTGACATTGGGACATGTCTTACAATCAGTGGTATCTTACAATATATTGATAGCATTTTTCTTTCTTAATGGAGCATTCAATGTAAAACTAATCATGTCAGGATTGATAAAATCTAGTACGTTTGTATATATGCTTTTGCATAGTTAAAAGCATCTTGTTAATATACTCTTTTAAAACTACAGAATGCATTTTACCTGAGTTTTCAACTTATTACAGCTCTACTAAGTCTCTATTTTGAGCAAATCTGACACTTAGAGCTAGCCATCCGGGAACAGTAAGCAAATATACAGAGAAGTGGAAAGGTGCTGTGGAAAAGCGTCTCTCTGCATAAGAGAATGGTTATTTTGAAAAACACAGTATTGACATGCATGTATGTGTTCATGACTATTTGCTTCCTTCATAGCAGCAGCCACCGGATGGGTCTTTACTGGTCTCTGTGCAGCTGGGCTCAGAAGAACTCAGGGTAAGGACAGAGCATTGGAGTAAATAATGACAAAAGCAAGACAGAAAGGACAATAGGTCAATTCCATCAAGAACAAACCAGAAAACCTCTAATCACCACATTTTCCATTACCTGGCCATTTGTGCCCTCTCTGTACTCACTTATTGCATTTCCTATTGCAAATGCCCTGCCTTCCTGCAACACATGCTAACTGGCTATTGTCTGCATATGATTCTCAGAAATACTCAGTTGCTTGGGAATTGTCCCCAAGAGCAGGGGTAAAGAGTGCAGGTGAAACCCTGTCTCTACTAAAAACGCAAAAATTAGCTGGGCATGGTGGCAGCTGCTTGTAATCCCAGCTACTCAGGAGGCTGAAGGAGGAGAATCACTTGAATCTGGGAGGTGGAGGTTGCAGTAAGCCGAGACTGTACCACTGCACTCCAGCCTAGGAGACAGAGTGAGATTCGGTCTCAAATAATAATAATAAAAAAGAATGCAGGACTGGGACTGAGGAGACCCAAGTTGGGTTCTGGCCCTTCCCTGGTCTTGGTACCTCGATTATAAAATAAGATGTGGGCTGGGTCAGCAATTTTCAAGAATGGGACACACACCTCAGGATGGCAATCAGCCCCCTGGGAAGGGGTGAGGAGGACATGATGTGGGCTGCTCAAAATAAAGCAACACCTTATTCATTTATTTTAATTTCTTTTCAGACATTATATTGATTTTGCAATTTCAAGCAGCAGTAAAAACAGGCATGAGGGGTTTTCTGTTTATTTGCTTTTATGTTTTTCAGATCAGGGCAGGGATTAAAAAGGGACCCTGAACGAAATGCTCTCTCAAGTTTCTTCTAGCTTTGAAGTTCAAATAACTCTCTAAGCTAAAGAGGTTCATTGGTGACACTCACCAGGCTTCTGCAGCGATCCCTGAGACCCCTCAACACGAACGAGGCTAAATACACCTCTTCCCATGGAGTCCAGGCTGACACCTCAAGAAGACCTGTACACCCAAAAAACAGGAGCTCAAAAAGGCCACTCAGGGTTCAGAAGGAACACACAATGCTTCTCTATTTTTATTGTTTCCTGAGCAAATTTACAATTTATTTCATTGTCCATATACCAGAAGAAGTATACTATTAAATTATTTCTTCCATTTTTCCTTTGCAGTCATTCCATCTTAGAAACAAAACATGAAAACCTTTTTCTTTGCAGAGCAGGTTGCTGACCCAGACATCGCGCTTCCTGCAGAAGTTTTCTTTTATTCTCATACACTCTGGAGTATGTGTGCCAAGCATAGCTGTCTTTATTTCACTGACAGGGAGGGACAGTGGAGTGTGGGCAAGAAGTCAGGGCTAAGGGAAATGAGATGATGGTAGAGAATTGACCTAATAAGAGACTAAAACAGATGTGACTAGGCACTCGGTGGGGACACTTGGGAGGTCAGCAGGAAGGCCCTGCATTCAAGGAGGGAAACCTGATGGCCTGCACTGTCTCTGTACCATTTAGAAACACTACTGGTTTCGGAATCCCAGAGCGAGGGCCCAGTCCTGTAGCAACCCCCTGGCGGACCTTTCCTGGAGGAAGTTCCCTCTCCGGCCTGCTGAGAGCCAGCCACTTGCCTCCTCCCAGCATCTCGCCTAGGCCCCAAGCTGTTATTAAAGATTTTACTCCCTCTATTCAGGCAGCTTTTCGCTTGCCTGGGAAGTGCCAGGGAAAAGCCAACCTCAAGTTGTTTACTTTTCTGTGGCCTTTGTGCCATTCCCACCCCTGCCCAGTCCCATCCCTAAAAGGACTTCTGAGGGGCTGGCTCTCCCAGTAACAACTTCCACCTGGTCCCTGTGGCAGTGGCCACTCTGGCCAGCAATCATGCTGAGAAGGGCTGAGAGCAACGGATGGAGGGTAGAAGGGAGTTCAACTTAGAATAGCTTAGGAGAGAAAAGATGTTGGAGAGGCAGGGAAAACAGAAAACAGAAGCAGGAGATATTATGTAAGAAGGAGCAGAATTTAACTATTAATTAGCTTTGTGAGACAGGGAGTCAAAACCAGATCCCTGGGACTGGGAGCAGAATCTACTGTAGCCAAGAGAAGAGACAGCCATGGAGTGGGGGAGAATCCTGACAGGGAGGCTGGGGGCTCTGAGGGTGTGGCTGAGCACTGGTCTGAGAACAGGAGTTAAGAGCCGGCATGGGCTCTGGCCTCCTACCCGACAGTATCTAATCTTTTATAAAGTGAGGAGGGATAAGGCCACCCGCAGCCTTGTCTGACCACAGAGGGGCATGGTGGGGATAAATGCAGTAAGAGCTTCGAAGCCATAGAGCTTTTAAGAGAAAGCCCTTGTCGTAGATAAACCCAAGCATCATCATCATCACCAAATCCCAGCCCTGGCCTGGTCCTCAGAGCCCTGCAGAGAAGCTGACAGTTTGCTAAACATTTCTCACTTGCTCCTCTCAGTTCTGTCATTTTGCCTCTTCTACCAACATCTAATTTGTGCCCCCCACCCCCACCCCACTCCCTTAGAAGGCACAGTATGCACACACAAGAGGAGGAAGCGCTTTGACGCACAAACAGGAAGAGACACTTTCTTGAGGTCAGAGGGCAGAGTAGGGTCAAGTTACCAAACTTCTCCAACAATTCCTTTGCAAAGCTTCCAGAGCAACACAGGGGTGACAGGGGTGAAGGGGATTAAGGGGGCAATGTGACTGGAGAGGCACTTCCTGGTGCTACCCGTGACCCAGCCTCTGTTCTGGGGCTGAGACAGGATCTGAAGTTAGGAGCAGAAAGCCAGGCAAGAGGCCCAATTTCCAGGGGGCAGCCAAATGCTTCCATAAGCATCCCAGTGCCTCAGAGTTGGAACAAAGGTCCCCTAACGGTCTTCATTCCACAGTTCAGGTGACTCTTGGAGGCTGGACCCTGCCTCACTGCTTCTGTGAGCCTGTCTCTTGGCTCTAACGTCCTCCGCCACCTCCCCAAAGAACTCCTGGCACAAATTTCCCTTCTCTCCCCTTACCTCCTCTCTCCTCCAGCCCCGTGTTTGCATGCTCTGCAGGGTAAAACAAGACCAGTGTGTTCTGGTAAAGGTACTTCTGCTTTACTCACAAGTTCACAGGTAAAATCAGGAGGACAGGAACAAAGAGGGCCGGGAAATGGGCGCTTATTGCCTCCAGTGCCCACTGATTTCATAATGGCTCACTGTTGCCCATCTGCTTCTCACCAGCAGAAATTCATCCTAGTCAGAAATACTCCATGAAGAAGAAGGTTTCCTGCACATCTGCAGGGCAATAAGATGCTCCCTTGCAGACATTCTGCGCTTCCCATCTTTCACCACTTCCCCAGTGATGCCTCCTTGGACTGGGGCAGATCTGGGGCTCCTCCTCCTCCTGCACTCTCCTGCAGGGGATGTGACGGCTCATGTCCACCACTGTCTGTGGCACTAGAGTCTAAGCTCCTTAAGAGCAGAGACCTCAGCTGCTCTGTCTGTATTCTTAGCACCCCACCTAGGGTCTGGCCAGGCACTCAATAACATCTCAGGAAAAAAAAAATGAATTAATTCAGACCACGGAGAAGGAGAGACTGCTGGTTTAACAGCTCAGCCGCTCAGATTTGAATCCCCATGCTGTTACTTATTACTAGTATGAGCCTCAGTCTGCTCACAGTAAAATGAAGATAAGAGGAGTACCTACCCTCAAAAGATTAAAGTGAGGGTGAAAGAGATCAAATGAAAAAAACTAAAAGACAGAAATGAAGTCTGCAGGCAAACAGCCTGGGCGGTGCCCTGACAGCCCGGGCGGCGCCCTGAGCTAGTTAAAGATCGACCCCGGACCTAACCGATTAGGTTATCTATAGACTCCAGACATTGTAAGGACAAACGTTGTGAAAGTCTCTGTCCTGCTCTGTTCTGTTCTAATTACCGGCGTCTGCCATACATCTTAGTCCTGGGCCCAGTACAAACACAATCCTCTATTTTGTCCCAACTTCCTGAGCCCAACAAAAACACATCCCCCCCGCCCCACACATCTCAGAAACACCACCTAGAGAGCCCCTGATAAGGTCACAACCGTTTGTAGTTTTACTAAATGCGCGGGAACAAATAGAAAACTGTTAATTGTATAACTTAAAATATTAACCAATTACCAGTTGTGATGCTGCAACCAAAAGAATTCCTTTGTACCTCTGTAACCTTACATATCCTATATGCATCGGGCTATAAAAAGCGGGCACATGCATCATTCGGGGCCCTCTTGTATGTTGTAGAACGGAGGGACCAAGTTCGAACTTGCATTAAAGATCCTTGCCGCTTGGCTTTGACTCTGGACTCTGGTGGTCTTCTTTGGGGAATAAACGGTCTGGGCATAACAAGGGTTCAGTAAGATGATACAAAGAAAGGCCTGAGCTCTGATCTGAGATAATCAGGTAGGAAATGAGAGGCAAATGCAGACTTTGTTTGTATTACAGCAGTTGCCATATAACTCCTGAAAACCGGGAAAACATAACCACCAATTTGGTGTGGGGGTTGACTAAGCACCATGAGGGCATGGTTATGTCCATTTAACACCAAGGAGGGGCGCGTGCATGATGCCCAGGGGCTGAGAGCCTGCACTGCAGCCAAGAGGGGCCAGCAGAGTCAGCAGGAGATATCAAAATCACAACTCTAATAGAGAAGTTCAAATGTGAGACCTTCTCTCTATTTGCCTCTCCTTCCAGTTGTCACTCTGCTGTCAGGAACTGAGGCATTCCATCAGACTCTGAATCCCTTTTGCTTGCTGTATATAAGGCTCCAATCCATCCTCCTTTCCTTGCTCTCACCTCAGCAGTGCTGCCCACAAGACACCACCCACACAGCTCTGCCAAGACTAATTCATGTTCTTCAGATACTCCTACTGCAAGTTTTCTTTTTCACAGAATGAGTGGCTGAAATCACTTTTAATGTTTCACAAAGCAAACAATCCTAGGAAGACTGGGTGGGGGGTAAGAGGAGAAAAATCAAATATAACACAGAACAGCCTGAATAAAGCATCTTTATATTACTGGGTTCTCTGTAATTTTCACATCAGGCATTGTCTTTAAAATTAGGAAGTTAAGTGAATGAAAGGAGGGCTCCTTCACAGCCATGCTCCCAAGAAGACCACAGCCATACATCACAGAGGCAGCCCGCAGAGCTGCAAAACGAGATGCAAATACAAAGCTCTAAAGATAACTGCAGGCACAGCTCACTGACTATCCCAGCACCCACTGCCCAGCCTCTTCCCCCCTCCAGCTCAACTACAGAAGCTAAAAAGCCCAAGCCTGCTTTCCTAGTCTCCCTTGAAGCTGGGGGTGGCCAAAACACACCTGGGGCTAACAGGACATCAGTGGAATTCTACTGGGGATTTTTGAGAAAGTTTTTGTTTTCCAGATAAAAGGAACAGTTTTTGGCACTGCCCTTTCTGCTTCTTTTCTTTTCTTTTCTTTTTTTGTAGAAATGGGGGTCTCAATATTGCCTAAGCTGGTCTTGAAGTCCTAGGCTCAAGTGATCCTCCCACTTCAGCCTCCCAAAGTGCTGAGATTACAGGCATGAGCCACTGGGCCCGGCCCTTTTCTTTCTGTCTTAAATGGAGACGCAATGTCTGGAGCTGCAGCAACCATCTCTCCATAAGGTGACAGAAGACAGGGCCAAGAGAACTACTGAGATGACAACTCAGAACCCTATCCCAGTTCAGTCTTGGCAGACTGTTATGTGGGTACAGTAATTTCCCATTCGTTTAAGCCACCGTATCTCAGGTTTCCAGTTGCTTGCAGCTGAAAGCATTACTAACTGATTCAACATCTCATCCTTATCTATATAGGAGGACTTCTTCACTAACTCAAGACGATTTTTAACTTACCAGGTTTTAAAACAGATGTCCTACCTCACTCAATCTTTGAAGTTTTGGACTTAATTTCCCAAATAATTTTCCAAATAATCCAAATAATAATTTCCCTATTATTTCCTATATCTACTCAAATATCTCCTGGCCATTTCAAACTTAAAAGGGTCAGGACTATGTCTCTTCCAGGACTCCCTATCCCAGTAAGCAGCTTAACCATTCCCGTGCTATTCAAGCCAGGGTTTCCTCAATGTTACCATCTCCTACATACTGTCTTCCAATATATTACCAAGCTCTATGGATTTTGCCACCTGAGTATTTTTCTAACCTACTTACTTATCTCTACTATTGTCACCCATGTCTAAATTTTGCATGCCTGGACCATTGCAATAGCCTTCTAACTGGTCTCTCTGCATCCACACTTGCCCTTCCTTCCACAGTGATCTTATAAAAACATAAATCTGACCATGCCATTCCCTTCCTTAGAATCCTTTAGTGGTTTCCTATGGTCCCCATGGTTAAAGTGCAAATTCCTCAAGACCTAAAGACCTTGCCTGATCTAGCCCCTAAACATCTCTCCAGCCCTATCTTGAGCCTTTCTGCTTGGCTCTTTTAGTTTAAGCTACAGTGTCCTTTCAGTTTTTCAAACCCATCATAAACCTCTCTGTTTTAAGGCCATTACACATGCTGTTCACTACATAGGTGTGTGAGGGGGGAGCTTCCCTGAAGTTTTATGTCTACCTAACCCTTATTTACCCTCTGTAGCCCAAAGAGTGGATTTTTCATTTCAGATATTAAACTTTCATATTCTAGATTTCCAACTGATTCATTTTTTTTTTTAAGTTTCCACTGTCTCCTGAGATTCTCCATCTGTTCATTCATTATGACCATGTTTTCCTTTAAGTCCCAGACAATTTATATGATAAATGTCTTTGACTTTATTTACTAATTCCAACATCTGGGTCATCTCAGGGTCTATTTCTATTGGAATGCCTTTTCCCCCCCTTGATTTTAGGCCATAATTTCCCGCTTCTTTACAAGTCTAGTGATTTTAATTATATGTTGTACATTGCAGATACAACCTTGGGAGTCTGGATTACACTGTCTCCCTTTAAAGATGTGGAGTTTTGTTCTGGAAGTTCCTTTTGAAACACTCAGGCTTATTTTATTTTTTATTAAAATGAGTCTATTTTGATTTTGTCATAAGTCTTAGGGTGTCATCCCTACTCTAATGCATGGCCTTTTTGGGGGTCTCTACTATATACCCTTAGCTGAGTCATAATGCCAATGTTTTCCAGTACTGCACAGCCCCCTCATGTCTGTGTCTCTGTTCTGTTCTCCGCCCCATAGCATTGATCTCTGTTAGGCTTCATGGAGTCTTGCTCTCCCTCTTCTCCAGATTTTCAGAGCAAACCGAGTGCTGACCTCAAAGACAGTTTTTTCAATACATCTACACAGGAGTTCAGCAAGAAACAGGTGAGTCACCATGGTAACTAACCATTTCCACTGAACAGTTGAAAATTCACAGCTGACAATTTAAAGAATAATGCTCCTCAGTTAGGTTATTACATTTCCAACTAGAGGCAGAGGTCAAAACAAAAGAGCTAATTAGGTGGCCTCTCCAACAATGCCTGTAACAGAATCATCTGACAGGTCCAAGAGGTAACCAAGCATCCCTCCTGGTAATGTAGTGGACCCCAACTGTCAGCAGATGGGGGTTCCCACTGCTTGAGGTGATAGAGAATGCAACATCCTCAGCTTTGTTCTTCACATTCAGTCTCCAATATTGCTGTGCTTAAAAGGAACAAGGCACCATGTTAGCAAGTTCTAATGAGCACTTCTCCAAATCCATATGCTATTCTCTGCTGCATTCAGAATAAATGAAAATGGAAAAACAGCCTCATTTAAGACATGTCTTTTGCATGAGGAAACTAGAGGTCATATTTCTGTATGGCACTGGTATTGTGAGTTGGTGTCCTACAATTCTAATTCACAGAGTTTTGTAGTGACCACGGGTAATTAAGAACCTTGTGCTTTCTTTGTATATAAGAACGACAGTATTGGATCTAACCCAAGGGCATTTCAGTCAATACCCACAAAGCAACTCACAGGCCACCAAGAAAGGGGACAACTGTCCTTCTTATGGTGACTACCACGGGGGAAGAACAACATGACATACCATAAGTAGTCCTTCATGATGCCCTTACCTTTTCAGACCCTACCTTACATCCAGTCTCATGTATGCATAAGAATACAAAGGTCACCAAATTGCCATGGGAATGTCCCTAATTTCCTTTAATCATTTCTCTCTGGAGTTTCAGGGAGTGACCCCTCAACTCCAGCACCTTGAAACATGGTAAGCTCAAAGAGCACATTGCACAGAGTGGTCCCAATACGTACAGAACCGATTTTTTGCCCAGGTTCTTAGTGATTTAATAAGCAAGCCCCTACTTTCAATGATTGGTTTTGACTTGAATCTCTGAACAGGAAAGAGCTAGAAGGCACCTTAAAGACTGCTTGGTCCAACCTGCTCATTGTATTGATGAGAAAACTAAGGCCCAGGAACCAGTTATCAAGCTTTAGCACCTGCCTTAGTTCATTTTCACTTGGCCTTCCCTGATGGAGGCCAGCCATCTCTTCACTTCTTTTAGATAATCTCTTCTGGACCTCCACTGAAAAATTTAAGAATGTGAAGTCTAGAGTTGGGTGGGAAAGACATGCACCAAAGTTAATAAACCAAAGGTCCATTTACTTATCTGAGATTCCATTCTATCTTTCTGGAGGTCTCATCAGACTGAGGTCTCGTCAGAACTACACAGTTGAAGACACTTTTCTCTCTCTCTTTTTTTAAAGGCTACCTCTCTCTTTTTTAAAGCTTTATCACTGATACAATTATGGATGACTTTTGACCTCTGTGGCAGTGAGTTGAAAGGTCAGCAAACAATGGCCTACAATGACCTCTAGGTGCTATACTTGACTTACAATTGAAGATACCAGCCCATCACCAGCAAAGTGAGTGATGAGGCTCAGCTGCTGCTTCCTGTCTGTACACCCATGGCTCTGAGCCCCTCCTAGAGTTCACCCCCCACAGTGAGGCTCTCTCCTACCCAGAAGCCTTTGGTGTTGCCTGCCAGCATGTAAGGCATTAGTGGGGAGCCTCCAGGCTGACACTCACCTTTGCATAAGCAGTTGTCTTAATAAACCACTGTCTGAGGTACTTCTGTTCCACCTTTGCTCCAGAACGCCATGAACAGCCATGTTCGTCCACCTGCTCATTGGCGAGCACTGTTTGATCCACTGGGTCCCAGTTAACCAGGGCCTGTATAATTCATGAAACAAAGTGGCACAATCTGGTGAGTACTCTTTTTTTTTTGATACAGAGTGTCACACTGTCGCCTGGGCTACAGTGCAGTGATGATCTCAGCTCATTGCAACCTCTGCCTCCTAGGTTTAAGTGATTCTCCTGCCTCAGCCTCCCGAGTAGCTGGGATTACAGGTGCCTACCATCACACCTGGCTAATTTTTGTATTTTCAGTAGAGATGGGGTTTCACTATGTTGGCCAAGGCTGATCCACCTACAGGCTGATCCACCTACAGCTGATCCACCTGTCTTGGCCTCCCAAAGTGCTGGGATTACAGGCGTGGGCCATCGCATAGGTGACTACTCATTTAATGAGACCATCCTAAGGTTTCTTACATGGGAGAAGGCCTGCAAATGCAATGGCTCTGCTCCGTGGAGTACTGGTTGGTAAAGAAACCACTTGCAAGTTGTACAAAGAACACACTGATTTCCTCTGTGCTTCCATCTTATTAGAACAGGCTTGGGAAAGAAGCCTTTAAGGATGTGTCTAACTTAACTTTGGTATCTTATATGAAAGGATGAACTTTTAGGATGGAAAATCTTAGCAAGAAGAATAAAAGAAGAAAAAATGGTACCTATTTAAAATTTAAACAGAATAGGATTATTTTAGGGAAATAAATCTTCAGTGTACAACTCGATAAATTTTTACAGTTATATACTCATGTAACCATCACTCATTTCAAGATAAAGCACATTTCCAGCACCCTAGAAAACTGTTGTGCCTTCTACCAATCAATACCTGCCCCCACAATGGTGGCTCTTCTGAGCTCTGTCTCCATGGATTCATTCAGCTGATAGAACACATAAAACATGTAGTCTTAACTATTATGAAGATTCATTCTCTCCATAGAGTCCTAGTTAGTGTTTATCTTCATTTAAAATAAATACCTCTGTCATCTACATTCACACCTTTATGACATTCAGGTACCAGTTGGTACAAAGAAGGGAATGAGTACAAAGAGATGTGTTGGGGACTTAAAATATCCTGACTTCATATACATTTTTTTGTAATTTTTTTTTTCTTTGAGACAGAGTTTTGCTCTTATTGTCCAGGCTGGAGCGCAATGGTTGCGATCTTGGCTCACTGTAACCTCCGCCTCCTGGGTTCAAGCGATTTTCCTGCCTCAGCCTCTTGGGTAGCTGGATTACAGGCATGTGCCACCAAGTCCAGCTAATTTTGTATTTTTAGTAGAGATGGGATTTCACCATGTTGGTCAGGCTGGTCTTGAACTCCTGACCTCAGGTGATCCACCCACCTTGGCCTCCCAAACTGTTGGGATTACAGGCATGAGCCACCATGCCTGGCTGTAAAAATTTTAATAAGCAATTCTAATAAGAGATTGTGTTCACTATTACCCATTTGCCCCTCTAGACCCTCTTCCTGCCCTGTTCTGTGGCCCAAGAAGGTGACCTCTGTGACCTGCATTCCCTTGGACCCTTGCCTTCCGGTTGGGTTCGATCGACCACAGGCACACTGGCTGCTTCCTGGCGACGGGCTGGCAGGGGTCACGTGCCTCTACTGAAGGTCATCACCTCTGTTGGGCAGGTCTCCCCTGCTGCTACAGCTACTGCTCTCCCATGTTCCACTAACTGCTCCCTAACGTTGCCCCTGCAGCCTAGAGGTGGCAAAGGCATCCTTCTGCTGCCAGGGTCAAATGCATCGCCATCTCTTCTGAGTTTCCCTGAACTCCACACAAATAGTCCTCTATCAAATTTTCTTCAATGACTCCTTTCAGGTGTGCTCTCTCTTTCTTGCTGGGACCCTGACTGATCCAGAGATATGTCTAAAAGTTACATAAAAAGTAGGGATGAGGGGAGGCTAACCCATCTGTGGCTGCAATTTTACAACTAGAAGCAGTACCTCCATTGAAAAATTTAACTATGTGAAGTTCAGAGTTGGGTGGGAAAGACATGCATTTGTTTCCCTTCTAAGACAGGGTTCCCAAAAGCCTTGACTTAATAAGTACATAGAGACAAAATATGGGACAAAAGTACTTTAGACCTAAAAACTTTAATAAACCAAAGGTCCATTTCCTTATCTATTATTCCTGCCTGTATTAGGGGGTTGGAGAGAAGGGCACCACTTAATTATTTCTTCTTTTTTTTGAGACAGGGTTTCACTCTGTCACCTAGGCAGGAGTACAGTGGCACAATCTCGGCTCACTGCAACCTCCACCTCCTGGGTTCAAGCGATTCTCCTGCCTCAGCCTTCCAAGTAGCGGGGACTCTAGGTGCCCACCACCACGCCCAGCTAATTTTTGTATTTTTTAGTAGAGACAAGGTTTCACCGTGTTGGCCAGGCTGGTCTCGAACTCCTGACCTCAGGTGATCTGCCTGCCTTGGTCTCTCAAAGTGCTGGGATTACGGGCATGAGTCACCGTACCCAGTCTTAATTATTTCTTTTTAAAAAATTATTAATTGAAAAATCATAATTGTATTTATGGAATACAGTGTGATATTTTGATGTATGTACACAATGTAGAATAATTAAGCTAATAAAACATTTTTTGTGGTGATAAATTTACTCTTTCAGTTATCTTGAAATACACAAAACATTATGACTGACTAGAGTCACCCTCCTGTGCAGATCTCAAAATGTATTCCTGCGTCTAGCTGAAACTTTGTACTCCTGACAGTACTTCCCATTCCCTTGCTCCACCCCTACCCCTCCAGCCTCTAGTAACTATCATTCTACTCTCTACTTCTATGAATTCACCGTTTTTTAGGATTCCACATATAAGTGAGATCACATGGAATTTGCCTTTTTGTCCCTGGATTATTTCACTTAGCATAATGTCTTCTAGATTCATTTCTGTCATTCCCAAATGACAGAATTTTATTGTTTTTTGAAGCTGAATACTATTCCATTGTGTATATACTCCACGTTTTCCTTATTCATTCGTCCGTTGATGGACACTTAGGTTGATTCCACATCTTGGCTACTGTGAATAGTACTGCAGTTAACATGGGTGTACAGATATCCCTCCGACACACTGATTTCAATTCCTTTGGATATACTCCCAGAGGTGGGATTGCTGGATCATATTTTTCATTTTCTGAGGAACCTCCATACTGTTTTCCATAATGGCTATAGCAATTTACATTTCTACCCACAGTGTACACAGGTTCTGGAAGGGTTCCACTTAAAATAACAGGTAGAAAGGACCAAGTACTGCTTAGGAATGTAGACAGTTCATTCAAGAGGCATCTCCCCACTCCAGACAACCCATGCACAACTAAAACTGTATGAAATATAAAAAAAAAAAAAAAAAAAGTAGAAAAAGAGCACCCCATATCCCTCCACCTCCGTCTCTTGTCCCCGGCAAACCTCAGAGGATTTGGAAGAAGTGAACACTTGGTACTGCAGATTGCAAGAACAAATAGGACTGTATTTTCTTATCGACATTTCCCACATGGCCTAGCATCTCTCAGGTTCTAGGTTCAAAATACAACGAGGAAGGTGTGTTCCTAAGAGGTTTGCACATCATAATAAAACCCAGGTATCGAATGAAAGACAAAACAAAACAAAAACAAAAAAAGCAAAACACAAAGGCAATTTCTCCCCCTAGTGAAAGACTTGGGGGGAAGGGGGAAAACACCAAAAGAAATAGTGTCTCAAAAGATGCATCAGCTGTGAGAATCCCCGTGATTTCTTTCTAGAACTCCAATCCACCTCAGCCACAGAGTTGCAGATTCTGGCTCAGACTTTCCAAAAGCAGTTAAATTAGGAGTCATCAAAATCCAGGGCCCTGGGGCTCAGGGAGCACAGCACCTGCAACCCCTTGAAGCCCTGGAGTTGCTTCCTAAATCCCTTTGCTCATGTCTCCTCTCTTGGACAACTGTCTCTATCAATAGCTTCCCTTATCCAGCAATCCTGGATTTCCACATTTTGAACATTTACTTGGATGAACATGCTGATTTTTAAGCAAGCACAGTCTTATGAATAGGATATAATTTCTGGGCAACTTCACTGACTCTATTCATTTCCCTGGTTGGCATTTATGTTATCTATCACCTACGGAAGCCAATTCCTTGTTCCCTTGTAGTTAACTAGCCTTATTTGTAAAATAAAGTCAAGCCTGTATTGAAATGAACCTTAAATTAACACTGAAATCATTAAAACACTTGCAAACACACTGAGCTCTGGGTCGATTTTACCCACTGCTTCCCTCGCAATAGTTATCTGGGAATATCACAGAATTGGACATTCCAAAGAAGGTAATTTCCCTGCTTATTAAAGGGTTAAACATTAGGACTAATATTTTTTGCTTGAGTGATTTGTGGGAAGCTTTTAGGAAGCATTTTAGAAATGCACCTCATAACACAATTACAAACACAAAGGAGCCATGTTCATAAAGGGTCAAATCTGCACAGTGATTAGTCGGAGCTGGGATTTTTGTCTCTTCTCTCTACTCTTCTTTGCCATTAGGCTCTTGGAGTTGTAGGTGACTTTGGGCTCCCTTGGGGATTATGTGGGCAGTATTCTCCTAATTTTGTGTTTATCAGCTTTCCTATCTGTGACACAGCAGCTCTGGGGCTTGCTGCCCCAGCCAGTCCTACTGTTTCAAACCCTTACGCCTCTTATCTCGTTACCATTTCTCCTCTTCCCTCAGATTCTCCTTGCCTTGCCTCCCTGCCTCGCCCTTCACACAAGGTGCCTGTCCGTTCTAGATCATACCCACCATCAGCATGCTTTTGTCTCTTGGCCAGCATATCACTCCTCAGGCCCTTGTCTACTCTCCATTGTTTTCCCCGCCTCTCTCTCCTCAAGCTCTGCTTTTCTTTTCTTTCTTTTCTATTCTTTCTTTTTCTTTTTTTTAATACTATCAAAGACCTTTTCTGAATATACTGCCAGCTTCAGGTTCCAGAATGCTAGTAAAATATATATTTTAGAGTACTGATTTTTTTCAAGGTCTATTAGCTTCCTTCTTGACAAAGCATGCTTAACTAAGGAACATCACATAGGTCTTATAAAGTAGCTCTGAAAATCAACCTTGCTCCATTCCATCCAGAATAGGCCTGAATTTGGACTAAGTCCAGGGGGAGCCCACAAAGCTACCGTTTGTTACTGTCACCACATTCCAAAGCCACAAGGAGGCACAGTGGAAGAGGTGCCAGTACGTAGCAATTCTTTCAGTATGCTTCCTGAAGCCAAGGCCACACTGCAAACTTAGCTTTACCTAGTGGGTAAATTAGCACCATCACCAGCTGCTATTAAATTCATGTAGACAGCTAAAGACAGACTCATAAATTAGGGGACTCTCTATCATTCCCTAGGATGTCCAAGCATAATAAACCATTATTCTTTCTAATAACTATATCCACCATCCAAGGCTAAATACCAGCACAAGACTGATAATCAACGAGTACCATACAAGAAAAAGAACTTTGAAGAGAGATCAACAGGACTCCAGATAAGTAACTCCAGACAAAAAAATGCACAAGGAACTAGAAAAGCAAGAACAAACCAAACCCAAAATTAGTAGAAGGAACGAAATAATAAAGATCAGAGTAGAAGTAAATGAAATTGAGGCTGAAAAAAAAAAAAAGACCAACAAAATAAAAAATTTGGTTTTTGAAAAGTCACACAAAATCAACAACTTTTTACCTAGACTAGGAAAAAAAGAGCCAAAGAAATAAAATCACACAGAAAAAGAAACATTACAACTTTTACCACAGAAATACAAAGGATCATTCGAGACTATCATGAACAACTATACATCAACAAATGGGAAAACCTAGAAGAAATGGATGAATTCCTGACACACACACAACCTACCAAGATCGAACCATGAAGTAATCAAAAACCTGAATAGAACAAGTAATGAGTTCATAGCAGTAATACAAAGTCTTCCATCAAAGAAAAGACCAGGACCTGATGGATTCACTGCTGAATTCTAACTAATACTCATTCTTCTCAAACTCTTCTAGAAAGAGGTAATTCTTCTAGACTCATTCTATAAAGCCAGCATTACCCTGATATCTAAACCAGACAAAGATACAACAAAAAAGAAAGCTATAGGCCAATATCCCTAACAAATAGAGATGCAAAAATCCTCAACAAAATAGTAGTAAACAGAATTCAACAACACATTAAAAAGATCATTCACCATGATCAACAGGGATTCATCTCAGGGATGCAAGGATGGTTCAACATACATAAATCAACAAATGTCATATCATATGAGAAAACCAAGGACCGAAATACATAATTTCCATAGATGCTAAAAAAGCATTCAATAAAATTCAACATCCTTCGTGATAAAAATAAAAATAAAACACCTCAACAAATCAGGTATAGTAGGAACATACCTCAACACAATAAAGGCCATATATGACAAGCCTATAGCTAATATCACACTGAATGGGAAAAAATTGAAAGCCTTTCCACTAAGATCTGGAACAAGACAAGGATTACCACTTTCAACACTTTTATTCAACACAGTACTGGAAGTCCTAGCTAGGGCAAGTAGGCAAGAGAAACAAATAAAGGGCAACTAAACTGGAAAGGAAGAAGTCAAATTATTCTTGTTTGTAGACAACATGATTTTATATTTAGAAAAACCTAAAGATTCTAACCAAAAAACTTAGACTCGATAAATGAATTTAGTAAAGTTGCAGGATACAAAATCAACACACAGAAATCAGCAGCATTTCTATATGTTAATAATGATCAATCTGAAAAAGAAATCAAGCAAGTAATCCCATTTATAAAAGTTACAAATAAAATACCTAGGAATAAATTTAAGCTAAGTGAAAGATCTCTAAGGAAAACTATAAAACATTGATGATAGAAATTGAAAAGGACACACAAAAAGTGGAAAAATATACTATGTTCATGGACTAGAAGAATTAATATTGTTAAAATGCACATACTACACAAAGTGATCCACAGATTCAATGCAATCCCTATCAAAATATCAATGACATTCTTTACAGAAATAGAAAAACAAGCCTAAAATCTGTATGGAACCACAAAAGACCCTGAATAGCCAAAGCAATCCTGAGCAAAAACAGAACAAAGCTGAAAGCATCACACTACCTGATTTCAAATTATACTAAAAAACTATAGTAACCCAAACAGCATGGTACTGGCATAAAAGGAGACACACAGACCAATGAAATGAAACAGAGAACCCAGATATAAATCCATGAACTTATACAGTCAACTCATTTTTGACAAAGGTTCTAAGAACATACATTGGGAAAAAAGACAGTCTCTTTAATAAATGTTGCTGGGAAAACTGGATATCCATATACAGAGGAATGAAACTAAATCCCCATTTTTTACCACATAAAAAAATAAACTCAAAATAGATTAAAGACTTAACTGTAAGACCAAAAACTATGAAACTACTAGAACAAAACATTAGGGAAATGCTACAGGACATTGGATTGGGAAATATTTTTTTTGGGTAAGATCACAAAAGCACAAGCAATAAAAGCAAAAATCGACAAATGGGATCACATCAAGCAAAAAAGCTTCTGCACAGCAAAGGAAGCAATAAACAAAATGAAGAGATAGCCTACAGAAGGGGAAAAACATTTGCAAATTATTCATCTGATGAGGGATTAATAACCAGAATATATAAGGAATCCAAACAACTCAATAGCAAAAACCAAAAATCCAAATACTCCAATTAGCAAGTGGGCAAAAGACCTGTATAGACATTTCTCAAAAGAAGACATACAAATGGCTAAGAAGCATATGGAAGAAAAAAAAAGAGTTTAACATCATTAATCATCAGGGAAGTGTAAATCAAAACCGCAATGAAACATAATTTCACTCAGTTAAAATGGCTTCTATTAAAAGACAGAGTAATGGATGCTGGTGAGAATATGGAGAAAGGGGAATCCTCATACACTGTATGAAAAACAGTAAGGAGGGTCCTCGTAAAATTAAAAATAAAACTAACATATGATTCAGCAATCCCACTGCTGGGTATATACCCAAAGGAACTGAAATCAGTATTATCGAAGAGATACCTCCACTCCTATGCTTATTGTGGCACTATTCACAATAGACAAGATATCCAATCAACCCAAGTGTCCATCAGTGGATTAATGGATTTTAAAAATGTGGTATATACACACTATGGAATATTATTCATCCATAAAAAAGAATAAAATCCTCTCATTTACATTAACATGAATGGAACTGGAGGTTACCAGGTGACATAAGCCAGGCACAGAAAGACAAATATCAAATGTTCTCACTTATATGTGAGAGCTTAAAAAAGTGGATCTCATGGAGGTAGAGTGTAGAATAGTGGTGGCCAGGGGCTGGGAAAGGAAGGGGAGAGAGGGGGGATAAAAAGACAGTGGTTAATGGGTACAAAAACACAGGTAGATAAAAGGAATAAGTTCTAGCATTTGATAATATAGTAGGGAAATTATAGTTAACAATAATTTATTGCATGTTTCAAAATATTTAGAAGAAATCTAATTATTTCCAACACAAAGAAAAGATAAATGTTTGAGGTGATGGATATCCCAATTACCCTGATTTGATCATGACACATTGTATACATGTATCAAATATCACATGTAAAATATGTACAACTATGATATATTAATCAAAAAAAAAAAACCCACAACAACAAAACCCTCTAAAACTACATCGACGGAATAGAACTTTTTAAAAAAGAGTTTTAAGAAAATGTTTTTCAAAAGGTCAAATTAATGTTCTGCCAAGTATAGGTCTTTATGTTCATATTTGCAGCTGAAAATACTTTGTTTTGTGAAAGCAACAACAGATTCTTTTTGCAACAGAACTGAACATTTGGTGGACAGTGCTTGTTAAGAACAAAAGACTTAAACACTCCAGCTATGTTTAGTAATGCTCTGCTCGAATACTATTCCTAAATGCTCATTTACCTGAGTTATTTTGGTTAAATATGCTTTACAAAGTATATTTCTAAAGTCGGTTAACTTTATAAAGTTTATTCCAAAAATTTGTATTTTGAAATAAACCACAGAAATAGAATGCTAATAGCAATGTTTTCTGTTTCAAGGTCAATTCGAAAATAGCTATCCAATAAAAGGAGATTGCTGTGGTCTGAATGTGTCCCCCAAAGTTCATGTGTTGGAAACTTAATCCCTAATGCAACAGTGTTAAGAGGTGGGACATTTCAGAGGTGATTAGGTCATGAGGTCTCTGCTCTCATGAATAAATGGATGTTGCTATCACGAGTGTAGGTTAGTTATCAAGAGTGGGCTTGTTATAAAAGTGTGTTCAGCTGGGCATGGTAGCTCACGCCTGTAATCTCAGCACTTTGGGAGGCCGAGGCGGGCAGATTACCCGAGGTTGGGAGTTCGAGACTAGTCTGACCAACATGGAGAAACCCCGTCTCTACTAAAAATACAAAAATTAGCTGGGCATGGTGGCGCATGCCTGTAATTCCAGCTACTCGGGAGGCTGAGGCAGGAGAATTGCTTGAACCTGGGAGGCAGAGGTTACAGTAAGCTGAGATCACACCATTGCACTCCAGCCTGGGCAACAACAGCAAGACTCTGTCTCGAAAACAAAAAAAAAACAGTGAGTTCAGCTCCCCCTTGCTCCCTCCCTCACTCTCTCACTCTCTCTTGCCCTCTCACCTTCCACTGTAGGATGATGCAGCAAGAAGGCCCTTGCCAGAGGCCGGTACCTTGATATTGGACTTCCCAGCCTCCAGAACTACGAGGAAATACATTTCTGTTGTTTATAAATTACCCAGTCTCAAGTATTCTAGTGTAGCAGTACAAACCAACTAAGACAGAGAGCTACCTGGAAAAAAACCAAGACTAAATCCTGCCCAAGTAGCAGTGTGGGGGTGAAGGCAACCTAGCAGGCCCTCCCAGCCAGAGCTGACTGGGAGCAGCCTAGTGTGGATTTCTCCATCTGGTCATGTGTTTTGGTCTTTCCCTCATAAACACCATCTCTTTTTAGTCAAAAAGTCAATATTTGTTAAAGAATAGAACACTATTTTTTACCTCAGTTCTTTCCTCTCCCTTGTGCCTTACCCCAGTAGGCTGATGGGCTCAAAGTATCCTCTTGTCTCACCATCTTGATACTTGAGTAACTGGGACTAATTTTTTCCCATTTTTTGTAGAGACAGGGTCACTGTGTTGCCCAGGCTGGTCTTGAACTCCTGGCCTCCAGCAATCATCCTGTGTGAATCTCCCAAAGTTCTGGGATTACAGATGTGAGCCACTGTGCCCAGCTCTGACTTTTTAAATACTATTTAATTTTAATTATTTTAAACTTAAATTCACATGTGGCTAGTGGCTATCATCTGGACAGTTCTACATCACACTATGATGCTCTTGGCTTATCTCCTACCATTCCAAGTCTTATCTACCATTATTGAGCTCCCACCATAACAAACACTTCCATTTCTCAGGAGACCACTGTGATCGCTGTTCTTTAACTATTACCTTTAATCTTTCCAAGAACCCTGTGTCTTCATCCATTTTCTGCTACTGTAACAGAATAACACAGACTGGATGATTTATTAATAGAAGTTTATTTGGCTGATTCTGGAGGTCAGGAAGTCCAAGAGCATGGTGCCAACATCTGCAAGGGCCTCTGTGCTGCATTATCCCATGGCAGTAAGTAGAATAGCAAGTGAGTGTATGACACACATGCACAGAGAATTTGGCTGAACTCATCCTTTTATTGGGAGCTCATTCCCACAATAATAACATTAATCCATTTATTAGGACAGGGCTCTCATGACCCACTGACTTCTTAAAGGTTCCTCTTCTTAAACCCATCACAACGGCAATTAAATTTCAATATGAGTTTTGGAGAGGGCATCCAAACCATAGTACCCCATAAGGAAAATGTGCCCATTCCCATTCAGCAGATACAAAACCATGTTTCCTAGAGGTTAAGTTACCCAGCTGGTCACACAGCTGGGAAAGGGAGCTGAGCTAGGATTTGAGAAGCTGTATTCTTTCTTCTTACACCCCCTCCTTGATCTCATTACAGGAACCAGAGAGTAGGTTATGTGGTAAGAATTCAAGAGTGAAAGAAGCCCAGACCCTGTCTTGATGACACTAAACTGAACTAGGAAGTAGTCACTTTCTGGGTCTGCTGTGACTGAATTTATGAACTTGAGGTAGCATTCATTTAACTGCTACTGTGCAAACAGGGTTTACTTGCTTCTTATTTTACAATGACATATCCTAAAGATATTCACTAAATTTTAAAAGTGTGGCTAATTTTAACTCACCTCCTTTTGATAGGCCAGCCCAGCCTCATACAGTTTAACAAAGAGATACTGAGTCCACTTGTAGTAATCTGGCAAGCACGTAGTTATTTCCTGCCAACAAAGAAGAAAAATAATGTACAGGCCATTATAAACATCCCCCCTGCCATGCATGCATCAGTCTTGCAACTGAATTTTGAAAAGTAATGAAATCACAAAAATATTTATCAGCTCAAAATATTTTCATCAATTGTAAAGTAAGGAGAGCTGCAATTTATTCTGGAAAGGCATGTTATTGAAATGCCACCTACACCTTTCTGAGGGCATGTTCAATGAGAAACTCAACGTCAAATCTTTTGCACACCTCCTGCCCACTCATCTATGGCACTAACAAGTGAATTACACTGTACAAAATTGGGTATTAACATTTTTGTCACACAAACATACACTGGGGCCCTGATGCTTATTCACAAACGTAGTTCATTTTGAAAGCAATCACAAAATTCAAGAGGAATATTTGCCTGCCTCAGTATGATCCTCATTTGAAAATACATCCTGTGTTTCCACATATAACTGGGGCTTTGTGGCTCCTTTAGACTCCGTATATTCCACTTATTCCATTATGTGAATCAGGCCATTGTCTACTTAGGAAGAACAACTAAAAACATTAAACTTAGTAAGAAACCACTTGGTTTATATTTCCAAGTCTAAATCAAAGGTTCCCAAAATTTACTTTCTGTCCTAAAAACACATTTGTTATAGAATTCTGAAAAACACAATTTATGATTGATAAAGTCAAATAAGCATAAAACCTCCACTGTCACGTTTCTTTTCTAGTGCTCTTTAAATGTTTCAAATGATTCCATTTGTAACAGACTTTATTTTTAAGAGACAGAAGTCTTGCTGTGTCGCCAAGGCTGAAGTGCAGTGGTGTGATCGTGCCTCACTGTAGTCTCGAACTCCTGGGCTCAAACGACCCTCCCTCCTCAGCCTCCCCAGTAGCAGAGACTACAGGTGTGTGCCACCATGCCTTGTAATAAACTTTCGATAGAAGGCATACTTTTACCAAAAGTGCAAACAACTCAGTCTTCCTTAAGGTGAATAAATGAGACAGCTTCAAACCTGGACTTTGGGCATGTGGTAGGAACTAAGCAAGGTATCAGGTAAACATCTGTGCTCCCAGTGGGCTGTTTTTCTTATGTAGGATTCCTGAGTCCTTTTTTTTGTGCTGTTTTATGAAAGTAGCGAGTAATAACTATTAGAAAACAATTCTTTTAGAGAGAAAATAACTCAACTCTGACTATTGGCTCTACCTTCCCACTTCAAGGCAACTAGTGAACCACCAGCCAGTCAAAGGCTTTGCCCACATTGTAGCTGTCCGCCTAGGCCAGCTTCCACAACACAAGAGCCATAATTTCTGAGGCACACATACAATGCAGCCTGCTCTGGCTTCCAGCTTCACAGATGTCTACAGGGACGTCATGCACAAAGATCTTCACCAACTCAAGAACCTAACCAGCACTCTGCCAATGGGCTTGCTTCCCCAAACCTCCAAATTCATCCTTATCCATCATCTTTTCCTCTCCAGCTACCCCTCCAGCTAGCATGGCACAGAACTTGTTCTCCTCAGTTTTCTAGCCAAGCAACTTAAAAACTTCCATTGTTAACGAAACCCAGGGCAGGAGCTACATTTGGTCTATTTCATTTGCTCATTGTTATATGCTCAGGTCCCGGCACATTGAGGCACCCAAAATTGTTGTTGAAGGAAGAATAAAGTAGAGATATGAACTACTGCACATTGAATCAAGTTTGATTCCTTCATGCAGGTTTCACAACAAAATTCAAATTATTACATTGTGGTCCCCAAGATGAACTGGGATAGGGGATGTGGGTAAGGGGTGGAGGTAGTATAGAAAAAATATTCCCAAGACTTGGTCATTGTGGATATATCTTTTTATTTTTAAAAAATCTTTACCCACTAGAGGTTTACAGAAGTATGTGAAATAATTTTGAGAAAATAATGAGAATTGTTAAATCTAAAGGATAGAGGTTCAATATTTTATTTTCTCTATTTTTCTATTATTTGAGTGGTTCATATCAAAATTCTTTTAGTAAATATGTAACACATTATATATTATATATGTAACATATATACAACATATTTTATATATACACATATATATAAAATATACAAGTATGTGTTTTTTTCTCTAAGCCCGTGAATCTGCTTCCACAGAGTGAGAGTAAAAATTACACAGTCATGAAACAGCATTGTTATCTTCATTTAGGTTGATGGTTCTGAAAATCACTTTTACCTAAAGTAGCAAAAAGAGGATAGATCTAGTCAGGAAAAACAATGATCTTCATCCAACCAAGCATTAGCCTACTTTCAGTCAAACCTGCAACTAAAGGTCATTCTCTTTGGAAGTGTCAGCTCTGAGGTAAAGGGAGGGGTGGGGAATTACAGGCCCCTGCTTTCATCCTGGCTTCAAATGTGGGTCTGATCTATTTTATTTATATTACATTTCTGCACATGTCATTTGAAGAAAAAGCAACCTCAACTGCTAAAAGAGTACAGCTTGAAAACCACTGCTCCAGGACCATTATTCCAATCACTGGTGGTTTCATTTCCAAGCATATTCACAGCACTCAAAAGTTCCATTGTACTGAAGTGCGTGACTCACCTGCCCAGAGGAGGCTGGGAGTGCCCTGAGGAAGACTGTGCTCCTGTCCTTTTTATTCCCATCTGCTGCACACAGGGCCCAGCCACTGACTGACCCTCAGTAATGTCCACTCCATGAAGAAATGCCAGAACAGACACTTGCAAGGCTCACCAGGAGTTCATTCTCACACGGATCATAAATACGGTTGGGAACAGACATCACTTAGAAATACATCTCCTGAAAGTCATAGAGCCCTCTGGAACCTTCCCTGATTTGCTCATTAAAACAAAGCAAAACAAAAACAACTATTTTGAGTCTTCTAATGCTTTATCTCAATCAAAATAATCAAAGCCATCGTTCTGAAATTAAACTGCTGAAAAGCTTTTATTTTAGTCAACTGGCTAGAAATCAAGAGTCTATTTTCATATTTTCACTGGGACGTGCCTACTCAAAACCCAGTTCTGTAGACAAGAGTCTTCTAGGGGTCTCAGCACCCACAGAGGTGATGTTAACAGTCCTTTCTTCCCTTCTGTAAAGCAAGAGAGCTCAACTGGGAAAATTTTATTACCCAGAGACCATCTGGCACTGACTGGAGACATTTTTGTTTGTCACAACTGAGGTGTGTATGTTGTGTGTGTGCTACTGGCATCTAGTGGATAGAGGCCAGGGATGCTGCTTTAAAAACCTGTAGTGAACAAGACAGTCCCCGGAACAAAATAATCACCCAGTCCCAAATGTCAATCAACAGTGCCAAGGTGGAGAAACCCCGATCTATGAATTCAGATTTCTTCAGTTTGAGTTATAATCACAGGCTGATTAAAGAAGCATCTATCAAACAACTCTCTAGTGGCCATTCTATACATACTGATAACTTGTTAAACATCAATGAGCAAAAGTGGAAACATGGAGGCGGTTAAGTAAGTTTCCCTTCTCCATCGGGGGTAGCCCCATCTCTGCTGAGCACGACTTGCAGTGCACACAGGAATGCTGCATGATGTGACCACCAAGCCTTCTACCATTTCGGAGACCAACCAGAGGAAGGGACATGTCAAGTCTGGGGTTGCAGGCAGCTAAAATTCTGAAACTCTATTATGCGTGCATAATGCTATTCACTGGTAATAAGTGGTTGATTTTACTATCTAAATTTTAAATCATTTAATATGCCTCCAAGTAGTTGTCTGACTTGGAAAATCTACATAATAAATTTGTGTAATAAATTTCCTATTTTGAAGTTAGAGATGCATACAGTTTTTCTTGATACATGAGTTTATCCCTTTCCATAAAATAGTTGTTGAACAAATAAATGTTTAAAGATCATCCATGAGAATCTGCCCCACAGCACCCAAATTCCAGACGGAACCCTGCCTGCAACTCCAAGGGGGAACCCAGAGTCTGTGGGGTAGGGCTTCCTGTTGCTCACATCTGCCCACAAGCTGTGGGATAGCACCAACTGGTAAGACTCCTTAGGGAGACCACCACAGAAGTCAAATAACAAGTTAAAGGGGTTTCCTTCGGCCTGTTTTTCCAGTAAGCCAACACCTACGTTAATGCACCATTGTTTTTAATACAAAAGTCAGGCAATTCAAAGTTACAGCTACAAAAGCATTGGCAATTCAGCCACACTCCACATAAATCTACATAAAAATGTCAACTTTTATATCTTCCTGAGCTCTAGAAAGTGCAATCTAGCTGCCAAGAGACCAAATTTATGAATCTGGGATTCCAACTAGAATTGTTCCTCTAAGCTGCATTTCTACATTCTATAATACCTGGTTTTTGGCATTAAAAATATTTTGCACATTCACAAGCAACCACAGAGCCCAACACACAACCTGAGTTCTCTCAGAACACAAGTGAGGCTCAAAATACCATCTTTTGAGACCTGCCGCCCATACCTCAATGACTGCCTGCACAAATTAACAACTAAGCCAGTCTGGCCAGCAGCTCCTGAGACACAGCGATTCATCAATGATAAAGTCCAAGGCTGAGCCACGGAAGCCTATACTGTTCCTGCTATAAAATAACACTTGGTCTGTAAAGGAAGAATCACAGCACTTGGCCACCTTCCATGTACCCCACTGAAGTCTCCTAAGGCTCACTTGCTCCAGGAAAAGAGCCTGGGAGAGCATGATCTCAGGAAAGACCCTGGAGCCATCTGACTTGGGTTCAAGTCCTTGCATCACTAGTTTGTGGCCACGCCACATTTCCCTATTAGAAAACAGAAGCAATGAAACACATCTTAGAGGGTTGCTGTGAGGTTAAAAGGCAATAATGTGTGCAAAGCATAAGGCTGGGCTTGCAAGAAAAATCAACAAGTACTACATCCCTTGGCTTTACTCAGAGTGTGTGATGGGCCGGGTGCGACGGCTCACGCCTGTAATCCCAGCACTTTGGGAGGCCAAGAGGGGCGGATCGCCTGAGGTCAGAAGTTAGAGACCAGCCTATCAACATGGTGAAACCCTGTCTCTACTAAAAATACAAAAAGTAGCCAGGCATGGTGGCATGTGCCGGTAATCCCAGCTACTTGGACGGCTGAGGCAGAAGAATCGCTTGAACCTGGAGGTAGAGGTTGCAGTGAGCCAAGACTGTGCCACTGCACTCCAGCCTGGGCAACGCAGCAAGACTCTGTCTAAAAACAAAAAGAACGTGTGATAGCAGGGGTGGGTGAGGCTGGCTTCATTACTACACCACTCAGAGGTGGGCTGATACACCCATCAGCCTACTGGAGTAAGGCACAAGGGAGAGGAAAGAACTGGGTAAAAAACAGTGCTCTACTCCTTAACAAATACTGGCTTTTCAACTAAAAAGAGATGGTGTTTATTAGGGAAAGACCAAAACACATGACCAGATGGAGAAATCCACACTAGGCTGCTCCCAGTCAGCTCTGGCCGGGAGGGCCTGCTAGGTTGCCTCCACCCCCACACTGCTGCTTGGGCAGGATTTAGTCTTGGTTTCTCAGTCCACTTGCATCTTTGACAGTGATTGACCCTAGATTTCAGAACAGCTCATTCAAAGCCGTCATGTATTCCATTGGCATCACAACCTCATGATATTTAGGTTAGTTACCAGGAATTTAACAAAACAAAACAAAAAACCTGAGGCAATATGTTTATCAAGTCAATCATCCAGCGGCCCTGTAAGCACATCAGAAAGGTGAGTGGCCACTGCACATCACAGTTTCCAGCAACAAGGCATCACTTCACCTCCCCAAGTCTCACTGTGAGCCTCCTGCCTTCAGAACAATGAGTCTTGGAAACAGGAGAGCTGTTCACATGCTTTTTAAACAAATGATCTCTTGTATTGTGCACTTTGGTCATTTGCAACAGATCAAAAGGAAACATATGTTTAGTGATGGCTTTGTCTTTTATGCATTCCCAGGTCCTTTAATTCTAAAGGGGAGGGGTTCTAAAAGCATAATACAGCTCAAAGGCAGAGAAACTAGCCTTGGCATTCCTATTGTGCAGCTTAAAAGAGAAAATAACAATCCAGGCTCCATCAGATGATTCTCACTGATGATGGTTCAAGGTTCCAGTTCACAGCTCTGTACATCTGCTGTGTTGGAAGAGGGAAGAGAGAGGCTCATGAGAAAATCTGCCAGAATCAGGACACTGACGGCCACTTTCCTCTAAGTCCTCTATACTAAGCACTGGTTCTCAAACTTGGTTACACCTGGAATTGAACTTTAAAAGTTACTAATGCCTAGGCCCCACCTCTAGAAATTTAACATGGGGCCAGGGTTGAAAACCACTGCAAAGAAGTTGCTCCCAAATACATCTCTTTCCCAGATACTGTGTGAAAGGCAGGGTCCTGTCCTGCCTTTATGTCTTCACAGAACCTAATGAAACAGACTTCAATAGGAGCTAAGAGTATGATTTGGTTAGTATGAAATTTCTATCAGGGTACTCCGATGACTGTGCTAAAGGGGATCTCTCATAAGCCTGCTCTTGATTCAAATCCTCCCTGCACGCCTCAGTCCCACCCCAACACAGATTCTCTTTAGTCCTTACATTCAGTCCTGTGTTTTCACAAAACAAACTTAAAAACAAAAAACAAAAAACAAAAAAACAGTAAAAAATAACAACTTTCAACCCACCTTCGTGGCAACAGATACATAAACTTCATTAGGCAGCTACCTGTGCTCAATGACCAGCTGTTTAAAAATGCCATTTGGAACCTACAGAATGGGAGAAAATTTTTGCAATCTACTCATCTAACAAAGGGCTAATATCCAGAACCTACAAAGAACTCAAACAAATGTACAAGAAAAAAAAAACCCATCAAAAAGTGGACAAAGGATATGAACAGACACTTCTCAAAAGAAGACATTTATGCAGCCAAAAGACACATGAAAAATTGCTCATCATCACTAGCCATCAGAGAAATGCAAATCAAAACCACAATGAGATACCATCTCACACCAGTTAGAATGGCGATCATTAAAAAGTCAGGAAACAACAGGTGCTAGAGAGGATGTGGAGAAAAAGGAACACTTTTACACTGTTGGTGGGATTGTAAACTAGTTCAACCATTGTGGAAAACAGTGTGGTGATTCCTCAAGGATCTAGAACTAGAAATATCATTTGACCCAGTCATCCCATTACTGGGTATATACCCAAAGGATTATAAATCATGCTGCTCTAAAGACACATGCACACGTATGTTTATTGCCGCACTATTCACAATAGCAAAGACTTGGAACCAACCCAAATGTCCATCAATGACAGACTGGATTAAGACAATGTGGCACATATACACCATGGAATACTATGCAGCCATAAAAAAGGATGAGTTCGTGTCCTTTGTAAGGACGTGGATGCAGCTAGAAACCATCATTCTCAGCAAACTATTGCAAGAACAGAAAACCAAACACAGTATGTTCTCACTCATAGGTGGGAATTGAACAATGAGATCACATGGACACGGGAAGGGGAACATCACACACTGGGGCCTATTTTGGGGAGGGGGGAGCTGGGAAGGATAGCATTAGGAGATATACCTAATGTAAATGACAAGTTAATGGGTGCAGCACACCAACATGGCACATGTATACTTATGAAACAAACCTGCACGTTGTGCACATGTACCCTAGAACATAAAGTACAATTTAATGAATAAATAAAAAATAAAAATGCCAGTTGGCTGGGCATGGTGGTTCACACCTGTAATCCCAGCCCTTTGGGAGGCTGAGGCGGGTGGATAACGAGGTCAGGAGTTCAAGACCAGCCTGGCCAACATGTGAAAGAAACCCTGTCTTTACTAAAACAAAAACTAGCCAGGCATGGTGGCGGGCGCCTGTAATCCCAGCTACCGGGAGGCTGAGGCAGGGAGTTGCTTGAACCCAGGAGGCAGAGGTTGCAGTGAGCCAAGATCACATCACTGCACCCCAGACTGGGCAACAGAGTGAGACTCTGTCTCAAAAAAAAAAAAAAACAAAAACCAAAAACAAACAACAAAAAAACAAAGTCAGAGCTTCTGACAGCTCATTTCTCTTGCTGGAAGAGAAATGATTCTGGAAGAGGAAGCTGCGGAAAACCTAATGAGAATGGCCTTCCCCTCCCACAACTCCCAACAGGGCTTCAACAGAGGAGGAAGTGGGGAACAGGGCTAGTTCCTCACTTAGATGCTCCTAAATGGTCCTCATGCAGGAGAGGGACAGAGAGTGAAGATCAGACACTCAGTACAGCCCTGACTTTGAGTCTGAATTAGCCCTTCCTGTATCTAACAAATCCCTCAGCAATTTACAAATGATAGGACACGTTGGGATCCAGCTCTAGGCTTCCCAAATTGCTCTTTCCTCCATCCTCTCATCATTTTGTTTTTTTTGTTCTTGTTTTTGTTTTTTGAGACAGCGTCTCACTCTGTCACCCAGGCTGGAGTGCAGTGGCGCGATCTCAGCTTACTGCAACCTCCCCCTCCCACGTTCAAGTGATTTTCACGTCTTAGCCTCCTGAGTAGCTGGGATTACAAGAGCCCACCCCCATGCCCGGCTAAATTTTTTTTTTTTTTTTTGGTATTTAGTAGAGACGGGGTTTCTCCACGTTGCCCAGGCTGGTCTCAAACTCCTGACCTCAGGTGATCTGCCTGCCTCAGCCTCCCAAAGTGCTGGGATTACAGGCATGCACCACTGCGCCCAGCCCATCCTCTCATCTTTATACATTCTCGTGTATAAAGCAGCACTCACCATCCCTGCCTCTCAGACCACTGTGGGAATGGTCTGAGAGGCAGGGATGGTGAGCACTGCTTTATACACAAGGAAACTCACCCAAAGCTGCCCAGCTCCTGGGTAGCAGAAGCAAAACTAGTACCCAGGTCTCTGGATTCAGAGGGGCATCAAGCAGTGACATGGCACCATGGTAAGTGCAGCCCAGCTATGACTGGACTGGCTTAAACACGTATGCTCTGAGGAGGTGCCAGTAACCAAGCAACATGAGTGAACTGGAGTACTCCTAGATAAAGGAACCGCATGGTGAATATTCTTTTAGGAATGACAACAGTAATAATAACAATAACGGCTAATGCTTACCAGGGGCTGACAAAGTACTGGGTCCAGCATTGGCAGTTGAGGGGCCTCTCATGTCCTTCTCATTGCAATCCCAGGAGGTAGTTATTACCAAAAGTGGGCTTGACCTCTGAATTTAAAATTGCAATTTATCCCTGGCCCTCCTGCTCTCCCCTTACCCTACTCTACCTCTTTTTCTTTCCATACCACTTATAGCCTCCTAATATACTATATTATTTTCTTATTTATTATGTTTATTGTCTGTCTTCATCCCCTCCTGAAACTGTAAATGGTAAGGTCTCCCTGTGAAAGAAAGGGTTTTGTCTTTTTCTCCCCACTGATGTTTCCAAGTACTTAGGAGACTGCCTGGTACAAAGGATGCTTAATAAATGTTGAATGAGTAAGTCGCCATTTTACTGATCAGAGAATCGAGATGCAAAGTAACTTGTTTAAGGTCACACAGCCACTCAGAGGCAAAATTAGAATCCAAGCATAAGTCACCTAGTACTTGTACCACTACAAATGATTTCTTGTCATCTATAGGCCCAGCCAGTGGCTCTCCGCTAGACCACATAGCCACGTCTTCCTCCTTCCTGAACTGTGATTCCTCATGACTCCCACTGCCCAGGCTTCCTCAGCCTTACTGACTGCTTCCTCTCAGCCTCTTCTCCTAAATTCCTTTTCCTTCAACCATCTGTCAAATTCCATCTTTGCCAAGGTTCTGTCTCTAACCTCCTTTATCTTTCCTGTTCTCTTTTTTGCAGAATTGAGGGAACAGGTGTTAATATCAGGGTAATTAATTAATCTTGAGCCTAACGTTTGTCTAAGAACTCATTTTTATGCAATATGTTCCTTTATCTTAGGACTAACTTTAGGCTGAAAATGAGCATTTAATGAAAATTGGAAATGACAAATGCTAGACACTTTTTACAGGGCATGCATTTTATTCTTAAGGGTCTTATTTTTCAAATCTAGGGCTAAAAGTTAAATTCTTTTTTTTTTTGTTTTTTGTTTTTTTGAGACGGAGTCTCTCTCTGTCGCCCAGGCTGGAGTGCAGTGGCGAGATCTCGGCTCACTGCAAGCTCCGCCTCCCGGGTTTATGCCATTCTCCTGCCTCAGCCTCCCGAGTAGCTGGGACTACAGGCGCCCGCCATCTTGCCCAGCTAGTTTTTTGTATTTTTTAGTAGAGACGAGGTTTCACCGTGTAGACCAGGATGGTCTCGATCTCCTGACCTCGTGATCCACCCGTCTCGGCCTCCCAAAGTGCTGGGATTACAGGCTTGAGCCACCGCGCCCGGCCTAAAAGTTAAATTCTTAAGCATCTGACAGGTTCATGTTCATGTTCTAATTAAGTGCTCTTGAAGCCAACTTAGAGAATGAGTGTTGATGGCAAGGAAATCATGGTCTCTGCAGTTTTAAAGACATCTCACACTCTTTTTTAACCAAAAACAGCTTGATCAGTAAGCTCCCCTTTGTTTTCTATTTTCTTGGCCAATATTTTTTGAGCACTATCATTTTTATGGTAACCTGAAAGCTGTCCCCTGTTACAAACTACACAAGATTCTACAAATAATCCATAATCAGACAAGAGGCAACAATTCTCTTAATTTCTTGGTAATTGCTCTTTGCCAGCTTACAAGAATTTCATCAAGGCATACTAACAATACAAACAGCTTTTCTAACTAGACAGTTGGGAAGAGAAAACCCTCCATTAAACTACAGATGAGATTAATTGGTTTGAGTTGCAATTTGTTATTAGTCTAGTTGGGCAGATGCCATAAAGCTGCCCAAACCAGAAATGTTCCTTTTTTTTTTTTTTTTTTTTTTTGGAAAGAAAGAACATTAATCTTATCTACAACATCCTTGAAAATTTCAGAATCAACAGGACAGAATCATCTGGAACATGTTTTTGTGATGCCAGTTCTCTAGGCTTCCTGAATAATATAAGGGCTATTTGTTAGACACAGGCATGGATCCAGAGGAAGAGGAAATATCAATCATCAATTTCACAGATGCAAACAGTGGCAGCAGTGCCCAAAATGAGCCATTTTGCTGCCTGCAAATTCCATAAACAATGAGTAGTAGAAACATGCCATGACCTGAACTATTTTGTATGTGACATAGACAAGAAATAAAACTCTAAATTTAGAAAACTCATAGAAAATCATTTTGATAGTCCAGTGATTTTTAAGAGATGGGTTGGGGAAACACTGATCAGAATCTCACCAGAGGTGAGGGATTTTTGAAACTACACATGCTGATCTTCTACTTCTGGGAATATGGAGTAAATGTACTTTTCCCGATTCTCTCTAAATGCAACTAAAAACTCTGGAATATATATATGAATGAAATAAGACTCTAAATGGTGAAGAAGAGAAGGCAGGTTAGGGACGTGAGTACCTAAGGAATGACAATGGTAAGTCCTGTTGACTTTTTAAATGCCCAGTAAGTCCCAGAATTGGAGCTAACAAAGCCAGTAACCCAGAAATGCCAATGAGTACAGAGGAAAGAAAAAGAAAGAAGAGAGAGGAGAGAAAGAAAGGAAAACAGAAAAGGAAGGGAGGGAGGGAGGGGAAAAAATAAGAAAAGAAAGACTAAACTGCTCTATCTAGATAAAGTACCAGGAAAGGTTAACCTAGCCAAGACAGAAAACTTTTAGACAATAACCATTCTACTTCAGTCAATACCACAGAAAAAACTGCAGTTCCACAAGCAAAGACTTCGCGAAGAGCCTAGACTTAGACCCTTAAGGGGCAATAATAAGGCGCTGCAACCACGTTCCCAGGGTGGTGTCACAAGAAGCTGAGGGAAAAGCTAGGACTTCTAGCTCTATTGGGCATTAGTGAACAACCTATCCCCCTCTTGTTGGTATCAGTGGAGCCCACAGGAGAAGTCTGGACTTCTACCCCTAACTAGCAGGAATGAGGTACACCTCCCTCTCCCTGATAAGACAATGTCAGAGGAGGTGGAATGGAGAGGCAGGAATTCCACACAGCTCAGTGCTCTCCATCATGTCAGCGGAGTCCCTGTGGGGATCCATGTCTGTATCTAACAGCCTTTACATTATTCAGGAAACCTAGAGAACTGGCATCACAAAAGCATCTTTTAGATGAGTCTGTCCTGTTGATCCTAACATTTTCAAGGATGCTGCAGATAAAATTAATGTTATTTTTCTTCCAGAAAAATAGAACAATTATAGCTTGGGCAGCTGTACCCACAGGCACAGTAACAAGTGGCTTTTCCATTCAGAGTCAGGGTGATGCTGGTGGAAGGCTAGTGGGGAGCTTGTGCTTCTATCCTTGCCCAGCAGCAACAAGGAGACCCTCTCTTCCCCCAAGTATAAGTGATGAACATGTGGAGATCCTGGACTTCCATATCCACGTGGAAGTAAAGAGATAGGGGCCCCTTTCACCTGCCATAGCAATATCAGAGGCGGCCTGCTAAAATATAAGGTTTAAATAAAATTCAGTCTTAAAATAATCCCCAAATATCTTGGTTTTGATAGAAAATCATTAGCCATACCTAAAACCAGGAAGATTTCAAACTGAATGAGAAAAGATTATTGACGTACACCAACACCATCATGACCCAAATGTCAAAACTATCTGACAAGGATTTTATGCAGACAGCATAAAAATGCTTCAACAAGCAATTATGAACACACTTGAATCAAATGAGAAAATAGAAAGTCCCAGCAAAGAAAGTTATAAAGAACCACCAAATGAACATTTCAGAACTAACAAATAAAGTAACACAAATAAAAGCTCAGTAGATGGGCTTACCAGCTGAATGGAGGAGACAGAGGAATCAGTGAACTTGAAGACCAAACAACTGAATGTGCCTAATCTGAATGAACAGCAGAGAGAAAACAGACTGGAAAAAAAAATGAATAGAGCTTAGGGACACATGGAACTATAACAAAAGATCTGACATACATGTCATCAGAGTCTCCTAAGGTAAGGATAAAAAGAGTAGAGTTGAAAAACTATTCAAAAAAATAATTGCTGGAATTCTCTCAAATTTGGCAACAACATAAACATACAGATGCAAGAAGCTAAGCAAACACCAGTCAAGATTAACTCAAAGAAATCTACTCCAAAACACATCATAATCAAACTTCTGAAAATTAAAGACAAAGAAAAAAATATTGAAAGCAGCCAGAGAGAAATAATGCAATACCTATAGGAATAAAATTCAAAGACAGTAGATTTATCAGAAACCAGAGGCCAGAAAGAAGTGGCACATTTTTCAAGTACTAAAAGAAAAGAACTGTTAACCCAAAATTCTATATCCCATGAAAATATCCTTCAGAAATGAAGGGGAAATCAAGCATTCTAAGATAAAGAAAAACAAACAGAATTTGTCATAAGCAGGTCTACTCTAAAGGAATGGCTAAAGAAAGTTCTCTATGCAGAAGAAAAATAATAAAAGAAGGAACCTTAGAATATTAAGAATAAAAAAAGAGCAATGAGAGATGCAAAAATACGGGTATATACAATAGACCTTCTTTCTCTTGAGTTTTCCAAATTATATTTGATGGTTGAAGCAAGAATTATAACACTGTCTATATGGTTTCCAATGTACATAGAAGAAACATTTAAAACAATTATGTTACAAATGGGAAAGAGTAAGTAAAGGCATGCAAAGGGAAGTAAGGTCTCTACACTTTATTTAAACTGGTAAAATGATCATACCAGTAGACTGTAGTACATTATAATGTAACACCTAAGCAACTAATAAAAAAGCTACACAATGGGATACTAAAACACACTATAGATAAATCAAAATGGAATTCTAAAAAAAGTTCAAGTTACTCACAGAAATGCAGAAAAAGAAAACAGAAACAAAAAAAGGAGATACTAGAAAACAAATGAATGCTAGACTTAAGTCTTAATATATCAATAATTATATTACATGTAAATGGTCTACATATGCCAATTAAAAGAGATTGGAAGAATGTATTTTAAAAATGACCCAACTATTTTCAATTTCCAAAAAACCCACTTCAAATATAGTAAGTGGGTTGAAAGTAAAAAGATGACAAGACATAGTAGGCAAAAATTAATAAAAAGAAAAGAGTGGCTATATTAATGTAAGATGAAGTAAGTTAAGAGAAGTGGCTGTATTAACATATCATAAAAGGGCCGGGCACGGTGGCTCAAGCCTGTAATCTCAGCACTTTGGGAGGCCGAGATGGGCGGATCACGAGGTCAGGAGATCGAGACCATCCTGGCTAACACGGTGAAACCCCGTCTCTACTAAAAAAATACAAAAAAAAAAAAAAAAACTAGCCGGGCGTGGTGGCGGGCGCCTGTAGTCCCAGCTACTCGGGAGGCTGAGGCAGGTGGCGTAAACCCGGGAGGTGGAGCTTGCAGTGAGCTGAGATCTGGCCACTGCACTCCAGCCTGGGCGACAGAGTGAGACTCCGTCTCAAAAAAAAAAAAAAAAAAGATATCATAAAGTACACTTCATGTACACTTCCAAGTAAAATATATTTCATATATGCTTCATAGTAAAATACCATAAAATAGACTTCAGACCAAAGAAAATTACTAGTGACAGACATTATACAATTATATATGGGTAAATCACCAAGAAGACACAGCAATCCTAAATCCGTCGATTTTGTTGATTTTTTCAAAGAACCAACTTCCTTCCTCTGCTGGCTTTGCGTTTACTTTGTTCTTCTCTTTGTAGTTTCATAAGTAGTAAAGTTGTTTGACATCTTTGTTGTTTTTTTTTGTTTTTTTTTTTTGTTTGTTTGTTTGTTTGTTTTTTTTTTGAGACGGAGTCTCGCTCTGTCACCCAAACTGGAGTGCAGTGGCCGGATCTCAGCTCACTGCAAGCTCCGCCTTTCGGGTTCACGCCATTCTCCTGCCTCAGCCTCCCCAGTAGCTGGGACTACAGGCGCCCGCCACCTCGCCCGGCTAGTTTTTTTGTATTTTTTTAGTAGAGACGGGGTTTCACCGTGTTAGCCAGGATGGTCTCGATCTCCTGACCTCGTGATCCGCCCGTCTGGGCCTCCCAAAGTGCTGGGATTACAGGCTTGAGCCACCGCGCCCGGCCCGACATCTTTGTTTTTTAATGTAAACATTTATAATTATAAATTTGCCACTTAGTATTTTTATGCTGTATTCCATAAGACTGTATGTTGTTTTCATTTTCATTCATCTCTAAGTATTTTCTAATTTCCCTTGTGATTTTTTAATCCATTTATTGTTTAAGAGTGTGTTGTTTACACAAATTCGCAAATTTTCTAGTCTTCCCTCTGTTACTGATTTCTAACTTCATACCATTGTGGTCTGAGAAGATGCTTTATATATCTTTTAAAACCTATTTAGACTTAATTTGTGGCCTAATAGATGGTTTATCCTGGAGAATGTCCCATGTGCACTTGAGAAAAATGTGTACTCTCTTGTCGTGCAGAGCGTTCTGGTGTCTGTTAGACCTAGTTTGTTTATTGCGTTTTTCAAGTCCCCTGTTTCCTACGTATTTTCTGTCTGGTTGTTCTATCCATTGAGAGTGGGCTACAAAAGTCTCCAACTATTACTGTGGAACTGTCTATTTCTCTCTTCAATTCTGTCCATTTTTGATTCAGTTATTTTGATGGCCTATTATTAGGTACATAAACACTTATAATAGACCTTATTGTATTGAGCCTTTTATTTATAATGCTCTTCTTTGTCTTTTGTAAACTTTTCTCATTTAAAGTCTATTTTGTCTGATCACTACAGTTACCCTTGTTCTCTTTTGATTACTATTTGCATGAAATATCTTTTTTTCAGCCTTTCACGTTCAGCTTATTTGTGTCTTTAGATCTAAAATGACTCTGTTGGAGATAGCATATAGATGGATCATGCTTTTTAATACATTTTTTCAGTATCTGTCTTTTGACTGAAGAGTTCGAGCCATTTATTTTTAAAGTAATTACTGATAGGGAGAGACTTCTGTCATTTTGCTGTTTGTTTTTCATATGCCTTGTAGCTTTTTTGTTCCTCATTTCCTGCATTACTGTCTTTGTATTTAACTGATTTTTGGTAGTAAAATGTTGTGATTCCCTTTTCATTTCCTTCTGTGTATATTCTATAACTATTTTCTTTGTCATGGGGATTATATTTAACACCCAAAAGTTATAACATTCCCATTTGAATTTATACCAGCTCAACTTCAGTAACGTACATGAACTGCCTCTATATAGCTCTGTACAGCTCTATAACCTTTTCAGTTACTGACGTCACAAAATTACATCTTTATACACTGTGTGTGCAAAAACATAAAGTAATAGTTGTTTTTTATAATGTATTCTTCTCTTAAATTATGCAGAAAACAAAACGTGGAGTTTCAAACCAAAGTTGCAACAATAGCTTTCAGGTTAATAATTTTTTAAAATGTATTAGTCTCTTAAATTGTATAGAAAACAAAAAGTGGAGGCACAAACGATTTATCTTAGTCAGCTTGGGTTGCTATAACAAAATAGTACAGACTAGGTGGCTTAAACAACAAATATTTATTTTGCACAGTTCTGAAGGTTGGGAAACCAAGACCAACGGGCTAGCCAATTGGGTTCTTGGTGGACCCTCTTCTTGACTTGTGGAAGTCTATCGTACTGCTGTGTCCTTACATGGCAGGGAGAAATGGGGACTTGCGGGGAGGGCTATGTGGTGTCTTGATATAAGGGTACTAATTTCATCATAAGGATGCCATCCTCATGTCCTCATCTAAACCTAATTATCTCCTGAAGGCTCTTACTTCCTAGTATCACCACATTGGGGATTAGAGATTCAACATATGAATTTTAGAAGGATACATTCAGTCCATGACAACCATTAAAAAACAAAAATTGGGCCGGGTGCGATGGCTCAAGCCTGTAATCCTAGCACTTTGGGAGGCTGAGGCGGGCGGATCACAAGGTCAGGAGATTGAGACCATCCTGGCTAACATGGTGAAACCCCGTCTCTACTAAAAATACAAAAAAAAAAAAAAAAAAATTAGCAAATTAGGGCATGGTGGCCAGCGCCTGTAGTCCCAGCTACTTGAGAGGCTGAGGCAGGAGAATGACATGAACCCAGGAGGCGGAACTTGCAGGGAGCCGAGATGGCGCCGCTGCACTCCAGCCTGGGTGGCAGAGCGAGACTCTGTCTCAAAAAAAAAAAAAAAGAGGCTGGGCATGGTGGCTCATGCCTGTAAGTCCAGCACTTTGGGAGCCCAAGGCAGGTGGATCACTTGACCTCACTAGTTTAAGACCAGCCTGGAAAACATGGCAAAACCCCATCTCCACAAAAAATACAGAAATTAGCTGGGTGTGGTGGCAGGTGCCTGTAATCCCAGCTACTTGGGAGGATCACTTAAGCCCAGGAAGCAGCATTTGTAGTTAGCCGAGATCGCGAAACTGCACTCCAGCCTGGGCGACCGAGCAAAACCCTATCTCAAAAAAAAAAAAAAAAAAAAAAAAAAAAGTAGAAGGATGTGGTAGGCTGAATCACCATCTCAAAGATGTCCATGCCCTAATCCCTCGAACCTCTGAATATGTTAGTTAAATGGCAAAAGGAATTTTGTAGATGTAATTAAAATAAGATGGGTATCCTAAATTATCCAGGTGGCCCAATGTAATCAAATGGGTATGCAAAAGCAGAAATCTTCCTCTGGCTGGAATGGGAGAGATCTGAAGCATGAGAGGGAATGCACTGCTGGAGGGGGCCATGTGGAAGGCTTGAGAAGAAATGCAAGCAGCCTCTAGAAGCAAAGACCAATCCCTGCCTGATGACCAGTATGGAAACGGATCTGTCCTACAGTCGCCAAGGAAGTGAATTCAACCAACAATCTAAATGATCTCACAAGTGGATTTTTCCCCAGAGGATCCAGTAAGGAACACAGCTCTAGCAACACCTTGATTTTGGCCTGGTAAGACCCTAGTAGAGGACCCTATCAAGCTCACTCAAACTTCTGACTTACAGAAACTGTCAGATAATATACTGATGTTGTTTTAAGATGCTAAGTTTGCAATAATTTGTCATGGTAGCAGCAGAAAACTAATGCAGGGGACTTATTTATAGTAAAAACAACTATAAAAGACATTCTTGGGGCAAGTGGGAAATTCCCATATAAACTGGATTATAAATAACGTTATGGAATTACTGTTAATTTTCTTAGTTTTCAAAATGGTATTGTGGTTGTGTAAGAAAACTTCTTACTCAGATAGGAATGCTGAAATACTTTGGGGTCAAGAGCCATGATGTCTGCAATACATACTCAAATAATTCAGGGGGAAAATGTATGTGTGTATATATATATAATACTTATAAATAAAAAGATAAAGCGAATACAGCAACAATTATTGAATCTAGGTGAAAGGTATATGAATGTTTATTGTACTATTCTTTCAATCTTTCTAAGTGTTTGAAAATTTGTATTGTTATAATAAAAAATAGAGGGGAAAAAGTGTTGAGTTAAAGCTAGACACCAAAGAACACATACTATGTTATTCCATTGATGTAACTTTAAAAACTATGTGTAGGTAAGGAGTTCATCTGGAGATGAACAGTGATAATGGTTGCACCACAATGTGAACGTACTTAATAGCAATGAACTGGCACTTAAAAATGGTTAAGGTAGGCCGTGCGTGGTGGCTCACGCCTGTAATCCCAGCACTTTGGGAGGCCAAGACGGGCGGATCACGAGGTCAGGAGATTGAGACCATCCTAGCTAACACGGTGAAACCCTATCTCTACTAAAAATTCAAAAAAAATTATCTGGCTGTGGTGGCAGGCACCTGTAGTCCCAGCTACTCGGGAGGCTGAGGCAGGAGAATGGCATGAACCCGGGAGGTGGAGCTTGCAGTGAGCCGAGATTGAGTCACTGCACTCCAGCCTGGGTGACAGAGCAAGAGATTCCGTCTCAAAAAAAAAAAAAAAAAAAGGTAAGATAGTACATTTTTGTTATGTGAACATTACCATAATTTAAAAATCACCTAGAAAAAGAACCAAAAAACCCAAACGCATATGTAGTGTAAAACTACATTGAAAACAAGGCAGTGGCCAGGCGTGGTGGCTCACGCCTATAATCCCAGCACTTTGGGAGGCCAAGGCGGGTGGATCACTTGAGGTCAGGAGTTCGAGACCAGCCTGGCCAACATGGTGAAACCCCATCTGTACTAAAAATACAAAATTAGCTGGCTGTGGCAGTGCACACCTGTAATCCCAGCTACTTGGGAGGCTGAGGCAGGAGAATCGCTTGAACACGGGAGACAGAGGTTGCAATGAGCCAAGATCGTGCCATTGCACTCCAGCCTGAGCAAGAAGAGCAAAACTCCGCCTCGGAAAAAAAAAAAAAAAAAAGAAAGAAAAGAAAAAAAGGCAGTAATGATCATAAATGTCAGAATAGTGGTTACCTATAGAAAGAAGAGACAGAGTTGTGACTGGAGGAGGACACATGTTGAGCCTCTGGGTGCAGATGTTTTATTTCTCAATGTAGGTAGTAGCTATACGTTACTACATTATATTTAGTTATACATGCATGTTTTATTCTGTGTCTATTTATGTCTAATATTTCACAGTAAAAGGAAGTTATTAAAAGTAAGTCTTGTATTTGCAAAACATTACCTAGTTTTTCCGAAATTTGTTTTTATTATTCATGTATGTTCTATCTTATGTCAGAAAGAATTGACGATGGGCCTGTACTTTGATTCCTATCTAATAAGGTTTGGAAGCATGATCATTCCTAAGGTTCCTTTTCCTGAATAGAAAAACAAAATCATAGACCTACGCATTCAGAAACTCTGAAGATGGGGCCAGAGATCTGCACTTTAACAAGCCCTCTTGGTGATTCTGATGCTTGCCAAAGTTTGAGAACCACTGCTGTAAGTATATGTAAAAATAATCCTTGTTGTTTTCATGGAGTAACAACCTCATCTTCAAGACCTTTTAAATACTGCTCCTGATGCACTTAAACCCCATCGTATCTGTATAACTGTGGTCTCCCATTCTATCAAATATTGTACCTGGCTGATGTACAAGACTGAGCTGGAGGCCGGATTCAGTCAGGAAGAGAGAGATTTTGTACCCTTATTTTCTAAGGCATTTAAAAAGTAATCTAATCTTATGACAAGAAGCATTCCCTTGCAAGAAGCTGAAGCTGAGAGGGGCAACAGACCATGCCCACCAAATGTTAATAGCCAGATCCATCATCAAAACTGAGGTCTCCAAGATGAGCAAAGATCCTGTCTCCTGAAAGCACTCAACAAGCATTACGTCGGGAAATTCTATTCCATTAGCCAGAGTGTACATCCTTGATAGGGACGACCTGACTGGGCTCATGATCACCAGCTGGGACTGCGGACAAAACAAGTAACTTCCTTGAATAGCTACATTTGCTGGGCAGCCCCAGGAGACATCCCTCTTTAGTTAAGGCTGAAGGCTGCGAGAACACTATCCTGGCTGAAGCGATAAAAAACACATCTCACATGTTTTTTGACTGGCACAAAGCGGGCACAGCTCCTCATGAGGTCAACTGCAAGTGTACCATCTATTAACGAGATGTGGTCCCTGGCCTCAAGGTGACGGACTACACTACCCCTTGTGTGTCAACACCAACCATCTTAAAAATAGGTAAGCTGCCAAATCATTTCAGCTAAAACAAAGGTACTGCCTTTCCCCTCTGAACTAAAGGACAAACCTTTAGGAAAAGGTTAATTTCTGACTCTGAGGGAAAACAAGTCATCCAGAGCCGGAGATCTGCCAGACAAACTGTCTCACCTCCGTGAGCACTTGAAAGAGGACTGGGCGGATCAAACACTTCGGGTGTCTGTGACACGTTGTCAAGGCAACCAGGGCTCCAAGCTCTTGCAAAGGGAATCTTCCCCACTGAGTTTTCATGCATTCACTTGCCCTTAAGTTCTTTTTGTTTTAAGCTATTCTTTAAATTCTTTTAAGATAAAAAACAATAATGTCTTTCTATTATTCTGGAGGCTTCGTTATTAGTTCAAGCCTCCTATCAGAGGTCCAGTCCTCCATGTAAATAAGGTGTCAAGGTAGTAACGGCTTTGAAGTAATAATAATTTTCACTTTGTAATCATACAAATCATGCTGTCTTTTAAAATAAACTGAGGCAGACATGATTCAGAGTCTATATGTTTTGGATGGAAAGAGAGCACTGCTCCTAAACTACTGTAACAACATGACGGTGGGAAGAGAAGGCTAAGAGAAGTGCAGCCAATCAAACCCACAATATTTAAAAAAAAAAAAAAAAAGAAAGAAAAAAAAAAAGACACAAGAAAACCAGAGAAATTTGCAAACTGAGATTCTGTGATGCTAAGGCATTCTCATTAAGTGTTTTAGGTGTGATGATGGAATTGTGATTACACGAAAGCAAGCAAGCCAGACAGACAAGAGCCTTCATCTTAAAAGCTACATGCTGCTATATATTGTCTATTCAGCAACACCACATTCTTTACAGATGAAAATTACATGATGAAGATAAAGAAATAGAAGCAAAGATATATGGTGGCGAACATCACGAACCCCTCAATGTGCACCCTACTTGATACAGGCTATGAGGCACTAATGGACAAAACTTGGAAGGGCCTGAAGTCACCAAAAGCCTGTCCCAGTAACAATTCTAATAGAGCATGGCTCTGATGTGGCTGTGCTGCTGACCACTTCCATTCACAAACTCTTCTGCAGCTCTGCGGATAACCACACTCTACATCGCTCTTAGCCCACATGGCTTGCAGGGAAGAGCGTGACCTCGCGTTTTGAGTTTGTTTCAGTGAAAAACGGCCTTAGGGGGCAGCTTCTACTACACTCCCTCCGGCTGATAAAGCTCCACATGGATACACTAGTCCCCCTCAATCAGGAAATGAGGGAAAATCTACAGGTACCTACGAAAAGATTCCAAAACAGACAAGAACACAGCATACCAAAGTTGTAAAAAACATTTATTACAGGAAACAAAAATAAATCTTCAAGGGCATCTCCTAGTATTTAGGAAAATTTCTGAACATATAAGGTCTATGAAGATAAATAAGATAGGAAAACAAGAAGGAAAATAGGGCATCTGGCCAAGAGGATTCAGAAAAAAAATGGGAACTGAATGAGACAAGGAAAAATAATAATAAATCTAAAAATACAAAATTAGTATTTGTACTAGAAACCATAGAAAACCACACTGATTCTACAGAAATAGAATCAGTGGTATAAAAAGCAAACATGAAAAGTTCTTCCAGAAGGGAGAGAAGAAAAAGGAGACCAAAATCATGAGAGATAGTGGTAACAATGGAAGACAACGCAATCAGTATACGGACGGTGTTGTTGAGAAAGCGCTCCTCTGAAACCGTCACAATGAAAGACCTACAACTGTGCATCAGAAGTGGTCACTGAGCACCAGGCAAAATTAAAGTAAATGAATTGACACTGAGATACACTCTGATGAAAAATGGAAAATGGCAAGGGCAAAGAAAAAACGAATAAAAAAACAAGCATCAAAATACAGATAGAAAGATTACTATATGAACAGAGACAATTCTGGCCGGCCTCAGACTTCTCCATCAAAATGCAATGGATCAGGTGGTGGTGGTAATTAAATCATGTAGTACTTAACTACACATGTAATTAAACTACACATGTAATTAAATCATGTAGAACTACTACTACTGCTGCTGCTGCTGCTGCTACTACTACTACTACTAATAGTCCTTGACGTACAATGGTTAGACCTATATTTTGACTTTACAATAGTGTGGAAGTGATACACATTGAATAGAACACCAATAAATTACATAAGATATTCAACATTCAATATTCACTATTATTACAAAATAGGCTTTGTGCTAGATGATTTTGTCCAACTGTAGGCTAATATAGGTGTTCTGAGCCTATTTAAGGTAGGCTCAAGTATTATGTTCATTAGGTTATGGGTATTAAATGTATTTTCAACTCTATGATATTTTCAACTTACAATGTGTTTATTGTGATGTAACCTCACTGCAAGTTAAGGAGAACCTATACTACTATACACACACAAATAGACACAAATGATTACATCTAAAAACTGGTGAAATCTGAATAAGACTTGCACTCTACTTATTAATAACAGTATTGTACCGAAGGCAGCTTCCTCGTTTGATATTCTATTACAGTTATGTAAAATGTTATCACTGGGCAAAGCTGGGTAAAGAGCACACAGGATCTCTCTGTACTATCCTGGCAACTTCCTGTGAGCCTGTAAGTATTTTTTAAAAAGACAATAGATCAAAGTCTACTACAGAGATATGAAAGAAAAAAGATCATGAATGAAGGATTCTATATCCCAGTAAGTTGCTGTTTGTAGATGAAAGCAGCAGTCATTCTTAGTTATAAAAGTAGTCTGTGACACCTGGGCAAAGATCACACCAAACCAAGAGTTAAAACAAAGTTCTAAAAATGTTCATAAATGAAAAAATTTTAAATGAACAGTTGTCCTTTAAAAGATCTCCTCATAAACTCTGAAATTAAAGAGCATTAAAATTTAAATAATTGCTATGAATATGATTGTAAAACTGGAAACGAATATCAAATGTAATGGTTAAGAAATGATACATGGCCAGGCACGGTGGCTCATGCCTGCAATCCCAGCACTTTGGGAGGCCGAGGCAGGCGGATCACAAGGTCAGGAGATCGAGACCATCCTGGCTAACATGGTGAAATGCCATCTCTACTAAAAATATATTTTAAAAACATTAGCTGGGCGTGGTGGCGGGCGCCTATACTCCCAGCTACTCGGGAGGCTGGGGCAGGAGAATGGCGGTGGAGTTTGCAGTGAGCCAAGACGGCGCCACTGCACTCCAGCCTGGGCGACAGAGCGACATTCTGACTCAAAAGAAAAAAAAAAAGAAATGATACATGATTAGAAAAATTGCAATGTAACAGTAAATCGGCCAAGCACAGTGGATCACTTGAGGCCAGGAATTTGAGACCAGCCTGGACAACATGGGCAAAACTCCATCTCTTCAACAGCATAAAAATTAGCCAGGTGTAGTGGTACGTGCCTGTAATCCCTGCTACTGGGGAGGCTGAGGCACAAGAATAGCTTGAACCCAGGAGGCGGAGGTTACAATGAGCTGAGATTGCACCACTGCACTCCAGCCTGGGTGACAGACTGAGACTCTGTTTAAAAAACAAAAACAAAAACAATGAAATAGTAAATCAGGACTAACATCTCAGGATATACCCCCATAAAAACCAACAACAAAAAAATCCCTGGAAAATAGATTTAGAAAATGGGAAATGTCAATTACCTGCTACTTTTCTTATCATACACGAGGGTCAAGAGAAATACACTGTTTTATTTTTTATGTTGATATAAATTATTTTTTAAAAGCACTCTGAAAGCTATCTTTTAGCAGATCGAATAATAGAATTAATATTTTTCAAGTCTCTGTAGATAAAAGAAAACAAAATCCAAAGGCAAGACATCATTTACAAAAAGAACTCTTAAACTATGTTTTAAAAAGTTTAATTAGAAAATAAGTACCAGTTATGAAAATAAACACAAATAGCTTTTCACTTTCCTATTAAACACAAAGACTCCAAATTGTCCCAAAGAAGGGTTCCCTCATATATTTGCCCATCTTTTAATTTTTTAAATTAATTGTATCTATAAATGGTGTACCAATAGAAGTCAACAAATAAAGGCTAAAAGCTTTTTTTTTTTAAATGGACAAACATATCAGAAAAACAAACAACAGAAAGTGGAGATGGCACTGCTAATATCAGACAATGAGAGAAAACTTCTGTTGCCAAGTATTAAAAGCAATTGTAATTAAAACGAGTTTAGTCATGAAATAATAAATGGATCAAATGAACACAAACAGAACTTGGTGTATAATAATCGGATGAAATAACTTGGTCTACTATAAAGTTTGCCTTTTAAATCAACAAGGAGAAAGGATTGTTTGAAAAAATTTTTTAAATCAACTGGTGATTTAGAAAAAGTAGTAATTCCTTGTCTTATCTCAAATACTAAAATAATTCCAGTTAAGTGTAAAACTTAAATCACAAAGGATCAGAAGAAAATATGTTATTTGTTCTATCTCAAAGAGGGTCTTTCTAAGCACATATCTGTGTGCTAATAATATTCCACTATAAACAAAATGCAAGGCAAATGACAGACCGAGGAAAAATATTTGTAACAGAAATCATTAAAAAAAGGACAAACACGTCCTACCTATATGGGAAAATACATGATTAGACCATTCACATACTAACCCCGTTCAAATTCAAACATTCATTAAACACATGAAAAAACCTCATAATCACTAACAATAAAGGAAATACACATGAAAACAACTGTATAACTTCAGAAAGGAAATTTGTATAGCCTTTATGGAGGATAATTTGGCAATAAATACTAAACTGTTCTTGACTTGAGAATTCATTTTAAGGAAATAATAAAATATGTATATAGATGGTTCCCAACTTACGATGGCTTGCCTTAACAATTTTTCGACTTTACAGTGGTGCAATGGTGTGAAAGAGATACGCATTCAGTAGAAAGCAGTATGATACTCTTGAGATGCTGGGCATCAGCCCTGAGCCATGGCTCGCAGTTAGCCGTGCAATCAAGAGGGTAAACAACCGATACTCTGCAAAAGACTGTTGTCAGATGATTTTGCCCAACTGGAGGTTAATGTAAGTGTCCTGAGTACATTTAAGGTAGGCTAGGTGAAGCTATGATAGTTAGATGTATTACATGCCTACAATATTTTCAATTTAGGATGGGCTTATTCATTTTAGGATAACCCCATTCTAAGTCCAGGATCATCTGCACTAAGATTTCTCCCTTAAGTGTGGCGGAGGAGCACAGCAGTCATAACTTGGCCAATGGATCAGCCCAGCCTTGCCACTTGGGTGACCAGCAATAAAATAATGTCAATAAAAGTAACTGACTTTTAGAGCTTTCTAGGGATCCAAAGAGATAATAAGGTCATACCTACTCTGTACCTGGCCCATGGTAAGTGTTCAGTAACAGACAATGGTAGTAGAAGTGGTGATATATATCTACATCATTGCAATAGGGGTTCAAAATCCCTTATCTGAAATGGTGTCAGCCAAATGTGCTTCAGAATTAAGATCTTTTTGGAAATTAAAAGAAAAGAGTGCATTTATCTAACTAGGTCTGGGATATTACTTGGTAATCTTACTATTCTTACAGTAAAATATATGAATATTCATTTTTAGTGAGAAATATCAGTTCAGTTCAGGTTTTACAGTCAAATAAATTACGAGAAAACTTTCAGTTTTCAGAGCTTTCTGGACTTTGGATTTGCACAAGAAGGATTGAGAATCTGCATTTATAATAGAGAAACATTAGAATCTATCTAAATGTATAGTAAGAGATAGCTTAAATACATTATGATATATTCATAGAAAGTCATTTTTTCAAATAGTTAATGAGATATAAAAATGTTCAAGACAAAAAATATATGCATATTGATTTGAACTTTGTAAATTATATAAACGTTTATAATTCCAAAATAAAAGACTGCAAATTGTTAAATTAGCCACAATATGTTCTTTATACTTTTCTGTATTTTCTAATCCTCTATGAGGATTAGGAAAACAATCTAACAACTTTTAAGTCACTTGTGGTTGATATTCCTGTGCAGGACTAGGCTAGTTATCATTCTAGAGGGTTACTGAGTCCACTTTTGCCCTCAAGGAATCAACGCTCTCATCCTGAAAGAGCTCTGGCCAATACTCAGTTCTCTCTGCCTGTGACTGTATTTCATCTCTATGAGCGATTCCCTATTGGCACCTCAGGACAACTTGACTCTGGCGTGAGGAAACAATAATTCAGAGCTTATTCAAATGTGTTTGACTTTTGTTCTTTTTCACTGTACTCATCAAATTTCAATCATTTAAGAAATTGTTGGGGGAAGGATGAGGAGCCCTCATTTGGATTTGTTCCCCTGCTTCTCATAAAGAAAATGATACAAACTTGACAGGCCCAGCAATGAAAATCCCAATTGTTTTGTGGAGTAAATGGGATGTTAAGAGGAACTGTGGCATTGGAAGGGGCCCTTTGTGGAGGAGACAAGCAACAGTCCATCCTACCCAACAGACTATTCTTCAACGTCTAAAGGCCGGGCCTTGGGCCAGAGCTTTGAAGGGCCCAGTTCACAATATGTTTGCAACACATGAGTGTTCCAAACAGCCGGGTGGTTTTCCATGAACTCCTGGTGGGTCTGGAATTCTCCACTGATTTAATGTACAGTTTGAAAGTGTCTAACATCAAATGATTATATGTGACAGAATAATTATGGGCTGTTATGAGCCTCACTTCTGAACTTGGAACAAAAGATAAATAAATGGTCAATCAATATCTATTTACCACAAGGACCAGATGGATTGATATTTAATCACTTAAACATAGATTCCAACAGTCTTTTAGAACTACTGCTTAGAACTAGAGAAATCCTTGTGCAAAGCTTTTGCCACACAGAAATCATGGCCAACTCTAAACTTAAATAGGAAGTTAACTCTCAGTTTAATCCCACAGAAAATTACTTGTTTTCAAGCAAATTATCCACTCAGGACACTTTTTTGAGGAGTGCTAATCCTTCCCTCCTGCTTCCTGCCTCCCACCCTTGCCTTCTCCCAACTCAAAGAGGAAGAGGAGTGCTCCATGCCATCAGGACCGTCCTTAAAATGACGACCTTTCAGGAAAAAGAGTTGACTTACCCTATCCCAGCTGAAACACAGGCCCAGTCGATCAAGCTGTTTCCTCATGTGTTTAATATTACTGTGAAACAATAGGAAAAAGGTTTGGTTTTTAGAGGGAGGATTAAAGCCATACACAAACTACACTTTGAGAACACAAAGGAAAACTGAAAAGTCTAAATTACACAAATGGGCTTTAAGTGTTGCTTTCCCCTAGCAGAAAAATCAACCACTAAGAATCAGCAAAAAATACCAACAGATTAGAAGACACCCATTATTTGGACACATACACAATCCATTAGAAACCACAATGGTCTCTAGCCTTGAGGACTGCCCCCTCCCCTGGCCATTCAAATAGGCAACCCCTTTGAGATGTGCACTGCTGGGCCATCCAGATGTCAATATTCTGCAAGCATTTAAGCCACATTATTTAAGCCAAGCATTTATAAGTTTAAAAGTGGCTGAAAACAAAAGGCTTAATGTATAAATTGTGGGAATCCAAAAGAAACCACACTGCTTTGTTAATCAAAATGTAAATCCTAAAACCTAAAACTATCCACCACTGAGAAATAGGGAGATAAACGGGTAAACCAACTTATAATATAACACGGAATAAAGAAATAAATCTTTTTCTCTTTCTTTTTTTAAACAAAAAGGACTACTTTTTGTTTGTTTGTCATTTCTACCGCATCCTCTTTTAGTTTCTAGCAGACTAAAAATATGAAAAACCATGAAAAAGTCCTCTGTGTAATCTCTGATTAGCTAATGACAGCTTATTTAATCCAAGGCCCTATGCTAAGCACTTTGCAGAGAAGTGCTTAATCTTCATCCAATCACATGAGATAGGAACTATGACTATCCCTCTTTTACAGATAAGTAAACCAAAGCACAGATAAGTAAAGAGAAGTTAAGTAATTTGCTCAAGGTGATCTGCTGGCAAGAAGGGAAGGCAGGATTTGCACCTAGGTAGCCTGGCTCAGGGGCCATCATCTTAACCACTATTCCCTAGTAGAGAGGCTGGCAAACTTTAAAAGGGCCAGATGATGAATGCTTTCAGTTTTGTGAGCCAATCAATCTCTATCACAACTACTCAGCCCTGCAACTGTCTCACAAAAGCAGACATGGACAATATGTAAACAAATGGATTTGACTGTGTTCCAATAAAACACAGATTTACAGAAACATGTAAGGCCAAATTTAGCCCACAGGCCATAGCTTGCCAACTCCTGGTCTAGCTTATATCAAACATAAGCCATGTTTGATCTACTTTATTTGAATCATCATTTCCTCCTCTTTTTTCACTCACTAGATAAAATCTAGTGATAAAACTAATTAATCTAGAATTAAACATTACTAGAAAAGCAGAAGCTAGGGTTTAGGAATAAAAAAGAGACCTGGATGACAGAGTATGGACAGAAGTATAGTAGACATTTTTACAATGTATCCTTGGGTAAACTAGAACAAAGAGAGGTAAGAGACACTGGGTACAGGCCCTAAAACTGCCCTTCTGTCTCTCTAAGGGGTGGCATGGGGAAGGGTCCCAGGCCTTTGTGAAATGAGCTGATGCAGTGGTCCCAGAGGACCCTGCCAAGTTCTAGGGTGAGAACCTCAGGACTTTAGCAGGAGGGAGAGGAAAGAGCACAGCTGGCCCACGTGTAGTGGAAGCCTGAGGCTTGGGTGGGATTGGGAGTGTGTTCCGCCTTCGAGAAAACCACGCCCAGAATAAAGTGGCCATATATTTCTACACAGAATGCCTAAGTTCCTCTTGCTTCTGAATGGTGAAAGCAAAAAACAAACTGAATTTTCAGAGAAAAGTATAATGTAGTATTTGGATATAGTAAAACTACAGTCAAGAAGACCAGAAGCATTATAGAAATTTAACAAATGCAACCCTCTTCTTTTTCCTACCGAATGTAAATACTCAAAGGAAAAATAACTGTAAATAACAAAGCATCAAAATGAACACATGAATAAATATCCAAAACCCTCTTTGAATATTTCTTAGATAAGGATACAATGTGTTAAAAGACAAACACCAGGCTGGGCGCAGTGGCTCACGGTTGTAATCCCAGCACTTTGAGAGGACAAGGCAGGTGGATCATGAGGTCAGGAGATCAAGAACATCCTAGATAACACGGTGAAACCCCATCCCTACTAAAAATACAAAAAAATTAGCCAGGCGTGGTGGCGGGCACCTGTAGTCCCAGCACTTTGGGAGGCCGAGACGGGTGGATTACGAGGTCAGGAGGTCGAGACTATCCTGACTAACACGGTGAAACCCCATCTCTACTAAAAATACAAAAAAATTAGCCGGGCGTGGTGGCGGGCGCCTGTAGTCCCAGCTACTCAGGAGGCTGAGGCAGGAGAATGGTGTGAACCCAGGAGGCGGAGCTTGCAGTGAGCCGAGATGGCGCCACTGCACTCCAGCCTGGGCGACAGAGCAAGACTCTGTCTCATAAAAAAAAAAAAAAAAAAAAGAGACAAACACCAATATATACAATCCTGTTTATCTCTTGGTAAGCTGCAGTGTTTTCTTTGCTTTGCTTTCTATTTTTTATGAACAGGTAAAAAAAAATTTTTTTAAGGTTTTTGTATGCAAGTATTTGAATATGCATGCCTGTTAACATTTACCTTTGTGTCCAACTTTCTGGATGTAGATTCCTCTCGATTGCAGCATTTTCAGCAGGCAATCCAAAAGCGTCCCATCCCATGGGGTTGATGACCTAGGACCCAGAAGAGAAACATCAACCATGGCAAATCACTAAGAACTCCATTGGTATTCTCTTCTAGGGCAAACTCAGCACTCTCTCCTGCTAACATGCCTTATCCTTTGCTGCATAATTTCAGGTTATGCATCTGACAGCCAGCTGGCTACCTATGACCTAACTACAGAAGACAATTTAGAAGGTTATATGCCAAACTACCAATAAGTTACCTTTGAGGAAGTGTTTTCATGAGCACTTTTTATTTGCTTCTTCTTTTCTATAGTCTCTGTATTGAACCCAAATTGTTTTTCTGAAATTATAAAGAGTTTCTTTCAGTTTCATATATATATATATATATACAGTATAGGCTTTCAAAATGCTCACGTCATGTCAGTATTTTTCATTTATGGAACTGTGCTGTCCAATATGGTAGCCACTAGCCACACATAGCTATTACATTTAAACTTAATTAAAATTAAATAAAATTAAAAATGCAGTTCTTCAGTCTCACCAGCCACCTTTCAAGTATGCAGCAGACACATGCGACTGTTGGACTCTGAACCAGATAGTGCAGATATTGGATATTCAAATCATGGCAGAAAGCGCTACTGGACAGCGCTGCAGAGGACACGCATAATGACCACACTGGTGGCTCTAGGCAGTCCCAGCTCTACCCAGACCTAAGAAAGTCCATCCCAACCCTCCTCAGCGGCCCGGGCCTGTCCCTTTCTCATGGCTTGCCTGAATCTAGCACACAGTCCCTCTTTAATGTACATCATTCAGCACCCTGCTCCATTTTGCTCCAGACACGAGAATTTCACGCTTCTTTCTTCTATCTCTTTCTCTCCCGATTGAGGCAACACTCTTTTGAATGGCCCACTACCCATTTCTTCCTGAAGTTCATCCCTTTCTTTCCCTTCCCCACCATGACAATGTCTCACTCTGTCACTCAGGTTGGAGCGTCTCCTGGGTTCAAGCAATTCTCCCTCCTCAGCCTCCCAAGTAGCTGGGATTACAGGTGTGTACCACCATGCCCAGCTACTGAAGTTCATCCCTTTCTTCCCTACCAGCAAGAAACGGAAACCTCCACCCTACCCAAACAGCCAGATAAATGAAAGCTAAGAAAAATACACAGGAACACAGCAGAAAAGGTATTCCAGAGAATTACTTTTGAGACCGGATAAAAGGTTTTGGACCAAGCCCTATACAGCATTTACACTAAATTTATATATATAAATATATATATATATTTTAGACAGAGTCTTGCTCTGTTGCCCAGGCTGGAGTGCAATGGCACAATCTCAGCTCACTGTAACCTCTGCCTCCCAGGTTCAAGTGATCCTCCTGCCTGAGCCTCCCTAGTAGCTGGGATTACAGGCACACACCACCACGCCTGGCTAATTTTTGTATTTTTAATAGAGATGGGGTTCCACTGTGTTGGCCAGGCTGGTCTCGAACTCCTGGCCTCAAGTGATCCACCTGCCTTGGTCTCCCAAAGTGCTGGGATTACAGGAGTGGCCACTGAGCCCGGCCTAAAATAGCCAATATTTTAAAATTAATTGCAAACCACTAGCTATGCTTTTGGTATAAGAAATGTTCCATGTGTAGGTTCCTCTTTTCTCCTCAGTTTCGTCATCTGTAAAATGGGGATGATAGCATAACTACCTCACTGGATTACTGTGAAGATTAAATGAGTTAATTTAAGAAAAGCAGGTCGCGCGCGATGGCTCACGCCTGTAATCCCAGCACTTTGGGAGGCCAAGGCAGGCGGATCATGAGGTCAGGAGATCGAGACCATCCTGGTTAACACGGTGAAATCCTGTCTCTACTAAAAATACAAAAAAAATTAGCCGGACGCGGTGGCACATGCCTGTAGTCCCAGCTACTCAGGAGGCTGAGGCAGGAGAATGGCATGAACCTGGGAGGCGGAGCTTGCAGTGAGCCAAGATTGCGCCACTGCGCTCCACACTCCAGCCTGGGCAACAGAGCAAGACTCCGTCTCAAAAAAAAAAAAAAAAAGAAAAGAAAAGTGCCAGGAATAGTGCCTGCCACGCAGTAAAGTGCTGTATGTAAGGCCACTAGTATTATTATTTCTAAAGAATACTGCTCTCTAATCACCTTCTAGAAGATATTTTCATTCTCCAAAGAACAAGGAATCACAAATCTTCAAGACAGAGAAGCTTTTGAGATATATCCTCTACCCCCAACCCCTTATTTGACTGTTCAAGCAACTGTGGCCCAGCAGGAGTGAGTAGCCTAGAAGCAATTACCTTAAGCAAGCACAGACCAGTAAGGCATTCTTGTCTGCAAATGAGTGGTCAGTTGCAGCTGAGCCGGCAGCCTCACTATCAAGTTCTCTCAAACTAACTACGTGCCAGGAGCAGGAAAAATGGTTTGACACATCTGCTGTGACATCAGGGGACAGTCTCAGGAAGCCAGGCTCCCTGACCCTATCAGGAAAGGCACCCTGTTTACAAAATTCAGTCCCCTGCCATTCTCTGAAACTAAATCCAGCCACAAAATCACAGACGCCACTTCTTTCCGAAGCCTGCCTGTGGGGAAGGACTGACCAAGAAGACTCTCATATTTCTATTATAGAAAACAGCCCATTCCAGTTGACCCTCTTATGTCCTATCAAGTTCATGGGCTGTCAACCTGGGGTTTTTATTTTGCTGCCTTTTTTTTTTTTTTAAGAGACAGGGACTTGTTTGGTTGCCCAGGCTGGAGTGCAGTGGCGCCACAATTAGCTCACTGTAACCTCTAACTCCTGGCTGCAAGCTATCCTTCTGCCTCCCAAAGTGCCAGGATTACAGGCATAAGCCACTGCCCCCGGTCCCTTACTTTGCTTTTTGATCATGCAGAGAAGCTGGGCTTATGTTCACACACATTTCCTTAAAATAATGACGAATACTCAGAGGCACTTACTGGCACCACCTCACCACACACGCATATCGGAATGGGACATTTTCAACTAAAGAAATAGGTCTTGTTTTCTTCCATAATTATATATTCACCATAATTTGGTAAGTAGAGAAAAACAGAAGAAAATAAGACTCACCTGTTATTCTACCATACAGCCATACATACCAGTTACATGTGGTCAATTTGTATCCAATGTTTAAAAATTGAGAATATATGATTTATATATGTATTTTTATCTCCTGTTTTTTCACTGTACATGCTATCAATGCATTCTGTTAGTGACTGCTTTGGCCAGCTATATTTGTTTTCCTAAAAGTTATTTCCATTTTTCACCATTATAAAAAAGGCCAGGATGAACACTCTTGGGCATAAATCTTTGTATATACACTTAACATTTCCTTTAGAAAAATTTCTAGAAGTGCAACTACAGGGTAAAAGGGTATGAAGAATTTTAAGACGTTTGACATATACAGCCAAATGACATTCCCAGAAAGACTGCAGCAAACCACACTTCCACATGCATATGAGCACCTGGAGTTTTCCTCCATCTTTATGTCCAGCTCAAGGACTCTCCAAGGTACACACTAGTACTACCCACTGGCCACCTCTGCCTCAGGTCCCATAAGCACTTACACTTCAGAGTGTCCCAACCTAGGTGCATCTTGCAATCCCAGTCACCAGATCTGTTCTCTCCTAAGCCCCTGTCTTAGAAGGCAGCAATAAGAGAACACGCATACCCCTTCCAGTGGTTGGAGTCACTTACCTTAAAGGCATACTTCCATTATGCACATTAATATTTTTAAGTTGTTTTTTAGTAGTCTGATGAAACAATTCCATCTAAAGAACTGAGACCATCTCTCTAAAATAGACCTGCTCTTACTCCTTTGGCTAGTGCACAGGAAATGCTAACAAAGGCTTGTTCTCCAGGAGCCTGTTGAGGGCAAAGGTCCTAAATCCAACTCTGCCCATTTACTATCAGTGGAGCCTGAGGCACATTACTTATTCTGAGTCTCAACTGTAAGTGGTGACTGAAAGCAGCCACATTGAATTATTGAGCATGATATGTTCATGGTGTCCGTGGCGCATCTAGCATGGTGCCCAGCACAGCACAGGCACCCAATAAACGGCAGCACTTGCTGCTGTGGCCGCTGCGGCTGTCTGCTTTCTTGACCTTGAGCATCTCACAGCATTGCACATCACTGATTACCTTGCCACAATTTCAGCCTCCATCTCTTTGGCCACATTTAATATAGTTGCTTTCTGACAAGAGGATGGAAGATATTAATACCTGAATCTCACACAGATCCTCACACATACATGTACATTCCTAAGGGTGGGTTACTTCTGACAAGCCTCTGCAGAAAGTTGGTGCTGGGCATTGGAAGTTCTTACCCAAACCAAACAGACCACGCAGGCTCAAAGGGCCAGTCAAGTACTTGGCCCCCTTTTCAGTAAAAGAGGCCCAGCAGTTCTTCTTTCCTGAATAATTAATGATTGACATCAGGTGCTTCGATTAAAAGCAGCCCGGCTGTTCTTGCCACAGCTGATTGGACCAGAAGCAGTCCATCAGCAGAAAGCAGCCATCTGTGCACTGGAAGGACGGGGCCTGCTTCCAATTGCCCCAGGCAAAGACTCTGCCCTACAGTAGACTTTGCCATATTGAAGGTGGTGGTGGATGTGACCCACTCACAACTGCTTTCTGGAAGGGATATGTGCTTAGTGAACAAGCAGTCCTGTGGACCTCTCAAGCTTGCTGTTGCCCCAGGGGAGGCTGGCTTGCCACATCCTATGCTGCATTTCCCAGTCTTGGGAATCTGGGACACCTTGGATTTCCAGGCTGGGATGATCCCAAGCTACTATCTTCAATTCCTGCATCCACACCCATCCTGAGGTCAGTCAGACTAGGCTGCTTTTCTTTTTACATAAGTTGATGTTTTTTTCAAATTACAAACATAATACAAGCTTAATTTAACAAATGAAATGGCACAATACAATGATAAATAAAGGCAAAGTTGATTTTTAACTCCTGGTCACTACTCGTCAATGATGTAACCAATAATGCCAGCCTTTGTTTCCTTCCACATCTATCTCCCCACTCAAATACATATATACAAACATATGTACACATACATAGGAGCCTGCTTATTTGTTTTCACGAAAATAAAACCTTTGCAGAGAAAGGGTAATGCTTACAGACTCTTGGTGGGAGGGTAAATTGGTTCAACCACTGTGGAAACTAGTGTAGGGATTCTTCAAAAAGCTGAAAACAGAATTACCATTTGACCCAGCAATCCCATTACTGGGTATATACCCAAAGGATTATAAATTGTTCTGTCATACAGACACATCCACACGTATGTTCACTGCCACGCTATTCACAATAGCAAAGACTTGGACTCAACCTAAATGCCCATCAATGGTAGACTGGATAAAGAAAATGTGGTACATTTACAGCATAGAATACTATGCAGCCATAAAAAAAAAAGAACAAGATCATGTCCTCTGCAGCAACATGGATGGAGCTAGAGGCCATTATCCTCAGCAAACTAATGCAGGCCAAAAAACAAATACCACATGTTCTCACTTACAAGTGGGAGTTAAATGATAAGAACATATGGACACAAAAGGGAACAACAGACACTGGGGCCTACCTGAGGGTGGTGGGTGGGAGGAGGGAGAGGAGCAGAAAAAATAACTATTGGGTACTAGGCTTAGTACCTGGGTCACAAAATAATCTAGGTATAAACTCTGGCATGAGTATACCTATATAACCGGCACATGTACTCCCAAACCTAAAATAAAAATTTTTTTTTAAAGTTAAAAAGATTATTTTAAAAAGAGAAAGGAAATAGAAATGATTATACACATTATTTTATGGGCTTTTTTCATTTAACACTATATCAGGGACATCTGTACAAAATATGTACGTGCACATTGTGGGAGCTCAGTCAGGCTGGAGGGAAAAACTTTAAGATGAAGTTATAGGATATAGACACAAATCTTCTTGGAAGGCTGGAAGGTTTTGCAAAAGTCTCAGGATAGGGTTATGGCTGAAAGCAGCCTAATCCTTGAGTAAATGGCTTAAAAGTAGGTATAAAGGAATGTAGAACAGCTTATCTAAATAGCTTGTTTACTCATGTGGTCCTAAGACCAACCTTTGCTCTCTACTCAGGGTGTTGGCAACCAGGTCAATTATCCTATAGTGGTGTTTACTCAAAGCTTTTGTCATTAAATGTATGCTGAATAAATGCTAGCAGGGCCAGTGAGTCAGGACCTCGGCTGCAAGTCTTTACAGCACTCTCCTTGGAGTCTGTAAGTGGCCCAGATGCTCAGCCAGACTGACAGGCATAATATCTGTGTCAGTGTAGGTTATTCATTTGTTGCTAGGTCAGGGTCTGTGGGTTAAACCCCCGCAGTGCATATATGCCTTTTCTAAAAATTCTAATATTCCCTGAGTATATCCATTCTATGCAGTTTTACGAAACTGACTGGACATATCCCAATTCAGTCGAGACTTGAGGTCTCTTTTCCTCTTACTAAATGTGGCAGGCCCAAAGTGTTTCACCCTCTCAAACAGCATCTTCCCCTTCTAGGAAACTGTTCTGCGTCCAACTTAATACAGTGTTAGTGCAAACTGCCAATCTTAAAAACCCATCCCCCTCGCTACAGAGAGAGGCAAGTGCCTGAATCCTTCCCAAGACAGCTCTAGGCTATACGGAGTAAAGCGGAACGCTGGAGGAAGAGAGGACTCTCTTTTCTCCTTGGTCAGAAGCCATAAGGGCTTCAGGTGGCTCTGCCCCCCAGCTTGTAGAAATGTCTGAGAAAATAAAGCTGGCACGTGGAGAGAAGCAGAAATAGGAAATGGAGAGAGAGACTGGGGAAATTGGTGTACATCAAGGACCTAGTCCCAATACCCATCGGGCCCAGCTCCTACATTTCCTTTGATTCTGTGAGTTTCAGGATCTGTTAAAAAAAAAAAAAAAAAGGCTCCCTTTTTGCTTAAGCTGGTCTAAGCTGGGTTTTTAGTCCATGGTAGACAAGAATCATAAATAAAACAAACCCTGTTTAGGCTACAATTTTCACTTGAATATCCATAGATGACAAACATTCTTCCAAATTTGCTACTAAGTTCTGCAATTCTTTCTCTTTTTCCTTTTAAATTTCAAGAGCAAAAAAAAAAAAAAAAAGAATCCATTGCTGGGAATATGGATATGGGAATACTAGAAAGTTCTGCAATACTTCCAAGGACAACACCTGAGCAGCTTCCAGCTGTGCTTTAAATTCTCCTAGGGCTGTGTCACTGGCAGAATAATGTTAACTGTTGTGTAACTGTTCCACAAGAAAGGGGAGAAACTTAATTACCACTTGGTTTCTTTGTCAGAACTGCCAAAATGGCACCAATTCAATGTTTCTGCCTATTAACATTCTGTTAGGTGCCGTCCATATTTTTAAATAAAGGCAATACAGAGACTGTCACAAAAACCAGCCTTGATTTACATAATATACTTATTCATTTCTATTTTTGTTTTCAGATAGAATTAACATGGAAAGATATTCTTAGCTTACATGTTATCTAAGCTGTCTATGAAAATAAAGTTAGAAAAATCTTAAAGTTTCTTAATATTTCAGATTCTTACCAAAAATTAACAAAAAAACAAATGTTTGCCCTAGAGAGATTAACAGAATCAGATTGTGGGAAGGCCTTTTTGCATCTTGAAATCAGAATTGTTCTTCCCACCATGAGCCAGAGCATTGGAATTATGTCTCTGTGAGCCAAATTTCCACAAAATTGGAAAGGGTCTCTTTGTTTCTATACCCTGGGTTCCCAGAGCCCAGTGACCAAGTGCAAAGCTCACTTTTGTTCTATAAGATGATTCACCACTGTCAAGGGGGAAACAAAGTGAAGACCTACAACAGGATTATAAAATACCAAAGCTTGTCTCTTCCCCCACAGAGAGCAGCTTCTATTTTTTGGTCAAGTTGTTATGGCCTATTTACGTGAAAGACAATGGGTCAGGTGCTTCCTTTGCAAGCCTTGTACATGTCTCGTGCAATGTTCGGATCAAATACCTCTAGATACATGGTGCACTTTCTTGCCCTTGATTTCTCTATGGCCAAGACTGTCAATTCACTGGGAAGAACTCCAAACTCTCCTTTTAGGTTTTAAATTTTCAATTCCTTTCTTTCTATCACAGTAACTTATTTTAATCCATCCGCAGTTGAAAAAGTAACTGAACTGAACTGAACTTACAGCTCACATGTGCTAACTAGGCAATTTCCCTAAAAAAAAAATAAAAATAAAAATTATTGGCATCTCTATTTATACGCTTGAGCCCACCTGAACCCTCTCAACTTTCTAGAAGTTAACTTCTTGGACATGAGTGCATTCTGCAGCTTCAGAACATTTTTTCCACATATTGTATTTTTAAAAACATCTACTGAAAATATACTTTGAAGTATATATCATGTCAATTTGGAAAGACAGGAATGTGACATCACAGAGGGTGGCAGAAGACTGCTAATGATAATTTTGAAATAATAAATGTAATACTACTCAGAGACGGAATCAAGAAAAAGTACCAGTAGCTATAACTTGGAAATCCATAAAATAAACTTCCGAAGTCTGAGAAAGCATCATTTCCACCTGGTTCGTATAACAAATACTCTACATATTTAAAGTTGAGTGGGAAGCCAAGGAAACGAGTGAATCTACCTAGCAATTTGGAAGGGCAGGACATTACCACAACCTCTGGACTGCAGAGACAAAGTAAGAAAGCAGAGTTAATAAAGCCCAAAGGCTGATCTCAGCTGCAGAAGCTCAAACAGGCTGGACTGCCCAGATGGAGCTAGATTAGCGAAGACCAAACCAGGGCAGAGAGAGAGAGAGAGAGAGATAAAGATAAAGAGAGGGAGAAATTTTCTGGCCTCTCCCTTTCTCCTGTCCTCCAATGTTACTAGGATTTCCTATTGTTGAAAACCAGGAGGGGGCCAGCTTGGGAACCTGACCTGCAGGAGTCAGCCCTTCTGCCATACAAAAAGCAAGGGATGGATCTAACAGCAAACTGGTCAAGGACCAGCACAAGAACACTAACAGGACTGCATAACCTGCCTCACTTTGAGATCAGAGAGAAGTGGGGGCCAGCTGTTACCATGGAAGACCAGGAGTTACTGATGACAGAAACACAGGGGTCAGAGCCCTGGCCAGGGGGCAAGGCCTGGCAATCACATGGCCATGGCACACCCTGGCGGGGCCTTCTGCCCTCCCCTGCCCTGCTCCAGGGTGAGCCTTGTGTCTCGGAGTTGGCAGGCAGGATGGACAGCAAGCAAACTAGAAGAAGTAGAAGAAAGGGATGCAGGAGAAAACACAGTTCCATATAACATACAGAGAAGGCTCTAAAGGCATATAACCTGGAAAATGCCGGAGGTTATTGCCTGGTGTGAGGGCTTGATGCAGAAATGGGTGCCCAAAGGGGACTACAGCCTTATCTATGTTGTATTTCTTTTTCTTATAGGGGGAATATGGAAATTTATGTACAATTTTAAAATATATTTTTTAAAAGAAGGAATTACTTTAAAGAGGCAAGAGACAGTTGTCATCCAACACAAGAAGTAAGACTGAGTAGAGTTTGGAGATGGAAGAGAAGGAAGCCCAGGCAGCTGGTCATCTGCCTTCCCAGTAGAGAGGGAAGTAATGTAACTGTTACTATGAAAGGGCCAACCAGTTCCCTAGGGATTACCAGATTTCTCTCCCTTTCATCAAAACAAAATTTTATATTTGAAACCAATTCAGCTTCCAATTGAGACCAACCATGGTTACTGCTTCTCCAAAAACTGCTATTTTTAGGTTGTCGTGGTGTCTTTGGAGTATGTTCAACACTTCTTATTTCCAAGAAATGAGAAACACAATATTTAATTTTGTTTAGCAAGTGTAATAACTCACCATTATTACAGATTGGGGATAAAAATCAAGTGAATACTTCAGATTATAAAAACCAAATGACAGTACCTAGGCCCAAAGCAGCAGACCTCCTCTGGGAATGTGGAGGGATGTGTCAGGCAAATAAACCAGCCAGTTTCCAATCAAGGCACTGGACCAGCAGTTCATTCTCTCCTTGGAAGGACATCTGAGACAATATGCCCTGGAAATTCACTATCTACTTTCGGATGCTACAGAGATTTGCAAATCTGAAAACTAAATGCCATGCTATGCACTCTCCGGGCACTTCATAAACACTTGTTGACTGACTGGCAAACTGAAAACTGATGGAATGTACATTATCGTTTACTAGCTAAGAACTTCCCTTGCTTCCTGATATTTGTGGATAATTACATTATGATTATGCAGCTGCCAGACACATAGCCTCAATTTTCTTCCTCCTCCGCAGTGAATAACAAAAAGGCCCAAGCAGAAAACTCCTCTACTTGGGCAATGCCTGGTGGCTTTTTGCCTGAGACAAATTAATCCAAGCCCAACTCTGTGAGGGGGACTTGGCACCTTGATGCTTTTATCACCCGGCTTCTGGACCAGAAGGTGCTGGGGAGACCTGCTGAGGTGGGAGGTGGGGAATTTTATTTTCCAACCATCTGTGCATACAACATATGAAAACACAACAAAATCACCATATGGAGCTAAGTTTTAAATATGTCATCAGGCATTCTATGAGTTTAAGAAGAAACCCATTGGCAGTACAGCCTTTTCTGATTACTGAAAGAGAATAATTTATCTCTGGTTTCAAATGGCCCCTGCTCAAACATCCAAACCTCAGGACTCTCTTTTTATTGCTACTATTAATTGGGTTACACTTGAAAATTGCATATTGTTTTTAGAGGGTTTTCTCAGTGAACATCTCACATACACAAACCTCACAACAAATCCATGATGTGGGTAGGGCAGACACCATCACCGCTTTGACGAACCCCCTGCTTCCTAATTGATTCATCACCCCCAAACCACCTGCCCCTCCACGTACACAGTCCACATCTAATCTGTGTGTGTCTGCTCAGCTGCTTGTGACCTTTAGCATTCTTCTCATTTCAATGGATATATTTTTGAACCTAGAGAACCATGTCCATTTGGCTCTGTGGAGCATCCGATCCCATTCATCTAAGTGCCAAATCTGGGAGAGCACTTGCATCAGAACTACCTGAAATACACATCAGAACTACCTGAAATGCTTATTTAAATACCAATTCCTGAGCCTCACCCTGGACTATATCGCAACCTGCCTTTTTAGCAAACTCTTCAGGGGATCATTACGCAGCCTAAGGTTTAAGAATCACGGACACACAGAGAAATGTTTACAGAGCATAAATGGTTGGATGCTAAACTTGATGGCAACAACTTCATGCTCTGGGCAATGTTTCTCAAATTCCACAGGCTCCAGTTGAGAGGTCTGCTAGTCTCCCTGATGGTTTCTAAATGTATACTTTTACATCAATAATTTTTAAAAAGATTACCCAAGATAAGAATATTCTGGGTCATCTAGATCACCTTAGGTGGGGGTCACTGGAGCTGCTCACAAACATTTTGATCCTCCTCACCATCCTGGCACATGGTGGGAATATTCTTTACCCTCTTTGAGGTTGGATGTGGCCATGTCAATGGAAGTGAGTTGAGTCCAAGTGGAAGATTTAAGAGCCAGTGGGGATTCACTATACCCCCTTCTCCCAGTCACAGAGATGGGGAGGCACTCACTGAGGTAAGAACAGCCATCATCCAGGTCCTGACTACCTTGAACTGAGCCCTTCTGCTAGGCATGTAGCAAAAGCAAGAAATGAAATTGTTGTTGTTGTAAGCCACTGAGATTTGGGGATTTTTTATTACAGCAGCATGGTCTAATTTTTCCTGATAGATAAACCTGATCACCAAGAACTAGCATGAATTGGGTGTCTGGGGTTGCCTTTGTATTTATAATCATCTAAATGTCAAGTAATCATCTAGAATGACAGTTTAACTTTTAATTCAATATTTACCAATCTTGAGCCCAAGGATTTTGTCACTGGGATTCGTGAGTTCTAAAGTTTGAGAAACATTATTCTGGGCTATAGATGCACAATGAACACTTAGTTCAGACTTAAATAAAGGAGTTGTGTGCTTTTAAACACATCCATTGAATCAATCAACTCACAAACAGTTGAGGCTTATCAGATTATAAACTCCTTGGGAACAAAGGACCTTATAGGCTGTAGACCTAAAAACATATTAGTTACATTTGACCATTAAAAACTTGACATGATGATTGGGTGTGGTGGCTCATGCCTGTAATCCTAGCACTTTGGGAGGTCAAGATGGGAAGACTGCTTGAGGCCAGGAGTTCGAGACCAGCCTGGTCCACATAGCGAGACCCCATCTTGTATAAAGAAAAAAAAAAAAAAAAAAAACTTGACCTGCTAACACAAAATAAGTTAGAAAGACCTTCCCTGCCGCTGAAAAGCTTATATTATTGGGCAGATAAAACAACACGTGGATGACATATAGACTTCCCTAGTTTGTGGTTCTGACTATAAGCGCTAAATTATTTCGTGACAAATGTGAACTGGAGAATTGAGGGATAGGTTTATGGTAGATGTAAGAATTTAAATGGACTTTGAAAGATCGCAAGGACTGGCTGGGCACAGTGGCTTACACCTGTAATCTCAGCATTTTGAGAGGCCGAGGCAGGTGGATCACCTGAGATCAGGAGTTCTAGACCAGCCTGGCCAACATGGTGAAACCCTATCTCTACTAAAAATATAAAAATTAGCCAGGTGTGGTGGCATGTACCTGTAATCTCAGCTACTCGAGAAGCTGAGGCAGAAGAATTGCTTGAACCTGGGAGGCAGAGATAATGCTGTTCTTAGAACTATTTCATATATCTCCATTCAAGAATAAAGCTGGTGCTCAATGATTATTTACTGACTGAATTAATCAATACATGTGGCAGACCCTGTTTGGCAGTCCAAGATTAGATATTCCTTCCCTGCTTAGAGTGAGGATCGTTAAACTTGACTTGAGTCCAAGTCTATTCAATCTCAGGGACCAAGCCTGACATTAGGCAGGAAAGATTTTAAAATGACAAGGAAGCTCAACAGACTTTCTTTCACATTACTGACAATGAAACAAAGATTTCTGTTTCTCTTTTGCCACATCACTTAAAAATGGCCAGACAAGTTTTCACCAGATTTGGTGGTTGTATCTGAGATGCTGTGACTTAAATATGAATTACAAAAATTAATAAGAAATTAATTTCAGGAAAACTTAGAGAACACCCTGAAAAGAGGGCTTGTCATCTTAAACTCAGCAACTGAAACTGTGAAACAAAAAGACAGCCTTAGGTATCTGCTGATCACACGGACTAAGAAACCATCAACCAAATAACAAATAGTGGTTTCAACCATAAGAAGCAAATCAAGCCACAGGATGGATATTATGAATTGCAGGATTCATTTATTAAATGGTGACAAATCACCTTCCTAAGCAGCTCTGAGGAATCAGATCAGTGTAAATAATAATTACAGCTATCACTTATGGGATTATTATGTGCCAGATACAAGCACTAGCTCATCTAATCCTCATAACCCTGTGAGGAATAAAGTATGGTTATCCCTATGTTAAAGATTAAGAAAGTGGGATACAGAGACATTAAATGACTCTGCAGAGTCACTTGGCTAGAAACTGGTAGGTTCCAATCCAGGTTTTTCAATTTCTGGGTCTAGCCTGACCCTAGGCTTCAGATATGGTAGGAGGACTCCTTGTCTTTTGGGTCTGAGCTGCCTGCAAGGGTACCAGTTCCTCTGGGCCTGGGGCTCTGCCTTGAGCCTCCTCTGTAATATCTCATCCCATCCAAGGAAATTAGAATCCCACCTACAACCCCCTCAACCACCTGTTTTGCTAACAGGCTTCCCTGCACCCTATCATAAATGTACAGTTTTGCTGTAAAAGCTTAGCTGTCCCAAGGCAGGCCGATCACCTGAGGTCAGGAGTTTGAGACCAGCCTGACCAATGTGATGAAACCCCGTCTCTACTAAAATACAAAAATTAGCTGAGTGTGGTGACGGGTGCCTGTAATCTCAGCTACTTGGGAGGCTGAGGCAGGAGAATTGCTTGAACCCAGGAGACAGAGGTTGCAGTGAGACGAGATCACACCATTGCACTCCAGCCTGGGCAACAAGAGCGAATTTCGGCTCCACCTCCAAAAAAAAAAAAAAAAAAAAAAAACAACTTAACTGTCAGCAATTTGCCTGCACTCACTAATTGTCCGAAATAAGCTGGCATAAGTTAAAAAAAAATTCAGACAAATCTAGTTAAAGAATCACAACTAGATTCTTTATCCCAGTGAGATAAAGAATTGTACTTTAGCCGGGCATGGTGGCTTACGCCTGTAATCCCAGCACTTTGGGAGGCTGAGGCGGGTGGGTCACGAGGTCAGGAGATCAAGACCATCCTGGCTAACAGGGTGAAACCCCGTCTCTACTAAAAATACAAAAAATTAGCCGGGCGAGGTGGCGGGCAACTGTAGTCCCAGCTACTCAGGAGGCTGAGGCAGGAGAATGGCATGAACCCAGGAGGCAGAGCTTGCAGTGAGCAGAGATCGCACCACTGCACTCCAGCCTGGGTGACAGAGCGAGACTCGGTCTCAATAAAAAAATACATAAAATTAAAAAAAGATTGTACTTTAGGCAAAGAGTCAATTCATTCTGTCCCACCTCTTTCTTTTTTTTTTTTTTTTTTTCTGGAGATGGAGTTTCACTCTTTTTGCCCAGGCTGGAGTGCAATGGTGCAATCTTGGCTTACCACAACCTCTGTTTCCCAGGTTCAAGCGATTCTCCTGCCTCAGCCTCTCGAGTAGCTCAGATTACAAGCATAGGCCACCACACCAGGCTAATTTTGTATTTTCAGTAGAGATGGGGTTTCCCCATGTTGGTCAGGCTGGTCTCGAACTCCTGACCTCAGGTGATCTGCCCACCTTGGCATCCCAAATTACTGGGATTACAGGCATGAGCCACCATACCTGGCCTGTCCCACCTCTTTCTAATAAATGGAGCAGAAATAATGAAAAGCAGTATCTGGGAAAAATAACATCTGATAAAAACCAGAGAGACAAACACCCTCAGCCATCTTAAAGTGGAACACAAATCTCTGATTTTGGTAGTATAAAGTTATTGAACTCTTCAAGTGACAAAGACATTACAACGTGACCCTCTTTTAGGAATACTTCTTACAGCCAATGTCAGCTCAGCATAAAATTTCAAACCAGTTATGACAATGGATGCACTTACTTTGCTAAAAGAAAATATAAAGAACTGAGAGGCAGCAGATATCATTTGTATAGGCCCTGACAAGTTCACAGTAGCAATGGCCACTGGGGTTCCAGTAAATGTTTAATTAACAATTGGCTCTCTGGAGGAAAAGGCCATGATTTGTAGGTTTGCTGATTGCCATGGTGTAAATACTCCCTTAATGGCAGATTTCAAGCTACCAAAGTGACTAATAAACACAACATTGGGCAGAGATATACATAGTTGACTCTCACGAGCTGGTGTGAGCAGGTTCCTGCCCACTGCTGGCAATTGCTAATACTTATTGGTTACATACTGTGTGCTGGCTATCTAAGTGTTTCATAGTCACCCTCTTTGAATCCTTGTAACAGGCCAATGGGGCAGGTACTATTTTATCCCTATTTTATAGATCAGAGGAAACAAGGTGTTGAAGAGGTTAATTAATTAACTACTCAAAGGCCACACAGCTTGTAAGTGTTAAGAGCTGGCATTTGAATCCTAGCAGTCTGGTTCAATGGGCCATGCTCTCAGCCCTTCTTCAATACTGCCAATTTCGTAGGTGGTTAAAGAAGATACTAGGATTATCCAACACCCATCTTAAAGATGATGTGTTGCTAAAGATTGCTAGTAAAGATTAGGCTCTGGGCTAGGTGCAGTAGCTCACATCTATAATCCTAGCACCTTAGGAGGCTGAGGTGGGTGGACTGCTTGAGCCCAGAAGTTCAATACATGCCTGGACAACATGGTGAAACCCTGTCTCTACAAAAAATACAAAAAATTAGCTGAGCATGGTGGCGCGTACCTATAGTCCCAGCTACTTTGGAGACAGAGTCAGAAGTTGAGCCTGGGAGGTCGAGGCTGCAGTGAACTGTGATTGCAACCACAGCACTCCAGCCGGGGTGACAAAATGAGACCCTGTCTCAAAAAATTTTTTTTAAAAAGCAGGCAATGGGGTAAAGAGGAATGGCCCACAGCAGCCAAGGAAGGGTTTGTCCTCCTCTCTCACAATAAATTTCACCTCATCTTTCCAGGCCCATATCAGGTTTTTTTGTTTTTTTTTTTTTAAATAGGGTCTCACTCTGTTGCCCAGGCTGGAGTGTAGTGGCACAATTACAACTCACTGCAGCCTTGACTTCCCGGGTTCAAGTGATTCTCCCACCTCAGCCTCCTGAGTAGCTGGGACTACAGGTGTGTGCCACCACACTGGGCTAATTTTTTGTATTTTTTGTGGAGATGGGGTTTCGCTACATTGCCCAGGTTGGTCTTGAACTCCCGGGCTCAAGTAATCCTTCTGCCTGGGCCTCCCAAAGCACTGGAATTACAGGCATGAGCCAGGTGCCTGGCCCAGATGTTCCTTCTTTAGTAGCACCTTCCCCAACTCCCCAGAGTTGTTTAATACCTTTTCTTAAAAAAATTATTTTTTTCCATTAGAAAATAAATCCATGGTCTGCCGGGCACATTGGCTCACGCCTGTCATCACAGCACTTTGGGAGGCCGAGGTGGGCGGATCACAAGGTCAGGAGATCAAGACCATCCTGGCTAACATGGTGAAACCCCGTCTCTACTAAAACTACAAAAAATTAGCCGGGCGTGGTGGTGGGCACCTGTAGTCCCAGCTACTCGGGAGGCTGAGGCAGGAGAATGGCGTGAACCCGGAAGGCTGAGGTTGGAGTGAGCTGAGACTGCGCCACTGCACTCCAGCCTGGGTAACAGAGAGAGAGACTCCGTCTCAAAAGAAAAAAAAAAAAAACGAAAAGAAATACACGCCCAAAGAATATGGAAAATAACAGAATGGAAAGAAATATCTTGCAGTCTCACCTGCCACTCACAGCACTGATGTGTATTTGTACTATTGACCTCAGTTCCTTATACAATGATTCTCTACTCAGGGGTGAGCATCTCCCGGGAAGACTATCAGTGTTATCCACATTTGTATCTACCTTTCACCCCATTCCCACACGATCTCCACCCCAGCACAACACTCAACTCATAGCTGCCCCCCAATTAACCTAGATGCTTTATTATAGTATCTTCTAATTCATACAAGGAAACACTGAGCTTTTCATGTCCATCTTCAAAGCTGTCCTAATCTTAACTAAAGTTGGTTTTCTTCATTTGTCTTGAACACATATTACTATATGCTGACCCTGCGTGGGGCAGACAAGGGCTGCTCCAGCAGGCACCTGTTCTTACCTGCATCCCTCTCATCTTCTGGAACCGTGCTATGGTGTCGCTGATGGTGTAGACACGCACATGGCCCATGTGCAGCTTACCAGAAGGATAAGGGAACATGGAAAGCACGTAATATTTTGGCTTTGATTTCTAGGAAAGAACGACAATGAGTATTTATTAAGCATTTTCTGGGAACTCCACATGTATACATAACATTTTGGCATTTTGCGCAAAGTAATAATTTAACATTTTAAAAGTTTCCTTTTAAAAAGACTGTTTCCAGAATGTAAATCAATTAAAATGTCAAAAAGCAAAATTCAAAGCCCTGGTTCAAGTTAACAAATGTCCAAAATAATGCCAAACAACCTCTAAGTGTTAATTACCCATACATCTTTTTTTTTTTTTCTCTTTTAAGAACTTATTTTTTTAAAAGGAATGAATTAACAGCATTTGCAGTGACCTGGGTGAGATTGGAGACTATTATTCTAAGTGAAGTAACTCAGGAATGGAAAACCAAACATCATATGTTCTCACTGATATGTGTAAGCTAAGCTATGAGGACGCAAAGGCATACGAATGATACAATGGACTTTGTGGACTTGGGGGGAAGGGTGGAAGGGGGCGAGGGATAAAAGACTACAAATAGGGTACAGCCTATACTGCTCGGGTGATGGGTGCACCAAAATGTCACAAATCACCACTAAAGAACTTACTCATGTAACCAAATACCACCTGTACCCCAATACCCTATGGGGAAAAAAAAAAAGAAAGAAAAGCGGTCCCAATGCAGACCCCAAGAGAGGGTTCTTGGATCTCGCGCAAGAAAGAATTCAGCGCAAGTCTGTAGAGGAAAGTGAAAGCAAGATTATTAGGAAAGTAAAGGAATAAAAGAATGGCTACTCCATTAAAAATAAAACAAAACAATACTTCTCTTTTAAGACAGCTTCCATCTAGGTCCTTAAAGAACTGTCTGTTTTTCCGAAGGAAGCTCTAACACATACATATATCCATGTAATTCAAAGAAGCAATAGTTGAATCACATAGATGTAACATCTCTACAAATGGAGTCTCTTCCTAAATTCTCTATAGCTGCATTCTGACGTAGGTTTAGCAGTAACAACAGGATCCTAAGCTACCAATTTGGGTCCTGAGTTTCCCCATTGTATTGACAGCCTATCTTTCAACAAAAATGTTGAAATGGAAAGGTAATGAGAAGATCTTTTTAACAAAGGAGAAGGTTGTTGTTCTCCAGGGATGATAAATAAGCAGCCTCAGACCAGGGTTATGTAACTCTCCAGCTTCCAAAGAAGCAGTTTCATCATGGGAAACATAGAAAACTGTACATGTATCTGAACAGAAGGAACACAGGCCAGTGAGTCCTTATTAGATCACTGACTTCTGGCGTCTTAATTCTTCCCCTGGTAAAATGATGAATGCTGTCATGAGTGTGCACATGAATGGGTAAGGCAAACAAAGATGGTAGTCCTTGAATGGACTCCTACTAGGGGGACCTACTGTTCAAGGGTAAGGACTGTGCTTTAGTCACCTCCTTCTCTACACCTGCCCCCAGTGCCAGCAGGAGTTTCATAAGATGTTGGATAAATGTTCGTTGGCCTTCGTGCTCCAAAAGCCTAATAACCGACCCCTATGGAGCACTTTTTATCCAGCAAACTTCACAAATCCTACCCAAGTAATAGGAGGGTTCCCCACACCCAAGTTTAAATCATCTCATGACGGGGTCAGGGGTGGAGGGGCTGGGGAGAAAGGAAGAGCAACAGGTAACTGGGTGACTGATTCTGTTTGGTCACTGAGGGTCAGAATTTCTGCTTTTGTTTTATTTATTCCTGCCTTCTGTTTTTTTCTTCCTGGCCTTATTCCCTTCCTAGAACTTTACTCAAGTTCTTTAACAATTTGCTTCCCCCGAAGTAATGCAAACAAACACAAAACAGAATATTCATAACCCTTCTTTTGTGTACATATGTGGGAGGGGGTTTTTAAATATTGTTTGCTGAGTGTTCGCATGACTAATAATGCACATAAACCAAATATAATCAGTAGAGCAGAAGAAACCAGAAATCAGATTCTTGCCAAGGAGTTCTTAAACTTCCTTCAGCAAAGAAGTTAAACAAACCTTTAACGGAACCATTAGCAAGTGGCAAAAAAACCCCCCACAAAAACTAGAATAGAACTTTTCTTTGTGCTGCCCATCCTCTAGAAATTACCAAGGAGTGTTAAGCTGCCTGAAGGAAGAGATGGGAAAAAAAGAACAATTAAGAAATCTGGATCATACACAAATTAGAAAATCATCTGGAACTGCTGAAATGACAACTACAATGGATTTATACAAACAGGATGGAAAGCAACACATTGGTCACACACTTTAATTAGAAACTGCAGATTTATAACTCTTAGGAAAATCACAGAAATGTGAGAGAGGACCTGAGATTCAGGGGTCGGTGGGAACTCAGGAACTTAATAACTGTCCTTAAGAAAGTGAGTGGCAAATAACCCTCTCAGCTTTTGAGCAAGTCCCTCCAAGGAGGTACAAGACCCCATCCTTTTACTTAGTGCAGAATCAGAAGAAAACTATCCACTCAATTCATGCCTTACTCCTTACAATGAATTAGGCATATGGCTTATTCTTCAGAAATTTTTAGGAATATGGGAAAATAGCTGTTAAGAGTTCTTTGGGAGCTTAGAAAAACAGTAAAATCCTTGATCTAAGCTGTTTCTAGCTTTTCATTTGAAATTTTTTACATAAAATTATTTTTATTATACTGTTTGTCATATATTTAATTTAACAATCCTGCCCCAAACATTTTCCACCTGTAATTTCTTCACTAACATCTTTTTTTACATTTGTTCAATAAAGATTAAATTAATAGCAAAATCAAATGAATAATTATATACTAGCTAAGCCAAAATCCAAATCTGAGTTCATAAAAGATACATAGAAAAGTATTGTTTTCTTAAGTCTTTAATATGCATGAAGATTTTTGTTTATTGCAGAAAAGGTATTCAGCTTATTGCCTGTCTCTGCCTTTTGCTTTTCTGCATGAATTAAGTCATTTTCCTCTGTGACAATGAAATGAGTTCTATCATCTGGGAGTGGAAAAGAGAGAAGGAATGATGGGGGTTTCTGTTATAATTGAGCAAGAATCTGATTGAAAGGGAAATTTTCATAATTATATAAAAGTGTAAGAATTTAAGCCTTTAAAAGAGATTCAGATTTTAAGTGATGGGGAAAGGATGGCTTTTATAAGTGGGTCCTATTATTTTTGTCAGGTTCTGACTTTAGAAGAAAGATGACTTCTGCCTCTTTATAGATCACGCTCTGGAGCTGTGGCTGAGTCTAGAGAATGACAGAGTAAAAGGAGCACCTCAATAGAAGTCCGGAGCCCTAGCTCTGGTCCTAGCTTTGTCACTAGCTGTGATGCCTTGGGCAAATTCCTTTGCCTTTTGGGATCAGTTTGCTATCTGTAAATCAAAGGTGAGACAAAAGAAGGTTTCTGGGTAAAAAAGCATGAGCTCAGGAATCAAACACACACTTGATTTTGAATCCTGGCTCTGCCATGTCTTGGCAAATTGCCTAAACCTCTTTCTGAGCCTCAGTTTTCTTACTCTAAAAATAAGGATAATAATACCTACCCACTGGGTTGTTTCAGGATTAAATGAGATAATCAACTGAAAGACAGTACCTGGCACACGGTTAAATGCTCATTAAATGGAAATTATTTTTTAAATGATAATTATGTTGATGACAAGACATTCCATTTTGAAAAACTTATTTGAGTGGATTTCAAGTGAATCTAATACCAGAGTGAGATCGATTATAAATGCTTCAAAATCCATGAGCATTCCATCATAGTCTCAGTTCCTGATAGACACACCATGTTCTGATCTTCGTGTATCTTTTATTTATGTACCACTTCCGTTTGTAAAATGCGTTCAGTCACAGATTTTCTCATTTGATTTTCAAAACAATTCTGTGAGATAAACAATGTAAGGAGCCCCAGAATCCAAAATGTTAAATGATGTGTCCTGCATCACGCAGGTTTCCTGGGGCAGAGCCAGCATTGCAGCCCAGGCTCTGGCTCACTCACTGAATGCTCGCTCTGCTTTGCCATTCCTTGATTTAAACCCTGATAGGGGGCTGCCAGGGGATCACACACAATGCCCCTTATGCTATCTCCCCAATTACTAAAACAATTTCTTTTGATTCATTTAACATTTTAAAAAACTGTATGCTTAAGGATGAGATGTCACAAAATCAATAAGCTACAATGTCGAAATGTTTGGAAGTCAATAAATGATCATCTAAACCAAAAGGGGAAAGAAAGCTAATTTTACTGTCCTCACTCAGAATTAAACTGCTCCTTAAGAGTTTGTTTTCAGAATCTATTACGTTACATTAGTCTGATGATGTTGACACAAGGGCTTTTCACTTCTTAATGAGGTAAAAGTCAAACTTTCATTGTAAAATTATGCATTACATTCAAACTTTCCTTTTTTTTCCATTTCATTTTACTTGTTATACACTACATCTTTCTCAATAGCAATTTTTCTTTCTAACCATTGCTCAAAACCATCTTTCAGTTTAACACAAATAGCTCCCCTCCCCTCACTCATTTTTCATAACCACCAATCTTATAGAAAGAATGAATGTGATGACACAATCAGGAGATGGGGAAAAGGCAAGTTTAGAGAGGTGTGGTCTTGTGCAGCTGCACTTATTCAGCTGCTTGCCTTGGGCCTAATCTCTTTATTAAACATAGAAGTTTAAGTTATTTGATTATAACTACTACAAAGAGATGATCAGAATTTAAGAGTAAAACTCCAATCAGATTCAAACATTTCATGTAACAAATCACATCTCCCACCTGTCATTTTGACCAATATCAAGAGGTAAGGGTTAACACATTCCAGACTGATTCCCAGCAGGCTGGCCTCCCAGAAAAGGAACAGAGAGCACTCCATGGAAACTGGCTGCAGCCAAGTATTATACTTCCACCATTAATTCAGGTAGAGTGCCGAGCTGATACACCTGGTGCAGAAGCCAAGGGTCCACTAACACGTGTAGCTGCTACCTCAAGGTTAGACCCTACCCCAGATCACAACAGTGGAAGGGCTGATATCCCCCAAACTATGACGCTGAGGCCGCAGAACAGAGTTGGAGGCTAAGGTCATGCCAGGGAAGGGGCAGTTACTTCTCAGAACATGCAGCCAGCGAGGAGCCCAGGTGCCTCTCCTGGAGTCTCAGATATGACCTTGCCAGAAATCTGTGTGCTGCCCCACCATGCAATGGACCACAAAGGACCCATCATCTGGTAGAGCTCCTATTTTGATGAGCTTCCCCTAGTAAATGTTGCTCTAAAACATCTGGTCTGCTGCTGTCTGCCATATACCTCGTGCACAATATTACTGTGTGCATCCACCACACTGGAAACTCTTGTAAGCACTATCGTTATATCACCTCATTTATGCCTCCCAAACGATTTACCCCTCCCAATAGTGCAGGTGGGCACTATTATGATCACTCTCCATTTCAGATAAGAGAATTGAAGCACAGAGAAATTCAACAATTTAGTTCAAGGTCACATATTTAGTATCTTATTTGAACCAGGTAGTCTAACCCCAGGGTCCAAACCTTCAGCCCCTCTTCTCTACCCTCTTAGAATCTCTCAGAATACTCACATCAGCTTCTGAAATTTTGGAGGCCTGTTCTTTTAATCGCTGATGCCACCATTTCTCAACATCCTTTCTTGTCTGCAATGTATACTCTTTTGTCCACTTTCCCGTGGCACTGTAGATACTTCTGGTACATCTGGGAATTACTCTTCTTTCCCACTTGATGACATCTGGCCCACCATTTAGCTGTATTTTCAGAAGAGAGGCATAAAAACCCAATCTCTGCCAAGCAGAAGCCATTCTTCAGAAGGTGAGAAGGCCCTGAAAAAGAGGGCAGAAAGCACACTATAAGCTGCCTCAAACCCTCCCCAGAGCTTATCTTTCCATTTGTCACAGTTCAGTGTTATGGCCCTGTGCTTTCCCCTTACTCTTTTAATGATTTATTTCCCTGAAAAGAATACTTTAGCAATTCAATTGAGCTAAACACAAACTTTTTAATAGAAAATATAAAGGGTCAGTGACCCCTAACATCAAAAATGCAAAAATCCTGTAGGAAAAAAATGGAGACCATCAACTGGCCAGCTCCTGCACAACCTTACCAGTTGCATGGAAGGCATGGAGTGCCCTCCCTCCCCTTCCCGTGGGCCAGCCCAGGGACTCTCCAGCAGGCTTCACTTCCTATGTCTTCGAGCCTCAGAAGAGCTCAAGCACATGTTGGGTTGGCCTTAGGCTCAAATATCAGAAGAGGTCTAAATACAGGCCTCCCAGGAGGGCCAGAAACTGTTAACTACTATTCGCAATTTTTATACATATTATGAGTTAAATATACCCTGTAGGCTGAACCTGAAAATAACCACTATTTAGAAGACTGATAATTCATTTAGTTTCTCCTTCATTTACCAAATATTTATTTATTTATTGACTTACTTTTTAGAGATAGGGTCCTGCTCTTTCACTCAGGCTAGAGTGCAGTGACACAATCATACCTCAGTGTAACCTCTGACTCCTGGGCTCAAGTGATCTACCTGCCTTAGCCTACCAAAGTGCTGGGATTACAGGCATGAGCCACCACCAAGTATTTATTGAGTACCATTAGGCCCACACATTGTTCTAAGCACTGGGGATACAGCAGTAAACAAAAACAGAGTCCCTTCTTTCTTTTTTTTGTTTTCTTTTCTGAGATAGAGTCTCCTTCTATTGTCCAGGATGGAGCGCAATGGCATGATCTTGGCTCACTGCAACCTCCGCCTCCTGGGTTCAAGCAATTTTCCTGCCTCAGCGTCCTGAGTAGCTGAGATTATAGGCACACACAACCATGCCCAGCTAATTTTTGTATTTTTAGGGAGATGGGGTTTCACCATGTTAGCCAGGTTGGTCTCAAACTCCTGACCTCATGATCTGCCAACCTTGGCCTCCCAAAGTGCTGGGATTACAGATGTGAGCCACCCACACTTGACCCAGAGTCCCTTCTTTCATGGCACTTACATACCAGTAGGGAAGCAGATAAGAAACAAACAGTAAGGGAGGCAGATAAGAAACAAAAATATATAACGTGTAGTCGTGGTGAGTGCTATTTTTTGGAATTCAACTCATAGGTTGGGGCCTACCAGGATATCCAGTTGTAACTGAAAATTCAATTTTAATGTTTCATTGGCTTCTTCCACAAGTAAATTCTAGAAATGACCTCACTGAAGAAGTTTCATGTTTTATTGCTATTTAAAGGGTTGAGGTGAGATTTCATCAAATATTTCACAAATATTTAAGATATAAATATTAGACTAAATAGCCTAAACTTTCCCCTTCTTGCATAATAGCATTCAAGAAGTGCTACACTGAAAAAACAGATGAAAACAGATCTTTTCAAAACAAGACAGAAATAAAGAAACCTGGCACTCTAAGCTGATGTTCTTTGAGTCTCTCAAAATTATTTCAACTTCTATTAGGATTTGGCCTGTTTCACAAAGGTACTGGAACACAAATGTTGCCAGGAAGGTCAATATGGGCTTATAACAGTGAGTGTCATGCTCACATAAGATACCAACATAATGTGGGCATCTTACAAGTTGGTCTGCCAAAGTCACTGACATTCTCACTGCATTAAACACCTCTTGTTTCTTTAGGGGTAAAGTATAGACTTTAAAACAAAATCTCCCTTAGGCCGGGGGCAGTGGTTCCATCTGTAATCCCAGCATTCTGGGAGGCTGAGGCAGGTGGATCACCTGAGGTCAAGAGTTTGACACCAACCTGGCCAACATGGCAAAATCCCTCCTCTACTAAAAATACAAAAATTAGCTGGGCATGGTGATGTGCGCCTGTAATCCTAGCTACTTGGGTGGCTGAGGCAGAGGAATAACTTGAACCTGGGAGGCAAAGGTTGCAGTGAGCCGAGATCACACCACTGCACTCTAGAGCCTGGGTGACAAAGTGAGACTCCATCTCAAAAAAAAAAGAAAAAAGAAAAAAAGAAAACTAAATGCTCTATCAGTTGGGCTCGGCTATTTTCAAGTACACAGATCTGATTACAGGTATTTGATCTATATGAAATTGGTTAAATGTTAGCAATTCCATATGACCGACCTAATATACATACATTTTTACACTTAAGGCAACTGCATATATTTTTAGGGGTTAGGTTTCTATAATTAGAACTCCCTAATTATATAGAAGTCATAGATTTTATGGTTCTCCTGCCAAGTCAATACTTTCATACCTTTGCAAGCCAAAGAACGCCATTTAGCAGAGGACACATAGATGGGTGCTTGCCATTTCTCTCCTAGACAGCATCCCCTAAGAACACATAAGGAGTGTTCTGGGCTATCCTCTCAAATAGAAACCAAGGGGCACAACAAAATTATAAAATACAGTGACTTAAACTGCTCTGTCTACACAACAAGAATAAGCTTTCTAAAAATGTTTACATAATACCTGGCTCACTAATGACCTCTGCTTTGCTTAAATAAACCAGTGAACTAGAGAATCCTGAAACAGATCTGGGTATTTAAAAGCATTTAAAGTTCATTTTTTTTAAAAAGCAGGAGCAGATTAGATAGTAATAGATTATTCGACAGAGAGGAGAAAAACTTAAAATTAGAGTCCCACCTCAAATCATAAGCTGGAGTAAATCCCAGACAGATTAAATAATGTTTTTTATCTGTAGGTCTCGATCTGAAAAGCAGAAATAAGAAAAAATAAAATAAAATAAATAAGAATTTTTTTAAGTACCATAAAACAAAATAAAAATACAGATGAGTTTGTTTGTTTGTTTTTAGTCAAAGTCTTGCACTGTCGCAATGAGATCATGCAATGGTGTGATCTCGGCTCATGGCAACCTCCGCCTCCAGGGTTTAAGCAATTCTCCTGCCTCAGTCTCTCGAGTAGCTGGGATTACAGGTACACGCCACCATGCCCAGCTAAGTTTTTGTATTTTTAGTAGAGATGGCGTTTCACTATGTTGGCCAGGCTGGTCTTGAACTCCTGACCTCGTGATCACTCTGCCTCAGCCTCCCAAAGTGCTGGGATTACAGGTGTGAGCCATCGCGCCTGGACTACAGATGAGTATTTAATAAATCTTAAGAGGGTGCAGGATGTTCTGTCCTGAGTATAAAAACAATGAAATGTATAAAACAATGTATAAAAACAATGAAACAATGAAAAAATTCACAAAGGAAAATATTAATAAATCTGATGCTAAAAATGTAAAATATCTGTATATCAAAATCATTAAGAACAGAATTGGAAAGCAAACAATTAGCTATGAGAAAATGTTCACCAAAACTGCAAAAACAAAAGGTTATTCTACTCCTGAGTTCACGTGTGAGAAAAGAAACACTAAAAATCAAATTTTAAAAATGGGCAAAAGAAAATAACAAAGATGACATATAAATGGTTAATAAAGAGAACATACAAATGGTTAATCTGAAAAAGATAAACTTTACAACTAATCAAATAAATGCAAATTAAAACAATGAAATTTCAGTTACCAGATTGGCAAATGAAAAAGAAATATGCATTTTTAAAATAACTGCTGGTAGGAACATAAATTGATTCCACCTTTTTGGGGGAGTAATCTGATAACCTGTGTTAAGACTTTTTAAGAATAGTTCATATCTTTTGGGGTTAGGAGTCCCCAAGACCCCACTCAAATTCTAATCCCATAAGGGGACTCACAAGAATCAACATATAGTCACTATTCACGGCTGTGATTCATCACTGAACTTCCTAGGGTTCAGCCCTATTCCTTTCCCTTACTTCCCAGGCCTTGTTCTTGGCCACTCCAAGTACCCCTCCACCAAAGCCCTGATGGACTGCCTCTTATTGACAGTGAAGAGCAGCCATTTTATTAAACGGCTGTGAGGATATGACGATGTGAAAGGTGTGGCTCATGTCTTATTATGATCAACTTGGCCCTTTTCTTCCTTAGCTCTAGCTCCTCCAGTTCCGTCCCTAGATGCTTAGAATCTTGTCTCTTCTTCCACATCCTTCCAAAGAATCAATTCCCACTAATCCACCCCTCTTTAGAATCAACCCTGACCTCAATCTCAGTTGGAGCTTAAGGTTAAGGTTTTTGAGAATAGGAAGCGCCTGAGAATTGGACCAAAAATGAGATCATATATGGACAGAGAAGCCTAGAAGAGTAGGAGGCAGAAAAAGAAACAGAACACAGGGGAGAAGCACACAAGGGCATCTGTGCACAACACTCAAAAGAAAGTGCAAGAATGCACCTGGGAAAATTCATCTTAAAGAAACCAAGTTTTGTGAAAACAAATAAGTATCTTGGATTTTGCAGCTACTAATTACCTGTGACCTCAGGCAGATTTCTTGTCTGGAACCTCATCTTTCTGAGGACCTCGGAGCCCTAACATGTGAAAACGACCTGTGGGCCCCAAAGAGGCAAGGGATGACCTTCAACTGGGTCTAAACCCCTAGTCTGGGGAGCAAAGATCCAAGGATGAACTGGGATAGGGGAGCAGTGGAGAGGGGAGCTTGAGTACAAAACTACGTGTATATGTGCATTTTTCTGGGAAAGAGTCCAGAGCTATCAGTGGGGTAGGTGGCTCAAAGATCCTGAAGACCTGCATCTCAGATATTCTCAGTGTGGAAACCGCAACGTTCCAGGACCACCTAACTCAGCCCGCACCTTCCCTTCCTGCCCTCAGCAAGTCAGACTCTCCCGAGCCGGAGGAAGAAGAGACCGGGTTTCGTCTCTCATCTCGCTGCGCCCGGTCCAGGGGTTTACCTGCTCACAGGCTCTGGCCTGCGGCTCCTCTATTTCTCGTTTTCCACCTTTAGGCGAGCACTGCCCTGCCACGCATCATGGGCGCCGCCATGTTGTCAAAACAACAACTTTATAGATAGCGTCCGCCGTCGACACAGACAGAAGGGGGCGGGACCGGAGAAGGAGAGAGAGCAACCCAGTCCTCAACTCCCAGCAGCCCGCCGGGTCGGGCGGGGCATCTGCGCGTCGGCCCTGGGCTCCGCCCCCCCGGCCTCTGGCACGCCCTTCAACCGCTCTGGCGTCGGCAAAGCTGTAGACGTGTGGGGCTCAAATTATTATAATTACAGCAGACGGATGAAAGCCGTTGATTTAGTGGCCTCAGAGTAAACTAGGCGGCAGCTGGTGAAAAGAGCCCTGGGATGTAGCCCAGACCTCAGGGTTTGAATCCCAGCGTAGCAACAACTGCCTCCTGGGCTTGGGCAGGTCTTGACCTCTTGATTCCTAATTGACCGCTTGATTAGTGAGGCACCTTCTTCCACTATATTGCGTAATCCTCTATCCCTGGGGCGGGGGGTGGAATTACCTGGTCAAGAATAGGTTTGGGGTAAGGTACTTTTCTTACCTGGCAAGTGTGCTGGGAGTCAGGAAAGCATGATGCCTTCCCTTTCCTAGAGGAGTTTGTATATCTCATGCCCGCACTGTAACACACCCGGCAAATGTTTCATGCTTGTAATAAATCAACAAATCAATGAATTGCAAAGAACCAGTGGTGTTAGAGCATAATTTTCAAAAAGGTAAAACCGGTTTAAAGGAGAACTTGAAGAACTCATATATGTGGGCAGTCAAGAATACTGAAATGAGTTTGCTAATTGTGCAAAATTGGTTAATATCCTATAGGACGGGAAAAAGTAATGTTTGGGAGCCATTTCTTTCTTACAGGCTTGAAATCGTATCTCTACCAAAGAAAATTCATCACATGATTACAGTAGTCCCTCCTATTCTCATGAGACATGTTTCAAGACCTTCAGGGGATGCCTGAAACTGGGTCAGTACTGAACTCTATGTATACTGTTTTTCTTCACTATGCATACATACCTATGATAAGGTTTAAATTGTAAATTAGGCAACAGTAAAATATTAACAAAAATATCCAATAATAAAATAGAACAATTGTAACAATATGCGGTAATAAAAGTTATATGACTGTGGTCTCTCTCAAAATAGCTTATTGTACTGTCCTCACCCTTCTTATTGTGATCTGTCAGTCTGATAACCGAGATGGCTACTAAGTTGGGTAGCTATATAGCGTGTATATGCTGGACAAAGGGATGATTCACAATGGTTCACATCCCAGGCAGGATGTAGCAAGATTTCATCACACTACTCAGAATGGTATGCAACTTAAAACTTATGAATTATTTATTGCTGAACATTTTAATTTAATATTTTCGGCCCTTGGTTGACCGCAGGTAACCAAAACCTCAGAAAGTGAAACTGAACATAAGGGGGACTACTGTATCCATATTCTACATTTTTATTTATTTATTTGGGACAGGGTCTCACTCTGTTGCCCAGGCTGGAATGCAGTGGCACGATCTCAGCTCACTGCAACCTCCGCCTCCCGGGTTCAAGCAATTCTCCTGCCTCAGCCTCCTAAATAGCTGGGACTACAAGCGCACACCACCATGCCTGGCTAATTTTTGCATTTTTAGTAGAGAAGGAGTTTCGCCATGTTGGCCAGGCTGCTCTTGAACTCCTGACCTCAAGTGATCCACCCTGGCCTTCCAAAGTGCTGGGATTACAGGTGTGAGCCACTGTGCCCGGCCTCATATTCCATAATTTAGCTTCTATTCTTACAGAGATGAACAATAGCTAGTTAACAGAAAGGCAAGCAAAGGTGTGCGCTCCTATAGCATCAGATAATCCCCCAATACTCCACTCAAGGGACATACAATATTCTCTTATGCCCATTTCCATATCTCTAACAAGGTTTCCTAATAGTTTAACATCCAAATACCTTGTTATTGCCTCACCTGGAAATTTGCTGGAAATGAGAAACTCAGTCTCTGCCCCAGACCTTCTGAATCAGACTCTGAATTTTAACAAGACCCCTAATTGATCCTAGACACATTCAGTTTGAAGACTCACTGTCCTAGAATGTGAGAGCTAGAAAAGATCTAGCTCCTTTCTAGTCCAATCTCCTCATTTTACAGATAAATAAACTGAGGCCCAAAAGAGCTGTCTTGCTCAGGTCATAAGATTTTTTATTCAAAACTGGATCTCCATCCTGGCAGAATAGTGCCCTTCTCAAGTTGCAGAACGGAAGATCATAAAGAGGTTAGAACTTCTAGTCCAATCCTCTTACTTCAAAGACAAGGACACTGAGGTCCAGAGGCTGGACATAGCTTACCTAAGGTCACATATGTAGTTGATGACAGAGCCAGGGTTTCAACCCAGGTCCCACTCTGAACACCAGATGCTTAATGTAAACTGATACCATGGAAACATTGGCTGGCATATTAACCTGCCACACTTGATGCAGTTTAGCCTTCAGGTATGTCACGTGCATCCATATATAACTAGAGTGCCCCTTTCTCTAACTTACCCAAAATACAGCTTCTAACCTTATTTTGGTTGAAAATCTGTCTTTCCTATTTTGAATTACAGTTAACATTGACATTTCTAGAAGATTATTTCAACTAGAATTTTTCTAAAAGTCACTTACTTTACTGGAAAGTTGCTATTTTTAGTTCAAAGAAGACAGTAGCATGAAAGTAAATCCTTTTCACTCTTAAAGAGCTTGCTTGAATACATTATTAAATGAAACAGACAAGTTGCTGGGCTGTATAGAATGTTACCTCTTTTTTTTTTTTTTTTTTTTGAGACGGAGTCTTGCTCTGTCCCCCAGGCTGGAGTGCAGTGGCGCTATCTTGGCTCACTGCAAGCTCCGCCTCCCGGGTTCACACCATTCTCCTGCCTCAGCCTCCTGAGTAGCCGGGACTACAGGTGCCTGCCACCGCGCCCGGCTAATTTTTTGTATTTTTAGTAGAGACGGGGTTTCACCGTGGTCTCGATCTCCTGACCTTGTGATCCGCCCGCCTCGGCCTCCCAAAGTGCTGGGATTACAGGCATGAGCCACCGCGCCCGGCTTCGTTTTTTTGTTTTTTGTTTTTTGGTTTTTGGTTTTTTTTTTTGAGACGGAGTCTCACTGTCACCCAGGCTGGAGTGCTGTGGCCGGATCTCAGCTCACTGCAAGCTCCGCCTCCCGGGTTCACGCCATTCTCCTGCCTCAGCCTCCCGGGTAGCTGGGACTACAGGCGCCCGCCACCTCGCCCGGCTAGTTTTTGTATTTTTTAGTAGAGACAGGGTTTCACCGTGTTAGCCAGGATGGTCTCGATCTCCTGACCTCGTGATCCGCCCGTCTCGGCCTCCCAAAGTGCTGGGATTACAGGCTTGAGCCACTACGCCCGGCCCGATTTTTTTGTTTTTTAAAAAAGGAAAGGAAGTAAAAGAAAGGCATTTGTTAGTATATGCATAGAAAGAAATATAAAAAGCTATATCCCAAACTATTTCCTGTGATGATCTCTAGGGACAGTAGGATTTTATGGACCTTTCTATTAACAATGTTTCTGTATTCTTTTTACTTTTTCTATTAGCTGTATGGGGTTGAATAATGCCCCCCAAAGATATCCAGGTTCTACTCCCCGGAACCTGCGAATGTCACCTTATATAGCAAAAGAGACTTTGCACATGTGATTACATTAAGGATCTTGAGATAGGGAGATTAGCCTGGATTAGCCAGGTGGCCCTAAATGCAATCACAAGGGTCCTTCTAAGAGGGAGGCAGAGAGAAATTTGAGAAAGAAGAGGCAAGATGACCACTAAAACAAGATACTACAATGCTGTTTTAGAAGATGAAGGAAAGGACCATGAGCCAAAGAATATAAAGAGTGCAGCTCATGCAGTTGAAGATGAAAAAGGCAGGAATACAAATTTTTCTCATGTGATCCAGCAACTCTAGTTCTGGGTAGATATCCAAAAGGTTTGAAAGTAGGGCCTCAAAGAGATATTTGTACACCCATGTTTATAGCAGCATTGTTCACTACAGCAAAAAGGTATAAGTAACAAAAGCGTCCATCCACAGCTAAATGTATAAAAGAAAATGGTATATACATTCAATGGAATGTTATTCAGCCTTTAAGGAAGGAAATTGTGACACACACTGTACATAGATGAATCAAATGCTCAGTGAAATAAGGTGATCATTGAAGGACAAATATTGTATGATTCCTCTTATATAAGGTACTTAGAGCAGTCAAATTCTAAGATGGAAAGCAGAATGGCAGCTGCCAGAGGATAGGGTAATGGGGAGGGAATGGGAAGTTATTATTTAAGGGGTACAGAGTTCCAGTTTGGGAAGATAAAAAGAATTCTGGGGTGGAAGGTGGGGATGTTGGCACAACAATGTGAATGTACTTAATGCCACTGAACTGTACATTTAAAAATTGTTAAAATGGTAAATGTCATTATATATATATTTTACCATAATTTAAAAAAACAAAAGAAAATAGGCTGGGTGTGGTGGCTCATTCCTGTAATCCCAGCACTTTGGGAGGCCAAGGCGGGTGGATCACTTGAGGTCAGGAGTTTGACACCAGCCTGGCCAACATGGTGAAACCCTATCTCTACTAAAATACAAAAGTATCCAGGCGTAGTGGTTCATACCTGTAATCTCAGCTACTTGGGAGGCTGAGGCAGGAGAATTGCTTGAACCAGAGAGGCAGAGCTTGCAGTGAGCTGGGATCGCATCATTGCACTCCAGCGTGGGCAACAAGAGCAAAACTCCATTTCAAAAAAAAAAAAAAAAGAAAACAGATTATCTCCTAGAGCCTCCACATGGAGTGAGTCCCTGCCAACACCTTGATTTCTGCCCAGTGAAACTGATTTGGGATTCACTTACATCCAGACTTGTAAGAGAATAAATGCGTTTGTTTTTTTTTTTTAAGCCACCAAGTTTGTGGTAATTTGTTATAGCAGCCATAAGAAACTAATACAGATTCTGTATTAGTTGGGGATTAGTTTTCTGGGATGAGTTTGTATTGGTTTTGGAATTTTGTATCCCAAAAAGAGTGTAAAAGTTTCTTCGTTAAATAAAGGAACTGATACCCATCGCCATTTGCTTAATTTTATGCCTTTCAGAGTGTTGTTTGTTATTAACACTCTAACTTATGGATCTTCAGAAATATTTTTACTTGCCACTGTCCCATTAAAGGAGCTTGGCTCTCCAGAGTCACACCCATAACAGTATTTGTCCCCTATGGCCAGGACTCAACTTGAAGGGCAAGTCAGGGTCAAACAATACTAGAAACCATAAACAGTCCCCAAAGAGGAGAGCCTTCTTCACATTTGATAAAAGTTGTAATAGCTGTGATAGTGGGCATCCTTGTCTTATTCCATAAGTTCCTCACTTAAATGGGGTTGCCTCTAATGTTCTACCTTTAAATATGACGCTTGCTTTAAGTTCTTCTTAAATACTCTTTGTAGTGTCCCACCTCTAAGATAGCCTCCAATGAGCTTCACCTGCTGGTATTCTTGCCCTTGTGTAGTTTCTTCCCACACTGTACCACAGTTAGTATGACCAATAAAATACAGCGTAAGTAATAGTATGTCACTTTCTAGATTAGGTTATAAGAGATATTGCATCTTCTATCTAGGTCATTCTCACGGTGTGTGTCTTGCATCACTTACCCTGGGGGTAAGCCACATCATTAGCCTATAGAAAGGGCTATATGCTGAGGAAATGAAGCCCTCTGCCAACAGCCAGGTCCGTGCATAATGGACCCTCCTATCCCGTGTAGTCTTCAAAGACAGCAGCCCCAGATAACAGCTTGACTGAGTACCTCTTGGAGACCCTGAGGCAGAACCACCCAGCTAAGCCATTCCCAGAAGCTGTGTGAGATTATGTTTGTAGTTTTAAGCTGCTGTTTAGAGGATAATTTGTTTCTCAGAAACAGATAAAAAAAAATAGTCTTTATCACACTGAGGGAGTTTCCTTCTATTACCTAGTCTAGGATCCAGCCTATGGACATTTTGCACTAAATTATTATGTCTCCTTTGTCTCCTGCAAGCTGGGACAGCCTCTCTTTCTTTTTTGCCTTTCATGACCTTGACACTTCTGAAGAGATGTACTAATCAGGTATTTTGTAGAATATTCCTCTTGCTTTATTCAGGTTTTGTATTTTTTCAGCAAAACTGTGGAAGTGAAGGCAGTGCCCTTCTTGGGTGCCTTTAAAAGTAATAGAAAATGCATTAATCTGGGTGCAGTGGCTGATGCCTGTAATACCAACACTTTGGGAGGCCAAGGTGGAAGGATTGGTTGAGCCCAGGAGTTTGAGACCAGCCTGGTCAACATAGCAAGACCTTTTCTCTACAAAAACTTTTTTAAAAAATCAGCCAGGCAGGGTGTTGCATGCCTGTGGTCCCAGCTACTTGGGAGGCTGGGGTGGGAGGATAGCTTAGGCCCAGGAGTTTGAGGCTGCAGTGAGCCATGACTGCCCTGCTGCACTCCAGCCTGGGCTACAGAGTGAGGCCCAGGCTCAAAAAAAAAAAAAGAGAGAAGGAAGGAAAGAAAGAAAGAAGGAAAGAAAAGAAAGGAAGGATCGAAGGAACGAAGGAAGGAAGGAGGAAAGGAAGGAAAGAAAGAAAAGAAAAATGAAAAAGAAAATGCATGAATACATTTGTAAGAAGGTGGAGATAATCAAATAAAAGGAGAAATTGACGACGCAGGAAAGGGAAGAAGTAACTGGAGGAGAGAAGTCTGTGAAAAGGTAAGAATCTCTGAAAAAATGCTAAGCTCGTTGAGGTGGACTTTAGTATTTTATTCTTTGTATTAAGGCACTGAAGTTTTTACAACAGACAGGTACTACTTTTGTGATTAAAAACAGTAAGTATATTCATCATGGTGGGTGGGAGGCAGGACTAGATTGCAGCTCCAACTGGGATGGACAGAGCAGCATGTAGAGGCTTGCATAGTGAATTTTAGCTCCAGAACGACTGCAAGAACAAACCTGGAATCCTGAGAGGACCCACAGACCCTCTGAAGTAAGCAGACTGCTCCTTCGGGACATGGGAGACACCCCAAATACTGTGAGTACCCAAACTGCTGAAGTGGGAAATGGAGATCCTCTGCTCCCGACCACACACCCCCACTGGAGAAATCGAAGGTCTAGTTTGTGGGAAAAATTTCCGACCTTACTTGGAGCTGAGTCAATTTAGAGAGCCAAGCAAAATAAAGAGGTAGAAGAAGCAGCAGGAAAGGCCCTAGGAGCTCACTGGGTCCCCAAGCAGGCCACTCCTGCCTGGCACCACAGGGATCCTTCAGGAGAGCGGCCAGAGGCACCGGGGAAAATGCCATAGGGAGAAGGAAATCTCCAGCTTAACTTTGTAACAATTTGAACCAGGAGAGAAGCCTCCTGGCCAGAACTCAGGGGAGGGTGTGAATCTGGTGTGCAGACTCCACAGGTGGGGGAAAAACCAAAGCCCTTTTCTCTCACAGCTTTGGTTTTTGGAGGTGGATAGCCTGGGGCAAGTTCTCAAGCCCTTCTCACCCACTGCCTGGAAACAGACTCAGGGCTGTTAGCAGGGGCACAGTGAGAGTGACACAGACCCTTCAGATTGCATGGGAGCTAGGTGAGACCTGTGACTGCCGGCTTTGCCCTACTTCCCTGACAGTCTGCATGACTCAGCAGAGGCAGCCATAATCCTCCTAGGTACACAACTCCACTGACCTGGGAACCTCACTCCCATCCGCCACAGCAGCTGCAGCAAGACCTGCCCAAGGAGACTCTGAGTTCAGACACTCTTAGCCCTGCCTCTAGCTGATGGGCCTTCCCTATCCACCCTGGTAGCTGAAGACAAAAGGCATATAATCTTGGGAGTTCCAGGGCCAGCTCCTTTCCATACTACCATAGCTGATGCTCTCTGGAAAGTGCCACCTCCTGGCAGGAAGTCAACCAGCACAAAAATAGAACATTAAACGGCCAAAGCTAAGAACCTTCACAGAGTCATTTCACCCCACTGCCACCTCCACCAGAACAGGTGCTGGTATCCATGACTGAGAGACCCATAGATGGTTCACATCACAGGACTCTGTGCAGACAACCCCCAATGTCAGTCTGGAGCCAGGTAGACTTGCTGGGTGGCTAGGCCCAGAAGAGAGATAACAATCACTGCATCTTGGCTCACAGGAAGCCACATCCATAGGAGTAGGGGGAGAGTATTACATCAAGGGAACACATTGTAGGACAAAACAACCTAAATGACAGCCTTCAACCCTAGACCTTCCCTCTGACGGAGCCTACCCAAATGAGAAGGAGCAAGAAAACCAGATCTGGTAATATGACAAAACAAGGCTCTTTAACAACTCCCTCCCCCAACAAAAAAAAAAAAAAAAAATCACACTAGCTCACCAGCAATGGATCCAAACCAAGGAGAAATCCCTGATTTACCTGAAAAAGAATCTAGGAGGTTAGTTATTAAGCTAATCAGGGAGGAACCAGAGAAAGGCAAAGCCCAATGGAAGGAAATCCAAAAAACAATGCAAGGAGGAAATAGATATCATAAATAAAAAACAATTAAAACTTCAGGAAACATTGGACACACTTGTAGAAATGCAAAATGCTCTGGAAAGTCTCAGCAATAGAATTTAACAAGTAGAAGAGAGAAATTCAGAGCTCTAAGACAAGGTCTTTGAATTAACCCAATCCAACACAGACAAAAAAGAATAAGAAAATATGAACAAAGTCTCCAAGAAGACTGGGATTGTGTTAAACAACCAAACCTAAGAATAATCAGTGTTCCTGAGTAAGAAGAGAAATCTAAAAACCTGGAAAACACATTTGTGGAAATAATCAAGGAAAATTTCCCTGGCCTTGCTAGAGACCTAGACATCCAAATATAAGAAGCACAAAGAACACTTGGGAAATTCATTGCAAAAAGATCGTTGTCTAGGCACATTGTCATCAGGCTATCTAAAGTTAAGACGAAGGAAAGAATTTTAAGAGCTGTGAGGTAAAAGCACCAGGTAACCTATAAAGGAAAACCTATCAGATTTACAGAAGATTTCTTAGCAGACACTCTACAAGCTAGAAAGGATAGGGCCCTATCTTCAGTCTCCTCAAACAAAACAATTATCAGCCAAGAATTTCGTGTCCAGCGAAACTAAGCATCATATGTAAAGGAAAGATAAAACCTTTTTCAGACAAAGAAATGCTGAGAGAATTCATCACTACCAAGTTGCTACTACAGGAACTGCTAAAAAGAGCTTTAAATCTTGAAACAAATCCTGGAAACACATCAAAACACAACCTCTTTAAAGCATAAATCACACAAGACCTATAAAACAAAAATAGAATTTAAAAAGCAAAAACAAAAGACAAAAAAACCAAGGTACATAGGCCACAGATAGCACAATGACTGGAATGGTAACTCACATTTCAATACTAACATTGAATGTAAATGGCCTAAATTCTCCACTAAAAAGATACAGACCTGGCCAGGTGTGGTGGCTCATGTCTGTAATCCCAGCACTTTGGGAGCCCAAGGTGGGAGGGTCACTTGAAGCCAGGAGTTTGAGACCAGCCTGGCCAACATGTTGAAACCCCATCCCTACTAAAAATACAAAAATTAGCCAGGCGTGGTGGCATGCACCTGTAATCCCAGCTACTTGGGAGGCTGAGGCAGGATAATTGCTTGAATCTGGAAGGCAGAGGCTGCAGTGACTCCTCAAGACTGTGCCACTGCACTCCAACCTGGGTGACAGAGTGAGACTCTGTCTCAAAAAAAAAAAAAAAAGAAAGAAAGAAAGAAAGAAAAAAGAAAAGATACGGAACTGCAGGATGGATAAGAACTCACCAATAAACTATCTACTGCCTTCAGGAGACTCATCTAACACATAAGGACTCACATAAACTTAAAATAAAGGGATGGAAAAAGGCATTTTATGCAAATGGACACCAAAAGTGTGCAGGGGTAGCTATTCTTATATCAGACAAAACAAACTTTAAAGCAACAGCAGTTAAAAGAAACAAAGAGGGACATTATATAATGGTAAAAGGCCATGTCCAACAGGAAAATATCACAATCTTAAACATATATGCACCTAACACTAGAGCTCCCAAATTTATAAAACAATTACTAATAGACCTAAGAAATGAGATAGACAACAACACAATAATAGTAGGGGACTTTAATACTCCACTAACAGCACTAAACAGGTCATCAAGACAGAAAGTCAACAAAGAAACAGTGGATTTAAAGTATACCTTGGAACAAATAGACTTAACATATATATACAGAACCATTTCATCCAACAACTTCAGAATATACATTCTATTCAACAGTGCATGGAACTTTCTCCAAGATAAACTATATGATAGGCCATAAAACGAGCTTCAATAAACTTACAAAAATTGAAATTATATGGAGCACTCTCAGACCACGGTGGAACGTAACTGGAAATCAACTCCAAAAGGAAACTTTAAAACCAGGCAAATACATGGAAAAGAAATAACCTGCTCCTGAATGAGCATTGGGTCAAAAATGAAATCAAGATGGAAATTTAAAAATTGTTCAAACTGAACAACAATAATGACACAACCTATCAAAACCTCTGGGATACAGCAAAGGCGTGCCAAGAGGAAAGTTAATAGCCCTAAACACCTACATCAAAAAGATTGAAAGACCACAAACTGACATTCTAAGGACACACCCCAAGGAACTAGAGAAACAAGAACAAACCAAACTCAAACCAAGCAGGAGAAAGGAAATAACCAAGACCAGGGCAGAACTCAATGAAATTGAAACAAACAAACAAACAAAAAACCCCAAAAGATAAATGAAATTAAAAGCTGGTTCTTTGAAAAGATAAATAAAGTTGATAGACCACAAGCAAGATTAAGATTAACAAAGAAAAGAAGAGAGAATATCCAAAAAACCTCATTAAGAAATGAAACGGGAGACATTACAACGGACACTACTGAAATACAAAAGATCATTTAAGGCTACTATGAACACCTTTACACACATAAACTAGAAAACCTAGAAGAGATGGATAAATTCCTGAAAACATACAGTCCTCCTAGTTTAAATCAGGAAGAATTAGATAGCCTGAGCAGACCAGTAACAAGCAGCGAGATTGAAATGGTAATTTACAATTTTTACAAAAAAAAAAGTCCAGGACCAGATGGATTCACGCAGAATTCTACCAGACATTTAAAGAAGAATTGGTGCCGATCCTTTTGACACTATTCCACAAGATAGAGAAAAAGGGAACCCTCCCTAATTCATTCTATGAAGCCAGCATCACCCTAATACCAAAACCAGGAAAGGACATAACCGAAAAAGAAAACTAGAGTTCGATATCGCTGATGAACATAGACACAAAAATCCTTTCCAAAATACTAGCAAACCAAATCCAACAACATATGAAAAAGATAATCCACCATGATTAAGTGGATTTCACACCAGGGATGCAGAAATGGTTTCACATATGCAAGTCAATAAATGTGATACACCACATAAACAGAATTAAAAACAAAAATCACATGATCATCTCAATAGATGCAGAAAAAGCATTCAGTAAAATCCAGCATCCCTTTATGATTAAAATTCTCAGCAAAATCAGTATATGGGGACATGCCTAATACATATAATGTAATAAAAGCCATCTATGACAAACCCACAGCCAATGTAATACTGAATGGGGAAAAGTTGAAAGCATTCCCTCTGAGAACTGGAATAAGACAAGGATGCCCACTCTTACCACTCCTCTTCAACATAATACTGGAAGTCCTAGCCAGAGCAATCAGACAAGAGAAAGAAATAAAGGGCATTCAAATTGGTAAAGAGGAAGTCAAATCATCACCGTTTGCTGACCACATGATCATTTACCTCGAAAATCCGAAAGACGGCCAGGCACAGTGGTTCACGCCTGTAATCCCAGCACTTTGGGAGTCTGAGGCAGATGGATCACAAGGTCAGAAGTTCGAGACCAGCCTGGCCAATATGGTGAAATCCTTTCTCTACTAAAAATACAAAAATTAGCCGGGCATGGTGGTGGGCACCTGTAGCCTCAGCTACTCAGGAGGCTGAGGCAGGAGAGAACTGCTTGAACCAGGGAGGCAGAGGTTGCAGTGAGCCAAGATTGCATCACTGCACTCCAGCCTGGGCAACAGAGCGAGACTCTGTCTCAAAAAAAAAAAAAGAAAAAAAAAAGATGAAAGGAAAAAAAAGAAAAGAAAACCCTCAGGACTCCTCCAGAAAGCTCCTAGAACTGATCAAAGAACTTAGCAAAGTTTCCAGATACAAGGTTAATGTACACAAATCAAAACTCTTCTATACATCAACAGCAACCAAGTGGAGAATCAAATCAAGTCCTCAACCCCTTTTACAATAACTGCAAAAAATAAATAAAATAAAATAAAATAAAATACTTACGGAATGTACCTAACCAAGGAGGCGAAAGACCTCTGTAAAGAAAACTACAAAACACTGCTGAAAGAAATCATAGATGACACAAACAAATGGAAATACATCACATGCTCATGGATGGGTAGAATCAATATTGTGAAAATGACCATACTGCCAAAAGCAGTCTATAAATTCAACAAAATCCTCATCAAAATACCACCATCATTCTTCACAGAATTAGAAAAAACAATTCTAAAATTCATGTAGAATCAAAAAAGAGCCTGCATAGCCAAAGCAAGACTAAGCAAAAAGAACAAATCTGGAGGCATCACACTACCTGATTTCAAACTATACTATAAGGCCATGGTCACCAAAACAGCATGGTACTGGTATAAAAATAGGCACATAGACCAATGGAACAGAATATGGAACCCAGAAATAAACCCAAATACTTACAGCCAATTGATCTTTGACAAAGCAAACAAAAACATAAAGTGGGGAAAGGACACCCTTTTCAACAAATGGCACTGGAATAATTGGCTAACCACATGTAGGAGAATGAAACTGGATCTTCATCTCTCACCTTATACAAAAATCAGCTCAAGATGAATTGAGGTCTTAAACCTAAGATCTGAAACTAAATTTTCTAAAAGATAACATTGGAGAAACCCTTCTAGACACTGGCTTAGGCAAGGATTTTATGACCGAGAACCCAAAAGCAAATGCAATGAAAACAAAGACAAATATTTGGGACTTAATTAAACTAAAGCCCTTTTGCATGGCAAAAGGAACAATCAGCAGAGTAAACAGACAACCCACAGAGTGGGAGAAAATCTTCACAATCTATACATTTGACAAAGGACTAATATCCAGACTCTACAATTAACTGAAACAAATCTGTAAGAATAAAACGAACGATCCCATCAAAAAGTAGGTAAGAACATGAATAGACAATACTCAAGAACTTATACAAATGACCACAAACATATGAAAAATGCTCAACATCACTAATGATCAGGAAAATGCAAATCAAAACCACAATGTGATACCACCTTACTCCTGCAAGAATGGCCATAATCAAAAAATCAGAAACCAGTAGATGTTGGCGTGGATGCAGTGAGCAGGGAACACTTCCACACTGCTGATGGGAATGTAAACTAGCATAGCCACTATGGAAAACAGTGTGGAGATTCCTTAAAGAACTAAGAGTAGAACTACCATTTGATCCTGCAATACCTCTACTGCGTATCTACCCAGAGGAAAAGAAGTCATTAGACGAAAAAGATACTTGCACACACATGGTTATAGCAGCACAATTCACAATTGCAAAATTGTGGAACCAACCCAGATGCCCCTCAATCAACGAGTGAATAAAGAAACTGTGACATAGGCCGGGCGCGGTGGCTCAAGCCTGTAATCCCAGCACTTTGGGAGGCCGAGACGGGCGGATCACGAGGTCAGGAGATCGAGACCATCCTGGCTAACACGGTGAAACCCCGTCTCTACTAAAAATACAAAAAACTAGCTGGGCGAAGTAGCGGGCACCTGTAGTCCCAGCTACTCCGGAGGCTGAGGCAGGAGAATGGCGTAAACCCGGGTGGCGGAGCTTGCAGTGAGCTGAGATCCGGCCACTGCACTCCAGCCCCAGCGACAGAGCAAGACTCTGTCTCAAAAAAAAAAAAAAAAAAAAAAAAAAAAGAAACTGTGATATATACATGTGATGGAATACTGCTCAGCCATAAAAAGGAATGAGTTAACGGCATTTGCAGCAACCTGGATGAGACTAGAGACTATTATTCTAAGTGAAGTAACTCAGGAATGGAAAAACAAAAATTGTATGTTCTCACTGATATGTGGGAGCTAAGCTATGAGGACCCAAAGGCGTAAGAATGATACAATGGACTTTGGGGACTTGGGGGGAAGGATGAAAGGGGAGTGAGGAATAAAAGACTACAAATAGGGTGCAGTGTATACTGCTCAGGTGACAGGTGCACCAAAATCTCACAAATCACCACTAAAGAACTTACTCATGTAACCAAAAACCATCTATTCCCTGATAACCTATGGGAGAATAAAAATAAATAAATAAATGCTTTAAAAATAAGTATTTATTACTTTTTAACTTGAAGCTAGTCCTTTTTCAAAAATTACACTACCTTGGTTTTCCATATCATAAGAGGCTTCTTTAGAATGTGTTTGAAATGTTTGTTCCTCGGTGCCGTAAAGAAATAGCACTTGAACATAAATGTCATTTATTTAGTAAGGCCATTTTTACTTCCTGCAGAAAGGGTACACTTGCCAGCAGTTTTGCCACAAGAGTACACTGAACAAGGGAAACAGGGTCATTTATAACCTGCTGCGCTCACCCTACTGCTGTGTCCAGTTTCCATTGGCTGGAACGGGACCTCACATTCTGTATTTGTCCCGATTGGCTAGCAACTTAGAACTTTTTAAAAGAGGCAAAGGTAGAAGGGAACAAAGGAAGGAGGAAGTAATTTGTGGAATGCTGAGAAAGGTAAAAACGCTTTTAAATAAGGAAGAGGAACAGGCTATGACCTAATGCTTGCTTGGACCAGTATAAGCATGTTAGGGCAAATATTTAAGCTAAATTGTGGGAGCTAAGAACATAAAGTACATTGATTTCCTTATTATGGCCAGCAGATATTTAAGAATGTTAGCACAGGTCTTTCAATAAATTTTGCTTCTAAGAGAAGTTACTATTTATTCCTAATTAGATGCGAAGGAAAGTCTTTGAAAAGGAACCTCTACTTTACTTTTTACACATGGACACCCACAAAATTGACTTTCCTCCCAATGTAATTACCTGTTTTCTTTTATTGCATTTGATCTTCCACCTGAACCACTGCACATCTCCGACCCTTGTGTCTCCCCTCCAGCTCTGTCATCCTTCTCTGCTTGTCTCCTTTGCCTTGGTTTTCATTCAGTCAATGCTGCAAATGCCACAACAACTATGCCCCGCAGCAGGAAATGGGCCTACAGCGATGAACAGGCCAGGCTCTCTGCCCTCCAGGAGCCTCTCAAACTCAAATCTTTGTCTCTAATTCTACTCTGTAACTGGGTGCCTCTGCCTGTCTTCCCATCTGTGTGTCTTCCATATTATGGAACCTGACCCTCCAAGTCTCTCTCTCTCTCCCTCCCTCTTTCTCACTCCATCTCTCTTTCTCTCCTCTCTACTGTTGCTTCCCAACCACCATCTCAGATGGTCTTTGTGGTCCCCACCATGCTACCTCCTCACCTGCTTCCTACCTCACCTTGCCTCACCTACTCTTTTGGAACCTCCCAGGGTTTCGGCATTCTGGATTAATTTAAGTAGTATTTAAAATTTCTTAATGATCAATTTGCTTGAGTTATTTGTGGAATCCCTTAACATTGTGTCACTTGAATCAATGTGACATTATTTCTCTGCCCTCTGTTCATTTTCCCTACTTCTTGCTTCTTACTCTGCACTCTATTTGTCTAATGTAAAAGCCTGTGGCAAACATCTCCAGGAAAGGGAATCTCTATTGTCTTGACCATCTCGTCCCCTTAAGGTAAAAACAAGACTACTCCTCCTTGTTTACCCTCTAGGTAAGACAAACTCACTAGAAATGACCTAGAAGTGTAAGAGTAATACATAATTCCAACTTGGTATTTATTTTCGTGCCTTAACCAGGTATATTCTTACCTGAGCTGTCACATTTTATTTTATTTTATTTTATTTATTTATTTGTTTTGATACGGAGTTTTGCTCTTGTTGCCCAGGCTGGAGTACAATGGTACCATCTCGGCTTATTGAAACCTCCACCTCCTGGGTTCAAGCGATTCTCCTGCCTCAGCCTCCCGAGTAGCTGGGATTATAGGCATGCACCACCACATCTGGCTAATTTTGTATTTTTAGTAGAGACAGGATTTCTCCATGTTGGTCAGGCTGGTCTCGATCTCCCGACCTCAGGTAATCCACCTGCCTCAGCCTCCCAAAGTGTTGGGATTACAGGCATGAGCCACCTCACATGGCAGCTGTCACATTTTAGACATTGATTTAGATCTTCTGGGAACAACTTTCAGTCTCCCAGTATGGAGATGAAGGCAAACCTCAAGATTCATGCTACTATATGAATTACTTTTCAATAAAATTGCCCCAGTTGTGATAACCAAATCACTTACGGTGTAGATGGGCTTATCATCTATTGTTTCCTAGCATCTATTCCTCCCTCTTTCCTAATCACCACTTTTGGAATTTCCTTTAGGAAACTACCTCTTGACCCAATTCTGGGCCATTTAGTCTGTGTACTTGACCTCCATCCCCAAGTCTAAGGTGCAGTGTAAACCACTCAGCTCATTCTATCCCAGGAACACAGAGACAGTTCAGTCAGACAGATGACCTAAGCCAGAGCAGTCAGAGGGAAGCACAGGACTTCTGCTGGGAATACTAGATCCCAGATTCTCTTTCCTACTGTGTGTAATAAAAACCTTAGGAGCTGCTGCAGCCATCCCAGAACCAAACCGCTGCTGCAACAAACGTGGAAGTGCAGATATTTCTTTCATATACTGATTTCCTTTCTTTTGAGTAGATAACCAGCAGTAGGATTGCTGTATCATATGGTAACTCTATTTTTAGTTTTTGAGGAGCCGTCAAACTGTTCTCCATAGTGATTGTACTAATTTACATTCCCACCAACAGTGTGAGGGTTCCCATTTCTCTGCATCCTTGCCAGCATTTGTTATTGCCTGATGATGTCTCAATGTAGTTTTGATTTGTATTTCTCTGATGATCAAAGATGTTGAGCACATTTTCATATGCCTGTTTGCCATTCGTATGTCTTGTTTTGAGAAATGTCTATTCAAATCTTTTGACCATTTTAAAATCAGATTATGGTTATTTTTTCCTACAGAGTTATTCGAGCTCCTTATATATTCTGGTGATTAATCTCTGAGAGATGGGTAGTTTGCAAATATTTTCACCCATTTTGTGGGTTGTCTCTTCACTTTGTTAACTATAGCCTTTACTGTGCAGAAGCTTTTTTTTTTTTTTTTTTTTTTTTTTTAACTTGATGTGATCTTACTTGTCCAGTTTACTTTGATCATCTGTGCTTGTGGGGTATTGCTCAATAAATTTTTGCCCAGACCAATGTCCTGGATATTTTGCCCAATGTTTTCTTCAAGTAATTTCATCTTTTGAGGTCTTAGATTTAAGTCTTTTATCTGTTTTGATTTGATTTTTGTATATAGTGAGAAATAGGTGGTCTAGTTTCAATCTTCTGCATATGAATAACCAGTTTTCCAGCATCTTTTATTCCATTGTGGTCAGATAAGGTGCTTGATATTCAATTTTTTTGAATGTTTTAAGACTTGTTTTGTGACCTATCATATGGTCTATCTTTGAGAATGATTCATGTTCTGAGGAAAAGAATGTGAATTCTGCATTTGTTGGATGAAATGTTCTGTAAATATCTATTAGATTCATTTGGTCTATAGAGCAGATTAAGTCCAGTATTTCTTTGTTGGTTTTCTATCTGGAAGATCTGTCCAACAGTGAAAGTAGGGTATTGAAGTCTCCAGCTGTTATTGTATTGGGGCCTCTCTGTCTCTTTAGCTCTAATAATACTTGCTGGGTGTTCCGGTATTGGGCACGCATGTATTTAAACTTGTTATATCCCTTTGAATAAACTTTCTACCCCTATCTTTCTCTACCTCCTCTTTAAGGCCAATAACTCTTAAATACGTCATTTTGAGGCTATTTTCTTGATTCTGTAAGTGTGCTTCCTTGTTTTTTATTCTTTTTTTGGTCTCCTCTGACTATGTATTTTCAAATAGCCTGTCTTCAAGCTCATTAATTCTTTCTTCTGCTTGATCAATTCTGCTATTAAAGGACTCCAATGCATTCTTCAGTATGTCAGTTGCATTTTCCAGCTCCAGAATTTTCTGCTTGATGTTTTTTAATTATTTCAATCTCTTTGTTAATTACTACTATTATTATTATTTTTGAGACGGAGTCTTACTCTGTTACCCAGGCTGGACTGCAGTGGTGCAGTCTCAGTTCATTGCAACCTCTGCCTCCTGGATTCAAGTAATTCTCATGTCTCAGCTTCCCTAGTAGCTGGAATTACAGGCATGTGTTACCCTGCCTGGTTTTTGTTTTTGTTTTTGTTTTGTATTTTTAGTAGAAATAGGGTTTTACCATATTGGCCAGGCTGGTCTCGAACTTCTGGCCTTAAGTGACCTACCTATCTGCTTCACAGAGTGCTGGGATTACAGGCATGAGCCACCATGCCCAGCCTCTTTGTTAAATTTATCTGGCAGAATTCAGAATTCCTTCCCTGTGTTATCTTGAAATTCTCTGAGTTTCTTCAAAACAGCTATTTTGATTTCTGTCTGAAAGGTCACATATTTTTGTTTCTCTAGGATTGGTCCTTGGTGTCTTATTTAGTTCATTTGGTGAGGTCATGCTTTCTTGGATGGTGTTGATGCTAGTAGATGTTCTTTGGTGTCTGGGCATTGAAGAGTTAGGTATTTATTGCAGTCTTCAGTGTCTGGGCTTTCTGGTAACCATCCTTCCTGGGAAGACTTTCCAGATATTTGAAAGGACTTGGGTGTTGTGATCTAAGCTGTATCAGCTTTAGGAAGCACCCCAAGCCCAGTAACACTGTGGTTCTTGCAGAGTCATAGAGGTACTACCTTGATGATCTTAGACCAGATCTGGCAGAAATCTCTGGACTACTAGGCAGAGATTCTTGTTCTCTTCCCTTACTTTCTCCCAAACAAATGGAGTCTCTCTCCCTCTGTTCTGAGCCACCTAAAGCTGAAGGTAGAGTAACACAAGCACACCTATTGCCACCACCACTATTGGTGTACTGGGTCAGACCTGAAACCAACATAGCACTGGGTGTCACCCAAGGCCTGCTGTAGCCACTCCCTGGCTACTGCCTATCTTCTCTCAAGGCCCTGGGGCTCTACAATCAGCAGATGGCAAAAACCACCCAGGACTGTGTCCTTCCCTTCAGGGTGGAGAGTTCCCTCAGGGCTCAAGTGGGTCCAGAGATCTCTGGGCCAGTTCAGGAGTAGGACTCTTCTAAGAGTTGCTGTCCTTATGGCCTAGACTGCTTTTCAAGTTCATTTAGAGACTGCGAGCACTTTGGCCCTAGGAGGCAGGGTTTGCAGGCACTCAACGTTTGGACTACTGGGTAGGGCTGGTTTAAATGCTCCCTCCCTTGGCAGGCATCAGCTGGGTTTGGTCTGGGAGTCAGGGGCTACAGTCAAAATCTTATAAGTTTACCTGGTGTTCTATTGTACTGCAGCTGAGCTGGCACTCAAACCATGAGATGTAGTCCTTCCCATTCTTCCCTCCCCTTTCCAAAGTCAGAGGAACCTCCCCATAACTACAAGCCACAGAGTACTGCCAGATTACCACCAATGTTCTCTTAAGGCCCAAGGGCTCTTAAGTTAGCTATGGTGCATGCTGCCTGGGCTGGGACTCACCCTTTAGAGCAGTGGGCTCCCCTTCGGCCCAGGGCAGATCCAGATATGCCATCCAAGAGTTCAGTTCTGGAATCAGGGACTCCAAGAGTCTGCTTCGTGCTCTATCCCTCCGTGGCCATGCTGGTACCTAAGGTGTAAGATAAAGTCCCTTTTACTTTTCCCTCTGCTTTTCTCAAGCAGAAGGAGTTTTGCCCTGTAGTCACCACAGCTGGTAATATGCTGAGTCTCACCTGAAGCCAGCAAGTCTCAGAGGTTCACCCAAGGCACTTGATGCAGTACCTGGGTATCGCTGCTTGTTACTCAAGGCCCGAGGGCTCTTCAGTTAGCAGGTGAAGAATGCTACTGGAACTGGGGCCTTTCCTTTAAGGCATCAGGTTTCCTTCTGGCCCAGGGTGTGTCTAGAAATGTCATCTGGTAGCTAGGGCCTGGAAATGGGGCTTCACAACTCTGACCAGTGCCCTATCCTGCTGTGGCTGATATGGTAAACAGGATGCAAGACAAAGTCCTCTCCACTCTTCCCTCTCCTCTCCTCAAGTGAAAGGAAGGGGTCTCTTTTGGAGCCATGAGCTACGCAGCCTGGGGTTAGGGAAAGGGTGATGCCAGCACTCCCTTGGCTACCCCAGCAGGTGCCTCAGTAGGTCACCTGTCCCCCTACTCTACTGTCTCTGGGCCAGTTCAGGAGTAGGACTCTTCTAAGAGTTGCTGCCCTTATGGCCTAGACTGCTTTTCAAGTTTATTTAGAGACTGAGAGTCCTTTGGCCCTTGGAGGCAAGGTTTGCAGGCACTCACGTTTGGACTACTGAGTAGGGCTGGTTTAAGCATCAGCTGGGTTTGGTCTGGTTTTCATTTCCGCTCTAACAGGACAGCCCTGGGTTCAGTGCCTCAAAATTGCTATACTCTCCCTCCTCCAGCACTCAGAGATACTCTTTGCACCAGGTCACAGCTGCCAGGGATGGGGAAGCGGTGGCGTCGGCGATTCAGGACCTTTTTTTCTATCTCTTCAGTGCCTTTTTCAGCAATATGAAGTTAAAACCAGGTACTATGAGGGCTCACCTGATTTTTGCATATTATGAAGGTGTTTTTTCTGTGTATATAGTTGTTAAATTGGTATCCTTGTTGGGGAGAGGATCCATGGAGCCTTTTATTCTACCGTCTTGCTCTGCCTCTCCTAAATGTAATCTTTTAAAAGGTGAGGAGTATAGTAGAGTCTCATTTTTTTTACAGATTTCATATTTGAGAATTTGCTTACTTGCTAAAATTGATGTGTAATCCTAAAATCGATCCAGCACTTTTAAGATCATCGACAGACATGCAGAGAAGGATGAAAAATTTGAGCTCCCCTCGGTGCACATTCCTGGCTGAGGCTGAGCAAGGTGATGCTCTGCCTCCTTGTTTCAGCTAATCCTGTAAGCAGTGTCCTTTTTGCAGTATATTCAATGTCATGCTTTTTACATTTTTGTGCATTTTGTTGGTGATTCCTCTGTTTGAAATGGTCCCAGCCACAGTGCTAAAGGGCTGTCTAGTGTTTCTAAGGGCAGGAAGGCTGTGATGTGCTTCACAGAGAAAATATGGTTAGAGACCATATTTGGTCTCTATGGACAATATGTTGGTTAGAGACCATACCGACACCATAAGTCAGGCTTGTGTTATTGGCCAAGGGCTCAATGTTAATGAACACTATACATAATATTAATTAAGATGTCTTTAAACAGAAACACGCAAAAGACAAGGTTATGTATTCATCAATTGACAAAAATGTTATGACTAGAGGCCTGCAGGAATCTAATCGTGTCTTCCCTAGGAAAAATGGTTTGGTGTTTGTAAATTCAGTGCTCAAGACATCTTTATAGAACATAACTGCTACTGTGAACAATGAGGAACAACTGCATGTACAAGGCAAACAGGAATGACACGGCCCTTCTGACATCATAGCTTAGTCGTTAAGAGCTCATACTCTGGGTGGAAATAGCCTGGCTTTGAAGCTCGGGCCTACCACTTTTATGATGTACAGTCCTGGGCAAATTACTAAACCTTCCTGGGCCTCACTTGCTCTGTGGGTAAACTTAGGATCATTTGCTGCGAGGATTAAATGAGATCATCATATAAAGTTCTTGGCCACATTCAAGATACTCAGTAATGGCAGTTAATGTTTTTGTTATTTTTATTGAATTTAAAGAGTCAGTCCAAACATCCTGTTAAGTGGTTCAAAAGTGCTAAGAGGCCAGGCACTGTAGCTCACACTTGTAATCCCAGTGCTTTGGAAGGCTGATGTGGGCGCATCACTTGAGTTCGGGAGTTTGAGACCAGCCTGGGCAACATGGTGAAATCTCATCTCTACCAAAAATACAAAAAAAAAAAAAAAAAAAAAAATTAGCCAGGCATAGTGGTGTGCACCGATGGTCCCACTACTTGGGAGGCGGAGGTGGGAGAATCGCTTGAGTCTGGGAGGTGGAGGTTGCAGTGAGGCAAGATCGTGCCACTGCACTCCAGCCTAGGCGACAGAGTGAGATCCCATCTAAAAAAAGAAAAAAAAAAATGCTAAGATTGTATAGAAAAGGAAGAAATCTCTCTATACATATTACTGACCATTCAATGGAGGAAGAAATTGTATGGAGTTTGCATCTGTGATATTTTTGCCAGACTGTAAGTTCTTTGAGTACATGAACTGAGTCTTGTACACAACCTGGGAAACACCACAGCAAGTGAATAAGCTCAGAAAGAAGACTGTTCTGGGGTAGAATTGAGGCTCAGTCCCTTGTGTGTGAGCTTAGACAAATCACCTACCTTCGATTTTTTTCACCTGAAAATAGGGTAAAAATGAGAATGCCTACCTTTTAGGGATGGTGCCACTTGTAAGTACAATAATTCATGGAAAATGCCTCATATAATGCCTGCACAAGGGGCTTTCAGTAAATGTTTGTTCCTCCATTCCTGTAGCAACCAGCCAGCTTCCTTGATTATAGTCCTGGTTCAATAAACATCTGCCAATCTAACTCCTCCTTGAATTAGTGGGGCCCCAGGATTCATGCTTGCTGAACTGGATGAATCTGCAGAAAAGAATTCCCCAAGGAGGAGCCTCTCCCTGAGTTCCCTATACCTTCTCTTAGGCCCCAGTTCAGGGGAGAGTCCTCTACTCCCCTTCTATTACTTTCTGAATGGAACATAGACACAAGACAGGGAAAAAAGCAATTAAAACCCGACATTCTTATCTGGACATCATTTGTGTATAATGTCTGTACCTAGCTATCTCCCTCTTCTGGATTTATCTTTGCGTCTGACATAGCACCTATCAACCTTAGCAACTAGCATTTGTTGAGCACTTAATACGTGTCATCAGGCAGTGTGTTAAACACTTAATAAATATTAATCCATCTAAGCTTTATAACAAACCCTCTCAATAGGTACTATGATCATCGTTTTGCAGATGAGGAAATTGAGACCCAGGGAGATTAAGAAAAACCATTCAACACCACACAGCTAGCAAGTGCTAGACTGGAATTTAAGCCCAGGCAGTCTGGCTCCAGAGCTCATGCTCTTAACCACTAAAGCCGGGCTGCTTCCCTCAGTCCTTGCTGCACATACTTGCTTGATAAATATGAGCTAAACGTCTGTTGAGTGAAAAACAGCAGGCCTGTCAACTAGCCATCATCCCACATAGTCAACCTTTCCCCTCCATGCACAAAGGTAAAGATGAAGGGTGTGCTTTGTTTCTTGCTCTGAAGGTCATCTGTCCTGATTTTCCTCAAATTGAGCCTCAACTTCTTTAGAGCATCACTTCACCCATGCAATGTCCAAACAGGTCTTATTTCAAGTGTTCACTCTTCTGAACCCGAAGAAAGTTTTAAATTCTTCTCTTTTAAGCACTGATAATAAATCAATTTCCCATTAGCTGTAAGCTTTGCTTCTTGGGAATAGACTCAGGAATTGGATGGACCATTTTTTCACATTGCTTCATGCTGACCTGCAGGATAGGCCTGGCTTTGGTGAGCCAAAGGACTCATGAGGATCTTTGCAAAGCCAGCATCTGACAGGTCAGTAACTAGGAATATAGGAGTGGATGCCCTTCTGAAACTCATCACAAGGCAATCCAGGCCTCAAGTGTCCTGAAGTAAAATCAGTGTTTCCTTAGGAGCCTGATACTGAAAATTATTCATCTTCGGCATCCCTCTCAGGGTCACAAGGTTTGCTGAAAATTGTCTCTTTTATTGTCTTTCAAAACTTTGATGCTTTCCCCTAAATGCCTTACAGTTCGGAGTGCATATGAAAAAACCCATTCAGAATGACTCATTCCACAATTACACTTGGACACAGAGACAGACCTTGGGATTAAGCTTTTAATCTGTTCATTACAGGGGAGAAAACAAAATCCTTTCCATTGCTGCAAATCTTCTTAGGCCTTGTGATTGCTTCTAGAAAAAGATAATCCTATTTAAAGAAATACTGAATTTTATAAAACAGTATTGAGTTACATTTGACCTGCAGATATTTAGAATTTGTCGTTCTTAGTCTGAGAATGGGTTATAGGTGATACACGTTTATTTGCAAATGTATTAAATGTATCTTGCCCATCTTTTGGTGATATCTGCAATTCTAATAAATAACTTTTAATGGATCGTGTATCTCTTACATTTCTGCCATCAATTGGGCATTTAGTCATAGTAATTTTTAGTGTCTCTTATATTCTTGTAGGGTTAATTAGCCCTTGACTTCATGTGTATGTATATTGCCCCCCACCAAGTAGTCTATAAATTAATTAAATCAATGATCATGCTCCTTTAATCCTCAATCAGCAGTTCAGCTTATACACAGAGGACAGCAAATGATAAATTACTCCCAAAGACCTAGTTAAGTATTTTCCAGGCCCAATTATACAGCAGACGAATAGAGAACACGTAGGCTTTAGTTTCTTATGCTGCCCAACTTATGGGGTATACAGATTGTGTCTGTAAAAAATTTAACAAGCACAAGACTCAAGGAGGGAGCTGGGGAACTGGTCAGCTGATATGAATAACAACAATAATGTAACTGCCCCATCATATCCTTCAGTGGCTGGAAGGGCTTGCCCGCACATGCTTCACCTGACAGTGGTTTCCCGGTGGCTGATGACAAACACACCCCAAGTAGAGAGGATGGTGCCAAACACATCTGAACTAATTGCCTTTCGGATCAATCACAATAAGTATCTGAGGAGCTTCCTCAAGCCCCTTCTTTCTAGTCTTTCTCTCTCTCCTCTCCTGCCTCATTTCCGTCAGTTTTTTTTAACCCTTTATGTTTCTCCCTTCTCCCAAACATAGTTTCTAAATATGTAAAACAAACCAGTCTTTTCTGTCTAATAATGATTGCCTTTCACAGCAGACCTTCAAATTCTTACACTGAATGACCTCCTTCCCACCAGAGGGGACGATGATAAGAAACTAGAAATCCAGGCTGGCTAAATGATAACATCAAAATCACCATTGCCATCATCATCATCTACATTCTCTACCTGGAACCCTAGGAGAAAAGTGGGAAGGAGAGGGAAGGAAGAACGAGGAGTTGAGCTAAGAAGGAAGATAAAAAAAATGGAGGGAAGGGAAGGAGGAGGAATAGAAGAAGGTGGGGGAAGACAAGAAAGAGTAAGAGAAGGAGATGGAAGAGGAGCAAAAATGGGAGGAGTAGAAGAAGGAGAAAAATGAGAAAGAGAGGAAGGAGAAGGAGAAGGAGAAGAACATGTAAGAGGAAGAGGTAGCAGCCTTGGGACTGGCCAGGCAATGAGATAGTGCCCCTGGCCCTCAGCCCTGAGTAGGGGAATGCCATTCTAGAGCTCACAAAGGGTTGAAAGCAGGAAATTACCACCACAATGCAATCTGCCAGTCAACTGGACTGTTCTGTAGCCATTTAAATCTGGATCACCCTGTCCCCAGAAATAGGATGAGGATGCTAATAGCCCTCAATTATAGATCCCTTATTACAGGCCAGCACTCTGCTGGCTGGCAGCAAACAAACCACTTCACCTCTCTAAACCTCAGCTTTTTGTCTACAGACAAGAGGGTAGACATGGTACCTATCTCACAGGTCTGTTGTAAGGAGTAAGAACACATATAAAGCAGAAGGTGCCATGCCTGGTACAATGTAAGCTCTCAAGAATACCAGCCCCTGGTATTATATGTAGGGCTGCCCCTTCAGGAGTTGCGGGTTGGATAAGCAAGGAAACCTGTTTAGTGTGTAAATCCAGCAAAGGTGTAGGTGAATTAGTACTGATAAACTGCAAAAAGGGAAATATTCTATTCCTGGTTCAGTTACCACATCCTCTACAAAGTATGGGCCTGGGCAGAGTCATTGTTCAGGTTAGTTAAAACTCTGCTTCTCAAACATGTATGTTCGTGACTCACCCAGGGATCAAACAGTCTGGGTGATCCCTGAGCCTGGATCTGAGATTCTGGGCCTAAGAGTCTACATTTCTAACAGGTTCCCAGGGAATGCTGATGCTGCTGTTGCATGGGCAACCCTGTGAGCAGCAGAGAGCTAACTGATAGATCCGGTGTGACAGAGCTGATCGCAACATCGAAGCCATGCAGAAGTAAAGCCAAGACACATGACCACTAGTTACTTCCCAATGCTTACTCAGTCTTTTAATTATGGGAGCAAAGGCCCATCTGGATGAGTGGGAAGCTTGAGTAATGAAACTTACAAAGAAAAAGGAAGGAAGGTAGAAGGGAAGGAAGGAAAGAAGGGAAATGAAATCAAAGTGAATTGCTTCTAAGGTTATACAAGAAAAGAAGAATTAACAGAATTTTGCCTACTAGAGATTAGTCCTATTGAATCTACTTGAATAAATACATTTAATTCATTTGAAATTAACCAAGTATTTATCAAATAGAGGCTGCCAAATCTCTTGGAAAAGATTTTTTAAAAGAGTACTTAACATCTCTTCACCTGAGTCCTATTTACATATTAAATTTGCTTAGCAGATCCAAAGGCAAAGACTAATCCCAATCAAAATAACCACACTTTCTTCTGAATTGAACTAACCACATATGAAAAACTCAATTCAATCCACCAGTGTCTGAACATCCTGTATTATACTAAGCACCATCTTTGGTGTTGGGGATAAAGAGAAGAAAGACACCAAAGCACATTCTCAGGAGCTCAGGGTCTACTAGTGGAGACAGACAATGAAGCCTCTGACTCTATGATGATGGTAAGCACACAGTGGCTACAGAATACAGAGGACCCAAACATCTCTCAGCCTGGAGATAAAGAGGAGGGCAGGCAGGGAAGGAATAGATCAGGAAATACTTCCTGGAGGAGGTGATTTGAGTGCTGTCCTGCCTCTGTAATGGCCAAATATCCTTCTGGCTGTTCATTCCTCAAGTCCCCAAAATAGGATCTAGGAAGATGAGTAACCTGTGGTCAGAAGAGCAAAGAGCAGTTTCTGGAGTCCTCTGACCTCCACAGCGGGCTGTGAGACATCTTCAGTTCCTTGCTCCTTTGCCCTACCAATAGGGGGCAGAGGCAGTGACCCTGAGCAAAGAAGTTTCCAGTGTAAGCTTTCAACTTACACTAATGTGTACATTTGCATCTAATTAACATACCTTACCAGCTGATAGCACATAAATAGTAATTCATTGGCCCTCTTCTAGAATGTCTAACCAAGTAGTTTGAACTCTCTCCCAGGACAAGCAAACTTCAGGAGCTGGGGGAGGCTGCAGTGGAGCTCCAGCTCTCAGCTCACAGCCCTGGTGGGCCCACAGCACTGCTCTGGGCGAAGAGCCCAAGGTGATGCACCACTTTTCCAAGAGGGAGACCCCCTTTTCTGCTATAAATGAGACACTCTAAAAGAGGGGGAACTGGCCAGGGTGATCTACTTTTAAAAGAAAATAGAGATTTGATGTCAGGAAGCTTGCAATAAGCCCAGACTAGCCTTCTCCAAGGCACCAGAAGTGCTACACAGAATAAGATCCATGATCAAATGGTGAGAAGTTCTGTAGCATAGAGACCTTTTAAGCATTATTTGACAAAGGGTGTCCCCAAACATGATTGACCATGAAACCATTTTTTTTTTTTTGAGACGGAGTCTTGCTCTGTCGCCCAGGCTGGAGTGCAGTGGCCGGATCTCAGCTCACTGCAAGCTCTGCCTCCCGGGTTCACGCCATTCTCCTGCCTCAGCCTCCCGAGTAGCTGGGACTACAGGCACCCGCCAGGTCGCCCGGCTAGTTTTTTGTATTTTTAGTAGAGACGGGGTTTCACCATGTTAGCCAGGATGGTCTTGATCTCCTGACCTCGTGATCCGCCCATCTCGGCCTCCCAAAGTGCTGGGATTACAGGCTTGAGCCACCGCGCCCGGCCGAAACCATTTTTTAAAAATAGCAGAGGACTTAATAGCATTTGTCCAAAACTAGTATTCCATGGAGCTTGCTCTGGGAAATGCTGCCCTTGCTCTGCCAGTATTAGTCCCAGTTCTCTAGAAAAACAGAACCCACAGGATACATATACACATACACACACACACACACACACGCACATATATACACATATACATATATGTATTCATATGGATATCTATCTATCTAGACAGAGATATATTTATTTTAAGGAATTAACTCATGTGATTAGCTCATGTGATTGTGAAGGCTTGGTAAGTCCAAAATCTGCAAGTTAGGCCAGAAAACTGGAGACCTAGGGAACAGTTGCAGCTTGAGTCTAAAGGCAGTCTGCTGGCAGAATTCCCTCTTCTTATGGGGAGCTCAGTCCTTCTTCATCAAAACTTTCAACTGATTGGATATGCACATTATGGAGGGTAATCTGCTTTACTTAAAGTCTATTGATTTAAATGTTAATCTCATCCAAAAAATACCTTCACAGAAACATCCAGAATAATGTTTGACCAAATAGCTGGGCACTATGGCCCATCCAAATTGACACACAAAATTAACCATCACAGTGCCCTCTTTTTTGTCTTGTCACTCCACGTGGTGTTAGCTAAGAAGCTCATCTGGGACAGAAGAAGTCAAACCTTCCTAACGGGCTCATTCACTTGGTTGGCAAGTTAGTGCTGACTGTGGGTGGAGAACTCAGTGGAGCTTTTGGGGTGGAGGAAAGGGGTCCATTGTTTCTCTCTGTGGGCTTCTCCATGGGTCTTCCTCTAGCACCGTGACTTGACTCCAAAAGCAGGTGTTCTATGACATATTGCAACACACCCTCTGGCCTCTAATTACCTACGTTTCTCTCACATGTAAAATACACTCACCCCCAAAGTCTCATCCCTTTACTACATGAGGCTTGAGGACCAGGGTCTCGTTATCTAAACAAGGCTCAAGTATGGAGTTCCCATGTGCAGTTCAAAGGCCACACAAGTTGGATAAAGAAGCAAGACTCAATTGTCTGCTATCTTCAAGACACCTATCTCACATGAGCAATACCCATTGGTTCAAAGTAAAGGGATGGAGAAAGAGCTATCATGCAAAGAGAAAACAGAAAAGAGCAGGGGTTGCTATTCTTATATCAGATAAAAGAGACTTTAAACCAACAATGATCAAAAAGGACAAAGAAGGGCATTAAATAATGATAAAGGGTTCAATTCAACAAGAAGACTTAACTATCATAAATATATATGCACCCAACATTGAAGCACCCAAATTTATAAAACAAGTTCTTAGATACCTGCAAAGAGACTTAAATAACTACACAATAATAGAGACCTCAACATCCCACTGACAGTGTTAAATCATCAAGGCAGAAAACTAACAAAGATATTCTGGACCTAAACTTGACACTTGACCAATTGGGCCTAATAGATATTTATAGAATACTCCATCTCAAATGAACAAACTATACATTCTTCTCATCTGCACATGGCATGTACTCTAAGGTCAACCACATGCTCAACCATAAAGCAAATCTCAACAAATTTTTAAAAATTGAAATTATACCAGCCATACTCTTGGACCATAGTGCAATAAAACCAGAAATCAATACCAAGAAGATCTCTCAAAACCATACAATGCATGGAAATTAGGCAACTTGCCTCCTGAATGACTTTTGGGTAAAGAACAAAATTAAGGCAGAAATTTTTTTAAAAAATGGAAACTAATGAAAACAGAGAGACAACAAAACATTATCTTTGGGGCCGGGGAGAGTGGATCATGCCTCTGATCCCAGCACTTTGGGAGGCCAAAGTGGACGGACCACTTGAAATCAGGAGTTTGAGACCAGCGTGGCCGAAATGGTGAAACCCTGTCGCTACTAAAAATACAAAAAATTAGGCCAGGCGTGGTGGCTCATGCCTGTAATCCCAGCTACATGGGAGGCTAAGGCAGGAGAATGGCATAAACCCGGGAGGTGGAGCTTGCAGTGAGTCGAGATCACAGCACTGCACTCCAGCCTGGGCGACAGAGTGAGACTCCGTCTCAAAACAAACAAACAAACAAACAAAAATTAGCCAGGCATGGCGGCACATGCCTGTAATCCCAGCTACTCAGGAGGCCTAGGCACGAGAATCGCTTGAACCTAGGAGCTGGAGGTTGCAGTGAGCCAAGATCATGCCATTGCATTCCAGCCTGGGCAAGACAGGGAGACTCTTGCCCAGTAATAGTAATCATCATCATCATCATCATCATCATCATCATCATCTTTGGGACACAGCCAAAGTAATGTTAAGAGAAAATTTTATAGCATTTAAATGCCTACATCAAGAAGTTAGAAAGGTCTCAAATTAACTACCTAACATCACACCCGGAGGAACTAGAAAAACCGGAGCAAACCAGTCCCAAAACTAGCAGAAGAAATGACTAAAATCAGAGCAGAACTGAAAGAAATTAAGATGTGAAAATCCATACAAAAGATCAATGAAACCAAAATTGACTCTTTGAAAGAATTAACCATATTTATAGACTGCTAGCAAGATTAAAAAAGAAGGCCAAGCACAGTGGCTCATGCCTGTAATCCCTGCACTTTGGGAAGCCGAGGCAGGCAGATCACTTGAGGCCAAGATTTCAAGACTAGCCTGGCCAACATGGCAAAACCCTGTCTCTGCTAAAAAGAAAAACAACAACAACAAAAACCAAACCAAAACAAAACAAAACAAAACAAAAAAACCAAAGGAAAGAAGAGAGAAGATCCAAATAAGCACAATCAGAAATGGGAAAGGTGACATTACAACCAACTCCACAGAAATGCAAAAATCCTCAGATTATTATAAACACCTCTATGCACTCAAGTTAGAAAACCTAGAAGAAATGGATAAATTCCTGGAAACATACAACTTCCCAAAATTGAGGGAGGAAGAAACTAAAATTCTGAACAGACCAATTAACGAATTCTGAAATTGAATCAATTAAAAACTTACCAACCAAAAAAAGCCCTGGACCAAAAGGATTCACAGCCGAATTCTACCAGGTGTACAAAAGAGAGCTAGTCTTGGCTGGGCACAGTGGCTCACGCCTGTAACCCCAGAACTTTGGGAGGCCAAGGTGGGTGGATCACCTGAGGTCAGGAGTTTGAGACTAGCCTGACCGACATGGTGAAACCCAGTCTCTACTAAAAATACAAAAAAGTTAGCTGGGCATTGTGGCGCACGCCTGTAATCCAGACTACTTGGGAGCCTGAGGCAGGAGAATTGCTTAAACCTGGGAGGCAGAGGTTGCAGTGAGCCCAGATCACGCCATTGCACTCCAGCCTGGGTGACAAGAGTAAAAATCCGTCTCAAAAAAAAAAAAAAAAATTGAGGAGAAAGGACTCCTTCCTACCTCACTCTCCAAAGCCAGCATCATTCTGATACCAAAACCTGGCAGAGACACATGGAAAAAGAAAACTTCAAGTCAATATTCCTGAGGAACATAGATGAAAAACCCTCCAACAATATACTATCATGCTGAATCAGCAGCACATCAAAAACTTAATTCATCATGATCAAGTAGGCTTTATTCCTGGGATGCAGGTTGGTTCAACATACATAAATAATAAACATGTTTCACCACATAAATAGAATTGAAAACAAAAACCACATGATCACCTCAATAGATGCAGAAAAGGCTTTCGATAAAATTCAACACCACTTTATGTTAAAAACCATCAAGAAATTAGGCATTGAAGGAACATACCTCAAAATAATAACAGGCATCTGTGACAAACCCACAGCCACATTATACTGAATGGGCAAAGGCTGTAAGCATTCCCCTTGAGAACTGGAACAAGGTAAGGATCCCCAGTCTCACCACTCTTATTCAACATAGTACTGGAAGTCCTAGCCACAGCAATCAAGCAAGAGAAAGAGATAAATGGTATCTAAATAGGAAGAAAGGAAGTCAAATTATCTCTCTTTGCAGACAATATGATTCTATAGCTATACTCTAAAGACTCTGCCAATAGGATCCTAGAACTGATAAATGACTTCAGTAAAGTTTCAGGGTATAAAATCAATGAACAAAAATCAATAGCATTTCTATAAGATAATATTCTGAGAGCCAAATCAAGAATGCAATTCCATTTACAATAGGCACGCAAAAATAGAATAAAATACCTAAGAATACAGTTAACCAAAGAGATGAAAGATCTCTGCAATGAGAATTACAAAACACTGCTGAAAGAAATCAGAGATGACACAAATGAAAAAACATTCTGTGCTCATGGATTGAAAGACTCAATATTGATAAAATGACCATACTGCCCAAAGCAATTTACAGATTCAACACTATTCCTATCAAAGCACCAATATCATTTTTCACAGAATTAGAAAAAACTATTCTAAAATTCATATGGAACAAAAAAAGAGCCCAAATACCTAAAGCATCTTAAGCAAAAAGAACAAAGTTGGAAGCATCACACTACCTGATTTCAAACTATACTACAAGGCTACAGTAACCAAAATAGCATGGTACTGGTACAAAAACAAATAAATAGACCAATGGAGCAGGATAGAGAACCTAGTAATAAATCCATTCACCTACAGCCATCTGATCTTCAACAAAGTTGACAAAACAAGCAATGGGGAAAGGACTCCCTATTCAATAAATGGTGCTGGGACAACTGGCTAACCATATGCAGAAGATTGAAACTGGATCCCCACCTTTCACCATATACAAAAGTTAACTTAAGATGGATTAGGCCAGGCACGGTGGCTCGAGCCTGTAATCCTAGCATTTTGGGAGGCTGAGGCAGGCAGACCACCTGAGGTCAGAAATTTGAGATCAGCCTGGCCAATATGGTGAAACCCTGTCTCTACTAACAATACAAAAATTAACTGGCCGTGGTGGTGCATGCCGGTACTCCCAGCTACTTGGGAGGCTGAGGAGGGGGGATTGCTTGAACCCGGGAGGCAGAAGTTGTGGTGAACTGAGATCATGCCACTGCATTCCAGCCTGGGCAACAGAGTAAAATTCTGTCTCAAAAAAAAAAAAAAAAAAAAAAAAAAAAAAAAAAAAAATGGGTTAAAGTCTTAAATGTAAGAACTAAAACTGTAAAACTCCTGGAAGAAAAACTAGGAAATTGGCCTTGGCAAAGAATTATGACTAAGTCCCCCAAAACAGCAACAAAAACAAAAATTGGCCAGGCATGGTGGTTCACGCCTATAATCCCAAAACATTGAGAGGCTGAGGTAGCTGAGCCCAGGAGTTTGAGACCAGCCTGGGCAACATGGTGAAACCCTATGTCTACAAAAAATACAAAAATTAGCCAGGTGTGGTGGCACACATCTGTAGTCCCAGCTACTTGGGAGGCTGAGGAGGGAGGATCACTTGAGCCCGGAAGGTGGAGGTTGCAGTGAGCCCAGATCAAAACACTGCACTCCAGCCTGGTGACAGAGTGAGACCCTGTCTCAAAAAAAAAAAAAATTTAAAAATTTAAAAAAAAAATTGACAAGTGGGACCTAATTAAACTAAAGAGCTTCTGCACAGCGAAAGAAACCATCAACAGAATAAACAGACAACCTACAGAATGGGAGACAATATTAGCAAACTACAAATCCAACAAAGGTCTAAGAATCTATTGGAACTTAACCGCATTAAAAATGGGCAAAGGACATGAACAGACATTTCTCAAAAGAAGACATACATGCAGCCAACAAATATATGAAAAAATGCTCAACATTGCTAATCAATAGAGAAATGCAAATCAAAATCACAGTGAGATACCATCTCACACCAAAGTCAGAATGGCTGTAATTAAAAAGTCAAAAAATAGGCTGGGCGTGGTGGCTCACACCTGTAATCCCAGCACTTTGGGAGACTGAGGCAGGCAAATCACTTGAGGCCAGGAGTTTGAGACCAGCATGGCCAACATGGAGAAACTCTGTCTCAACTGAAAATACAAAAATTAGCCAGGTGTGGTGGCACGTGCCTATAATCCCAGCTACTTGAGAGGCTGAGGCACAAGAATTGCTTGAACCTGGAGGTGGAGGTTGCAGTAGCTGAGATCTTGCCACTGCACTTCAGTGTGGGCATCAGTGCAAGACTCTGTCTAAAAAAAAAAAAAAAAAAAAAACCCAGAAAACCAACCCCCCCACCAGAAAAAGTTAAAAAATAATAGATGTTGATGAGATTGCAGATAAAAGGGAATGCTTACACACTGTTGGTGGGAATGCAAATTATTTCAAGCCACTGTGGAAAGTAGTTTGAAGATTTCTAAGAGAACTTGAAATGGAACTACCATTTGGCCCAGCAATCTCATTACTGGGTGTATACCCAGAGAAAAATAATTATCCTACCAAAAAGATACATGCGCTTGGTATGTTCATCACAGCACTATTCATGATAGCAAAGACATGGAATCAACCTAAATGCCCATCAGTGCTGGACTAGATAAAGAAAATGCAGTACATATACACCATGGAATACTATGCAGCCATAAAAAGAACAGAATCATGTCCTTTGCAGCAATATGGATGCAGCTGGAGGCCATTATCCTAAGCAAATTAATGCAGGAACAGAAAACCAAACACTGCATGTTCTCACTTATAAGTGGGAGCTAAACACTGACACAAAGATGAGAACAATAAACACTGAGGACTACTAGACTAGGAAAGGGGGAATAGAGTGAAGCCTGAAAAACTATCAGGTACTATGCTCGCTCCCTGGGTGCTGGGATCATTCATACACCAAACCCCAGCCACACACAATTTATCCATGTAACAAACCTGCACATGTACCCCCAAACCTAAATGAAAGTCAACAAATTTTTAAAAAGTTAACAAAGAAGGCCACAAAATATCATGTCCACTGAGAAGAGGGGTCTATGTTTCCTCTCTTGAATCTGGGAAGGGGGAGTTCTGTTGATTATGTGACAGAAGATAGCAGGACGACGCTGTGCCAGTTTCCAGGCTCGAGTTAAAAGATCAGTTCCTTCCTCTTTCTGTCTCTTGGATCCCTGACTCTGGGCCTGGTCCTCCAAGAATAATACATATTCACGAAATTAAATATTCTTAGTACAACTGAATAACCTCAGTGGGCACCATGAAGAGTAGACCTATCCAGCTGAGCTCTGCCCAGATTCCTGATTCACAAAACCATGACATAAACTAACATAGTGTTTTAAGCCACAGCAATACATATCAGGAACAAACAGTATTTGAACATCTTTTTGTTCGGTAGTTTATAATTCCCGATTTTTTGTTTAATAGCAGAAATCTCTTTTCCAATAAAATCTCATGTGGAACTCTAATATATAAAGGAGGTCAAGGGGACCTCCTGCTTTGCCTGAAGTCAGGATAGGGGACCTGAACTTCTTCAGACTTCTTATCTCTGTCCCACGGCTGAGAAATATCTGATAAATGGCAGGATCCTCAGGATAGAATTTAAGATAACAGATCTAGTCCTGCTCTTCATTTTACAGAGACTATATTTGAGGTCCAGGGGTTAAATGACTTGCTTTACATATGCTGTTCTCAAAGTGTGGTCCCAGGACCAGTAGAATCAATACTATCTGGAAACTTGTTGGAAATGCATGTTCTTGAGCCAAACCCCAAAGCTACCAAATCAAAAATTCTGGGTGTGGGGCCCAACAAGCCATCCAAGGGATTCCAATGCAAGTGAAAGTTTGAGAACCACTACTCTGTATCACAGAGTGAGGTAATTACCAAGGAAATACTTTGAATTGATCAGACCTGGATTTGAATCCTGGCCGCTTCTTAATTTGGTGAACTTGGACAAGTTACTTAATGTCCCAGCCTCAGTTTCCCTATCTGGAAAGAGAAGAGAGTAATAACTACTGTCTATTCCCTCTTCTATTCCCACTTCCTCCTGTGAAGGTACCAATCCTTTTTTTGTGATGGAGAAGGAGAGAGGGAAGCCCGAAGCTGATGGGATGACTCAACCCAACCAAAGGAGTGAGTGGCTGCTATTTCCTGAGTCTGGGGTTTCCTTCTAAGCATCCTTGACTAATTCAAAGAGAGCAGGTGAAGCAATAAGGATATGTCACCACTGAGATTTAATTCACACTGACTGGCTGGATCAAAATTTCTGAGCGAGGCCCTGGTATTTCTTGCACACAGACTCAAATTCACCATTGTGTAGGAATGTCTCTCCAGGTCTCATGCCTCTGTCTGCAGCACCATCCCAAGGGCCCTCCACCCCTCCCAGTTCCTTCCCCAACCTTCCCCCAAGATAGAGCAAGCCAGACCACAGCTGGTTCTGCCTCTAATTACTGTTTTCTTCATTAGCCTGTTTTTCCTTCTTTCTCACCATAATGTCAATTCCAGAAGGAGGAGGTTGTCAGGGCAACCCAGAGTGGAGGCAAGAAGTCCATCCTTGACCGAACCTTAACCCTGTTTGGTTAAACACCCCCAGGGTTCTTGGATGCCCTCTTATTTGGTAGCAAGAATGTAACATTTTAACATTTTCTGATTTTCTCCTCTCTTCTCTCCCTCTAATAATCTCTCTGTCTCCCTCTGCAAAGTCAGCCTGATCTGTGCATATTCTCCTGAATTTAGAAGCTCAATTCCTTTTGTTTCTAATGACGTTGATACTTTCTTCTCCCTGAAACAACAGATCAAGACCCTCCCAATACCCCCACTGATCAGCACTGCCCACGCCACCCTCCCTAACATGGCTGGGGGAGAGAATAGATGAGGCCAAGCACTGTGAGAGCCCAAGTGTATGGGGTGGACACATGCAAATCAGAGCTGATGGTATTAATGATTTTATTAATCTCTGTTTCTCTGGCCCACATTCTCTCCATTACAAAACTCGAATGTTGGTGCTGAGTTGCCACAATTAAGTTACGATGGCAATTAAAATGATACGAAAATGGTGTGAGGAGAAAAATATCAGAATACAGAAACACATTATGTCTAAGAGATGAGATGATGATTTTTGTACTTTTCTGTATTTCCTGAAAAAAAAATTTTTTTGAAACAGGGTCTCACTCTTGCCCCGGCTGGAGTCCAGTGGTGCAATCGTAGCTCACTGCAGCTCAAGCAATCCTCCTACCTCAGCCTCCCAAGTAGCTGGGACCACAAGCACCTGCCACCATGCCTGACTAATTAAATTTTTTGCTTTTGTTGTTTTTGTTGTTGTTGTTGTTTATTTGTTTTTTTAGAGATGGGGTGTCCCTATGCTGCCCAGGCTAGTCCTAGACTCCTAGGATCAAGGGATCCTCTCACTTCAGCCTCCCAAAGGGCTGGGATTACAGGCATGAGCCACTGCACCCTGCCATGTAAATTTCCTGAAATTTTTAAACAATAAGCATATATTACTTTTCTACTTTGTTTTAGAAATAATTACAGATTTACAGAAGTTCCAAAAATAGTACAGAGAGGTTTTATGTACCATTTATCCAGGCATATATTGCTTTTATGATAAAAATAAAGGTATTTTATTTTATTTTTTTCTTTTAGAGACAGGGTCTTGCTCTGTCATCCAGACTGGAGTGCCGTGGTATGATCATAATTCATTGAAACCTCGAACTCCTAGGCTCAAATGACCCTCCTGCCTCAGCCTCCCAAGCAGCTGACTACAGGCATGTGCCACCACATCCAGCTATTTAAAAAATAATAATTTTTGGTCTTGAACTCTTGGTGTCAAGTAACCCTTCTACCTTGACCTCCCAAAATGCTGGGATCACAGGCATGAGGCATCAAGCCCAATAAAAATGAAGATACTTTAAAAATACTACCATACATACAGCAGCCAATTTGAGAGAACTCCCAATGGCCAAATCTGAGCTAATCTGAGCAATAAATAATGATAGGAATGGATTATAATCTATAAAATTAAATAAATAGTCATAAGTCCATATTGATAGAAATAAATACTTGAATAAATACACAACGAGAATGGATATAGCTCTTCTTTACAGTAGGATTCCAATTTAAAATGTAGACAGAATGATGGAGATAGGAAATCAGCATTAGGCAAATAGCACAGTAATAACTGTTGTCAGAAACCATCAATAAATACTAAAATTAGTGAGCAAAAGAGTGATGAGAAACAGGATATTTGCATAGTCTCAAAGTATCTTCCCACAAGATAATTATTAATTACAAAGGGAAAAACAGAAACGGAACAGACATAACCTCAGCCAAATTATCAAGGTCAGCATCACCAGTACTAAGACATGTTCCTACCATGTGTCTCTAATATGATTCACAATATCACTTCTGTTGTGTTATTATCCAAAATGCATTACCTCAGTCTAATCACGACAAAACCTCACACAATCCCAAAAGTGATCAAAGGAAAAATACTTCTTTCTTTCTCCCCCCAATCATTGAAGGTCTTCACATGTCTCCTCACGAGGAACATTATACAAAATACCTGACCAGCACTCTTCAGAAGTGGCAAGGTTAGAAGAGACAAGGCAAGACTGAGGAACTGTCCCAGGCTAAAGGAGGCTAAGGACACAGGGCAACTAAATGCAATGTGGAGTCCTGGATTGGATCTTGAACTAGTAAAGGTACATTAGTGGAAAAACTAAGACTGGTATCAATTAGAGTTCTTGATTGTAAGCAACATAAACCAACTCTGGTTAAACAAGATTTATTGGAAAAGCATCAGCATGTAAAGGAGGAGCCTAGAGTTGAACTAAGGCAGACTGGCTCCAGAGACCCAGCTCCTAACTGTTACATTTTTCATCCTTTTGACAAATAAATAAGCATTTATTGAGGCTCTCTGCATTCCAGACACTGGAGATATAAAATTGAACAAAGACTTAGTTGCCGAACTCAATTACTCCTGATAATGCTGGTATCCTCAGTCCTGAATGAATGCCATGCTCCAGGCAGGTGCTTAATAAATGGCAATTGAAGGAATCCATCAACTGTTGTGGTAACTAGCTTCCAAGATGATCTCCACTTCCATTAAGTAGTCCTTTTCTATACTGAATAGCATCCTGCTGGACTCATATAAGATGGTGGAAGTGATAGTATATGATTACTGAGGTTATGTCAATCTCCTTTTCAAGGGTCACCTGCTCTGGGGCAGCTAGCTGCCATGTCACAGGACACTCAAGCAGTTCAGTTTTACATGATGAGAAGTTGCAGCCTCCTGCTAACTGCCATGTGAGGGAGCCTTTTTTGGGGCAGATCCTTGAGTCCCAGTCAAGCCTTCAGATGGCTACAGCTCTGGCTGGCACCTTGATTCAACATTGTGAAGAACCCTGAGTCAGAACCACCTAGCTAAAGTGTTCTTCAATTCTGGACCCACCGAAACCATGGGAGATAATATTTATTATTGTTTTTGGTAGCTAAGTTTTAGGGTAATTTGTTGTGCAGCAATACATTAATGATACACCCATTTGATGAATAACTGTCAAATCCTGTGTTCTGTGCTTCCTATTATAGCATCGTCATGACAATATTTGATTGTTTACATGCCTGCATCCACCAGATGGCCTGAGGATAGGGATGGTCCTTTATTTCTGGGTCCCCAGTGCCTGGTGCCATACTTGACATATAGCGGGTACTCAATAAATACTTGTTGAACGGATGAGAAGTGGAGAAGGCAGTCCTAAACCTGTCTTTATCCAGAGTTCTCTAACAATCCTACTAAATATTACCACTGGGGAGAAAAAAAAGGGATAGATTTTCTTTAGAACCCTGAAATAAGTAAGGTTTTTTTCATTCCCTGACTTCCAATCATCAACGTGTTCCAAAGATATCTGTTTTCCAAAGATAGCTGAAATAGAAGCAGAAATGTTTAGCACTGAGATGAATATCCTCCCACTCCCCACTTGGGTTGAGGAATGACAATTCCATACATGCCACAAAGGTATAAAATGACCCTTCATAAGTCATCTCAGTGGGCTGACTTGTCACTGTTTGTAAATGACACAATGTGAGGAAATTAGTTATATTCAAAATGTGCCTCTTTCCGTCTACTTAGAAAATTAACAAGCAACCATTAAAAATACGAGAAATATTGATCAATATGGAAAATATATAATGTTCAGTGAAAAAGCCAGTAATAAAATTACATGTGCATCACAAAGACTGTATTGGACACCTATTCAGGTCCTCTTGGCCCCACCTGTCTCTTAGTCTAGGCACTGTTGGAGTAACCAGTTCTGGGTCAACGCCAATCAGCTTCTCACAGGTGCATCCTGATAAATGCCCCATTTATCTAGCCTGTCACCTTGGGGCTTTTCTGTTGACATCATTGCCTGGACTTAGAGGAAATCCACTCAGCACTGATGCAAGGGCAGTCCAGAAGTGTGGCGGAGTTAACGCCCCATGGGGAAAGCCTTTGACCAATAGGGGCTGGGAAGCCATGGAAAAATGCTTCTTTCTTTCTTTCCTTGCTCATTGATATGGCCCCTCAGATGGGTCTGAGTTGCACTCAGCTGTGGCCAGTTCCATCATTCAGCCTTGTCTGCTTTGCTCCCTCACCTTTTGCTTTTGCTCCCTGGAATCACATTCCTCAATAAAATACTTGCATGGAAACCTTTGTCTCAGTCTTGCATTCTGGGGAAACCAGGCCAAGACAAACATCACGACGTTAGAATAAAACGTATTTATAGGGACAGAGATGACAGGAAAAGCACAAATATGATGGCAGTGGTTGTGTTAGGGTGGGGGTATTATGAGTGTTTTTTATTTTCTTTACTTAAAATTTTTTCTTAAATGAAACTTAATTTCTATAATTAAGAAATGTACATTTAAAACATTATTTCCATTTCATAAGTCATTGTCAGAAATGGTACTGAACTAGACAGAAGCACTGACAGAATGTCATTCAGAGACCTCTGCTCGGATGTTAATGATCTTCCTTAAGGAGTGGGGCAAGGGAGAGAGTCTGGGAAGGCATATTGTTGGGGAAGAATACAGGGAGTTGAATTAATTGGCCAGAGCGTTGCTAAGGAGAATCTATCCTCTCTACTCTTGTCGGTTTCTGAGTTTGGCATGGAGCGTTTAGCAGCATTTTGACCAGCTCTATTTTTGGCATTTTCTTCCACTTAAAAAGTCTCTATTAATATCGAGGTATTTTAACATCCCAGGAACATTTAAGGAAAAGCACTTCAGCTCCTTTGAGGTCTCCCTGTCCCATCTAGTCAGTGGCCAAGGTTAGGGTTGGAGTCCTGGGTCGGGGAGTGGGAGGCGGGGGAATGAGGCAGGAGATGGAAGTGCCTGTGGATGATCATCACCTGTGGAGCTGCCGATGGGTAAGAACCATCAAGGCAATATCTTTTGGGTAGGGAAAATGCCCTGGAGCCTGGAGAACAGGTCAACAGAGGTAGGTCAGGAGTAGGGGTAGGGCAGGGAAAGCAGGGATGTTCCCTGTGGGCTGGGCTGGCGTCTTACAGAACTCTACCTCCAGGCTGGCCCTGGTAGCTGGGGCTGGTTTTTTTTTTTTTTGAGACGGAGTCTCGCTCTGTGGCCCAGGCTGGAGTGCAGTGGCCGGATCTCAGCTCACTGCAAGCTCCGCCTCCCAGGTTCCCGCCATTCTCCTGCCTCAGCCTCCCGAGTAGCTGCGACTACAGGCGCCCGCCACCTCGCCCGGCTAGTTTTTTGTATTTTTTAGTAGAGACGGGGTTTCACAGTGTTAGCCCGGATGGTCTCGATCTCCTGACCTCGTGATCCGCCCGCCTCGGCCTCCCAAAGTGCTAGGATTACAGGCTTGAGCCACCGCGCCCGGCCTCTGGGGCTGGTTTTAAGAGCAAAGGACACACTTAAGGCTGTCAACTCCAGTCAAAGAAGGGAGGCAGAGATCTGGAAATTTCAAGCCCCAAACCATTTCGATGCCTGCGTTTTCTAGCAATGTTTTCAGAGTCACCCAAATATGTTGGTTTTGCTTTTCATGCACTGATTTGGGAAATGCGCCCACAGAATTTCTGGCACTCCAGAAAGCCAGATGACAGGGCTTAGGGTAGCATGTTGAGAACCGTCCGAGCTTCCCTTCATTTCTGAAGGCCTCTCAAAGTGGGAGAAAATAACTGGAAGGGGCCGCCATGAGACGGGGACACCTAAAGGGAAACAACAAGGCCCCAGTGAGGGAAAGCCAGCCAAGGAAGCAGCCTCCGGTGCACACTCACTCCTGCAATCACATAAAAACATAAGCAAGTTCGTGGTGTGCAGGTCACTATTTAACAATCAGCTGTCTGGAGTGCCAGGGGGTGACTTGTTTGCTGATTTCCATGGAATAAATGTACTCCCTCCATGGCCAAGTTCAAGAGACCCATGGTTTAACACCAGTTTGCAAAATTCCCAAATAGTTAACAATTGGCTCTTTTGAAATGGCATGAATCAGCTGCAACACACCACTGTACAAGCCAGTTCTGCAGCACTGATTTGTCCCCTTCGGCACCCAGCATGTACTAGGTACTAACTGAAACAACCGCCATGAGGTGGGCTGTTATTAGTATTATGCAGATGGAGACATTGAGCCTCCAAACACATCATTTTCTCAGGGTCATAAAGCTGGAAATAAACAGAACAGGAACGCAAATTCAAGTCTCTAGACCTACACTGTCCAATACAGTAGTGCGATACCTAGTGACTATTGAACACGTGATGTGTGGCCAGTCCAAACTCAGATGTTGCTGTCAGTAAAATATATACCAGATTTCAAAGATTTAGTCAGAAAAAAGGATTTAAAATATCTCATTTACGTATTTTTTCTATTGGTTATATGTTGAAATGATGTTGTGGGTATGTTGGGTTAAATACAATGTATTTTTGAAATAATTTCATGGGCTTCATTTATTTCTAATGTAGTTACTAAACAGTTACATACCTAGCTTATATCCTATCTCTATTGGTGTGGCTCTGAACTCCTGGCTCAAGGCCCTCTTTCCAAAACACCAGGTATTTCTCATATTCAGAGATACACAAATTCCTACAGGTTTCTGTGTGTAAAGACACACACACACACACACACACACTCCCTCTTGTACACAGGGCCACTGACTCTGCCCCAGTTCCTCTGTATACCCACCCCCCTCACCACACAGAGCCACTTAGGGAAACAGGCCCTTGAGCCATAAAAGTATACAAACCTGGCCGGGCGCGGTGGTTCACACCTGTAATCCCAGCACTTTGGGAGGCCAAGGCAGGTGGATCACCCGAGATCGGGAGTTCAAGACCAGCCTGGCCAACATGGTGAAACCCCGTCTCTACTAAAAATACAAAAAATAGCTGGGCATGGTGGCAGGTGCCTGTAATCCCAGCTAACCAGGAGGCTGAGGCAGGAGAATCATCTGAACCTGGGAGGTGGAGGTTGTAGTGAGTCAAAATCGTGTCACTGCACTCCAGCCTGGGTGACAAGAGCAAAACTCTGTCTCAAAAAAAAAAAAAAAGAAAAAGAAAAAAGTATACAAACCCCCAGACCTACCCACAAGGTGCCACCCGAGGACTTCATCCCCCTCCATTGGCCTTGAGGGAAAACACAGTTCTGTAGCATCTACTGGGGATGCCTCCTACCCACAGATCAGTATTGCTGTCAGGCTGAGTGGCAGGCATATGACCAGTGGCATCTTTCCCAGCAGCATCAACGTCTTTGAGGGATTCCTTTGAGAGAAAGATATTTGCCTTGGTGCTGAAATGTTACTGCCTGTGAATTTGAGCTGAATGTCTGACCCTTAGGTAACAACAACAGCAGTGGCTCCAGTGTCCAAGATGGAAGTAGCTTCTATTGGGACCAGCCTTTTCCCAAGCTGTCTTCTTCCTGAATTTCCAGCCTGAATCTTTCCTGACGGAAGTCTCCTGTGTTAGAGGGTGCTGATTAGAAACCCTGCTGCTCCCTGCTTCTCAGTGAATTTGCAGTGCATGTGTGTGGGTGTAAGTGTATGCGTGTGTGAGGGAAGTAGGAAAATCAACACATTTTCATTCAGGCTCTTCCCTACCTCATCGACAAACACACCTTTTTGGCATGTGTGTTTGCTGGCCTGTGTGTCTGTGGCACACTTGCTAGCCTTGAACGTGGGGCTGTGGTCTGGCCTCACCACACTGGTTTACTACCTTTTAGGGGTCAGGCTCTTTTCAAGTTCACAATCACCAGGCACCCTCAAAGGGTTTTGTTTTTCTTCCCTTAAGCAAAAACACCTTCCAACCCAGGTGACATTAATCTGATAATCACATGGAGGTAATTATCCCAAAGCAGACCTCAGATTCTATAAACAGCCACAGCCACAGCCCCCACTGGGACTCAGAAAAACTCTGCTTCCAGAGGTCTTGGCAGACCCCAGCATCTGTCACAACAACCAGTGTGGTTTATAAAGGTTCATTACAGAACTCAGGTAGGCTCCAGAGATGTCACCTTCCTGCTCCTAATTGCTTAATTAGATGGAATATTGCCTGCTGGATTCCAATCAGATGAGTTTCTGTAGATACATCTGACTACAGAAGGCTCTGGGCTTGGCCGGGCGCGGTGGCTCATGCCTGTAATCCCAGCACTTTGGGAGGCTGAGGTGGGCAGATCATGAGGCGAGGAGATCCAGACCATCCTGGCCAACATGGTGAAACCCCATCTCTACTAAAATACAAAAAATTAGCCGTGCATGGTGGTGGGCACCTGTAGTCCCAGCTACTCAGGAGGCTGAGGCAGAAGAATGGCATGAACCTGGGGGGTGGAGTTGCAGTGAACCGAGATGGTGTCACCGCACTCCAGCCTGGGCAACAGAGTGAAACTCTGTCTCAAAAAAAAAAAAAAAAAATTAAGGCTCTGGAATAATTGTTAGGGTAGGGATGGAGATGGGGGGCAGTACAATGACCTGGAAGATGCTAGAACCAGTGGTATGATAGGATGAGACCTGTGTTAAGAGAAGGGAAGTAAGGTTTTTGTCTCACACTGCCATGAGTTAGCTGTGTGGCCTGAACACCCAGCTGTCCCTTTGGGCCTTAGTTCCTTCCTCAGTAAAATAAGGTGAGTGAGTCAGCTTCCCTCAGGTTCTGCAACGTCAGGGCTGCAAGTAGTTGAAGACCGCCATGCCATTCGCACTGGTTTGTCATTTCACATAACAAGGGGCAGAAGAGGGTATGCCTCAGGCAAGGACAATCAACAGATTTATATCATCAAAGGCTCAGGTTCTTTCTCTGCTGGTTATTCTGCTCAGTGGCACATTGTGGTCACGAGGTGGCTGTGGACATTCCAGGTGTCACATCCCAGTAGACACTGTTCAGAGATGGAGAGGACCCATTTCAGTCTTCTTATTGAGAGGAGGACGTCTTTACCAGAGGCTCCTCCCAGAGACCACCTCTCTCATTGGAGGAACTTGGTCACATGCTCACTCTCAAGCCAATCACTGATAAGGGGCATGGGACTACTTTGATCAGCTTAGAACCAATCTGGATTTAACTCTATGGGTTATTTTGCACTTGCAAAATATTGAGGTTCTGTTAACAGGAGAGAAGGTAGGGTGTGGATGTTAAACAGGCAACCAAGAACATCTGCTATACATACCACTTAACATTTAAGTGGAAAATAGGACAAAGGTCTGGTCCTATTTCCCCCATCCCCCATTTCTCTCTTCCTTCTTTTAATCATTTTTTATCCTTTGTCCTAGTTAACATTTAAGGGACATAAGACAAATCAAATTGGCTTAAGAATTTTTTTTTTTTTTAAAGGAATTTGTTGACACATGTAACTAAAAAGTTGAGGAGAAGATCTGGTCTGGCTTGATCCAGAGATTTGAACAGTATCCTCAAGGAAGGCTGGATCTATCTGTCTTCCTCTTCATTGCCGGCTCCCTGACAGCTTGTTTCTCTCTCCACTTCTCAGCAGATATGGCCTTCGGTAACTCAAGGCTTACATGGTCCTTGGTGCCCAGGCTCTGGAAGGAGGATGTTCCAGTTATCTACTGCTGCATAAAAAATGCTATGGACTAAATGTGTATTTCCCCAAAATCCATACGTTGAAGCCCTGTTCCCCAGTGTGATAATATTTGTAGATGGGCCATTTGGGAGGTAATTAGGATTAGATGAAGTCATGAGGGTGGTGCTTGCATGATGGGATTAGTGCCCTTATAAGAAGCAATATCAGAGAGCTTGTGCTCTCCACAGAGCACAAGAGAAAGGCCATGCAAGCACACAGCAAGAAGATGGCTGTCTGCAAGCTAGGAAGAGAACCCTTACCAAGAACTGAATCAGCTGCATCTCGGCCTTGTACTTCCAGACTCCAGAACTGTGAGTAAATTTTTGCAAGTCGCCTCATCTGTGTTGTTTTGTTATAGGAGCCTGAACTAAGACAACAAATCATCCTCAAACTTAGCGGTATAAAACATCAGCTCTTCATTATGTTTGTGGATTCTATGGGTCAAAATTTGGACAAGGCATGGTGGGATAGCTGGTCTCTGCTCCATGATGTCTGGGGCCTCAGTTGGTGTCTTAGTCTACTCGGGCTGTCATAACAAAATACTATAGACTGGGTGACTTAAATAAAATAAATTAATTTTCTCACAGTTCTGGAGGCTGGAAGTCTGACAACAGACAGTCAGCCTGACTGGGTTCTGGTGAGGGCTCTCTCCCTGGCTTGCAGACAGCCACCTTCTCATTGTGTCTTCACATGGGCTTTCCTCAGTACATGCATGTGGAGAGGCAGACAATGCCACCTGGCAGCCTTCTGATAAGGGCACTAATCCCATCATGAATGCCCCACTCTCAGGACTTCATCTAACCTGAATCACCTCCCAAAAGGGCCATCTCCAAATACCATTACACTGGAGGTTGAGACGTCAATGTATGAATTTGGGGATGGTTACAAACATTCAGTTCATAACAGCTGACAGATGGGAAGCCTCAAATGGCTGAGGGGTGGTATCATCTAAGTGCCTTTTTATTGTGTCTGGCACCTTGGGTGGAATGGCTTAAATGACTGGGGGTTTATTCTCATTCTTTCTGTTTTCCTCTTCCACATGGTGGCTCAGGGCTCTAAGAGCAAGTGTTTCAGCAAACAAGACAGAGTCCAGATGATCTTTTAGGCCATAGCCTCAAATGTCAAATGGCATCACTTTTGTTATATTCTATGGTCAAAGCAGTTGCAAACCTGCCCAGATTCAAGAGAAGCATCTTGGGCTACATGGGCTCTAGTCTAAGGGAGAAGTATCAAAAACTTGTGGCCATTTGTTAAAACTACCACAAGGGGTCCCTCTTTCTCACAAAGTCGTTAAAATCCCAGGAAAGGACACCGATTGGCCTCACTGGGGTCCAAGGACAACCTCTGGACCAATCACCATCAGTATGTTGATTCAGTGCCCTGAGTGGCCAGTCTCAGGTATAAGCTCCACTTTGTGCCATTTGATGGACTGTGTGACCTTGGAGGAAGAGGGTTTGGCTACAGAGTGCGTATGAAACTGACAGGAATCTTTGAGTTCATGACTAAAGTCTATCAACCTTTAAATGATAAAATGTACAGATTATTTTTTACCATTGTCTACTGGTAAAAATCAAGGAAGAAGGATAACTTGAGGCAAATAGCACTAAAACTGTACCCAAGTGGACCCCTCACCCCTACCACTGCCTGCCCTTTGCTTGAGAGGACCAGGCAGGGAATTGGTCACCACATTCCCCAGCCCCTCTTAACTTCCTATCAATTCCCACCTCCACCTGGTGTCTCTCTCTCTGTTCTCCTCTTTCTCCAATCCAGCTCACCCTCGGCCAGACTTCACTTCCTGAAATGTGTCTTCTGCTTAAGTTGTTCCATGACCCAAACTCCTGAGTAGGTCATTCAAAGCCAATCAAGGCCTGGCCCCAATTTACCCTTCTGACTCTATCTCCTGGAGTTCATCTGTAGGAACCCCTACCCATGGTCAGGTAGATCCTGAGAACACGCCTAGTGTTCCACCTCTGCTACCTTTGCCTGCCTTTCTGCACACCTGCACCTGAGCCAGCCTTCGAGGTCCAACCACAGATCACCATCTCCTTGACACTATTCCTGATCACCCCAGACTTTGGGGATTTACTCCTTCCCTAAACAAATGCACTGCATGCTATGTCCATTTCTGGTCTCTGTGTTTGTCTTCTCCATCCAATTCCCACCAGATCCCCCTGGCAAGCTTGGTGTCCCCAACCCAGGAAGAATTATCCCCTGAAGCAGAAGAATTTAAGGAACTTCAGGGATTCAGTATTAAGCTGCTTTTGTTGTTTAGCTCTGACTAGTGTGTCCCAGTACTGATAACTGGGTTCCTAACTTGTGTCCTGCAATAATAATGACGTCCAACATTTCCAAGCACTGCCTAAGTGCTTTGATATATCCCCTTATTTAATAATAAAAACAATGCTAGTATTTTTCCCCCATTTTACAGAGGCAACTGAGACACAGAGAAGTTAAGTAATCTGTCCCCATTCGAGAGAGAACATGGGCTCCACCTCTTGATGAGGGAGTGGCAAACTTTAGGAGAGCATGTGGGACCAGAAATATTGTTGTAACCATTTGTAGAAAATACAGTCTAACACATCATACTCTCCTTCAGATAATTTTATTTTCAGATAATTACTTTTTATTTTCAGATAATTTGAGAATTATAGAAGAGAGTTGTAAGGATGGTACAGAAAATTCCTGTAGGCCCTTCATCAAAGTTCCTCTAGTATTAATAACATCTTACATCCTCATGATACACTGATCAGGGTACATTCAGTCACTATATCTCCCAGTGTCCTCTGATCTGGGCATTGTCTGGGCCTTTCCCTATCTTTTCTGAACAGGATTCTTTTGAAGAAGCTTGGGTCAGGTGTATACTCTCACTTTGAAAAAGCACACAAATCTCACATTCAGCTTTAAGGATGTATGAAATTTTAAAAGTCAATAAAATTCCATGACCACAGTGAAAATAGTTCTTGTATACTCTTCCCATCATATATGACTGTCTAAAGATTGCAAACTCCTTGCCTGAGGCATATGAACCCTTTTTCTTAAATGGAAAACAGCTCCTAGGCTGATCTGAGCTTCTGTTTCCACATCCAATAATAAAGGAGTAGTGGGGTGGGCTACACGATCTACACACTCTGCCTTGACTCTAAAAGTAGATTTCATAAACTAAATTTCATGGACTTAAAATAGAATTTTTGCTCCTTAATTCTTGATCAAATTTCTACCTTAATTTTAAGGTAAACACTATTAAATCAATTTCTTTTAAAGTCTAAAACTTACACTTTCTCTGTCTCCAGGCGTTCCTCTCCCCGTCTCTCCACTTCACCAGGCTCAAGACTGGGAGGACAGTGGGTGAGCTCAGGATTCATCATCCCCCAGCCACCAGTGTGCCGCCAGCTTTAGGAAGCATGCAGAGCAGTTCTGATGGATGAATGACATCTCTTTCAGATGGACTGCCCCATTTGCCTCCTCACTGCTCTGTTTCTGTTACAAGTTTACTAACTTATATAACTTCCAAGTGCATTTTTCCCTCAAAAATTACACAGTCAGGTCCTCCAGGGCAGTGACCTGGGGCACTATTTCCTTTCCCTGCCCACACTTTGTCCACTTTAGGGGTGGTCAGGGAATATACAATGACCTACTCACTCCTTGGGTATCAGCAAGACTGGTTCTGGGTATCTCCTAGTAAAATAATTTTTCATTCATTCATTCAATAAATGTTCAGTAGACAACTATTATATGCCAGGGGCTGTTTTAGGTGTGAGGCCCTATTCTATTGGGGATAGGATGTCCAGCCTCTCAGATAAGATGATATTTGAACATTGCTCTGGAAAATCCCCATCAATTGCTGGCTAAATGTATTGGGAGGATAAAATGGGGTATACGTGGTAGCAAAGCAATGTGTGTCTGGGTTTAAGAATAAACAACAAGTTGTTTTATTCCAGGTGAAATATATTATGGGTTTTGCTTGCTCTTTGGTTTTGCTTTTTGGTCTTGTGTTGATGAGTTTTGTTACGCTTTTGACTCAAATGGCCTGTTGCTAGGTGCATGCAAGGAGAGCCTAGAAATGTAATAAAGGTAAAATGAGGTCTCTGGGTTTGGAATCCATATACTTTAGAGCAAGACAATTAAGCCCAGTGATTTCAGATGGGGCTGGGAGGCTCATCACAGAACCGGCTTTGATTAGAGCTGCTCATTGTGCTTTGCCTTCCTTGAAACCAAAGGATGCAATTTGGAGGTCACTGGGCATCGGGAGACTCCCATTGCTTCTGGAAACTTACCATCTCCTCCAGTTCTGCATCCCCTGCTCCAATGTCCTGTCAGCCATACCCTGACACACTCCACCTTCCCTCGGCCTCTGGGTGGATGGGGACAAACCACACTTCTGAAGTCTTGATGCTACAGGAATGCTCATTTTACTTCTGTCTCTCAGCTTCAGAGAGAAACCCTTTCCCTTTCAAATGGGATCCAACTGTTTAAGAAAAAACATCTATTGAACTTTGTCTCTTCCTTTGATCTCTTGGAAAGATGGATTTAGGTTTTGATTCCATCAAAATGAGGAATTTGCCTTATTCTGTAAGATCAGAGATTGGAGGGATTTCTCTTTTCTTTCTTTCTTTCTTTCTTTCTTTTTTTTTTTTCATTTTTTAAACACTAAGGGGCAGGCACTGACTATCAAGAGAGCCACATCTGACTGCAGACTCCCCAGCGTGGCACCGGCTCTCCCATGTAGACCTCAAGTGCAGGTAACCCATGCTCCCAATCTGCGAGGGGCCAAGGCCCAGAGTCTACCTCAGAGGTCTGGGATTCAGCCGCCATGGGGTACGTTCCAGGAGGTGCCATTCACATTATCATCCATGATGAGGTGATGCTGAGCCTGACAGATAAGAAAAGGGTCCCACTCTCTAACAGGCACCTGAAGCTCCAAAGGCCTGGATTATTTAATGGAAGGAAGTAGTATTGCTCCTGCCTCTAAATGAACCTGTGTGACCTTCAGCAGGGTGCTGAACCTCTTGGACCTGTGTCTCAGCCATAAAGTATGGGGTTGAGCCAGACTGGCCTCCTGTTAGGTGCAGGCACATGCAGGTTCCCTTTTCTTCAGACTGATGCTGACACAGCAAGAGGCCATTACATTAAGGGTTCCATCTTGACCAAATTTGCTTGGCGCCATTATAAAATGCAGGTAAAATGTTTCCCTCTCACAAGCCCTAAGAAGCATAAAGCTTCCCTTTTTCTTGCTTTTTTTTTTTTTAATGGCAATAGCCACCAAAATGATACTTTGCATTGAAAATAGAAGGAAGTTGGGCGTGCAAGAGTGTCTGGAAGAGGGTACCAGGAATGAAAGATATATTTGCAAATGTAGTAAGAGGTGACTATGGGTGTGATGCACAACTGTTGTTTGCTTGCTGGCTGGCATCCATCCCTCTTTCTCCACTTTTGGGAGCTGATAGTGGTGGTAAACCAGCCTCTGTTTCTCCTGACTGTATCCACTTCTCCGGCCCCAGATACTGAGCTCTGCACCTTCATGCCTTAATTACTTTGAAATACTTCTGTACAATCACACACCCGATGACTCCCTTCATCATGCTGAATTCTAAATTGCGTTTGAAGTAGCTTATCCACTGTTAGCCCTCTGATTAGCTTCTTTCTGAGCTCCAAAATGAGGGTAATCAGAGCAGAGTAAAGATTTTACTGCATGTGCTAGGAGGGAGGAGAGGGCAGGGGAGCTCTTCATTGCAATTTTCTAATAAGACTTTAAGAGCTTTTAAAAAGTAGGCTCATATCACCCTGCAGGCCTGTGGTCACTCTCCACCCCCATCCCTTCAGGAACACCAGTTCTCAAGCCCATCCTCTGCATCTGACTGCACTGCCTTTAGCATCTCCTTCAGCCCTGGTCTCTCCTCCTCTGAGATTACATTTTGTTCTTGAGATTAGGAAAGCGATTATAGCCCTGTCGTCAGTCACATCTAGCCAGCCCCTACAATCTAGATCAGCTTGACTCAACTCCCCCACTGCACAGCCTGTGGAAGCCAAAAGGCCCCTTCCACGTTTTCTGAGGATTTCCAAGTGGGTTCTGGCTTTTCCATGGTCGTGTCTTCCCAGAGGAAGATTTCTAGGGAAGCGAATGAAGCTTCAACTCCAGAGGCACTTACTTGTGGGAGGCCCCCAGCAAAGTGTTCACGTGGTCGTGTTGTTTTGTCCAATTTGCAATATTTTAATATTCTTTTCCCTTCAGAGGATCTCACCAGACCGAGCGTCAGATTCCACGAAATTTGGACCTGCCCATGCATCTAGCCCCCATCTCTGTGCCAAAGGGCATTCACCCAGGCACAAGGCTCAGCACTTTGTTTTTGACCAAAAGACCTCCAAGTATTATTGAGTATAGTGTCTTCTCTAAAGTGTGTGTGTGTGCATGTGTGTGTGCACACGCACATGCATATTGGGAGAGTGATGGTGAGGGCATGTGAAGAAGGGTTTATTGGCCACCAGACGTCCTCATTCTTAGAAATTCCTTTTGAACCCCAGCGTGGGACCCCCAAAGAGGGACCCACCCTCTCAATAACTCTCTAGATTCTCTCTCTCCACTTCTTTCTCTACGCCTTTGCCTCCTTTCTCTTTCCTTCTTCCTCTCAGGAGCACAGCAACTTCCTTTTACTCTCTCATTAAACATTACCTTTGGGTTCTTACCCTGTAACCTCCCCTCTCTGCCTTTAAGAAGTTTATCATGGCATTTCCCCAGGCTGGTTTCTCGAGGAGGGTTTTGGGTACCTGCTGTTGAGAGAGTATATACTTTTTACATCACTACCTGGCTTTCAGAAAGTACTGGGCTCTTCTTTCTAGGGTTTGGGTGAGCAGACCCTGAAACCTGGGGATAACAGAGTAATAGAGGTGCCAGGGAAACCTCAAGAAGCAGAGGTGGCTGGGAAAATGTGGGTGGGCTGGGAGCTTTGGTACCAAGTGTGTGTGTTGAGATGCTGGCCCCAGATCCCTCTTTTCCATCCTTTGGAAAGCCCCAAGGCTTACAGCCAGCTGAATAACACTGAGGAGAAGGGACCGTTCCCTTCCTTGTACCCAACTGGATTCCAACAACTGCTCCTGGTGGCTCCCATAATACTATGTCATATGTTTTTGTTTGTGTGTCTGTTTCTGCCTCCACAATTCTAAGTCCTCAATGCCAGGACCATATATTATTCATTTCTGTTCCTCCCCATTTAGCACAGGGCCTGGAGTGCAGACCTCTCTCGAGAAGTTAGATTGTTAAATTGTGATCCGTGTTTGGCACAGCTGGATGCATGTAGTGAATTTGGAGCTTTGTGACCCAGCCTTTGTCCTGCAGCACTAATAGAAAGGACTGAGGGGAAAGTGCTGTCAACTTTGCCTGGGTGTTGAGAGGGGAAAGCAGATTGCAGGGTGCTTTTCAAATGCAGAACACCTCCAAAATGCCAATGCAGAGTGAGCGTTTGCTATCAGAAAAGCCACCTACACAGCTCAGGAGAATAAAAGATTTCCAGGCTGACTTGATTTTTGTTAAACATTGATCTTTGACTTTATAATCGATCGCAAATTCTGCTCAAATCAGAAGGCCAGCTGGTCTCCCTTGGAAACCTAGATTTTAGATGGGGAAAAAGAGGAATTAGAACACATTAATTTTTAAGAAATAATATTTAAATTAAGAAGGAATGTATTTAATTACAGTTTACAATGAATTCCTTTTGGTTTTAAAACATCCTAATTATTTAGAATTTACAAGGACTTGAAGACCTATCTATACCATACCAATTATCAAGGTGCATTTTTCCTGCAAAAAAGATTACATAGTAGTCTCTGTTGCTATTCTAATATATCATTTTCCTGGAAAATAATGTAGATTTCTATTATATCAAAATGATATAGGCCATTTTGGAAAATACTGACTCCTGTATGTTAATACTAGAGCTGGAAATGACTTCATGGGCCTTGCAATCTATCTCTCTGCCTTCTGGAAGATCTCAATATCTGAAGCCATGACTGTTGAATTCTGTTTTAGAAAGCCCTCCTGAATCTGACTTTCACAGTCTCTGGTTTTTAGTACCCAGTCATTATTCCTACCAGGATGTTCTTTCCAGAAAACTGATTTTCTCGAGCTGCAACTTAAGCACGGTTCTCTCGAAAGTGGTAATGAATAACCAATGTGTGTGTGTGTTTTGTTTGTTTGTTTGTTTGAGAAGGAGTCTCGCTCTGCCTCCCAGGCTGGAGTGCAGTGTCGCGATCTCGGCTCACTGCAACCTCTGCCTCACGGGTTAAAGCTATTCTGCTGCCTCAGCTTCCTGAGTAGCTGGGACAACAGGTGCACGCCACCATGCCTGGCTAATTTTTTGTATTTTTAGTAGAGACGGGGTTTCACCGTGTTAGCCAGGATGGTCTCCATCTCCTGACCTCATGATCCGCATGCCTTGGCCTCCCAAAGTGCTGTGATTACAGGTGTGAACCACCATGCCCGGTCGCAATGTGGTTTTTAAGTCCACTTTCCCCCCAGGGTTGAGGCAGTTGTGGGTGTGCTATTTTCCCTTGGCCTCTCCCCTCATCCATTCTCTGACCTGCCTTGTGCACCAGGAGACTGGTCCCAAGGACTACATCGCCAGGGGTCCCCGTACCTTCTAGATTCGGGTTGAGTTAGCCATAGCCATTGGGAAGCACTGGCAGAGACCTGTGTGTGGGAGGGGAGAGAGGCCAGAGAGGCCTTCTCTATTTGGCCCCTTCTCTAGCCATGGTGGTGGCCCCATGACTGCAGCACCCATGGAGTGGCCCCTCCTCACAGGCCCAGCTCTCCGAAGGCTCTGAGAATAACTCTTTCTTCTCCTCCAGTGTTCAGGTCCAGAGGTAACAACAGCCCCGCACTGTGGCTAGCCTTTGGATTTCCTTCACCTGCTCACCTTCTGTAAACAGTCCCATCATTGAAGTTTCTTGAACCATAGGGCTGGCTTCTGCTTCCAGCCAGAACTCCACCTCATAAGCTGGGTGACAAGGTGTCTAAAGCTAATTCCCTTTTTGTAGAGCAGGGGAGCTCCATCAGGGGTCAGTTTGTCCCATTTCCCCCCGAATTACCTCAGAGGGTCTGGGTTTCCCCATTGGTCCCAAGGCCAGTGGAAACTCTTGTGTTGTGGTCAAATCATACTGTGCCCACCATGAAGAAGGTTCTGGAGTGGGAGCTGGGAGCTGTGGGCACTAATAGGTAGACGCTACTCCACAGTCCTGTGCCAGAGGGACGTGGACACAGGGTGGATAGTGCTGATGTCATGGTCATTCTGTGGGTGGAGAAGGACCTCTGCGGTGTGGGGAGGAGCCCCAAGCATGGGGCTCCAGGCAGAGACAGCCTCTGACCACAGCTGCCAAGACCTGCCTTTGTTATGCTCAATCCTTTCTTGCGGCTCCCTGTGCAGATCCCTTTTCAGACCACAGCCCGGGTCCTCCCCTTCTGCCCTGCACAACCCTCCTGGGGTTCTCTTAAAACTTAGCACAGTGATGTAAAATGCCTCAGAGTGGCTAGTGACACAGCCCTGAGAAACACCACTGAGAAAACCCCGTGCTGACCCCTACACAGCCTCTTCTTATCTGCAATGTGTGACGAACCCCTTTACTCTCTGGGCCACAGTTTCCCCATCTATAAAGAGACACCCTGCCCATTTGCCCCACCAGGGGTTTAAGTGACTCTAATAATATGTGCAGGGGTACTTTGAACATTGTTTTGGCATCACATGGTCTTCTCTTTCTGACACCCCACATCCAAATCATCAGGAAATGCTGTAACTAAAACATTTAAAGCATTAGACCAACAACAGCCTCCAAACTGGCTTTCCTATTGCCACTTTGTCCCTGCTCCTGAGTCTGTGCTCTACCCACAGCCAGAGTCATTCTTTAAGACATAAATTAAAAATATGAGTCAAGATCCTGCAAAGGCTTCCCAGCTGACATGGGAAAAGCCAAAGTCATTTAAAGTCATCTACAAGGCCCCAACGATCTGCCAGAGAGTCCAGCCTTGGGCTCCAGACCCTCCCTGGGCCATGCCCTGGGCCGTCTGCCTTCTAGTGTGCCTGGCTTGCCAAGCACTCGCCTACTTTAGGGCCTTTGCTCCTGCTGCCACCTGTGCCTGGAGCCCCATGATCGGCTTCCTCAGCTCCTTCAGATCTCTGCTCAAACATTACCTTTTCAGCAAGGCCTTCCCTCATTCTTAGCATCCCCACTCCAGGTACTCCCCATTCCGGTGACTGGAGTTAGTCTTCTCCTTGACTCTCCCCTACCTAACACATGCTAACTGCTGCTCACCTGCCTGCTTGGTTCTGGCTCCCTGCACCGAACAGTGGTTCATTGCTGGATCCCCACAGCAGTGCCTGGCATGTTGTAGATGATCGGCAAATATGTGTTGAATGAACATATGGGATTTGATTTTATTCTCTTTGCTTTGACTTAGGTCTCTTTGTCCGAAGGCAGGGCCTTCTCTATCTCAGCGAAGCTGTGTGTCATGTGAAATAAACCTGTGTAATGCAGGTAAGAGTCCACAGCTTTCGCCTGAGCTCATAATGAAAGGGGGCTGGTGGTGACGAGACTACATGGGAAAATGCAATTTTTAAATGGGCATATAAAAATTAAGCTTGGAAATGCACAATCTCATTTTAAAAAAGAAGCTAGGACTGAAATATGTCTAGTGCTAATTTTATTCTACAAACATTGTTCTAAAAATGTAACGCCTTTATAATTTTCTATCTCCCGTGACAATAAAATAGCTTTGATGCGATGATTCCTTACAAAGAAGAAGGGGTGAGGATGAAAAGGCAAGTGGGAGAGGGAGAGGGGCTGCAGGAGGGGAGGGGCTCTTCTGGAGAGGCTCCTACACCTCAAACAGGTGTGCCAAGAGCTAGGCAGAGACGAAAGCCTGTCGTTTTAACAGGGAAGAATTTGGGCTGGGACTTGGGGATGGGGGATGGGGGTGCTTTCCTGATAGGAAGGATGTCATAATCAAAGGTGAGGAGGTGGAACTGGAGTGGGATGTAAATGACTTCATTAGAACAGAGGGCTGGAATGGGGCCGAAAACACTGGCCGAGACCAATAAGAACGAGCTTCACTGTGGGGTCCAGAATCCTGCCTGCAGCCTTCATCCAGTGCATGTTGATGGAGCATGGAATGTGTGGCAGGTGTTGATCTCAGATCCACAGGTATGGGCCTGAGCCAGGCAAAGCTCCCATCTGGAGCTCTTCTTGGAGAGATTGGTGGGCTTTGAGAGGGGACTGTAACACACAGCACCTGGACTCTGGGACCAATGAAGACAGAACCCGTCTACTACCTCTGATATCACCACTTCCCAGGGCCCCAGAATCTTTGCCTGAACAAAATGGCTCCAAGTGAAGCCCAAAGGATTTGAAGTTTCGGCTCACTGCCAGGCTGAAGGGAGCTGCACGTGTCACAGATGGACACAGTCACACACCATGTTGGAGTGAGGGATTTGTGATCAGACAGCTCCGAGTTGGGATCGGGCTCTGCCCCTCAGTAGCCATACAGCCTCGAGTTGGCCCCTGCTTCTCTAAGATTCATTTCCTTTTCTGTACGAGAGTGGCCCTAGGACCTACCTTCTGATGTATGGATTCAGTGAGCCTGTTCCTAAAACTCTGGGCCCAGTGCCTGCCAGGAGGAAATGCCCGTGGTCTGTGGTCATGACTCTTCTGAGCAGGGAAACATCACCAGTAGATGCTCCCAGCACTGACACTTCTCTGACAACAGGGGGCGCAGGCAAGTCAACAACCTGGAGGGGATGGGCTCCATGTTCAAGACATACGTTAATGAAGACGACTCACTTTTTTGTGGGCAAAAGCACAGCTATTGACTCCTTTTCTTGGTCTGCTGCTTTAGTTGTTGAAAGTGTTTCCACATCTCCCACTTCCTTCCATCTGCACAGCTCTCCAGTGTAGTAAGTAGGATTCATGGTAGTCTCTTGTAGGATGGAGGAAGGAGGGAAGCACAGGAGTGGCACCACAGCCCATCCCAGGCAACACTCAGCTGTGGTGCTGATGACGAGTGGCCCTGGTCAAGGCTGGCAGTGTGGCCAGAGCTCAGCCTTCCCAGAGCCCTTCCTACATGAGAGCCGACCATGGCTGGGAATGTCATCTCTCCTTGTCTTCCTGAAGCTGCAGTTGCGCCCCAACTCCCACCTAAGGGTTGCCCTCCCCTCTGTAAAGGGCTTCCTGTGGAGGGGCAGAAGGCACAGAAGCTGTTCTCTCGAGCAGGAGCAGGTTGCCTCCTGCTGTCTGGGTACCATGGCAACAGATACGCTTCTTAGTACTTCTCAGGTACTTCCACTGCCTGATCCCAAGCAACACCACTACCCAGGTTGACCCCACCAGGATTCACAGCGATTCTGAGCCAGCACCTTTTTTAGGCATTGACATCTGCGCTGTGGCAGCCTTCCAGGTCACCCCAACATCAGGTTGCCACTCTCAGTTGCCTCCAGGGTGTCTGCCCCTTGGAGGTCTTTCTGTGAATTCACTGGCTATGCCAGGAAGTTGGTGTCTGTCTCCTTACCACGTTTGAGAATTCTTGATAGGATTCTTGATGATAAGTCCCTGTTAAAGTTGCAGCCACAGTACCTTTCGCATAGTGGGTGCTCAGAAAAGGACCCCACAGCATACCTTGGTGCCAGACCTACATAGGCTGTGACAGGAAGAACCAAAGACTTTTCAGGTCAATAGCTCACAGGAAGCGGGGGTGGGGAGAGCTAGCCCTGGAAACCTGATCACAGCATGATAGGCGCCAAGAGCATGAGTATGAGGCCAGACTGCCAGGGATTGAATCCTAACTCCATTATGTAATTAGCTAAGGACCATGGGCAAGTTGTTTAACACCTCTGTACCTCACTTTCCTTACCTGTAAAAATGGAAGAGATAAAAGTATCTTTCCTGGTCAGGAGTAGTAGCTCACACCTGTGATCCCAGCACCTTGGGAGGCTGAGGTGGGTGGATCACCTGACGTCAGGGGTTTGAGACCAGCCTGGCCAACATGGTAAAACCTCATCTCTACTAAAAATACAAAAATTAGCCAGATGTAATGGCACGTGCCTGTACTCCCAGCTACTTGGGACACTGAGTTAGGATAATTACTTGAACCTGGGATTTGGAGGTTGCAGTGGGCGGAGATCGCACCACTGCACTCCAGCCTGGGCAACAAAGTGAGACTTTGTCTCAAAAATTAATAAATAAATAAATACATACATACATACATAAATGTATCTTTCCCTTTAGTGCTTGGAAGGACTGAATGAACTAATTCCAGCAGACCATGGAAAATTGGTCCTGGTACATCACTAATGCTCCATATGTGTTCACTGGCAGTATTTGTCATAATTTGGGTATGCTAAAATAAAAAGAAGGTCAGAAAACAGAATATTTTGTGGAAGCCATTGCTATATATGTGCACTGGAAATGGAAATAGGTGCTCAAAAATTCCAATAAGGGTTATCTGTGGTTGGTGGGATTAAGGATGACTTTCAGTTTCTTTTATATATTTTTTCTGTGATTCCCAACTTTTCTGCAGTGCACTTATATAAAATGACTTTTGAAATGAGATATTTTTAAAGCTTCTTTCAAAAAACCACCTGAGACCTCTACTGCCTTCCCATCCTGAATATCGTTTTGGATTCTAAGGAGATATTCCTGCTGTTTCCAATTGCCTGGGAACAAAAGGAAACCCGCTGAGACGTCTTAGCCCAAGTAGTGGAGGCTATGTTTCTGCAGTATTTTGCTTGTACACCCAACTAGAAAACAAGACATCTTGTGTTTTGAGTGAATCTCTTCCATTAATCATGGGGATACTCCAGGTCTATCTGGCAGAGTGATTGTTATAATTACAGCCTCCATCTCCAAAGATAATGTCAGCAGTCAAGTGCAGTGTGCATGAAGTAAGCAGAGTCTTGTAGAGATGTGACTGCTTTCCTGAGTCACAGAAGCAAAGGGCAAGACGGGCTGGGTGGTCCAGAGATTTCAGGTGTAGACAGAAGTGTGGCCATAACTATTGAGAGGATTTCCCAAGGATTCTGCAATATGTAAATACATATGGTGTTGGCTGGAATATTAGGAAAGGATTTTAATAGTCCAGAAATATCCTTAAGGACAAATTACCCAAGTCTGGCTAGTGAGTTCTCCAGCCAGGCTCTGCATCTCTTTTGCAAGTTAAAGCAGTTTGTACCCATCAACAGGCTATGACTACTTCAGAGGTTCACTAAAAACTACACAAATTTTAGAGCCCAAGAGGTGGATGGGAAACATGACAAATAAAACATGCCAGTGCCCTGCCACCAGGCCATCTGTCCTCTCTGTTCTCTACTTTGCTAGTAGCTGTGGCTCCCTAGGGGTCTTTGGGCAATGCCAAGAAGACAGAAGCTGACCTGGCTCTGGGAATCCTAGAAAACAACCTCCTCCTCCCTCCTGGTGTCCACCAGTGTGAAGGGAATATGTCCGAAGCTCAGCTCAAAGAAGAAAATTGTCAGAAAGGTTCACACAAGGTATGCCCCTGTCTATAAACAATAACAAAAGAACCAATCCTTTGCGATCCAGCCCTCTTCCATCACCATAACAACCCCCTTCTTATAAAGAAGTATGAAGACAGGCAGAATGAGGAGCCTGGATGTTTCTCATCGGGGGTTTTCTTAACCCTCCAATTTGTTTGTGGTTTTGGCATCTTGAGACATATAACATGCGTCAGTGAGTTCTGTGACCACGACCAGGTGGATCCTGCTGCCAACAATAGCTCTTAAATCCCTGCTTGTCCTCCCCTACCAGCGCCCCCAACCTCAGACCATGACAAGCACCACAGCTACCTTAACCACAGGAGGCAAACAGAGGAAAGATGAAGGCTTGGAAGGAAATCTACCCTATTGTATCCTAATTTCAGGAAGACGTGTACAAAGCCCTACAAAAAGGAGAGAATGCAGGGACTGCAGGCAGTCAGTGTCCTTAATTCTGGGACAATAAAATGAGGAATTAGCTATCCTAAGGTGTGAACCACAGGCGGAGTTCACAGTGAGGCATATGGCAGTGTCTTGGGCCATTGCTGGCCAGCGGGTCTGGCAGTCAGGAGGAAGAACTGGAGCAAGGAGGGTGCGGGCTGATGAGTGAGCCCCTCTCTCAGTGTCTCCAGCCAGCACCAGCCTTCGCTTCTGCCTCACATATCTCACAGAACTTCAGTGCTGGCCACATCAAACCCCACACCACACAAGGAACAGGATTTGGGACAAAGTTGTTCCCAGAGTAAACACTGACAACAACAATGCAGCACAGCTTGGAAACTAAATTGGGGTGAGGCACATTTAGGATGTCTGCTCTGCAAGAGATGCAGGATGTCGGCCGGCCAGAAGGATGCTTAACCTGGAGATGAGAGAGGAGGATGCAGGGCCAGGCAGGTTTGAAGTCCTCCTCCCCACAGCTGCCTTTCTATTCTAGCTTGCCCTCTTTTCCTATGAGAGTCTTCTCCTCTTTTAAGTCTACCTGGTATTTAGCAGCGTGAGTGTGTGTCCGTCAGGATTCAGTACATGAAATAGAGCAGAAAAGGATTTAACACAGGGAACTGTGTCGTTGGAAGAGGTGGGAAAGGGAAGTCTGGGGGCACCACTGGCCTGTGGACTTCAAGATCCAGCCTCACGGCCAAGGTCTACAGGCAGGAGGTCACCGCCACGAAGCTGCGATGGCAGTACCCATGCCCACAGGTGCTTAACTGCCATCCCTCTCTGCACCATGTCTCCCTTCCTATGTTAGTTTTCTGTGGCTGCCAAAACAAAGAATCACACACTGGATGGCTTAAACAACAGAAATTTATTCTCTCACAGTTTTGGGGGCCAGAAGTCTGAAATCAAGGTTTCCACAGGGCCATGCTCTGTCTGAGGCTCTGGGTAGAATCCTTCCTTGCATCTTCCCAGCCTCTGGCGGTGGCCGGCAATCCTTGGCACTCCTTCCGACTGCATCTCTCCACACTCTGCCTCTGCATCACATGGAATTCTCCCTGTGTGTCTGTCTCCACATGGCATTTTCCTCTTATAAGAATACCAGTCAGCCGGACGTGGTGGCTCACACCTGTAATCCCAGCACTTTGGGAGGCCAAGGCGGATGGATCACTTGAGGTCAGGAGTTCAAGACCAGCCTGGGCAACATGGGGAAACCCTATCTCAATTAAAAATACAAAAATAGCCAAGTGTGGTGGCATGCACCTGTAGTCCCAGCTACTTGAGGGGCTGAGGCAGGAGAATTGCTTGAACCTGGGAGGCCGAGGCTCCAGTGAGCTGAGATCGCGCCACTGCACTCCAGCCTGGGTGACAGAGCAAGACTCTATCTCAAAAAAAAAAAAAAAAAAAGAATACCAGTCATATTGGATTGGGGTACACTCTAATGACCCCTTCTTAAATTGATTACATCTATAAAGACCCCATTCCCAAATAAGGGGAATTCACATTCACAGGTATTCAACCTTAGAACTTCAACACATCTTTATGAGGAACACAATTTAACCCATAACTCTAACCTAGCATTGAAGCATCTCATTGGCAGAACCTCGTTCACATCCAGCCAAGCAGTCTGGGAAACACAGTGCTGGCTTTCGGACTCTCCAAATAGAGTGAGGTTGAATAGAAAGAGGAGAGTCTGCCTGTATGTCCAGCCCGGTAGGCCACTGTACAAGCACTATCATGTTCTGGCTGAACAGACGATGTAATTGTGCTACACAGAATGAGAGATGGTTCAGGGGAGTGGTTCGCAGCACGGGCTCTGATGTCTGAGTGTTAACCCTTCCCCTGCTGGCTGTGAGGCCTTGGACTAGTTACTTCTCTTCTGTAATCCTCAGTTTCCCCACCTGTAAATGTGAATAATAATCACAGCCATTTCTCAGGGTTTAAGTGAGGGTTAAATGAGACAATGGACTGAAAGTCCCAGGGGCCAGGCATACAGTAAGCAGTCTACAGATGATAACTTCTATTAAATTGCCAAACTTATTAGGTTTATTCTGTGTCCCACCTTGGTAGAGACTTGGATGAACCAGAAGCAGAGACGCACTGTATAGAAGAGTCCCCAGAATATTTAGAACCTTTTGTAAACATCAGAAACTCCAAGAATGCCAGTCAAGGTGTAAATTTTCTGAGGTAAGAATTTTCTCATTCTAAGCAATGACCCATCAGAGAATCAAGAAGCTAAAGAATTTGTGTCTAGAATAGATTTATTCAAGTTCTGTTTGGGATGACCTAACTTTAGTTGAGATAGAAAATAAAAAGTGGTTGTCAACCTACACATGGGTGTTTTCCCCACACAAGTATTGTTCCATGTTTATCGTCATGAAAAAGGGAAACAAAAGTCATATTAGCCATACTTAGGATTCGGATCACAAATACTTTTTTCATTATAACATGCACAGTAGATCAGACATAGCTTTGTGGTGGTCAGCACAACCTGGATAGAAATACATTTTGAGTTTTTCTCTTACTAAATCTGTCTCTTTTAAGTGTGATAAAGCAGTTGAGACAGAAATCAGATATTTACTCCTCAGACTGGAGTGAAATTTTCACAGAAATTTAGCTGACAAATATCAGGCATTATGCAATTCAATAATAAAACAATCCAACACAAAAAAATAGCAAAAACTTTGAGCATTTTGCCAATGAAGATATACAAATTGCCAGTAAACACTTGAAAAGATGCTCAGCATCACTGGGGAAACGTCAAGTAAAACCACAATGATACAGCATAACCCAGCGATGAGAATAGCTAAAACAAATAAACAAAATAAACTGAGAATGCCAAGGGCTGACAAGCATGTGGAGCAGCCAGATCTCTCATACATTGTCAGGCAAAATGCAGAGCAGTGCAGCCATTCTGGAAAACAATGTGGCAGGATCTTTTAAAGTTAAACCTAAACTTACTATATGACCCAGTCATTCCACTTCTAGATATCTGCCTAATAAGAATGAAAACATATGTTCATGCAAGGATGTGTACATGAATGTTCATAGTGGTTTTATTGAGATCCACCTGGGAGCAACCCAGATGTCCATTAATGTGAATGGAAAAACAGGCTGTAGAATGCACATGCAGTGGAATACCATTTGTCAATAAAAAGGAACAAAATAGCAATGGATGGAACAACACAGAAGAATCAAAAAGCATTATGTTAAAGAAGTCAAAAGATCACGTATTATGTGAGTGCACTTATGTGCAATTCTGAAAAAGGCAAAGCTATAAGGACAGAAGGCAGATCAGTGGCTGCCTGAGGCTGGTGGGGGACAGAAGCAACTGCACAGGGACACAAGGAAGTGGTTAGGGTGAGCGGATTGTTCTCGTCTGGATTGCATTGGTGGGTGGGTTGCTGAATCCTATTCCTGGAAGTTGCATTTATCCTGGGGAGGGCCCAGAGAGAGGAGAGCATCTTGCCACTGTGGGGTCTGGAGAAAGAAAAAGAGGAGAATGGATGATTGGTATCATTTTCTATGTTTTCCTCTTTGCCCACAGCAGATTTCTACCAGGGCTGTTTTCTTTTTTAAATGCTGAAATGATTTAAACCATGCAGGTGGTGGGGAAGAGCTACATCAGGTTGTTGTAAACTGTTCAAGCTAGCCTACAGCCTTCTCTGAAGCCCCTTCCACCTACAGCTTCTCTGCCTCAAATCTAATTTCCTGTTCCTGGTGTCCAGGGCAACATGGTGGCCCTTCCAGTCCCAGACCGCATTCAGATTCCCTCCAGCTCTCTTCTCTTTCCTCTCTCTCTCCCTGTCTGAGCTGAATGGCTACATTTTAAAGTTAATCTATGACAAGATGAGCTGAATATGACTCCGGATGTGGAAAAATGAAAATCCTGGAACAGAAGGGAGCAGGGGGAGTCCCCGGGCTTCCCTCCGCAGCCTGTGCATGGGGACCCAAGCCATCAAGGACTGACCATCTGTGTCCACAGTGGCCTGCGATCAGTAATGTTTGGGTTTCTTGCTCCTCTCTTGGCGCTCATGTGTCTACTGCAGCCTTTTAGAGAAAGAGGGTGAGTAATTCATCCCAGCGGCTTCTCTGTGCCAGACGCTGCTCCAGGTGCTGGGCACTCCAAGACCACAGAAGGAAGTCTCCCCCTTCCAGGCACTCACTGTCTGGTTGGAGGAGGTAGACCAGCCAGTGGTGACTGCAACATGGAAAACACAGGAGGATTTAGAGAAGCCACTCTGGGAACATAAAGGACAAAAGCTCTTTCTTCATGCTGATTTTTTTTTTTAATAGAAAATTGCTTTCTTTCTACTTCCTATTACAGATGTCTTTTTAAAAATCAGCCTCATGGGGCACCAAATAATTAGCCTATAGGGGATGTTCTCATGCCCAGGGCCAGCCTGGGCCAGGCTTTCTTTGAAGGTAGGCACCTTCCTCTGTGCTGTAGTTCAGCCGAGGGAAAATCAAGGGCAAATCCAAGTGGGGCTGGATCCACGAAGAGCAGCTGGGCAGAAGTAAGTGGGAGGTGGGGAGGCAGGGTCAGGAGGAGCTTTGAGCTTTGTCCTGGTGGTTGATCATAGGGTCGCTGTGGCCACAGGAGGGGGCATGACCCGGGGCTTTCCTGGGATCACCTGGGGGTAGACCTCTGCAAGGGCAGTGTGCACCCAGCCTGTGCTGGGCATCTCCCGTGTGCCAGGCACCACGCCAAGGGCTTCCTCTGTGCCTTGCCCCAAAGTTCTCTCAACTGGTAGATCCAAGATTACTTTTCATTTTCCAACATATATGACACAGGATTACTCTTCTTAATATAGATAAAGGACTCTTTGCATCCACAGAAAAAAATATAGATTAGATGAAGAAGAAACACATCTAATGAACATATGGATGTATGCTTAGTTTCCTTAAATAGGTACGAAAGCTCAAATTAGATATCATTATTTTTTTACCTTTCAAAAATTTTTAAAAGAAAGTTCTGGCTTGGTGAAGTTTTGGCAAAATAAGAAGGCTCATACATGACTGGTGGATATATAAATTAATACAAGCATGGCAGGATGGCAGGATTACAGGCTACCTTCTTTTTTTTAAGTTTTTCTAGAGTGAACTTGGTATTATTATCGCAGAAAAAGATTATTTTAAAAATCTATGTTCTTGCCCAAAAATGAATCTAATCAAGACTTGAGCTCTAACTTCCACTTTGCATAAGAGACAGAGAAACAAGTTAAATAACACCACGAAGAAACAATCTGGCAAAATCCAGAAGGTGGAATATTCAATAAAGGATGGATCATCTTCTCCAAAAGTCAACATCATAAGGGACAAAAAGGTTGGGGAACTATTTTAGACTAACTCAGACTAAAGGCGCACAGGGACTGAATGCAATGCCCAAACCTCAGTAGGGTCCTGACTCAGAACCCAAAGACATTGTAGGGACAGATGAGGAAAGTTGAAGGTAGATTTCTCGGTCTCGGTTTTCTCTTGGCCACATTACAGATGTGCTGCTCAGTTCACAACTACCTGATCTGCAGAAGTTTCACCCCCAGAATCACGGTCTATATTAGATACACCCGGAAAAGCCATCACAGTATGTTGCTAAACCTAGGAGGAATTATGCACAACTTCAAAATAGTAAAATGTCCTTCCCTGTTTTACATAAAATACCTATCAGAAAACTCTAAAATCAGTCTAGCTCTACTAAATTTTCAGTAGGTACCCAGTTATTAAATATTTCTTGGCTTATTGGACAAGTAATTATTCCTGTGACTCCCATGAGGTGCAGCAACATGAAGCACAGAGGCTGGGTGGAGGAAGACAAAGGAGACCGCCTGGCACTGCACCTCCATCTCCCCACAGTACTCAGCATCATGCAAGTCAATCCTGAGCCCCAGGGAGGTTGGGGGTTTCTATGTCTAATTAACAAAAGAAACTCTTGGTTGAGGGCCCAGAATTTCTATACAAATGGCCAATTTTAGCTCACAAAATTTTGCTATTTGGTTCAAAAACTTCTGTTTGAGGGTGGAGGGACAAAAATATCTAACTGCTAATAATTGTCCCTAAGGTTTAGACAGTGGCCTGTAATTTACAGAATTATTACACAGACACATCACATTGAAGATACTCCAAATCTAAGTGGGCAACTGTTCCTTTCAGGCTCAGACTGCTTCCTGGCTGGAGAGAATTTTCCCTGGTCTGCACTGTCCTCTCTGGTGCAGGGTGCCAAAGAGTGGGGAGCCCATGAACCTGTGTGGTAGGTGAAGTAGGAACTGTTATCCCTATTTTACAGACTATATAAAGCAAAATGATGTTTATATGTAATATATAAATTATATATGCATTGATATATTTTACATATACTCTATATAACATAAAATATAGGAAATGGAGGCCAGGCGTGGTGGCTCACGCCTGTAATCCCATTACTTTGGGAGGCCAAGGTGGGTGGATCACAAGGTCAGGAGATCAAGACCATCCTGGCTAACATGGTGAAACCTTGTCTCTACTAAAAATACAAAAAATTAGCCAGGCGTTGTGGCAGGTGCCTGTAGTCCTAGCTACTTAGGAGGCTGAGGCAGGAGAATGGCATGAACCTGGGAGGCGGAGCTTGCAGTGAGCAGAGATCATGCCACTGCACTCCAGCCTGGGCAACACAGCGAGACTCTGTCTCAAAAAATATATATATATTCATATCTATTCATATATCTATTCATATCTATTCATATACATCCATATCTAGTCATATATTCATATACATTCATATCTAGTCATATATATTCATACACATTCATACATAGCCATACATATTAATATATATATTCATATATACATATATTCATATATCCACATATGTATTCATACATATTCGTATACACATATATTCATACACACATATTCGCATATATTCATATACATATATTCACACACATATTCATATATACATATACACATATTCATACATACATATATTCATATATACATATATTCATATATCCACATATATTCATATATTCATATTGCCTATATTCATATATTCACATATACATATATTCACATATATTCATATATACATATATTCACATATATTCATATATACATATATTCACATATATTCATATATACATATATATCCACATATATATTCACATATATTCATATATATTCACATATATTCATATATATATGAGATGGACACTCAGAGAGGCTTCAACTGCCAACTCCCCACGAAATGCCACCTAAATAACCTGTGGAGCCAGCAGAGCTCAGCTGATTGCTTTCTTCAAGAGAGTCCACTGCCTCAGAACAGGCAGCTCAAGGGTGCCATGTTTATGTGATTTGGGGGATATAGTTTAAGATGAGTCTTCACTGGGGTGCAGCTGACTGACTAGGATTAGATGAAGTTCTTCACCCCCATCCTCCCAGGCTAGAGTGCAGTGGTGTGATCACAGCTCACTGCAGCGTCGACCTTCTAGACTCAAGAGAGTCTCCCACCTCAGCCTGGGACTTTAGGTGTGTGCCACCACGCTTGGCTAATTTTTGTATATTTTATAAAGATGGGATCTCATCATTTTGCCCAGGCTCGTCTCAAATTCCTGGGCTCAAGCAACCTATTCGCCTCGGCCTCCCAAAGTGCTGGGGTTACAGGCATGAGTCACCACGCCCGGCCTGAAGTTATTGATACAAGCTTTGAGGATTGGGTGACACAGAGTGGGGAAAGTTTGAATGAACCTTAAGAGTAAACAGTTGCTTGATAAGCCCAACTGAACAATGTATTGTTTGAGAAAGGGTCTTCTTACCCAGATGAAGTCTAGTTGAGTGATAAGTAAAAGTTCAGATAAATGGATTTTCAGAAAGTTAATAAAACAAATAATAAAGTCATTTATAACTTTATCTTACTGGGCAGGAATTTCTTGCGGAGAATGGAGGGATAATTTTAATGTAGACAGTCTTAGTACTTAATCCCATTAAACGTGGGGCTGCAGGTGGCTTCCTTCTCAGAGAGAAGTAGGGCACAAATTCCCTCCATGAGAAGTTGGGTGCACTGGAACTTGACCTCAGTCTCCTGGATCCAGGCTCCTGCCCCTTCCCTCACACCAGAATGCCAGTGGTGCTGAGCTCACCCTGCTCAGGCTGCTAAAGACCCCTCTGACAGAGTTCAAGCAGACTCTGCACTAGATGCCAAATCATGACTATGGCGGCTCCTCAGTGGGTACTGGGGTAAAAGCACAGGGCAGGGTCTCGGGAGAGGGTGCTATGGCCCTGGAGTGAGCGAGCCCCAAGAATAATGTACCCATTTGAAGAATGTCCCCCCAAAATTCAGGTCTACTTGGATCTTATTTGGAGATAGGCTCTTTGTAGATGTAATTAGTTAGGATGAGGTCATACTGGATTAGGATGACTAATATCCTCCCAAGAAGGTCACATAAAGACACAGAAAAGAAGGCTCTGTGACATCATGACAGCGGCAGAGATTGGCTACAAACCAAGGAACACCAACGATTTGGGGTAACCACTAGAAGCCAGGAAGACGCATGGAAGGATTCTCCCCTAGAGGCTTCAGAGGGAGCATGAGACATGAGACACCTTGATTCAGACTTCTGGCCTCCAGAACCGGGAGAGAATACGTGTCTGCGGTTTTAAGCCTCCAGCTGGTGGCACTTTGTTATAGTAACCATGGGAAACAAATGCGGATGCTGCCTGAGCAGATCTGCTGAGTGCAGCACACACCTGGGCTTGCTACCCCTGCGCGGGAGCCCACAGCACCCTGGGTGGGATGGACAGCCTCCCTAGGGCTGTGGAGGGGCGGGGGCAACCTCACGCAGACAGGGTGAGGTGTCCGGATCACAGCCTTTGCTGGCAGTCTGTCCACTCTGCCAACATTCAAGAAAGGACTCTTTAAAAAAAGTCCCCCAACAAAATCAATTCTGGAAAAGCTTCAAAACACAACAGAGCTCCCCACTGAACCTCTTAATTTTCCCCTCCAGAGGGGACAGTCTCGTACCTCATTAGTGCCTCAAAGCAAACAGAACAATCCAGTGCTGTGCTGGGGACGGCATTCGTGGGTGGGCAGAGCTCACTGTCCTGCCTCCTGGCAGGTTGGCACAGTCACGGGGCTTCTGTGAGGACAGGAGTCCTCAGAAACCCAGGACACTTCAGGTTCCCCAACAGGAGTTCTGCTGTTTTAGAAGCCGGCACTGAGCTCTGAGCTAACCCACCCATTTGTTACTGGGATCCGGAAGATTTCTCAGCCCAAAAGTGGCTTGGTCCTTTTCTCTATGAGAAACAGGGTTTAATAATAATTAATTTGGTAAACTACAATCGGGGGTTCACATGAGGATGCTGCAGTGACTCTTGTTGGAAATCAAGAGATGAAGGACATGAGGTCCCACCCCCAGGGCACCGTCTATAAGAAATATTAATTTGACTTTGAATGCTTATGTTTCCAAAGTGAATCCTTGCACATCCTCTCATCGACCTGCCCCGTCGTGCTGATGAGAAACCTGAGGCTCAAAGAGGCTGAGAGACTTGTCCTGTCTTGGCGTTCACAGGAACTCTTGGAAGCAGAGTTCCTTCCTCTGGGGACACGATACATACGCACGTTACCAGGAAGTTAAGGAGGAATGGCAGGTGGCAGGAGGCAGTCCAAACCCACGGCCAGAGTTCCAAACTGATTCTTGGGTGGGAGAGAGAAGAGCCTATTGAACATCCCCACAGCAACAAGACAGAAATCTGGGGGCACCCAGTCCCTGGGGGTTGGGGTTGGGGTGGGGTGGGCAGGGTGGGAGAATGTAGAGCCTTAAATGTGATCTTCTGACACAGTCTCCAAAGACAGAACAGTGAAGGATTGAAAAGATGAACCACTCATCATTTAGAGGGTGGTCTCAGTGTGTTATTACAGGCAACCTGGTGGGTGGGAAACTTTAATATCATGAGGCCAGGTCCCAGCCCCAGAGATTCCACTCAGGGGTGGCCTAGGCGTCGGGATTACCCGAACTCCACAGGGACTTAAAGATCTCTCCGTGTTCATAATACTATGTTGGTGTGTTTTTCTGCTCCTCCTTGTTTTATAAAAATTTCACAAGGATCCCCAGAAGGTGTGAGCAGGACAGGGGGTTAACATCAGACCACCCAGAGGCCTGCCTGGGTCCAGGTGAGGAGAGCAGGCCTAGAGGATACTGTGTATGTGTGTGTTTAAAATTAGGAATCGTTTACATGGAGTAAGATTGACCCTTTGAAGTTTACAGTTTTGTGAGTTTTGACGGATGCGTATAATCCTGCAACAGCCCCACAATCGAGACATAGAAGAGTTTCATCACCTGAGGGCCATTCCTGAATGGAGTTCCAGTGACATGAGTTAGGCTCCAAACCCGAATCCCCTAAATTCTCTGCCCAGTCAAAGAAGTGTGTCTGCAGTTCCTTCTCCTATTTCTGGGCCAGGCAACTTTCCTGATAGTTGGAAGCAATGATTTATCCAACAACCCAGCTCGGCCTCATTAGAGACTGTGTTGAAAAAGCCAGGTTGCTAATGTCACTTTTCCTGCTTCTCCCAAGACCAATTTTCTGGACCTGAATAGCACCCACAGCCAATACCTTTTAAGATCACTAAAGCGACTTCCATGGGAGAAAAAAAAAATCAACCACTTCTCAAAGCAATCACAAGCGCTTTCCTCATGCAGCTGTTCCCAGCTCCTGAGAAATCATTTAATTGGTTTGGAGGTCACAGGATCCTCTTCCAATTAGGGTCTCATCATGCCAGCTGCCATCTGCACTGGGGACAATCGGACTGGGCTTTGTAAGACAAACAAGCCCATCTGAGAGGCAGCCACGGTCCTTCAGCAACCAGCTGGGCTCCTTCCATGAGGCAGCCTGTCTGTAGCCTAGAGCTCATCCTTGCCTCCAGGACTGTTGTTTGGGACCAGAATGAAATAAACAGAACAAGTATTTTCAACTCAGCCTCTTTCCCTTTTCCAGAGCAGCCCCCATGAGTATAGATGGGGTTGACAGGGTAGCAGGGCCCTTCCAGATCTTATCTTTCAGCCATAGTGGAAGGAGAGCTTCCTGCCATGGCTTGTTGGCGTGTTGACTCTATTGCCCCCTTCCCTATGATGCTCATACTGTATTAAATCGGCCTCCGTTTTAATGCCGGGGAGGGGACCCAGTGAGGAACTAAGTGTCAGGAACATGGTGAACAGGGGATGGTGTGTGCATGGGAGTATTTAACAAAACGTTCCCATGTTGGGAGGACTTGCAAGAAAATGGAGGGAGGAGGGATGACTTAGGCCAAATGGTGGAGTCAGCAAAGCCCCAGCTCCTGTGATTCCTCCTCCACAAATCCCTCCTGGAATCATGCCTCTAAATGTCTAAAGGAACCATTTACTGTGCTCCCAGGGCCCTGAGGATCAGCTCCCCACTGAGCCTGGGAGTGACTTCAGTCCAGGAGTCACACCCTCCCAGACAGACCAGGGCTGTAAGCCTTCAGGTAAAGCTGTGTGGCTAAACCTACATTGAAGAAGATTTATCTGGACCCCTACCCTAACTCCAACACATTAATACTTGTTTTTCGAGGGGCTGGGGGAGGGAAGCCTCCTGCTGCCCTGACCTAAGCCTACGCTGGAACTGTGGCAGAACTCCTAGGCCTGGTAGCTCCACAGACCACCCTTCCTTGTGGATGAAACTTGTACATGCCCTCATTAGGCCCAGAACTGCCTAATTAACTCTTGAGTTAGAGAATCCTAGAGTCAAAAGCACATCATAAAGGGGAAAGCCTGGGCCAGAGCCTTTATTGGGGTTTCTGTGGGAAAGACAGGTGGGATAAGGTAAGCAGTTTAAGAGTAAATGATTCTGGATGGCTTTGGGGCCATAGGGGCTGTTCCTAGTTGTCTGACACTCACTGGGCCCTGGCTTGATATAGGGCGTGGGGAATAAATCCAGAGCTCAGGCATGGTTAGTTTACATATGAAAGGCATGCTCAAGGGAGCCCTTTGCTATCTCTAATAATTGGTTAGCCCTGGGAGGAGCAGTCTCTCTCAGCAAGATCAGAAATGCTGGAGCATCAAGAATGCAGAAAATAAGAAAAGAGAGTAATTGGCCCAGTGATGAAAGGATGTCAAACAGACAAATTCAGAGTCTAAGAAAACACAGTTAAAACAGAGGTCCCATTCCCCTCTCTCTGCCTTCCCAGACACCTGTCCCACTGTCACAGTAGGTAGCTAATCAGACATGAGCAGGGCAGAAGAGCCCCACCACCACCAATCAGGAGTGTCAGGTGACCATCAGGTGATAGGCAGTTTGTTAACTGTCTTTTTTATTTTTATTTTTTTTGAGATGGAGTTTCGCTCTTGTTGCCTAGGCTGGAGTATAATGGTGCAATCTTGGCTCACTGCAACCTCCGCTTCCCGTGTTCAAGTGATTCTTCTATCTCAGCCTCCCAAGTAGCTGGGATTACAGGCATCCACCACCATACCCTGCAAATTTTTTTTGTATTTTTAGTAGAGATGGGGTTTCACCATGTTGGCCAGGCTGGTCACAAACTCCTGACCTCAGGTGATCTGCCTGCCTCGGCCTCCCAGATTGCTGGGATTACAGGCGTGAATGACCGCCACCGGCCTTAACAGTCTTTCTAAAATAATAATTGATTGCAGCCAGCACCAGGCAAAGGCAGTCTCCCAATAAACAGAAACACCTGAAAGTGGTGATCAGCCGCTTCCTGATAAGATTTCAGGAGTTAGGTGAGTGCACTCATGCATGTACACTAAAAGGCAAAATGGCAGAATTTAACTGGTATATGACCTTCTCTAGGAATGCTAGATTGTTAAGGGAAGAATGTCTCGAGTGAGCATGCGTACAACTCCAGTAAACACACTGTATTTGGGGCTGGCCCCTCGCAAGGGCTAGCAGGCTATTGTGCATGCAGACAGCCCACCCCAAGGGAAGAATCAGGGGCAGAAGGCACGCAAGGCCTTGGAGGCATGCCAAAGTATAAAACCCCAAGTCAGAGGTCAAACAGAGCACTTGACCTCTCAAGCTTCACACTTGACCATCTTCCAATTATACTTTACTTCTTTTCATTCCTGCTCTAAATCTTTTTAATAAATTTTCTGCTCTAAATATAATAAATCTAATAATTTCTCCTGCTCTAAAACTTGCCTTAGTCTCTCCTTCTACCTTGTGCCCCTCAGTCTAATTCTTTCTTCTGAAGAGGCAAGAATGGAGGTTGCTGCAGACCAGCAGAGATTCACCACCAGTAACATATGTTTGTGCTTCGTGACTCTAATACATTCCTAGCGCTAACAACACCTGGGCCCTGATGGTGAGGAAACTCATTCTCCTCTGGCTCTCCTGTCAGCCCCACAGAGCTCTTACCGCCGTGTTGAAACTCATTGTTTTTCAAACCCCAAACTTGTCAAGACTGTAGATGCTTTCCCTTCTGACATACAGTGTAAGAGAGAAGTTCTCAACTCCTTCACCCTACACCCTGCCAGGGTTCCTTAGCTCCAAATGGCTCAAGCTCTTCAGAAAGGGCATGGCAAAGAAGCCATAGTGAGAGGTGACAATGTGCTAGCAGCCCTCACTCTCAGTACCTCCTCGGCCTCGGCGTCCACTCTGGTGGCGCTTGAGGAGCCCTTCAGCCGGCAATGGCACCGTGGGAGCCCCTCTCTGGGCTGGCTGAGGCCGGAGCTGCCTCCCTCTGCTTGTGGGTAGGTGTTGAGGCGGAGGCGCGGGCGGGGACCGGCGCTGCGCTCGCTGGCCAGTGCGAGTTCCTGGGGGCGTGGGCGCAGGCTCGGCGGGCCCTGCACATGAAGCGGCCGGCCGGCGCCACCGGCCCAGGGCAGTGAGGGGCTTAGCACCCCGGCCGGCAGCTGCGGAGGTTGCACCGGGTCCCCAAGCAGTGCTGGCCCGCCAGCGCTGCACTCAAATTCTCGCCGGGCCTTAGCTGCCTCCCCGCGGGGCAGGGCTCGGGACCTGCAACCAGCCATGTCTGAGCTCCCCGCCTGCGGTGGTGTCCTGCACGGCCCCCTGCTCCATGGCGCCCGGTCCCATCCACAGCCCAAGGGCTGAGGAGTGCAGGCGCGGCTCGGGACTGGCCGGCAGCTCCGCCTGCAGCCCAGGTGCAGGATCCATTAGGTGAAGCCAGCTGGGCTCCTGAGCCCGATGGGGACTTGGAGAACTTTTATATCTAGCAGGAGGATTGTATGTGCACCAATCAGCACTCTGTATCTAGCTAATCTGGTGGGGACTTGGAGAACTTTTATGTCTAGCTAGAGAATCATAAATACACCAATCAGTACTCTGTGTCTAGCTCAAGGTTTGTAAATACACCAATTGGTACCCTATATCTAGCTAACTCTGTGTCTAGCTAACCTAGTGGGGACTTGGAGAACTTTTCTGTCTAGCACTCTGTGTCTAGCTCAAGGATTGTAAACGCACCAATCAGCACTCTGTCAAAACGGACCAATCAGCTCTCTGTAAAGTAGACCAATCAGCTCTCTGTAAAATAGACCAATCAGCAGGATGTTGGTGGGGTCAGATAAGGGAATAAAAGCAGGCTGCGGAAGCCAGCCAGCAGCAACGTGGTCCCCTTGTGCACTGTGGTCTTTTGCTCTTTGCAATAAATTTTGCTGCTGCTCGCTCTTTGGGTCCACACTTCCTTTATGAACTGTAACACCGTGAAGGTCTGCAGCTTCACGCCTCAAGCCAACAAGACCACAAACCCACCAAGAAGAACGAACTACTCCAGATGTGCTGTTTTTAAAAGGTGTGACACTCACCACGAACCTCTGCAGCTTCACTACTGACAGCGAGACCACGAACCCACCAGAAGGAAGAAGCTCCAGACACATCTGAATATCTGAAGGAACAAACTCCAGACACACCATCTTTAAGAACTGTAACACTCACTGCAAGGGTCCGCGACTTCATTCTTAAAGTCAGTGAGACCAAGAACCCACCAATTCCAGACACAGTAGGATGGTGCACCCAGCAAAGAGACTGCTGGGCATTGTTTTTTTGTTTTGTTTTGTTTTGTTTTTGAGATGGTGTCGCGCTCTGTCACCCAGGCTGGAGTGCAGTAGCGCAATTTTGGCTCACTGCAATCTCCCCCTCCTGGGTTCAAGCAGTTCTCCTGCCTTAGCCTCCTGAGTAGCTGGGATTAAGGCGAGCGCCACCACACTTGGCTAATATTTTAGTAGAGACAGGGTTTCACCACGTTGATCAAGCTGTCTCCAGCTCCTGACCTCGTGATCTGCTCGCCTCGGCCTCCCCTGCTAGGCATTCTGAACCAGCCAGAGGCCTCTGTCTACCTTCTTTCTAGCGGATGTGTCTGGCTCACGTTTCTTAATGCACACCCCTTGGCCACAGTGTGCTGGAGCCAGCTTGTGCCAGCTCAGGAGGGTCCATCATGTGCATTTCTTCCTGGCTCTATTCAGCAGCATCATGTGACAGCTTGAAATGAGCCATGGTGGGAGTATTTACACCACAGTAATCAGCAAATTATGATCCAGGGCTACCACTTGCTCCAGAGCTGGTTATTAAATAGACACCAGCCCTCCCCTGCCTGAGGCTAGGTTTCCCATAATAACTAGTCAGCACCACACCCCTTCTCAAAAAACCAAATCAACAGGGCTCTTCTCCTCAAATGCTCCATGGCACAGATACCCTATCCTTTACATGGATTCACTTATTCCATAGTCAAACCTCAGGCTTCCTTTTTTTCTTTTCCTTTTTTGTTTTTTGAGATGGAGTCTCACTCTGTCACCTAAGTTGGAGTGCAGTAGTGCAATCTCAGCTCACTTCACTGCAAGCTCCGCCTTCCAGGTTCACGCCATTCTAGTGCCTCACCCTCCCAAGTAGCTGGGACTACAGGCGCCTGCCACCATGCCTGGCTAATATTTTTTTATTTTATTTTTTTGTATTTTTAGTAGAGACGGTTTTCACTGTGTTAGCCAGGATGGTCTCGATCTCCTCGATCTCGACCTCGTGATCCACCTGCCTTGGCCTCCCAAAGTAATGGGATTATAGGCGTGAGCCACTGTGCCTGGCCCTGGCTTCTTTTTGTCCTAGCTGGATGCCCTTGGGTAAGTCCTGGGGCGTCTCTGGCCCTCTGTTTCCTTGTCCATGAAACAGAGACAATACTATCTATCGTATAGGCAGGCAGCATCTAACTGAGCTTTTTAGAATGGGCCTATGCAATTGTAATCAGTGATCTGTGTACAAAGTGTTGAGTCTATGTGTCTCTTACTATGCAGGGAAAACAAAACCTTCACCTTCCCCCATACCAGCTCCCCAGGCAGGGCTCCATCTGGTCATTGGATCTGATTCTGGCAGTGGCATACCAAGGGTGGGCAGTGGGAGGGGAGTCTGCCTTGGGAGTAGGCAATACATTGTCTGTAGAGAATTAGAAAGGGAAATAAGACTAAGAGTTGGTCTGCTTTTTAAAACTCACATGCATCAATGATTCCAAAATTTGTTAGTTATAAAATATTCCTCCTTTCCAGGGTGGGAAGAGAGTGGGAGAAACTGTTCCTTTTGCCCCTCCCTCTGTCAGGGTTCTGTTGGCTGCTGCCCATTCTGGGCATTCAACAGTTAAAGGAGAGAGTCAATTACAGAGAGACTTTGGACATTCACCGCCACAGTTCTCAGGTCTCTCACTGTTCCCACAAACACCCTGCTGTCTTGGGTTCTGGGAATACAGCATTTTTCTGCACTGAAGTCTGTGGTAGAGTTTGCAAATGGCTGCCATATTTGCAGATGGTCCCAGCAAGATGTGGAGGCTGTTTCTTTACACCGTCAATCTGCTCTGGCCCATGACTTGCTTCGGTCAATAGAATATAGCAGAAGTGATGATGTGCAAGTTTCAAGCCCGGGCCTCAAGAAGCCTTGTATGCTCTGTCTGCCCTTACCTTTGGCACTCTGCCACCACCAAGTGCAGAAGCCCAGGCTAGCCTGCTGGAGTATCACGGAGCCATCTTCCCCACCACCCAGCCTACAACCAGTCAGCACCAGGAGAGTGAACGAGGCTGTTGTAGGTCAGCCACACTCCCAGCAGACCTGCCTGCTGACTGCAGACACTTGAGCAAGTCAGGCTGAGATCAGACATACAAGGTCCAGATTTGTAGAACCTCTCAGCTGACCCATGGACTCAAGAACAACAGTAAATATTGGTTATTTTAACCTACTAATTTTGGGGATAATTTTTTTTTTGAGATGGAGTCCCACTGTGTCGCCCAGGTTAGAGTGCAGTGGTGCGATCTCGGATTGCTGCAACCTCCACTGCCTGCATTCAAGAGATTCTTCTGTCTCAGATTTCCAAGTAGCTGGCATTAGTGAGCCAGTAGTGAGTCACATGCCTGGCTAATTTTTGTATTTTTAGTAGAGACAGGGTTTCACCATGTTGGCCAGGTTGGTCTTGAACTCCTGACCTCAGGTGATCACCCACCTCTGCCTCCCAAAGTGCTGGGATTACAGGCGTGAGCCACGGCACCCAGCCAGGGATAATTCTTTATGCACTAAAAGTTAGCAGTGTCTTTTTGCTTGCTGGTTACCTCTGGCCCTGTCCTCATGGCTGCAGGATGAAATTTCATCTCCCCCAAGACCCAGACTGAAAGCCACTTCCTTCATCCAGTCTTCTCAGAGTTCCCAGGCTGGAATTCATATCTTCTTCCTGTGGTACTCGATTTTTCCATTTCTGTGTTTCTTGCAATTTGCTTTGCCTTGGATGTATATGTACATAAGCCTTCAGTGAGGAGGGGTACCAGGTCTTGGTCATCATTGTAACCTCTCACGTACCTAAGATACAGTAACCCTGAGGTTCTCAAAATTTAATGAACAGAAAAATAACTTGGGGAGCTATTTAGTCATGCACATTCCCAGTCCAGTGCCAGAAATTTTGATTCATTAATTCTGGGTGGGGCCCGGAAAACTAAATGCTTAACAAGTACTTCAGGGGATACAGATGCAGGTGGTGTGTGAACTACACTTAGACCAGCACTGCAGCATGGAAATGTCCATGGAATAAAACAGGAGGACTTTGAGACCCCGGGAAGTCAAGTAACTTGTCCAAGATCACACCTGGAGAGTGAGAAAGCTGGGTTTAGACTCAGCTCCAGACAGCTGTGCACATACTCTGTGTGAGTTCTCTGCAAAGGAGAACATACCATGTGGGTCTCTTGTATAGCTCTGAACTCTAAAGGTATACCAGTAGCCATTATGGGCTTTCTTTCTCTAAAGAAGACAAATGATTTTGGGAAAACATGTGTGTGCATGCACACACACTTTTAGACAGCTGTTTCTCAGAGAATCTGCAAGCAGACAGCCCTCCTACCATTCATCATACTTCTCTGCTACACTGGGAAGGTGCTGGGTTGATTGCTAGGCATTGCCAGCATTACTTCGGATAAAGAATCAGCCTCCCGCCTGAACACTGACAAATACAGAGAGCTCAATGCCCTAGTCTGCCTTCCCTTCAAGTCCCCAGCAAGGTAGCTTTGATGACGCCCAGATGGGGGCCATGTGTGAAAATAAATGAAGTCCACCCAAATGAGAACAAATAAAAGCTCTTTATTCAGAGCTTGCTATAGCAAAGAAGTCAGCAGCATCAGTTGCATTTGGCAGAGACTCCCAGGCAGGCAGGGGAGTGGGAAAGCTTGTTAGTGAGTAAAGGGAAGGCTCCAGATATACCCCAATAGAAGGCTGCTGGCATGAAGGGTGCTGTAGGTGGGCGAACTTGAAGTGGGGCATCCTATGTGATTGGTTAGGGGAGCACATTTGGCTTTCCATGCCTGGTCCTAAGTTGGAAAGGGATACAAATTAGGGAAGCTGGCAGTTATTGATTACGTTCCGGTTGTTTTGTGGCCAACTCTTGCAAGGGTTGTGGTTTGGCTTCCTGAACTGGAGGTTGCAGACTGTGGGACAGAGCTCTATTTTAACATACAGCCTGGCCATTATCCATTCATATATTCATTCTCTCAAAGGGAGTTTCCAATAAGTTTTTCCTTAGCTGTTCAGCGCCATCCTTATTTCCTGCAGAAAAATCTGATATCACATATTCAATGGTGTGTGAAATATGTCCCCAACCCCATGCCACCCTCATATCCCAGCATCCAGAGGACACAGCTGAGTGAAGCTCGAACAAGAGTGCCTCTTCTTTGGGGACTCTGGAATGGAGCTCTGCTCCCATTCATGTCCCAATCCATCATCAGAGACATCTGTAGAGGAAAACGCACCTTCTGAGTCACTAAGAACTTGTATCACCTCCACCCACACCCACCCTATTTCCTCCAATACTGTTCTGACACAGGAACACTCAATGGTCTTTAAGTTTCACTCTAAGGAGGGAAGTTTTGCATAAAGGGCCTCCTGACATCACTATTGTGGCATAAACATATTTCCAGGGGACATTCCGCCCTCCCCCTTCTTTTCAGGGACAACCCTCCATGTTGTTCATGCCAAGGGCCTGGGAGTCATCCTCAAACTGCCCACTCAGCACCCATGTGCGGCTCAGTCTTTTCCCAAGTCCTATCAATTCTATCTCCAAAATCTTTCCCCATTCCAATGCCCAGTTCTCTCCTCCGCACTACTCCCATCCTAACCGAAGCTACATATCTTACCTGACTTTGCAAAAGCTCCTTGTACGTCTCCTCTGTTAATTTAACTAAGCCAAAGCTCCCAAACTCTGCTGAAATAAGAATTACAAAGGGTATAGTTGTCTTATAAAGAAAGAAGGAAGGAGGGTTAATGTTCTAGGCATAAGAAAGAAGCTTCACAGGTACTTACTGCTTTTAGAAAATAAGAATGTCACTTAAAATCTTATCCACCAGGGCAATCAATTAAAACGATAGAATTTTTAGGGTTTAAAATTATAGTTATAGGGCAGAGCAACCATCTCCAAAATCTAGTCATCTTAGAAAATACCTTTTCATAAAGAACATTTTCCAAGACAGCTTAGAATGGAATAGTGTCTGCTTTTCTGCAGCTGCAGGGAAGGAAGCAACATTTTTCTTTCTTATTGGGATGAGAGGCCTTTCACCAACAGTTAGAAGAGCCTGCAGTTTCAATATTAAGCACTAGAATTTGATTAGTAAATATCAAGGGGCAAAAGTTTGACTAAGTAACTCAATACTTGTGGCAAACAAATGACAGAAAGAGAACGGTGACAAATGGAATATGGCACAGGTGGTGAAATGTTGCCTCTGAACCCCATTCCCCCTCTTCGCCCTCCAGGGGGATTCACTAAGTAGCCAGGGGGTCTGTGAACATGACCCTCTCCCTCTCTGCTTAAGTCACAGCACTTGCCTGTTGGCCCCATGGCTTGTTGGGTATATTATCAGCCCCATAGGGATGACGATGTGCTGTACCTTCTGCCCCCTGCCTCTCCAGCTGTTTCCTATTCGTGTCTACCTCACTAACCAGCCCCACTGGTCTTCCCTCAGATCCCAGAAGTTTCATGTTCCTTCCTGCATTAAACATCCACACTCACTGTTCCGCCTGCCTGGAATGCTGTCCCTTCATGCCTGGTCCATCCCTGGTCACCTGTCAGGTCACAGTGTAAATGGTTTCCTCTCAGGCCAGCCCTACCCTCTACTTCCCGCCCAAACCCAAATTATACCTTTCTGTTGTACCCTTTCTTAACACCCTGAACTTTTCTTTTTAACACTTGTCACAATTTACAATATATATTTTCGCTTCTTTGTTTTATATCTGTCTCCCTTCCAAGTATAAAGTTCATGAAGGCAGGAGCACTATCTGATTTTTTTCAACACTGTATCCTCATCCATAACACTTAATAAAAATAATAACTGTTAACATTTACTAAATGCTTATAATGCACCTGGCCCCATCCTGAATGCTTTATCAACAATATTTCACAAATATTTATTGAGCAATGATTTTGTACCAGACATGGTAGTAGCTGCTAGGGATACATTAGTGAACAGAACAGACAAAAGTCAAAAGCCTCATAGAGCTGACGTTCTAGTCGGGGAAACAGACACTAAACAAATTAATAAGTTAATTATAGGGCATATTCAAGGTGATAGTGCTAAGGAGAAAGATAATGCAAGGAAGGGGATAGAATAATATGTATAATGAGATACATATTTTCCCTCTTTTCATGGATGAGAAAACTGAGATAGAGAGAAATAAAAACTTGTCCAGAATTTGAGACCTTCGTTATTAAGTGTCAGATTCAAGATTTAAACCAAGTTCTGACACCACATGCCTAACATTCCCCTTTCCTGCTCACAAAATAGGAACTCTCTGCTTCGAGTTGGTGCTTGAATTTAAAAAATAATAAAATACAAGCCAAAATAGGAACTCAGTAGGATTTGATGGGGGAAGGAATGAAAGAATGAATCCAGGGGTTACTTGTGCTGTTCAGGTAACCTGAGTATTCACATTGGTTGGGATCTGTTGTGGTTGAGACAACTGCTTTTACAAGTATGCCCACGAGTCCTAAGGTCCATAGAGACCCTTTAGGGGTCACCACAGGAGAGTGCAATCCCTGCTCCTCTCCTGCCTCCAGCCAAAGCAGCTCTCCTCTTACCTATCTAATATATTGGGGTTCCAGGTGATCTGTCTTTTGAAAGAAGGATTAAACATTTTGAAAACTGTTCTAGACAAAAGTATAATTGAGGGAACTAGCGTAGTGAAAATCTCATTCAATGTGAGAGCAATGGTAGACGTAGCTAGTCCAATCCCTCATTCTACCGAGGCAGAAACTGAGGTGGAGAACAGTGACATGACTTACCCAGAGTCATACAGCCAGTGGTCGTCAGCACTAGGACTCCTGTCTCCATTCTAGCACCCTTGCTTCTGCATCACTGCTGTTGACAGACCATTAAGTAACAGGGAGGAGAGGAGGGCTGGCCCTGACTCAACTGAGGCTTCTGTGAAGCCAGCTTGGACAGTGTGGCACTGGTGAATGATAATTGAACCCATTCCCGCTTCTTTCTGGGCAGGTGGCTAGGCTTCATTTCATTACATGTGATGTATTTCTTAAATTTACATTTTTTGGCATCCCTTGAGATCATGTGTGGCCTCATGGTTGAGTTCTTGCCAATAGATTGTGAATAAAACAACAAGCATCACTTTCAGGCCAGAAAGAACTCTCCAAATGATGGGTTGTGCTGACATCAGAGCCTAGCAGAAAACAAACAAACAAACAAACAAACAAAAAAAAAAAAAACTGTCAACGGTAAGAAACAGTAAAATATAGTGGTTAATGGTCAGGCTTTGGAGTTGAACAGAACTAAGTTTGAGTTCCTGCTTTACCATGTACAAAACTCAGTGAGTGACTTTAAGTCTTTTAACTTCTTTGAGTTTCAATTTCCGATACTAGCTAGTTCTGTAGGAAAGGAATCCCTGTGTACAGTATTAATGGAGACTTTTGGTTGCAGACAACAGAATCTGTTCTAGCTAAGGAGTTTATTAAGGAGAATAGAAAATGCGCCAAAATTGAATCCTGGCTGGTCTTCCAGGAACAACTGCCAAAGTTACTCTGCAGACCTGGACCACCAAAAGAGCTACTCCTCTGCCTAACCAGGAAACTACAGAATTAGGATACTGCCACTATAGTTGCTGACTCCAGGACCATGCTGCCTCTTACCTAAGTTGCACCAGGAAAATGGATGCCTGCCACCCTGCTTCTCTATTTAAGTAACTTAGTTACAAATCGAAGTCTCACACAAGATCATCAGATGCATTGAACCTAAATCACATTTGGAAATTAACTGTTAGAGGGTCTGGAAAATGCCATAGCATTTCAGTCTTTGCCATATGGCACAAGTACTTTAGAAAGATGTTTGAAAGGGTATTGAGTGAGCCAGTACATCTATGGAAAACTGAATGCAGTTTCTGGCACATAGAAGCTGCGCAGTGTTTTAGGCCGGGAGCGGTGACTCACGCCTGTAATCCCAGCACTTTGGGAGGCCAAGGTAGGTGGATCACCTGAAGTCAGGAGTTCGAGACCAGCCTGGCCAACATGGCGAAACCCTGTCTCTACTAAAACTACAAAAATTAGCCGAGTGTGGTGGCACATGCCTGTAATCCCAGCTACTCAGGAGGTTGAGGCAGGAGACTCGTTTGAACCTGGGAGGGGGAGGTTGCAGTGAGCTGACAGACTCACTTTTTTGAGACAGAGTCTCAAAAAAGGAAAAAAAAAAAAAAAAGAAGCTGCACAATGTTTTAACTAAGAGTTAGCATAACTTAGTCATTAAGGACCTAACCTCTGAAGCCACACCTCTGGGTTCAAATCCCTGCTCCATCACAATCAGCTGTGTTACCCTAGCAACCCACCTCCCTCTGTATTCCAGCTTACACACCATACAATTAGGTCTGTTTCCATTTATTTGTCATAAAATAGGTTAATTATAATTATATAAGCAAAGGTATAGGCTTGCCTTGAGAAATGGATGAGTTAGTAAGTAAAGCACTCAGAGAAATACCTGGTCATAGAACCTCAATTAACGTGATTAGCTTTTGCTGCTACCAGGCCACTGTTTGTCCTGTCTTCATGGCTCCTGAGAGTAACTGCATTTACTGGAGACCTCTGTGATACCACGTGGGTATGCAAACTCTGCAGACTCTGATGGTCAACTTTGTCTTTCATCTGGGAATCTCATTCCTTTCCCCAAATGCTATTCATCAAAGAGCTTGATGATGATAATCAGTAATAGCCAGGCCCTCCGTCAATTGCTTTATTCATAGTATTGCATTATTGCTCACAACATCTTTTTGGAAACTGGTATTGTCACCCCCAATTTACAGCTTAGGAAACTGAGGTTTGAGGGTGTTAGGTACATTGCCAAGGGAACTGAGGTTTGAGGGTGTTAGGTACATTGCCAAGGGTCATACGGCTGGTTGGTTTCAGATTTGTGATCTGAGGCCAGCTCTCTGCTCATGTGTGTGTGTGCCACCATGCCTGGTTGTAATACGCTAACCTACATTTTCTTTAATGCTTTCCCTGGTTCAGGTGGAGAATAGCTGTGTTCTCTTTATGGTTCAGTTCAGTGAATATTTACTCTGATCCCTGGAGTATAGCGATAAGTAAGAAAGGGTTCCCATCTTAGAGGAAACTTCAGTCAATCAAGGAGAGGTTGGCATTTAGACAGTTAAAACATATACAAGCAATGAGAAGTGTGTAAATGGTACAGAATTAACACAAAAGAGCTGTCAGTTAACTAGGACTCCAGACAAGGCTTCAGGGCGTAGATGAAGGCTGAGTGGGGTTACAAATTCAAAGGTGGGGCAGAAAGCAGAGCAGGAGGGGAAGACACATCACAACAGAGCAGTATGTGAAAAGGCACTGAGGTATGAAAAGCAGCATGGGGTGCCCAGGGAATGACAAGGAAACCTGTGATTTTGAAGCATAGGTGTAATGTAAAGAACAGCAGGAAATGAAATTAGCAACAATCTTGGGGAATACTGAAAAGCCACATAAAGGCATAGGGAGTTAGGATAAAGCAAAGGGTTTTAAGCAGTTAAAAGACAAAGTATGGCTTGCATTTTAGACCAATTCCTGTTTCAAAGGCTGGTTAATGTGTAGATCCCAGTGCAGACGAAAATGTGGAGGCCCTTGTCCACATAGGAGACAAGTGGCTTTTAAAGGTAACACACAGTTTTTTCTTTAAAAATATTTAATTATTTCTAAAACATAAGTTTTGTTTTTCTATTCTCCATTTTATTTATTTCTACTCTAATTTTTATTTTCTTGTTTTTGCTTGCTTTGAGTTTTGTTTGCTCTTCTTTTTCTCATTTTCTAACATGGAAAATTAAGCTATTGCTTTGAGATTTTTTTTAAATATAGGCATTTGTAACTGTAAATTTCCCTCTAAGCAGTACTTTACCTGTATTCCATAAGTTTTAGTGTTTTATATTTTTGTATTTTCTTTCTTTCTTTTTTTTTTTTTTTTTTGGTGGGGGAGGAAGGGGGAGCAGAGTCTCATTCTGTCACCCAGGCTGGAGTGCAGCGGCACGATCTCAGCTCACTACAACCTCTGCCTCCCGGGTTCAGGTGATTCTCGTGCCTCAGTCTCCTGAGTAACTAGGATTGCAGGTGTGTGCCATCACGCCTGGCTAATTTTTGTATTTTTAGTAGAGACAGGGTTTCACCATGTTGGCCATGCTGGTCTCAAACTCCTGGCCTCAAGCTATCTGCCCATCTTGACTTCCCAAAGTGCTGGGATTACAGGTGTGAGCCACCACACCTACCTGTTTTTGTATTTTCTAATACAAAAAATATTTTCTAATTTCCCTTGTGATTTTTTCTTTGGTCTCTTTTTAGTTAGAAATAAATCTGTAAATTTTCCGAATGTCCTCCTGTTATTGGTCCTCTAAATTGATTCTATTGTAATTGGAGAATATACTTTGTATTATTTTATTTTTTGCATTTATTGAGATTTGTTTTATAGGTTAGCACATGATCTGTCCTGGGGAATGTTCCATGTGTACTTGAGAACAATATATATTCTGGATGGGTTGTTCTATAGATGTCTATTAGAGCTAGTTGTTTATAGTGTTGTTCAAGTCTTATGTATCCTTGTTGATCTTCTGCCTGGTTGTTCTATCCATTATTGCAAGTGGGGTATTGAGGTTTTCAAATATTATTGAATGTTTTATTTCTCCCTTTAATTCTGTTGTTTTGTTTTTGTTTTTGTTTTTTTTCTTTTTTCTTTTTTTCTCACGAGCAGGTCATGCTTTAACAACTTTGTTAGTTTTTGCCTCAAGTATTTTAGGATATATATTCATAATTGTTGAACTTAGGTGCATATATGTTCATAATTGTTACGTCTTCCTAATGGGCTGGCCCTTTTGTCATTATAAAATGTTCCTGTTTAACTCTAGTAACATTTTTATTTTAAAGTCTATTTTGTTTGATATTTCTATAGATATTTCAGCTCTCTTGTGGCTGCTGTTTGCATGGCATATCTCTTTCCATTCTTTTACTTTCAATCTATAGTCATGAATTGTATGATAATGTTCTGGTCAACAATGGACTGCATATATGATGGTGGTCCCCTAAGATTATAATACAATATTTTTACTATGCCTTTTCTATGTTTAGAGATACACATACTTACCATTGTATTACAGTTGCCTACAGTTTTCCATATAGTTAACATGCTGAACAGGTTTAGCCTAGGAGTACTAGGCTGTGCCGTATACCTAGGTATGTAGTAGGCTATATCATCTAGATTTGTGTGAGTATACTTTATGAGGTTTGTACAACAACAAAATAATGATGCATTTCTTAGAATGTATTCCTGTCATTAGGTGATGCATGACTGAACTTGTATCTTTGAATCTAAAGTGTGTTTCCTGTAGAGAACATACAGGTGGATTTAAAAAATGCGATATGACAATCTCTGACTTTTGATTGTAATGCTTGATCTATTTGCATTTATTGTTACTATTAATATGTTATATTTATTTTTGCAATTTTGTCCTTTTTTTCCCATATGTTGCATGCTATTTTTGTTCCTTTGTTCCTCTTTTAGTGCCTTATTTTGCGTTAAGTGGATCATTTCTAGTGTAACATTTGAATTCCTTTAACGATTTTTAACAAGTTATTTCCTTATTAGTTGCTGTATGGCTTTTAATATATACCTCAACTTTTTAGAATCTACTTCATATTTATTAACTTAATTTAAATGATATGTATAAACTCTATTCCTACATAGCTCTATTTCCTCTGTACCCTTTTATATATTACTATAGTTATACAAATATGTCTATATATGTATGTTACTCTACAATACCTTATAAGTATTACTATATATAATATATATTATATATTTCATATATATATATAAAATAATTGAGCAGCCACAAGACAGCTGAAATATCTATAGAAATATCAGACAAAATAGACTTTAAAGCAAAAATGTTACTAGAGTTAAACAGGAACATTTTATAACGATAAAAGGGCCAACCCATTAGGAAGACATAAATATATAGTTTTATGTCTTTCTTTTTTTTTTTTTTTTGAGACAGAGTCTCACTCTGTCACCCAGGCTGGAGTGCAGTGGCGTAATCTTGGCTCATTGCAACCTCCACCTCCTGGATTCAAGCAATTCTCCTGCCTCAGCTTCCCAAGTACTTGGGACCACAGATACGTGCCACCATGCCTGGCTAATTTTTTTTGTATTTTTAGTAGAGATGGGGTTTCACCGTGTTAGCCAGGATGGTCTTGATCTCCTGACCTCATGATCTTCCTGCCTCAGACTCCCAAAGTGCTGGGATTACATGTGTTATCCACTGTGCCCAGCCAGTTTTCTGTCTTTTAAATGAGCTGAGAGAACAACAAATATATCTTTTAGAGTTTGTTATATTAATATTTACCATTTCTGATTCTCCTAATTTCTTCCTGTGTATTTGAGTTACCATCTAGTATCATTTCCTTATTCTAATACAGCTTCATCCTCCACCTGCTTCCTTTGTGCTGTTATTGTCAAATACATTCTATTTCTGTATGTAATAGACCCAACAATGCAATTATGTAAATATTGTGTTTTATAGAATATAAAAATAAGGGGAAAATGAAAGTATACTCTCTTTTAAATGAAATATGAAATTACTCACATAATTATCTTTACCAGCACTCTTTTCTGTGCATGTAAATTTTAATTATGACCTGGCATCACTTGCTTTCAGCCTGAAGAACTACCTGTAATATTTTTGTAAGGTAGGTCTGCTAGCAACAACAAATTCTCTCAGTTTTTGTTTATCTGGGAATACTTTTACTTTGCCTTTTTTTCCTCCTTCATTTTTGTAAAGATAGTTTTGCTGGGTATGCAATTCTTGGTTAGCAGTTTTGTTTTGTTTTAGCATTATGAGCATGTCATTCTACTGCTTTTAGCCACTTGTTTCTGACTAGAATGCAGATAATAATCTTATGGGAGTTATCTTATGCACATGAGTTATTTTCTCTTGCAGCATTCAAGATTTTCTCTTTGTCTTTTTCAACATTTGACTATGATGTGGATTTCCTTGCATATACTCCACTTAGAGTTTGTTGAGTTTCTTGGATGTTTTTCATCAAATTTGGGAAAGTTTCAGCCATTGTTTCTTCAAATAAGTTTTCTTCGTTTTTTCCTCTCCATGTAGTATTTCCATTACACATATGTTGGTGCACTTAATAGTGTCTCACATTTTCCTGAGGCTCTGTTCATTTTTCTTTATTCTTATTCTCTCTCATTTTTATATTGTATAATCTCTATCAATCTATATTCAAGTTCACTGATTCATTCTTCTGCCAGCTCAACTCTATTGTTGATTCCTGCTAGTGAATTTTTCATTTAGGTTATTGCACTTTCAATCTAAAGTTTTTATTTGGTTCCTTTAAAAAATCATTTCTAGGCTGGGTGCCATGGCTCACACCTGTAATTCCAGCACTTTGGGAGGCCGAGGCAGGTGGATCACCTGAGGTCTGGTGTTTGAGACCAGCCATGGAGTTTGAGACCGACCAACATGGAGAAACTCTGTCTCTACTAAAAATACAAAATTACCTGGGCATGTTGGTGTATCCCTGTAATCCCAGCTACTCTGGAGGCTGAGGCAGGAATATGGCTTGAACCCGGGAGGCGGAGGTTGCTGTGAGCCGAGATCGTGCCATTGCACTCCAGACTGGGCAACAAGAGAGAAACTCTGTCTCAAAAAAAAAAAAAAAATCATTTCTATCCTTTTACTGTTAGTCTGTATTTGAGGAGACATTGTTATTATACCTTCCTGTCATTCTTTAAACATGGTTTCCTTTAGATCTTTGAATATTTTCTTAATAGCTGCTTTAAAGTATTTGGCTGCTAAGTCCAACATTTGGGCCCCCTCAAAGGCATTTTGAGTGCCTGATTTTAACCCCTTGTGTACAAGTCACATATTCCTGCTTCTTTGAATGTGTAATAATTATTCATTTAGAACTGTTCCTTCTAGGAAAGATGACAACTCTGGATACTGATTTCCCTCTCTCCCTCAGGACTTGTTGTTATTTGCTTATTTATTTGCTTAGTGACTTGGCTGCATGGGTTCAGTGAAGTCTACTTCCCCCACAGCGTGCAGGCTCTCATATTGCTCTTTAAAGGGCATAGCCTTGGGAATGCACTTCATCTTCTTGATCACCAGAAATGACTCTGATCTTAGCTGGACTCTCTTTGATTGTCTGTTTCTCTGACCACTCCATTCAACTTAAGATTGATCTGTATCTGTTGAGATCACACCCAGTCATTCACCTCTACAAATTGCTGTCTGATTGCTCTGTTGCTTTTAAGGATGCTCTAGGATGTAAATCATTCTGCAGTCTGATCCAGTTGAAGTCAAATCCCTTAGTAGGACAGAATGTTGCCAGTCTTTGAGACTTGCCTCAGTCCTCCACTGGAAAGAACCTCTGCTCTACAGAGCTGAGGGTGGGATGAGAGTTGGAGAACTTATTCTTCACCAGATGTCTTACTCAGGTCTTCTCTATGGTGCAAGAATTGGTGGTGAGGGCAGGAACTGATGTTGGCACTCAGCCGCTGCCACCACTCAGTATGGATCTTCTGCAGCCCACAGCCAGGGTGGTTGGGATCTGCTAATGTCCACTGGCTACCTAAGCTATGCAGAATAGGTCTCTGTCCTAGCAAGCTGGGGTGTGTGAGAGTTGCCAGTTGGCTGCTGGGCCCACTAAAGTAGCTGTCCTGCAACATAGCTATGTGGTGAACGGGGGAATGTGGCCTTCACCAGCTTCCCCACTCATATCCTCCCTACATAGCAGGAGCTGGGGGTGAGGAAGTGGGAAATACTCAGTTGCCACCATTTACTGTATATAGGCTTTCCATAGCATAGAGATGTGGAAAATAATATCTGTCGATGGTCACTGTGATGGTTAATACTGTCAACTTGACTGGATTGAAGGATACAAGCTGTTAATCCTGGGTCTGTCTGTTAGGGTGTCATCAAAGAAGATTAACATTTGAGTCAGTGGGCTGGGAAAGGCAGACCTACCCTTAATCTGGTGAGCACACTCTAATCAGCTGCCAGTTAATATAAAGTAAGCAGAAAAACATGAAAGGTGAGACAGGCCTAGCCTCCCAGCCTACATCTTTCTCCCATGCTGGATGCTTCCTGCCCTCGAACATCAGACTCCAAGTTCTTCAGTTTTGAGACTCAGACTGGCTCTCCTTGCTCCTCAAGCTTCCAAAGAGCCTATTGTGGGACCTTGTGATAGTGTAAGTTAATACTTAATAAACTCCATATATATATAAACTCCCATATATATGTATATCCTATAGATAGATCTCATATATATATATTATTAGTTCTGCCCCTCTAGAGAACCCTAATACAGTCACTAACTGCAGTGTATATTTGGCTATGTAAACATTTTTGACTTTTACATGTCAAAATTAAAACAGAATTAAAAAGTAAGGGACAAGGTGGGATAAAGTTATTTGAACAAACATGATATATAAAGACATAATGTGTTTAACGTATTTAAAATATAGGGGACTTTTAAAAAATCAGTAAGAAAACACTAACAGTGCAAAAGTAAAATAAAAAAAGAAAGTCATGAATAAGCAAGACACAAAATAATATGTACAAATGATAATAAACATTATGAAAATATATCCAATCTCAAAAATTAGGAAATACAAATTAAAACACCACCAAGATACCACTTTTTCCTACAAAATGGAAAAAGATACTTTCAAAGTCAATGTCAATGCCAGTAATGATGTAGTCAGCTGGACTCTTATTTCCGTTCAAACTACAAATTTGTGCAACCGTTCTGGAAAGGAATTGGGCAGTATTTATCAAAACACTCTAAAATGGTTATATCCTCACATGCAGAAGTTTCTGCTGAGAATCTGATCCTACATAAAGTAACCAGAGGACATCCACTGTAATAAGAGCAAAAGATTAGGAAGGACTAAGTGTGCAGCCATAAAGAAATAGTTAAATAAATTATGCTAATTCATCCATTAAAAAGTCACAGTGTTAAAAAAAAACCATGTTTTTAAGGAATATTTAGTAATATGGGAAAATGTTCACAATGCAATGTTTAGTGAAAAGGAATGTACAACTGTACATATGGACATCATATCATTTTTGCAAAACAGATGCAAATATGTATTTTTGCCTTTGTGTGTGTGTTGGAGGCAGGGGGATTCTGTGTGTCTATGTGCCTGTGTGTCAGGGACATCCTAGCTAAGGACAAAGTTACATTTCAAGGTGCTCAAGGCATCCATTTGAATGAGCTGATATGTGTGAAGCTCTTCTCTGATGGCTAATTGAGGAGGGAGGAGGTACTGGTACTTGGGGGTGAGGAGAAGTGATGTAAGGAGTAGAGAGATGAGTTCAAGAAAGCACACAGAATGGAGTTTGTTTTCTGTTCCTTGGACCAGTCTTTTTTTTTTTTTTTTTTTTTTTTGAGACGGAGTCTTGCTCTGTTGCCCAGGCTGGAGCGCAGTGGCACGATCTTGGCTCACTGCAACCTCCGCCTTCCGGGTTTACGCCATTCTCCTGCCTCAGCCTCCCGAGTAGCTGGGACTACAGGCGCCAGCCACCTCGCCTGGCTAGTTTTTTGTATTTTTTAGTAGAGACGGGGTTTCACTGTGTTAGCCAGGATGGTCTTGATCTCCTGACCTTGTGATCCACCCGTCTCAGCCTCCCAAAGTGCTGGGATTACAGGCTTGAGCCACCGTGCCCGGCCTGGACCAGTCTTAATCCTGACTGAAATGACAGAGGCAGAAGCTGAAGTTGTTGATTTTACAAAATACTTTTTAAGGCTCTAGGGACTAGCAAGTCTGCTTTATAGCCTGATGGCAAGAGTGACACTTATGGGTGGGAGAATTCCTACTGTCACTCCCCATAAATACAGCCTCTTGAGCCTGACTGCTTCAGGAGGAATGGGAGCCAGTCCTCTGAGAAAGGATGTTGGTGTCTGCACCTTAACCCCATTCTGTAGGGGCTGTGGTGGGTTCTCCAAAGTGTCTTCTTGGAGACTAGACACCAAATGTATAGAGTAGGAACTCAAAGAACTTGGGAGTTAGTCCTTAGTCCTGGATTTGAATCCTGCCTCTGGAAACTGTATAACTTTAGTCATGCTTCATAACTTTTAGAAGACCCAATCTTGACATCTACAAGCTGGACGTTGTAGTGCACACTGTTGTGAAGAGTGAGGTGGTATACATGAAGCTCATAACAGCATTCCTGTACATATAAAGAGGCTCAACAAAAATTTAATGGCAATGACAATGAGTGATTCCAAGCTGCAGGCTGATAGCGTTGAAGGATCCTTCAGACATTTGAAGGAAGCCTTTGGAACATCCTGAAGCAAGTTTCTTTCCACCTAGAAATTTAGAGATTGTTTTTTTAACGTTCTATAGCATAATCTCAGTTTAAGTGGGCATCTCCTTGGCTGTCTTTTAAACACAAAGCCACCTGCTGTCTTTGCTTTCTCCCTATTCCCCTGCCTGCTTCCATTAATAGTCCTCTCCTGTTTGACACTAGACTTGATGAAAAGATGAGAGTTTCCTTTGTGGACATAAGAACTGTGTTGTTTCAACAAAAGCTTGCATAATCATCCTTAGATGTGTTGACAGCATTTTTATCACCTAGACATCCGATTAAAGACTTGAGCATGTCTAGCTTTTAATTGCCTTGCCCACCCACACAGAAGCTGTTTGAAGCATTAATATGGTCTGTTTAGTACTTTCTGATTGCAACTCTACTGATGTAAACAGCACCCCGGCTCCTTGGTGAGATGAGGAGGGGAGACTTTAAATTTCTTATTCTTCTCCAGTAAGAATTTCTCAAGAATTTATCACCAAAAAGCTCATACATTTCATAATTACAAGGGCTACACAAAAACTACAAAGAAGAGGTCAAACAACAAAGGTGATGTCAGAAGCAAAAGAAGAGGGAAGGCAGAAAATGATGAGAGAAAAAGATGATGAGGAAAATAGTTCTTTGATGGGACCAGTGCAACATTATCATAAGTAAGAAGAGTGTTGAAGGGGGTAGGTGTGTATATTGTGCATCTCCTCTGCATTGGCTACTGTATCAGAATGAACTGGAATCAATAAGATGCTAATCCATGCTGGTACCACCCATGCAGGTAGCTGACACAGAGGCCATTTGCAGTCACTTTGGCAACTCTTGTAGGGGCAGAGAAAGTCAAATGTTCCTTGGCACAATTATACCAAGGATATGACAGTCATGCTCATGGCAGGAAGAGACTGTCCTCATATTGAGACTGGACTTGCCTCTGTGGGGAATGAGGTCAACGCTTGCCTCAGTAAGGTTGCTCGCTTCATGGACAACTTGTAAGAGAATCCTCTGCAGCTCTCATGGGTCGGGAGATTAGAATGGAATCAGAGTATCCACCATCATCCTTACTAAGGAGGCCAGACGACATCAATTAATTTCTAGGCAAATCCCAAGGTGCTCACATTTACAAAATACAAGAGACTGAGAGAAGCAAAGCCCTTTTCCCCTTTGGCATGCATCAGTGGCAGCACCAAGGGAAAGGGGCAATGTCTGGGGGTAATCAACACCAGTCTAGGCCACACCCAAAAAAAGCTCCTAACCCCATATTTGTGAAATAAGCATGTAACCCTCACTCCTGTTCCCCCACCTGCCATAAAGACTGCTGCCTTCTAATTCCTACCGTATAGAAATTCTGAGCTCAATGACAGGAGTGGAGCTGCTTGAGGCTCCTGGAATTGTGGGGCTGTAGACTGGGGACTTTGAAAGAAAGACTTACAGGGGTAAAGGGGAAGAGGGATTGAGAGAACAGAAAGGGAAGTTGACAGAGAGGCATAATACACATGAAAAACTTCCCTCTCTTTCTCTATTTTGTTTTTTTAAAGACTTTATGCACATTGCTTCTCAGTCTTTTGGCTAAGATCAAGTAAAGACTTTGTGCACTAGAATTAAGTTGATCATATTTACATAGGTTAACTATGATCATGGATCTATGGAAATTCTCTCTTTTTCTCTTTTTTCTTCAGACCCATAATTGATTTCATACTCATCCTGCTGCCTTAGCAGATAGATAGGTAAGTCTGACATGAGTCCTGCCAGATCTCTCTCTACCTCTGCAATCTGTCCTTCTGCAGTTCCTACTGCCCCTCATATATGGAAGTGGGCTGTTGGCTTATCCTTCAACTGTATCTCTACAGACAAGCTCCAGCTCTATCTCTCCACTGCCAAAAATCCCACAAGTTGGCCAGGCACGGTGGCTTACACCTGTAATCCTAGCAGTTTGGGAGGCCGAGGCGGGCAGATTGCTTGAGCTCAGGAGTTCAAGACCAGCCTGGGCAACATGGTGAAACACCATCTCTACTAAAATACAAAAAATTATCTGGGTATTGTGGTGCATGCCTGTAGTCCCAGCTACTCAAGAGGCTGAGGCAGGAGAATTGCTTGAACCCAGGAGGCGGAGGTTTCAATGAGCAGAGATGGCGCCACTCCACTCCAACCTGGGTGACAGAGTGAGACTCCGTCTCAAAAAAACAAAACAAAATCCCACAAGTCATCTTATTGGCTCAGATTGGGCCTGATGCCCAGCTCACACCAATCACTCTGGTCAGGGAAGTTGAGTCATGTCTCAATATGGCAGCTCCCAGCTGGGCACGGTGGCACATGACTGTAATCCTAGCACTTTGGGGCTTCAAAGCAGGAGGAATGCTTGAGCCCAAGAGTTCGAGACCAGCCTGGGCAACATAGTGAGAGGTCATCTCTACGAAAAGTTGAAAAAATTAGCCAGGCATGGTGGCATGTGCCTATCATCCCAGCTACTTGGGAGGCTGAATGGGAGAATCACAAGCCTGGGAGGTTGAGGCTACAGTGAGCTGAGATTGCACCACTGCACTCCAGCCTGGGCAACAGAGCGAGACCTTGAATCAAAATATATACCTATATCTGAAGTATATATATATATATATTCGCTCTGTTGCCCAGGCAGCCCCCAATCAAGCCACTTGGTTAAAATAGAAGATAGAAGAGAAAGAGGAAGAGAGAGAGAGAGAGAGAGAGAGAGAGAGAGAGAGAGAGAGAGAGAGAGAGAGAGAGAGAGAGAGAGTTTTCTAGTCTGGATAGACAAAACAATGGATGTCTACTGGAGGCAATCACTGAAGTTCATGGATTCTTCACTATACCTTAGGAAGGACTTTTTTATTTTGTGTTAATTTGGTATTGCGTACCCAACAGCTGATATATATATCTGGTATAATCCTGCATCTGGTTTTTTTCACCTTCGTCACAGTAACCCATCACAACTCTCAATCCTATTCTGTCATTATTTGTTGAGCTACAAGAAAGTAGGGCTAGTAATTTTGATGATACTAATTACAAGACAACAATGATACTAATTACAGCAACTAATTAACAAGAACTCACCAGTTGTTATCAACTCTCCTAAGAAGCTCCCATATGTTAAACATTCATTTCATTTTCATAATAATCTCAAAACTTAGTTACTGTTAATATCCCCACTTTAGAAATAAATAAACCTGGCTGGGCGAGGTGGTTCATGCCTGTAATCCCAGCATTTTGGGAGGCTGAGGTGGGTAGATCACTTGAGGTTAGGAGTTTGAGACCAGCCTGGCCAACATGGCGAAACCCTGTCTCTAATAAAAATGCAAAACTTAGCTGGGCATGGTGGCGTGCACCTGTAATCCAGCTACCTGGGAGACTGAGGCAGGAGAATTGCTTGAATGCTGGAGGCGGAGGTTTCAGCGGGCTGAGATGGTGCCACTGCACAGTGAGCCGAGATCGAGTCACACTGCAGAGTGAGACTCTGTCCCAAAAAATAATAAATAAATGAATAAACCAGTGCATACAGTAATTTGAACAAGGTCATAAAATTAGTATATGACAGAGCAAAAATTTCAACCCAGGTGTGCCTGCTTCTAAAATCATCTTAAATTTTGGAGACCTCTATTGACAAGGTATGAGCAAGAGTGTGAGTGCCAAAAAACCAGGAACTTCCTTAAAAAAAAAAAATTCCTAGAGCACCAACCACAAAGCTTTGCACATCATAGGAACTTAAACATTTATCAAATTGAATGTTGCTCAATTTTTAACATTCAGGTCCATCTGAGTTCTTCCCTGGGACAGCCAAGCATTTTCAAGAGCAGCAGCTGCACTTACCTGAAGATTGTTCAATCAGGGAGGTGGTTAGGCTTTTCGGAGTTTGTTGCAAAATATCTGATAGGCAGGTTAGGCTTCGTGTGTACTTAAGACAAAAGCATACAATTGTAGTACATGCTGATTTGTGATATTTCTGCTATATTGTACTGTAATACCCACAATTTTTCAGATCTGAAGAGATTTATATGTGAGTTCTTGAGCTTTTCACAGACTAAATCTATTCATATTGAAATGTCCTATTTTGAGAGGCTTCTTTTTTTCTGCTGGCTTGATGGACTTTTAGCAGTCTCTGGATGAGCCCAGCTAAGAGTCCAATTAGACCCCGAATGCAGTCTCGATGGGAACCCTGGTTTTAAGGTTTAGTTATTATTTTGATATTATTACAGAGGTTCATGGATAAAAGAGAGAAGTCAACAAAGATCTAGAAATAAGAAGTTTGGGGAGAAGGTGCATACTGGACTCCACCTTCACTATGGTGAGAACAGGGGCAATGAAAAGCATCTGAGATAAAGGCTTGGTGGAGGTCTCACCAAGAAGCAGATGGGAAGGTTAAACATGACAGGGGTGGCAGAGTGGAATGGGAACTCTCTAAGTCCCAATGTGTATGCAGCAGGTCTGGGTTCCCTCCTGCGGTCCTTGTTGTATTGTGACCCTGGCTTTTCAGAGGGCTGCAGCCCCAGTGATGGCACTTAGCTAACTTCTAGAGCTTCTAGACTCTATTGGGAAGGAAACCAAAATATTTCTGTTAAAATGCTGGGGATTTTAGTTAAAGGTAAAAGGTCAAAATGCAGGAGTTCATGCTGCCCCTCCTGTCTGCTTTTAGCAGTTCAAAATAGAGCTGAGACAGCGGTGCCAGAGAATCCAGGAGCAGACTTCACTCTTCCCATCAATTTACCTTCCCACATTTTCCTGCTTGCAGATACTCTCTTCTTTGTCTTGTCCTTATATAAGATGTATGGCTCTTTGTTAAAATACTATTTAAACAAGGCCCCTAAACCACTGGCTTAAGAGAAAAATACTTTTTTTTTTTTTTTTTTTGAGACAGAGTCTCACTCTGTCACCCAGGCTGGAGTGCAGTGGTACCATCTTGGCTTGCTGAAAGCTCCGCCTCCCAGGTTCATGCTATTCTCCTACCTCAGCCTCCCAAGTAGTTGGCACCCACCACCGTGCCCGGCTAATTTTTTGTATTTTTAGTAGAGACGGGGTTTCAGCGTGTTAGCCAGGATGGTCTTGATCTCCTGACCTCGTGATCCACCTGCCTCAGCCTCCCAAAGTGCTGGGATTACAGGTGTGAGCCACCGTGCCTGGCCGAAAAATACTTTTGAACTAAGGCCTCTCCCATATGATGGATGTAACACACTTGAATAGACTTCTGTTTGGTTTTCTTTTGTTAATTTGACTTTTATTTTGGGGAGAATGTCTCAAGTAAGAACCTTTCAAAAGAAGAAAAAACTTGTGTTTTCTCCCCTACAGTTGTTTAGGCTGCTCAGGCCCCATTGCACCCCTTCTGGAATCTTCACATTTCCTTTGGAAACTTCATCCTGTGACTCAGTTAGTTGTTAGCTCAAGCAGAACTAATCCCGGTGGGCCAGTGACTCAAATGTGGTCATTGGGAATACTGCATCCCCCTGGCCACTTAACTGATTCAGGCTATGCACATGATCCAAGGTGGCCAATCAGACCTAAGCCAGGCCAATTGAAAAGCCAGCCCTAGGAATGTTATCAGAATAATTGTTGAAAATACTCTTTTTCTGGTGATGTTTCTCAACTAGCAAAGCCAGCAGCTACTGTTAACCATTTTTGCCATCAGAGAGAAGAGGTTTAATGGTACCATTTTAGGCATTGATACCACCATTTGAGTCTGTAGCTGTATGAGCCAATAAAGTCCCCTCTATGCTTAAGACAGCATAAGTTTTATTTCTCTCACTTATACCTGAAAAATTCCCAATGTAGAAGCCAACCCCAGTCAATTAATAGTGGCTGCCTGAAGCTCTGTGTTAAGGACTGTAAGGCTGCATCCTGGCTCAGTAGAAGAAATACTATGATTGATTAGCAGTGTTTGCCTTAGGCAAGGGATGAGAAACCAGTGGCATGTGTGCTTTCTATATGCCCTTCCTATGTCTGAAGTTCTTTCATTGCTGCTGGGCTTTGTGGAATAACTATCAGTTGGTTCCTCTGTTAATAGTCATCTAGTCTAATTTCTATGGATGGTGTTCTGCACTGGGCGTTTGTATCCGCTCAAAATTTATATGTTGAAGCTCTAACCCCTAGTGTGGCCATGCTTGGAGATGGCCTCTAAGAAAGTAATTAAAGTTAAATGAGGACATAAGAGAGGGGCCCAAATGCAATAGGATTAATGTTCTTATAGGAAGAGACACTAGAGAGCCTCCTATCCCCACCCCACACTGAGAGAAGGTCATGTAATGACATATAGCAAGAAGGCAGCTGTCTGCAAGCCAGGAAGAGAGCCCTCATCAGAGATCAACACTGAAATCTGGGAATTTTAGCCTCCACAACTGTGAGAAAATAAAGTTCTGTTGTTTAAGCCACCCAGTAACTTGATATGGCAGCCAAAAGGAAAGTAATACAGATGGTAAAGCAAAATTATGACATATGGTGTGGGGTATTTCTGTTGCTGTGCTCTGACTTTGTGATACAAATGGCCAATATCAGTCAGGACCCAGAGGCTCTTCCCATTTAATTATAAGCTTCTACCAAAGTCTGAGACATGTGCACTCAGAGAAGCCATGATAGGGCACAGCCCCTTAGAGTCATTCATTATTCAGATCAAGGGTATATATGTATATATACATATGAAACATTACTTCCCTAACAACTATGAGGCTGACATTTGGGAGTCTGGCCATTAAATTTCCTTTAAGCAATACTTTCACTTTTCTAGTCCTGAGCTTTCACGCGCAGGGACCTGAGGCCAGCATGCTTGACTGAGAGTATGGACTGGGTTATACTCCTCCAAACCTTCATCCCATTGACTGAAAAAAGCTTGTTGGTATAATCTGAATAAATTCTTAAAAATAGAGTAGGTCTATTTTTTATCCACAGAGACCTTTGTAAGCCTTCTCAAGTTCCCTCTATTGCCTCCTTCCTTCTGTCCTTTGGTCAGTAGCCCAGCCTCCACTGGTACCGGCTCACTCTCCACTTTCAGACTTGAAAGAACCATGGGGTTCTGTGGGTGGCTACCAACAGGTAGTGAAGAAATGTGGGGATCAAAAATAAAATCAGGCCGGGTGCGGTGGTTCACACCTGTAATTCCAGCACTTTGGGAGGCTGAGGCAGGTGAATCACCTGAGGTCAGGAGTTCAAGACCAGCTTGGCCAACATGGTGAAATCCTGTCTCTACTAAAAATACAAAAATTAGCTGGGCATGGTGGCATGTGCCTGTAATCCCAGCTACTTGGGAGGCTGAGGCAGGAGAATTGCTTGAACCTGGGAGGCAGAGGTTGCAGTGAGCTAAGATCACGCCACTGCAGTCCAGACTGGGCAATAGAGCAAGACTCCATCTCAAAAAATAAAATAAAATAAAAATAAAATCAGATCAAGTTAGAAAAATTGTAAAAGCTTATTGTGCATGCAAAAGAACAGTTATCAAACTGGGAGATTTTGAACTAAAAGTAGTAAGAAGCCCTTCTTTCAGCAGTTACATCACAGTCTATAAAGTATAAAGAAGGAAGTATTTTTTACTTTTTTTCTGATTGGCTGTTAAACATTAACATTCTTTTTAGGGCAAGTAGAGATTTTTAAGCTGATTTGTCTACAGCTGATTTCACTGTATCATGCTGACAAGGATGTAAAGCTTATGTTTTGTGTTTCATTTATATTTGCATCTATTGTTTAGGGGAAATCAGGATGACTTCAGTTTTGGCTATGCAGCTATGGATAGATGGTCTTGGGGTTTATCTAAATTGTGGCTTCCATTTTTATTTTTCTTTAGCAGCAGGGAGTAGCTCCCTGTTAGGTGAACGCTGACCAAGGAGAACAGGTGATGTTAAACCAAACAGATCAACCCACACTCTTTTCTTTATTCCAGGGACTACACTGTAACAAGGGCAGCTCTCTTTTGTCATTATTTTGGGAAAATCCCATGTGCTGAGTGGATACACCTGCTAAGCCACCCACTCTGCTGCTTCTCGGCTTGCCATGCTGTGGTATCCAGTGTGGTAACATGTTGCAGTATGCTGTTTTGCATTTTTTCTTACCCCTTCCTCACTGTCACTACCCAGGCTTGGCACTTCTCAAGCAATTAGTGCCAGTTGTTTAGCCTCTGTTTCAGGCTCTGCTTTTGAGAGCACTTAAGCTAAGAAATCCTTCTTCTTCATGTCTTTTCTAGGATTCACCCAGGTATTTGATCAAGTTCAGGCCACTGAAATCCTTGTTCCTCCATGCAATTTATGCCCAATTATAGTAACAATCGCATTTGGCTAAAAAAATAAATAAATAAAAAGGGAAATGAGACAAGGAAAGATGCAAAGCAATACAGAAGTTTACTATCACTCACTGAAGCCTTTCCCTATAAGGTAGAAAGTTGTATTATACCATTTTGCAGGTGACAAAACTGAGACTTAGAGGTGCTTTTTAGTTACAGTGATTGAACTGGAACTCTTACCCCATTTTCTCAATGCTCATTCCAGCACTGGTAACTTTCAGGACCACATCTTAAATTGCCTGCTCTAGTAAGCCTCTGGGAAAAAGCAACAGGGCCACCTCACGCATCATTAGTGTGTGCTTGGGCAGAACTCCGGGGCTCTTACTGTTTATAAGTGAGATACCTACCAGCCGCACTTACGTTGAGACCATTTCCTTTCCTCCAAGAGTTGACTTTCTGCCTTGGGTCTTCTCAGTGGGGAAGATGGTGCTATGTCAACTGTTCATTTAGCAAGGGTCTCTCAGAGCAAGGGCCAGGGTGCTTGTAGGCTTGCAGAAGGGCTCACAAGCTGAAATCTGATTTTTTTTCCTCTCTGACAGGCATCTCTTCTTTGACAAAGAGATTAGCAAGCTGTCCTTTGTTGCTTCTCTTCTTCCTTGATTACATCATTTTGCTGTCAGCCATAGGCAAGAAAAGAAAAGCGCCACTCTAGTCAGCCTGTCTGCTATTTATAGATGTTGCAGGTAAAGATTTCACTGGGGAGAGAGGCTTGCTTTGCATGGGAGTTTCTTTAACCCAGTGCTACTCAAAGGTTGGCCCAAACTAAAAGCATCAGCATCATCTGGGCATTTGTTTAAAATGCAGAATCTCAGGTCCCTCCTCTGACCCTGTAGACCAAAATCGCTGCTGGAGGAGTCCAGGGGTCTGCGCTTTAACAATCTCTCCGGGTGACACACATCTTCAATAAAGGTTAAGAACCTTCAATAAAGGTTAAGATTTTCTTCCTCCCCTCCTAAGTACAGGTATTGAGCATTGGCTAAATTACTCAAGGGGCTTCATATGACAATTGGAGAGGCAGCATGTGGAGGAGAGAACAATGGGCTTTTGAATTTGGCAGAGTGGATTTCATTTTCTATACTCCACTTGCACTGTGATCATGAACTAACCTTTCTGAGACTCAGATTCCTTAATAATAACATAGAAGTAATTATCACTGCTTTGTAGGGTTATCATAAGGATTATATGAGATATTAATATGATAAGCCTTTGCTGCATGGTAGGAGCTCAATAAATTGTTGCCAAAGTAGTAATAGTAATCATGATGTCATCATCATCATCTTTAGTGTGAGTTTGGGGTGTGCTGTAAACACTTGATGTGCCTCTGGCTTCATGGTACCTTTTGAACATCATTGTTAACTTTGGGAACTAACCAGCTGTGATGGTTGGGTTTGTATGTCCACTAGGTCAGGCTATAGTACCCAGTTATTCAATCAAAAGTGTTCCTACCCCAGCTGTTGCTGTGGAGGAATTCTGCAGACATTGTTCATATCTACAATTACATAGAGGAGATCCTCTTGGATTATGTGGATGAGCCTCACCCAACCAGTTGAAAGGCCATAAGTGCAAAACTGAAGTTTCCCTGAGGAAGAAAAATTCCGCCGGTCCCAGTGGCTCACACCTGTAATCCCAGCACTTTGGGAGGCTGAGGCAGGTAGATCACTTGAGGCCAGGAGTTTGAGACCAGCCTGACCAACATAGAGAATCCTCGTCTCTACTAAAAATACAAAATTAGCTGGGGTGGTGTGCTGAGACCAGCTCAGTCGGGGAGACCCTAACTCGGTGGCACTAGAGGAATTAAAGACATACACACAGAAATATAGAGGTGTGAAGTGAGAAATCAGGGGTCTCACAGCCTTCAGAGCTATCATAGCTACCATTAAATTACTCATTGTGACTGGTTGTCCTACTTTCCTCAGGTTTGGTTCCATTATCTGCGACAGCTTCTTGATCTGTCCCCAGGTGGGTGGCTGTGTTTCATGGGTGTTGCTCATGACATTTGGGGTCCTCCTCAGCGTCAGCCTTGACATGGCTGCAACCGGAGGTCATCGGGTTTCTCCTGGAATCTCTTCCTCAGATAATTGCTCTGGAATTAGAACTTGTGCTCCCCATTGTTGTGATAAATCTCTCCCCCATAAATTTATAGGTACAGAAGTTAAAATTGGTTGAATAGTCTCAGGGTGTCCATCAGGCCCTTCACATTGCAAAATATAACACTTTGATGTACTTCAGGGGCTTTACCAACACTCTGCAGCAGGAGCATGTCCTTAAGGCACAGATCGCTCATGCTATTGTTTCTGGTTTAAGAACACCTTTAAGTGGTTTTCCACCCTGGGTGGACCAGGTGTTCTTTGCCCTCATTCTGGTAAACCCACAACCTTCTAGTGTGGGCGTTATGGGCATCACGAACATGTCACAGTGCTGCAGAGATTTTGTTTATGGCCAGTTTTGGGGCCAGTTTTTGGCCAGATTTTGGGGGCCTGTTCCCAACAGTGGTGGTGCATGCCTGTAATCCCAGCTACTCAGGAGGCTGAGGCAGGAGAATTGCTTGAACCCGTGATGCGGAGGTTGCGGTGAGCCATGATTGCGCCACTGCACTCCAGCCTGGAAAACAAGAGCAAAACTCCGTCTCAAATAAAAAGTATTCTGCCTCAGGACTTCAGCATTAACTCCTGCCTGAGTTTTCAGCTTGCAGGACTGCCTTAAGAATTTCAAACATGCCAGCCTCTGCAATCTCACAAGACAATTCTGTGAAATAAATCTCATCTACCAGCCTTATGAATTTCACCTGTTCAGGGGAGAACCCAAAAGAGCTCCCCAGTGTCCTCTGCTGCTGGGACACAGGCCTGTTATCTACATGCCAATGCTCAGACTTGCCTGTGTGAGATCTGATTTTGGAAATGAGCATCTCAAAGGAGGCTGCATCTAGAACCTTCCACAGGGTGGTGGCAGAGGCATCTGGTTTTCAGGATCAGCAGTGTGTGCAAAGTCACTTCTTGAGGGAGAAGCAGCCTGGGAGAGGAGGGTCCTCTAGAGCTAGAGGTGGCAGCATCCTCATCAGGTCAGTTCTGCAGTGTGATTCTGGAAGCTTAGCTTTGAGCATGATTCTCTAACCTCACAACACTTCCGTGAGCGGTGGTAATGTGTTCTTAATAAATTCCTTTTCTACCTAGTCAGATTCAGCTTCTCACCATCTGTATTAGTTTGTTCTCACACTGCTGATAAAGATATACCTGAGACTGGGAAGAAAAAGAAGTTTAATGGACTTATAGTTCCACATAGCTGGGGAGGCCTCACAATCATGGCAAAAGGTAAAAGGCACGTCTCACATGGTGGCAGACAAGAGAAGAGAGCTTGTGCAGGGAAACTCCCATTTTTAAAACCATCAGATCTTGTGAGACTTATCCACGATCACAAGAAGAGCAGGGAAAAGACCCGCCCCCATGTTTCAGTTATCTCCCACTGGGTCCCTCCCACAACACATGGGAATTATGGGAGCTACAAAATGAGATTTGGGTGGGGACACAGCCAAACCATATCAACATCAGACACCTGACAATTCTGCAATTGGGACTAGAAGTCATTGCCAAATCTAGAACCTTGGGGAGGAATGTGGAGTTGGTGATCTGACCCAGGTGGAAGGGACAGAGCTGAAGCTCCAGCTAGCATTAAGGAATGGAACCCCAGCTGTCCAAAACTGAATTCAGCTGTTTCCCAGGGTCACCTGGGATGAAGTGCTCATTGAAGGCAAAGTTCAGGGGGATTTAATGGTGCTGCCACTGAATAAATAAGTATGAGAAATTCCAGACCTGTGAGCATAAACTGTTCCCAGCTGCATTGGATAGCTTAATGAGAGACATCTTGCCCCACAATCCGCTTTTGTCAGAACAGTATCCCCTCCTTCTCTGTTTGAAGAGGCTCTGCCTGCCTTGCTTGAGGCTCTTGAATGTCACACTCACAGAAGTTACTTAGCTTGGGAAAGTCAAATCTCTGCAGGTTCCCTTCACCCCTGCCACCGTCACTGTCTTTTGACCTATAAGCAAAATCAGACCCCAGCAGTCACAGGAGCCAAATACAAAGTCTGTCCTGGGAAGAAGGGGCATCTATATTAAAAGAATTGCAAGAACTTGCAAATCTGTGCCAGAAAGAAGCATAGAGGAACGTATGTTTAATGTGTTTAAAATGGATTCTAAAGATTTTAGACCAAGGAGGAGGGAATATAATTTAGTTAGGGCTGAATTTATCAGTAGAAGAAATGCTCTGGCCAGAGAAATTCTGTGTTTAATATGCTATCTTGAGCTGATGGTTGCAGTTCTAATTACTCTTTCTAATTGATTAGTTGACTTAATCCTGAATCCAGTGGCAGCCAACATAAAATGAAGTTTCGGAAATTCCGTGACGTAATGTAGAACAGTGGGTCTCAAACCTAGCTACACATTAGGATCACCTAAGCTTTTCAAAATACTGATGCCAAGGTCTCACTCCACACCAGTTAAATCAGAATATCCATGGACAGGGCCTGAGCAGTGGTATCTTTTCAAAACTCCCCAGGTGATTAAAATATGTATCCAATGTGTAATGCAGAGGAATGAGATAAATGTAGAACTAGATTAATTCTATGAGATCCACTTACCCTTCCCTAACTATGTCTCTGGAAAGGGCCCTGAAGACACACAGTTTGCCAAATATTGAGAATTACATTGATAGGGAAATAAACAATCTTTGAGAGGTGCTGTTGTAGCTCTTACATGCAGGTGGGGTGTGCTAGTGGGAGAGACTGCATTAAAATGAGTTCCTTGACATGGGAGCAGGGTAGGAGGAAGGGGTGAAAGGATACAGAGATGGCTGCACCAAGAGGTGGCACCCAGCTTCCAGAAGATGCTTCAGGGTCACAGCAATCAGCAGAGAAGCTGAGGCGGCACTCAGAATACCCTAACCCAGAGCTTTTTGGAGTAGCTAATTGAGCACGGGGTTCTTAGGACTACAATAGATTGGCATCTACCTATGGTCCTACTTGATCCTTATAACCATAAACCTCTAGTTTGGTCAGTTAGAGCTTAACTTGAGGCACCAGAAGAGTTCCCAGATCTGAGTTATTTAAAATACTCAAGGCCCCTTGATAATATGATAATATCAGAAGTATGTGCATTAAATCTTACACATAGCCTGGGAGAAACTGCCTTCTTCCAATGGCCCTGGAAGCTCAGTGAGAGAGCTGCGAAGCCCCATCATCTGCTCTTGTTGGGAAGTATCCCTTCCTCCCTGTTTAAAGAGGCTCTTCTTGCCTTGCTTGAGGCCCTGTAATGATATCACTCAGAGAAGTTACTTTTATGGGAAAATCCACATCTCATCAAGCTCCCCTCAAGCCTCACTATCACTAAATTCCTAGAACGACTTGTGGCCACAGATCAGGGTAACTGTAGCTTAGGGAAAGAAAGATAATCAAATCACTTAAGAAGAATTGAACATCTTTTCTGAGAGACACAGCACTCCACTATGGTCTTTTGGGACCAGAAATAATTAGTCCACCTTAGTCAGCCCACTGACATCTTAAACACTCATATCCTAGCACATAGTGCCTCACTTCTCAGTTCCTAAGTGTATAGCTGGACTAGACATATTCAACAAGAAGCAGAACCTTGACTCTGACGGTGTAGTAGAATACTGACTCTATGACCTCAGACTAAAGGCAATTATAGTAGAAAGAGCCATGAGGGAGCTCCTGGAGCTTCTCTTCCATTCCAAAACTATAAACCAAAAAAAATGCATCCATGAGGAAATAGGTTAATATTAAAAATTAATATTTAAGATATTCAAAGATGTGAAAGATGTAGGAGTGTTGAGTTCAATCATATCCCTCCATTTAACTAATCAATTTTAACCTGTGAAGATAAAAGATGGGTGTTGAATAACAAAAACAAATTATCATAAGCTTAATTAAGGGTGGACCACAACTGTAATTTAATTACTGTTTAAATATAGATCTTTATTTCAGCAAATAAACATATTTTCTGGAACTGTGGCTAGTCATCTGTAAAAAAAAAATTCTTTATTCTACTAAGCAGAGAAAAACTGGAAGCAGTTTGTTTCTACTTGACAGGAACAGTAGTATACCTTCAACATTTTGACTTTGGGCTATGTCAACTCTCACTCTGATCCAAAATTTGTTCTACAAGAATCTTGCTAATTTCAACATCCCGCAAGATATCATATGTTACATTGATGATATCATGCTTGCAGAATCCAAACAGCAGGAAGTAGCAGGCATTCTAGAGTCCTTGGCAAGACACATGGATGCCAGAAGGTGAGAAATAAATCCCATGAACATACTAACTCTTGACACCTTGGTGAAGTTTCTGGGTATACAGTGATCTGGGAAATAATGTAATGATTCCTTTAAAATGAAAGACAAATAGTTGTACCCAATACTAAGAAAAGAACACAGTAAGTTGTGTGAGGTGGCTCACACTTGCAATTCCAGCATTTTGGGAGGTCTAGGTGGGCAGATCACTTAAGCCCAGGAGTTTAAGACCAGCCTAGGCAACATGGTGAAACCCCATCTCTAAAAAAAAATACAAAAAATTAGTCAGGCATGGTGGCACACGCCTGTAGTTCCAGCTCTCCAGGATGCTGAGATGGGAGGATCACTTGAGCCCAGGAGGTCGAGGCTACACTGAGCTGTTATTGAGCTACTACTACATTCCAGCCTGGGTGACAGAGCAAGACCCAGTCTCAAAACAAACAAACAAACAAACAAACAAACAGAAACAACAACAACAACAAAACCAGAGGTGAGGATGCACAATGCTCATTGAGCTTATTTGTTTTTAAGAGGAAACACATGCTACAATTGAATGTGTTGTTCCAACTTATTAACCAAGTCACTCAAAAGACTACAAGCTTTGCATAGGGCCCAGGGTAAGAGTCAGCTCTCCGGCTAGGCCAGGTTGTGGTGCAAGACGCTCTTTCTCTTGGAGCTAATAACCCAGAAGATCCATTAGTGTTCACACTGTGTATGGCAGACTGAGATGCTAGGTGAAGCATATAGCAAGCACCCATAGGATAATTACAGTGCACACTCAAGAGTTTAAGAGAGGAACCAAGTCATCTTCACAAACAGCTGTTTTCTTTTTGAGAAAAAAAAACAAAACTCTTGGTTTGCTTCTGAGCTTTAGTAGAGGCTGACTGCATGATCAAAGGATACCAAGTGGCCAGGAGATCTAAACTTTCCATGAATAACTGAATATTATCTGATATGCCAAGTCATAAAATCAGGCAAAGTAGAAGTAGTACATATGGGATGGGTGTGAGCAGTTTTGAAACCACTGATGAGTTGCACGGGTAGGATGTTCACATTCTCCAGTTGTTCTTCTCTAGTTGAGTGGCCACCTCTCCTTCAACCCACACCCTGGGCCTCATAGGAAGTTCCTGTGACCATTGACTGAGGAGATAGATGGTCAAGTGTAGCTTATAGACGGCTTTCCACTTTCTGCAATTTTATATAAACTCATCCAGATGTAACTTTAAAAGGCAGTAAGAAGGGGAAAACTGCCAGAGGGAAGAACTTTGAGTTATCTACTTTTTCTAGAAGGAAAGATGGCCAGAGGAATGGATCTATTATGATTCATGGGCTATGGCTAATGGTTTGGCTAATTGGTCAGAAATTTGGATCCAACAATATTGGAGGATTGGCATCAGAAAATATGAGGAAGAGGTATGTGAGGTCTCTTAGAATGTATTCAAAGTGTATGATAATATGGAGTCCCATGTGAATATTCAGAAAGAGGACTCTTCTGTGGGATAGCCTTTAAAAAATGAGGCCGGGCGCGGTGGCTCAAGCCTGTAATCCCAGCACTTTGGGAGGCCGAGACGGGCGGATCACGAGGTCGGGAGATCAAGACCATCCTGGCTAACATGGTGAAACCCCGTCTCTACTAAAAATACAAAAAACTAGCCGGGCGACCTGGCGGGCGCCTGTAGTCCCAGCTACTCGGGAGGCTGAGGCAGGAGAATGGCGTGAACCCGGGAGGCGGAGCTTGCAGTGAGCTGGGATCCAGCCACTGCACTCCAGCCTGGGTGACAGAGCGAGACTCCGTCTCAAAAAAAAAAAAAAAAAAAAAAAAAAAAAAAAAAAAATGAGATGGACAATCTGACAATGGATATTAATTACCTCTGCCATTCCACTGGACTCTTGAACAAAATGGCAATAATAGCACATACAGAGGTTATACATGGGCTCAATAACAGGGACTCCCCTCACCGTGCTGATCTGCCATAACCGTTTCCCCAGTTTGCCAGCAGCAAAGATCATTGTTGAGCACCTATATCAGGAGACTATGGCACCTATATCAGGAGACTAGCATTACCTGATGGCAGATTGCTTACATACTTTCAGAGTATATGTGATAATTTAATACATTCGTATAATTTGTGAAGATCAAATCAGTGTAATTGGGATATCCATCACCTTAAATATTTGTCTTTTATTTACTTGAATGTTTAAAAAATTGAATTATTCTTTTCTAGCTATTTTGAAACATACAAATTATTATAAACTATAGTCACCCTACTGATCTATCAAATACTAGATCATGTTTCTTCTATCGAACTGTGTATTTGTGCCCATTAATCAACCTCTCTTCATTCCCTGCTCCCCCATATTCTTCCTGGCTTCTGGTAGCCATGGATGTACTCTGTCTTCATGGGATCCACCTTTTTAGCTCCCACATGTGTGGGAACATGCAATATTTGTCTTTATGTGCTTGGCTTATTTCACTTAACATAATGATATCCAGTTCTATCCATGTTGCCGCAAATGACAGGATTTCATTCTTTTTTATGGCTCAACATATTCCATTGTGTCTATGTTCTACATTTTCTTTATCTATTCATCCATTGATGAGCACTTAGATTGATTCTATATTTTGGCTATTGTGAACAGGACTGCAATAAGCATGGGAGTGCAGATTTCTCTCTGATATACTGATTCACACCCTGTAGTAGAGTTGCTGGATAATATGATAGTTCTATTTGTAGTTTTTAAAGGCACTTCCATACAATTTTCCATAGTGGCTGTACTAATTTATAATACATTCCCATCAATAGCACACAAGGGTTCCCTTTTCTCTACATTCTTGCCAGCCTTTCCTATTCCCTGTGTTTTGATAAAGACCATTTAAACTGAGGTGAAATGATATCTCATTGTGGTTTTTATTTGCATTTCCCTGATGATTAGTGATGTTGAGCATTTTTTTCATATACCTGTTGGCCATTTGTATGTCTGATTTTGAGAAATGTCTGTTCAGATCTTTTGCCCATTTTTAAATAAAAAAAAATGTTTTGGCTGGGTGCAGTGGCTGACGCCTGTAATCCCAGCACTTTGAGAGGCTGAGGCGGGCAGATCACGAGGTCAAGAAATCGAGACCATCCTGGCCAACATGGTGAAACCCTGTCTCTACTAAAGATATAAAAAATTAGCCAGGCATGGTGGCAAGCGCCTGTAATCCCAGCTACTTGGGAGGCTGAGGCAGAAGAATCGCTTGAACCAGGGAGGTGGAGGTTGCAGTGAGCCGAGATAGCACCATTGCATTCCAGCCTGGGCAAAAAGAGCAAAACTCCATCTCAAAAAAAAAAAAAAAAAAAAAAAAAAAAAAAAAAATTTTTTTTTTTTTTGGGCTATTGAGTTGCTTGAGATCCTATATTCTGGTTATTAATATCTTGTCAGATGGATAGTTTGCAAATATTTTCTTCTATTTTAAGTATTGTCTCTTTACTTTGTTGATTGTTTCCTTTGCTGTGAAGAAGGTTTTTGGCTCAATGTAATCCCATTTGTCTATTTTTGTTTTGGTTGCCCATGCTCTTGAGGTCTTACACAAAATATATTTGCCTAGACTGGTGTCCTGGAATGTTTCACCCTATGTTTTACTTTAGCAGTTTTATGGTTTCAGTTCCTAGATTTAAGTCTTTAATCCATTTTGATATGAATTTGTATATGATGAGGGATAAGGGCCTAATTTTATTCTTCTACATATGGATATCCAGTTTTTCCAGCACCACTTATTGAAGAGACTGCCCTTGCCTTGTTGGATGCTCTTGGTGCCTTTATCAAAAATTAGTTGACTGTAAATAGTGGACTTATATCTGGGTTTTTTATTCTGTTTCATTGGTGTATGTGTCTATTTTCATATCAGTACAATGCTGATTTCGTTACTATAGCTTTGTAATATAATTTGAAGTCAAATAGTGTGATGCCTTCAGCTTTGTTCTTTTTGCTCAGGATTACTTTGACTATTCAGGGTCTTTTGTCATTCCATATAAATTTTAGGATTTTTTTTTTCATTTCTGTGAAGAATGTCCGGCCGGGCGCGGTGGCTCAAGCCTGTAATCCCAGCACTTTGGGAGGCCGAGACGGGCGGATCACGAGGTTAGGAGATCGAGACCATCCTGGCTAACATGGTGAAACCCCGTCTCTACTAAAAAATACAAAAACTAGCCAGGCGAGGTAGCGGGCGCCTGTAGTCCCAGCTACTCTGGGAGGCTGAGGCAGGAGAATGGCGTGAACCCGGGAGGCGGAGCTTGCAGTGAGCTGAGATCTGGCCACTGCATTCCAGCTTGGGGGACAGAGCGAGATTCCATCTCAAAAAAAAAAAAAGAAAAAAAAAAAAAAAAAGAATGTCCTTGGTATTTTGATAGGTATTTAATTAAATCTGTAAATTTATTTGGGTAGTATTGTCATTTTAACAACATTAATTATTCCAATCCATGAACATGGAATGTCTTTCCGTTTCTGGTGCCCTTTTCTATATTTTTCATCAGCGTTTTACAGTTTTCCATGCATAGAACTTGCATTTCTTTGGTTAAGTTGGTTCCTAGGCATTTTATATTATTTGCATTTATATATTATTATAAATGGAATTGCTTTCTTGATTTCTTTTTCATATTGTTTGTTCTTGGTGTATGTAAATACTACTGATTTTTGTGTGTTGATTTTGTGTCCTGCAAATTTACTGGATTTATTTATCAGTTCTAACAGTTTTTTTGGTGGGATCTTTAGATTTTTCTGAATATAAGATCATGTCATCTGTGAACAAGGCTAATCTGACTTCTTCGTTAGCAATTTAGATGCCTTTTATTTCTTCCTCTTGCCTAATTGCTCTGGCCAGGACTTCCAGTATTATGTTGAATAAAAGTGATGCATCCTTGTCTTATTCCAGATCTTAGAGAAAAGGCTTTCAGTTTTTCCCTGTTGAGCATGGCATTATGACTCATGGGTTTGTCATAAATGGCCTTTTTTGAGGTATGTTCCCTTTGATGAGAACTTTTATCATAAAGGGATATTGAATGTTATCAAATGTTTTTTCAGCATCTATTGAAATAATCATATCATTTTTGTTCTTGATTCTGCTAATGTGATGTATCAATTTGTTGACTTGGATGTGTCAAACCATCCTTGAATCTCTGAGATGAATCCCTCTTGATCATGGTGAATGATATTTTTAATGTGTCATTCAGTTTTGTTAGTATTTTGTTGAGGATTTTGGCAACTATGTTCATCAGGAATATTGCCCTGTAGTTTTCTTTTATTTGTCATGTCCTTGCCTGGTTTTGGTGTCAGGGTAATGCTGTCCTCATAGAAAAAGTTTGGGAGTATCTCTCATCTTCAGTTTTTTTTTAAAGAGATATTGGTATTACTTCTTGAAATGTTTGGTAGAATTCAACAATGAAGCCATCAGGTAGGTCCTGAGCTTTTCTATGATGGGAGACTTTTTCTTGTGGCTTTGATCTTGTTGCTCATTGTTGGTTTGTTGAGGTTCTCTATTTCTTCATGGTTCAATCTTGGTTGGCTGTATGTGTCCAGGAATTTATTCATTTCTTCTAGGTTTTTCCATTTGTTGGTGTATAGTTGTTCATAATAGTCTGTAATGAGTCTTTGTACATCTGTGGTCTCATTTTTTATATTTCCTTTTTCACTTCCGATTTTATTTATTTGGGTCTTATCTTTTTTTCTTAGTTATTCTAGCTAACAGTTTATCAATTTTAATTTTTTTTTCAAAAACCCAACTTTTCGTTTTGTTGATCTCCCATATTTTTTAGTCTCAATTGCATTTATTTTTGCTCTGATCTGAACTATTGATTTCCTTCTGCTAATTTTGGGTTTAGTTTGTTCTTGCATTTCTAGTTCCTTGAGGTATATCATTAGATTGCTTATTTGTAGTCTTTCTACCATTTTGATATAGGCACTTAAACTTCCCTATTAGTACTGCTTTTGTTGTATCCTATAGATTTTGGTATGTTACATTTCCATTTTCATTTGTCTCAATATTTGTTTTAATTTCCTTCTTAATTTCTTAATTGACCCATTTGTCACTCAGGAGCATGCTGTTTAACTTCCATGTGCTTATGTAGTTGCTAATGCTACTCTTATTATTGATTTCTAGTTTTATTCCACTGGGGTCAGAAAATATACTTCACATAATTTCTCTTTTCCAAATTTGTTCAGGCTTGTTTTGTGGCCTAAGATGGAGGCTATTCTGGAGAATGTTCCATGTGTTGATGAAAAGAATTTGTATTCTGTAGCAGTTAGATGGAATGTTCTGTAAATGTCAATTAGGCCTATTAGGTCTAGTGTACAGGTTGACACTGGTGATTTTTTGTTGCTTTTCTGTCTCAATGATCTGTTCATTATCAAGAGTGGAGTTTTAAAGTCCTCTACTCATATTGTATTGCAGTCTCTCTCCTTTTAGAGCTCCCTTTAGATTAGTGTTTGCTTTATATTTTTGGGAGTTCCAGTGTTGAGTGCACAGATATTTACACTTGTTATATTCTTGCACTGACTGATCCCTTTATCATCATATAGTGACCTTATTTGTCTCTTTTTACAGTCTTTGATTTGTAGTCTAATTTTATCTAATTATAGCTACTCCTGCTCTTTTTGTGTTTCCAATTCCATGGAATATTTTTTTCCACCCCTTCACTTTCAGTCTATGAATACCTTTATAGATGAAGTGAGTGTTTTGTAGGCAGCATACAGTTGGATCTTGTTTATTTATCCATTTGGCTACTCTATGCCTTTTAACTGGAGAATTGAGGCCACTTACATTCAGTGTTATTACTGACAAGTAAGGACTTACTATTACCATTTTGTTGCTTGTTTTCTGGCTGTTTTGTAACTCTTCTCCTTTCTTACTGTCTTCCTTTGTGGTTAAGTGATTTGCTCTGGTAGTATGTTTTAATTCATTGCTTTTTTTTTCTTTTTTTTCTCTCCTCCTCCTAATTCATTGCTTTTTATTTTTAGTAAATCTTTTACAGATTTTTGCATTGCAGCTTACAAAAGACATCTTATAACAAGTTATTTTAGAGGGATAATGATTTATTTTAGGTCATAAAAAAATATATAAACTAACAAAGAAAAATGGGGAGAAACTACACTTTAACTCCATCCCCACTTTTTAACTCTATGTTGTCTCAATTTACATACTTTTATACTATCTGTCTCTTAGGTTGCCATAGGTATTATTTTCTTAGATAGATTTGTCTTTTGGGCTTCATAGTAGAGTTGTGAGGAAATTGTACCCCACAATTACAGCATTGGAGTATTCTGGGTTTTTCCATGGACTTAATTTTATCATTGGGCTTTATGCCTTCAAATGTTTTCTTTTTGTGCATTAGTCTATTTTCCTTTCAGACTGAAGAACTTCCTTTAGCATTGCTTGTAAGACAGGTCTGGTGTTGGTGAATTCTGTCAGTTTCTGTTTGTCTAAGAAGATTCTATGTCTCCATAATATTTGAAGGATATCTTTGCTGGACACAGTATTCTTGGAGAGCAGAGTTTTCTTTTTTTCTTTCCAGGACTTTGAAAATGTCATTCCACCCCCTGCTGGCTTGTATGGTTTCTGTTGAGAAGTCTATTGTCAGGTGAATTTGAGTTCCTTTATATGTTATTTTCCTCTTTCTATTGCTACTCTTAGGATCTTCTCTTTGTCCTTGACCTTTGAGAGTTAAATATTATATGTTTGGGTTAGTTTTATTTGGGTCAAATCTATTTAATGTTCTCTGTCCTTACTGTACCTGGATATTTTTATCTTTTTCAAGTTTTGGAAACTTTTTCTTTGAATAAGCTTTATACCTCTTTCTTTTGCTCAATGTCCTCTTGAATACCAATAATTTTTAGATTTGGTCTTTTGAGTCATTTTCTGTATCTGTCAGTCTTCATCTTTTTTCATTCTTTTTTCATGTTTGCCCTCTGACTAGGTATTTTCCAATAGCCTGTCTTCAGGCTCCCTGATTCTTTCCTCTGCTTGATCCATCCTGCTATTGAGAGCCTCTAATGAATTTTTCAGTTTTGCAAATGTATTTCTCAGTTCCAAGATTTCTATTTGATGCTTTAGTTATTTCAATATTTTTGTTAAATTTCTATGATAAATTTCTGAATTGCTTTTCTGTGTTATCTTGGGGATTACTGAGTTTCCTTAAAATGTCTCTTTTGAATTCTTGGTCAGATAATTTGCATATTGCCATCTTGTTAGCATCAGTCACTGGTTCCTTGCTTTGTCTGTTTGAGGAGGTCACGGTTTGCTGTGTGCTGTTGTTTCTTGTGGATGTATATCCATTCTTTGGGTTGAAGGATTAGTTATTTATTTTAGTCTTATCTGTCTGATTGGCTTTAGATTTTATCAGATATGTTTGCTTAAAGAGTCTTTGTAATTTATACCTGTGGATTTTCTTCTTTTCCTGCTAGGTTGCTGCCTCCTTTTGACACTAGATGGTACCTTAAGCCTAGATTTGCCTAGGTTCTAGTAAACAATCAGAGTGATGCCTGTCCCATATGGGGATATCTCAGTAGTGTGGGAAGGCTGCCTAGAGTTTTATGCCTAGAGGACCTGTGGAATGAACCTTCTACAGCATGGTGCTGCTGAACAGCCACTGTGATTTGGCATCCTCTTTGGCCAAGTTACAAAGAGTTTCCAGGGCTGGGGATGGTAGTCCTGTCTCCCCACTTCATCTCCAGCTATTTCAGGGATATTTCTCCCTTCAGGCACTTGTGATGCATCTCATGGGTTGAGGCAGGGACATGTCTACTCCCAGGGAACCCAAGATAGTGGAGAAACTGGGGTCCACCTTGATCTCACTTTTTCCAGTGCAGAAACCATGAGTGAAGGGGAAATGTTTTATGTGCTTGGTGCTGAGCAGATTAGGGGAAGAAGCATCACAGATATGGACATCTAAATCTCTTACCATCTACCGGGAGTTTTTTCACTTCTCTCTGGCCCCAGAAACTGGCTCATCCTTATATTTGAGTTCTGGGATATTATTGTTGATGAGCTTGGTGCTATATATTTGTTTTTTGGTTTTATATGGAGGAGTAAAGCCACCTTGCTTCTACACCACAACTTTGGAACCAAAAGTTGAAAGGTTTTTCTCCCTTTCCATCTTGAAGGGAGCAAGGATTTGTCCTCAGGTAATAATAATCCACTCTGGATATGAATTTGCCTTCCATGACTGTCACGTTTCATTCAGTAACATCTCCAGTAGATTTACTGAATGCTTTACTTCACCATAGTAATACCCCATGCCACATTGCATCTCAGCAAGAACTTATTTTAGAATAAAAGAAGTGAGGAAATGAGATTAAAAAAATACGGCATTCACAGGTCTTAAAGAAGGTTAGAATATTTAATGAAGACTCAGTAACAGCATTCACTGAGAGAAAACTTCTTGTGAGGTTGGGCTGCTATCCTATACAATGCACCCATGCTTTGAATTAGAAACTAGTGTATGGCTCTGGGTCTCCCACAGGCCAAATAAACCAGTCTAGGGAACAGTAGGTAGAAGTGAGACGGTATCTCTCACTAGTACACATTAGCACTTGCAAATGCTTCATTTCCTATTTGTCTTGGTTATTCTGTATTCGTTCTCCCACATTCAATCTTCCACTTTTCTACTCTGCTTTAGCTCTGAAGACTGTCTCACTTGGGCTGCCATGCTGACTCGCTTCTCTTTGGATCAGCCAATGACAGTACCAACAGGTAAGCAGAGAGCAGAGGAAAGACAGAGAGCTCAGGGTATTTCTTCTCTATTTCCTCCCTGCTTCAGCACTGCATCTTTGTCAGGGTCTACCTTTTTCCATAGCTGTAGCTGCTGCTGGGCAATTTCACCCCAGCTCTGCTCTCACTAGACTCAGGTCACACTAATTCCTCTCCTACTCCTAGACACGGTAATGGCTTCCTGCTGTTTATTAGTCTCTGGGTGCCTCAACATCCATTGTTAGTGTCTTTAACCCTGCCCGCATCTCTTAGTGGTCCCTCAGTAAAGTCTCTTCATTTAAATACAATGAATTGAATTCCGTTTCCTGCTAGGATACATTATTTCTACAATTCTGTGTTCTGCTGACTTTAAGTGCTAGTACCCAAGAGAGAAGACAAAAGAATAGTTTTATTGTATTGAAAACTGAGGCTGCCATCTGTCCATTTCAATACTTTCATGCCACTTGATGAACAGGCTAGAGGTAGGCTGCAATGACAGGTGCTGTTTTATAATAGGGCCTGGGAGCAATTCCACCTACACCACAGGGAGATAACACCTTGTTGTTTTAGGTCCAGTGTTTAAAAAATATATACTAATGGAAGAGTTTACTAATCCCATTCAAGGAGGACCACCAAGAACTTAGATTTTTCAAAAATCAGTTTGGAGTAGCTCACTGGGTAAAGAACTCTGTTCAGCTGAAGTGCCCCTAAAGGGAAGGGAGCTATGGAATAGATTTTAGAAGAAGGATGTCATAAACATCAACTAAGGCTATGTGAATGTGTTGGGCAGAAACAAAGGCTGAAGTAGCTATTTATATTTTCTACCATGTATGTATTTTAGTTCATTTTGTTACATTACCTATTCCCCTACTGTTTTTATGATTTATTCCATGGGTAATAGACTACCAGAATGGGATTACAATGGACTCAGAGGAGAAATACGTATCACCCAGAGGTAATCTGGCTTTAGACCCTGATGCAGTACCTGACGATAGTTTGAACTGACTACCTGACCTCTAGACTCCCTGTTATATATAATACGATTCTTCCTTATTCTTTAAGCTACCTGAACTCAGATTAGTCACTGATGGTAAAACACGTCTTAACTGATACACATGCTCCACTAAGTAAATGCAGTTAAGTCAATTACACTTGGGACAGTGCTTGGCACATGGGATCCTTCTCACTGTGAATTCTGGGATATGGTTGTAACTGTCTGTTCCACAATGGGAGAAGTCAGTGGGGGCTGCAGTGCTCAGGGAGGTTTCATGGAGGTGGAGGTCAGGTGTGATGTTCAGCCTGGTCACGGGGAATAGTCATGCTGTTGGGCAGACCTCTGATTAGAGCCATGGCAATTGTACAACAAAGGCAGACTGACCTGAACGAAGGGCAAGGCAGCAATCTTCGGCATGTGTCTCTATGAGAGGGGCTGTGGGTAGTCGGAGCTCAATGTGAAGGAGAAAGAAGGAATTAGTCAGGTTTATGTCTTTGCTTCTTCTTTAGTCATGAGGAATGCTCCCTGCATGGAAGAATCAGAAGTAAAACAAGAATGAGTTACTACCATATGTGGTTTCTCTCTGCCCTTGGGATACATAGAAAATAATGTTTTGCTATGAACTAATGACTGGATCATTTTGGCCTTCAAGAGATGGTGGCAGCAGTAGATACAGTTGCTGTCTCATCAGTATCTCTTTATCAGGCCACCACGCCCATCCCCCATCTGCAGTGCATGCCAGCTGCTAATGACACAGCTGTTTCCTTCTCCAGAGACTTCCTTCTCCAGAGCCACCACATCCTGAAAAGCCTGGGAGATTATGTCCTCCACTAAGGGGAGCCCACAGCCACAGTCAGAGTGATGACTGACATGGGGACCGAAAGGTCAAAGGGCTTCCCTCCAGCTGGGACAACTTCTGCATGTGAACTCCCCATGGGATCAGGCTGAGCTAGACTGCAGCTGAAGCTACATGTTTGCCCAGCTTCTTCCCTGCCCCATTCTAACTCTCTCAGTCCCTTACAGGTTTTACCTGGGAGCAGTCCCCCAGTCAATCCTTGTTTCAAGCTCCATTTCTGAGGAACCCAACCTAAGGCATTGCCTCTGGGGCTGTCAAAGGAGGTGATTTCTGCAGAAGAGAGTAATGGAGCTGGCTTTCTGCTTCTTGACCCCTTGCTAATCCCAACACTCTACTGTGTTGCTGTCGGGCAAGCTCTGTGGGCGTTTGAGAAGACTCCAGGGACTCCATCAGTTTGATAACCAGGCCTCAGGCCCAGAGGAAATTCAGCATACATCTGCTCACTGCCAGGCTCAACCCACACTACTGCAAGCCTTTGGAGGAGCAGGTGAGCTCATTAAATCCATCTGTGCTGCCTTCCAGCACAGCAGGTATTTTTAACTACATGGTACCTACTGTATCCCTGGGCACCTTGAGTGAGGGTCCATGACTCACCTGCAAGATTGGCAAGATGTGCCAAAGGGCATCCTTGTTATATTTAGCTAGGACTGTTTTCAAAAGATTTAGGGTTGGGATTTTAAAAAAAAGTTTCTTGGCCGGGCGCGGTGGCTCAAGCCTGTAATCCCAGCACTCTGGGAGGCCGAGATGGGTGGATCACGAGGTCAGGAGATGGAGACCATGCTGGCTAACACGGTGAAAACCTGTCTCTACTAAAAAATACAAAAAACTAGCCGGGCGAGGAGGCGGGCGCCTGTAATCCCAGCTACTCAGGAGGCTGAGGCAGGAGAATGGCATGAACCTGGGAGGCGGAGTTTGCAGTGAGCTGAGATCCAGCCACTGTGCTCCAGCCTGGGCGACAGAGCCAGACTCCGTCTCAAAAAAAAAAAAAAAAAAAAAAAAAAAAAAAGTTTCTTGGTTCCAGCTTGTGCTGAGCGACACACTGAGCCTGAAGCCCAGGGCTAGAGTGCCCTGGCTAAGGCTATTCCTGTTCTCCACTGGCTCCACCAAGGACACCAGGGCAAGTGAAAGGGGAGAGGCTGAGTAGCTCAGTGGTACTTCCTAAGGTGTCATGGAGAGCCCTCAAAGGGCAGAGAATGCCCCCAGCATGATCACAGGATGCTGGGGGCTCTAGGAGCACAGACAAGGCTGGTGACCATCATTCAGGTTCTAGCTTTGACTTTTACCAACGTTTTCTTGAGCCAGTTACTCTCCCTGTTTCCACCTGCTTTTCCTTTTCTGTTAAATAAAAATAATACCCAGCTCACAAGGTCTGTGGGGAGTGCCATGTAATTAATGTGTGAAAAGGCTTTGTAAACTGTGAAGTGCTAGTCAGGCAGCCATTATTAGGGGGAGACTGAAAGAGAGCCCTCAGAGTCTCCAGTATTTGCCCTCCCACCTAGGTGGGGCTGGACGACCTAAGCCAGGCAGACACCTGCAGTGCCCTGGGAGAGGAACTACCTCATAGGAAGCAGCTTTTCATTCATGACTTCAGTCACCATGTCACTTTGTTCTCACAACTTTTCTGCTGAAAGGTTTTTGTTTAGGGGTGTTTGAGGCCGCCTGTTTTCGTGTGGGCAGCTACATATCCAGACAGGACGGGTTGAAGGTGGCCTATGTTTTGATCAGGAATAAGATGAATTCTGGGCCTGCTCTCCTGTCAAATATCCTCCTCTGTGACCACTAAGGACTCACAGATACACTGTGTTCCAGCAAAGCCCAGACGCCAGTCGGTGTCTGCAGCGCAGGAGGCTGACTGGGGAGCTGCTCCCGTGCACTTTGGTTCACACTGCTCTTCCCAAAGACAGCTATTTAAGGAGAAATTTTTGCCTCTCTGCATATAGTCAGCAAAAGGGAATGTATTTGCATTTCTCATAAGTCCTGTGAATCAGGAAGATAGGCTGAAGCAATTCTTTCTTTTGGTGAGTTCTCAAAGAAAAGACCTTTTTTCAATTAGCAAGCAAATGTTCAGCCTCTTCTGGGTGTCCAGCCTCATTCTCGGATGTGAGCAGGGTTTAAATAGATGGCAGTACCCTGGTTCTTGATTTACAAACCACTAGAGCAATCAGTACTGGACTTGGAGCTAAAAGACCCTGGCCAAGTTACTTAACCTATCTGGGACTTGCTTTCCTCATCTTTAAAATGGGAACTGAGAAGATTGTTATGAGGATGAAATACGCTAAGGGGCACTAAATTTTCATAGAGTTGTTTTTTTTTTTTTTTTGAGACGGAGTCTCGCTCTGTCGCCCAGGTTGGAGTGCAGTGGCGCGATCTCGGCTCACTGCAACCTCCGCCTCCGGGTTCACGCCATTCTCCTGCCTCAGCCTCCCCAGTAGCTGGGACTACAGGCGCCCGCCACCTCGCCCGGCTAGTTTTTTGTATTTTTTTTAGTAGAGACGGGGTTTCACTGTGTTAGCCAGGATGGTCTCGATCTCCTGACCTCGTGATCCACCCACCTCAGCCTCCCAAAGTGCTGGGATTACAGACGTGAGCCACCGCGCCCAGCGTATCATAGAGTTTTAAAGTACTCACTTTGACAACTGACAAACTGGACTACATGTTCCTTTATATCCAGGGCCCCAAGATGGCGTATGGGACGGAGTTGTTTTTCAGGAAAATTTGTTTCATGAGTAAGTGAATGAATGAATAAGTGAATAAAACATAGATAAAGAAACCGAGATTCAGATTGGAGAGGTGACTGCCCAAGATTGTTCAGTAGTTGTTAAAAAAAGAGGACTCAAAGCAGATCTTTTAACTTCTCTTCATTTTAGAGAATTTTACCAGGATCTTTATTGTCACAAGATTAAGATTAAGCATTACTAATAAAGAATAAACTACAAGCACCCACAAAGCAGGGTATCTTATCTTCTTCGGTACTGTGTGCTAGTTTATTCAATAAATAATGAGGGGCATACTAGTTACTATGGGAGGTGTGACTACTTAAAAGGAGGAAGCATTCCTCATATATCACAGATTTGCAAATTGGTTTGTGGTAGCAAATGATTACCCCCGCCCTAAAAGAATAAAAGATAGAATCATAGTAACAGAGTGAGGAATGAATGAAACCAAAAACCTAGAATGCAGTGAGCTGCTTTTGAGAAATGAAACACAAATCTTAATTTCTTGGCAGCCAAAGAAAAGAAGGAAACAGATTACAGTGCCCAATTGACTAATATAAGGAAGGACTGCAGAATATCAGTAGGCAAATTATCTTATCCCTGAGAGGAATCTGTACTGTGTGCTGGTTTATTTGGAGAAGAGTTTGTCCAAGGGTATCTGTATAAGGACATTGAATAACTGGGTAGACAGTGTCTTCTATGGTAGTGCCAAGATGTTTCTTCCATGATCCTTTAACATTTCAATTCTCAAGAAAAGCCAAAGGGGCTTTGGGTTCAAGTTGAAGGCCAGGACATGGTCCCCTCCTCAGCTCCTTTACCTCAACATTTTTTTTTTCTTTTCTTTACTTTATTTATTTATTTATTCTGAGATGGAGTCTCGCTCTATCACCCAGGCTGGTGTGCAGTGGTACAATCTCAACTCACTGCAACCTCTGCCCCCAGGGTTCTAGCAATTCTCCTACCTCAGCCTCCCGAGTAGCTGAGATTACAGGCACCCGTCACCACACCTGGCTTATTTTTTTGTATTTGTAGTAGAGATGGGGTTTCGCCACGTTGGCCAGACTGGTCTCAAACCCTTGACCTCAGGAGATCCACCTGCCTCGGCCTCCCAAAGTGTTGGGATTACAGGTGTGAGCCACCACACTGGGCCCCCTCAACATTTCATGGAAAAGTCAGAAGACATGTGTGTGTGTGCCTGTGGAGTTGGTTTGTGTTTAAGAAATAAGACTATAAAGGTGCTGGGAAACAAGAATGCTAACCTGTATCAGGCAGAATGTTCCAGAGAATTCTGGAAGATAGAAAACACATGAGTCGCAGTTGAGTTGGCAAAGTAAAATAGGCCCGCAGAAGCTTTCTCCCTCAACTCCTAAGAAAATGTCAAAAATAGTAAAAATAATAATAATAATAATAATAATAATAATAAATGATAAAAATGTACCAGTAAGAAAGAGTCAGACAAGGGCGTAATCTAGTGACGTAAGAATTAAGAAGTGATGATAGAGGAAAAAATAACTCAGAAGATGATGGAGTGCAGTGTACATACCTCTTACACATGGCTCTGGTGAGTCAGCAGAATCAGGACAATTCTACTCATAGCCCACCCCACCTTTCTGGAGAGAAGTGACATTTTCTTTTCCCCTTTCTATTTGGGGTGGGGAGTGGGAGACAGAGTAAGAGTGATGGGAGCAGCCACTGAGAAGATAAGGTAAAACTGGGGAGATAATTTCTCAGGACAAAAGCAAGGGCTTCAGGACTCCACAGTGGATTAGAAGAGCAATCATCCCTGCTCCAGGCTCTCAGGTTACAGAGAAGCAGATAGAACAAAAAATACTTATAGGGAAATTCTTCATGGAATATAGACTGTGTGGTTATAGCTGTCCACATTCAACATGACCAAGTTAACAGGAAAAGCATGGTAACAATGAAGACATTTTACAATAAACAAAAGGAAAGACAAGAACAAAACATGCAAAGGATAGTTGAAGATCATATTCTAAAATAAAACACAAACTCAAAAAACAGAAAAGATGCCTCATGAGTGCTATTTCTAATGGGACCACGAATTCAATAAAAGAAGAACTGAGGCTGGCTGCGGTGGCTCACGCCTGTAATCCCAGCGCTTCGGGAGGCTGAGGCAGGCGGATCACGAGGTTAGGAGTTCGAGGCCAGCCTGACCAACATGGTGAAACCCCGTCTCTACTAAAAATACAAAACTTAGCTGAGTGTGGTGGCGTGCACCTGTAATCCCAGCTACTTAGGAGGCTGAGACAGGAGAATCACTCAAACCGGGTTGGCAAAGGTCACAGTGAGCCAAGATCGCACCACTGCACTCCAGCCTGGGGGACAGAGCGGGACTCTGTCTCAAAAATAAATAAATGTTTTAAAAAGTGCCTAATAGCAAAAAAAAAGTTAAAAAAAAAAAAAAAAGAAGAAGAAATGAAAGGTGAGTTGATAAGTTAATAGACTGAAATTCAAATAGATCTTTCAGAACTAAGAAAACAAATTGAGGAACAAAACAATACCACTAAAGAATTAATAAAAATATTACAAACAGTAAGAAACAGGAAATAGAAGGCTCAAAATCAATTTGCCATCATAAAGGAAAAACTTATAACAATCATGATATGCAAAGAAAAACTACAAAAATATTAATGCAATTAGAGAGAAGATAATAAATATGTACAAAGATAAGCCAGTGCAAAGAAAATTGGAATGCCTGAAGAAGTCAACAATTTGAACATCCTAAAACCTTCTAGAAGAAAAACATTCCAATGTGCTAAACACACAGGTGCATATACAGTTGGCTCTACATATTCATGGGCTCCACATCATTGGATTCAACCAACTGCAGATTGAAAATATTTGGGAAAAAATACCCCAATACAACAAGAATAATACAAATTCAAGAAAACAATACAGTATAACAACTATTTATATAGCATTCACATTGTATTAGGTATTATGAATAATCTAGAGATGACTTAAAGTATATGAGACTCCTCTGTAAAATAGGTATATATTTTTTAAAGTATATGGGAGGATGTGTGTAGGTTATATGCAAATACTACACCATTTTATAGAAGGGACTTGAGCATCCTCGGATTTTGGTATCTGCAATGAGTCCTGGTCAATCCCCCATGGATACCAAGGAACAACTGTGTGCATTGGTTATACATATACCTATGTGCATGTGTATATGTACATATATAACCAATCCCCTGAGGATATGGAGGAGATAGATAGATAGATACATAGATAGATAGATAGATAGATAGATAGATAGATAGATAGATAGAGACATAGGTGGCTGGGCGTGGTGGTTCACGCCTGTAATCCCAGCACTTTGCGAGGCCGAGGCAGGCGGATCACGAGGTCAGCAGATCGAGACCATCCTGTCTAACACAGTGAAACCCCGTACCTACTAAAAATACAAAAAAATTAGCCAGGCGTGGTGGCCGGCGCCTGTAGTCCCAGCTACTCAGGAGGCTGAGGCAGGAGAATGGCGTGAACCCAGGAGGTGGAGCTTGCAGTGAGCCAAGATCACGCCACTGCACTCTAGCCTGGGTGACAGAGCGAGACTCCGTCTCAAAAAAAAAAAAAAAAAAAAGAGAGAGAGAGATAGGTATTCGCAAAATCTCCGTAGCAGTGAAATGGTCTGCAACAAAGCAAAGTAAGAGAATCACCTGTGATTCAGAAAAGCAGGAGGAACCTGAGCCTTTGAAGGTAAATAAAGAAAGCCAAAGGGCACTTCACAGCTTGAGGTCATCTTTAGGGAAAAGTAGCCTAGGATTTCCTCATAGGGAAGCAGACAGTAAGGGGAAGAGGTGGGAATGAACAGTAGACCAAGGCTTAGACCTGAGCAGTAATAGATCCAAAGCCACAAAATTTTGCACAAACCCAAGACTCAGAGGGGGTTACACTTTGAGGAAAAGGGTGAAGTTAAAGGTATCCTACTTAGCAGAGGCTGACTTCAAGAAACAGTGACTCAGAATCAGTTCTGGCAGAGGAGGAAAAATGAAAACTTCTGAGATTTGAAGGCAAGTGGCCAACCCTCCTCTAGGTGTGACGTCTGAATGTACACTGAAATATACCAGAATATCCCAAAATAAGAATTTAGAAGGACCCAGGTCCACAGTGCCCAAAGCTCCTGACAGAGGCAATCATGTACCCACAACACAGCCCCTCATAAAATTCCCACTGGAAAAGCCCTATCATAAATGAACTCATAATATAAAATCAGAAAAGGCCCAAGGAAGCAAGCCATCATGAGTAAGAGCCAAAAGAAAAAAAAAATTAGAATTATTAAATATAAACTATGATTTTAATGTGATTAAGTAAATAACAGATAATTTGAAACTAAGTAAGAAGCAGGAGCTTATAAAAATAAGCAGACATTTTAAAAAGAACCAAACAAAACTTCTGGAAATAAAGAATGTAATAGAAATTAAAATCTCTGTAGAAGAGTTGAAAAGCAAAATAGACACAACTGCAGAGAGAATCTGTAATTTCAAACATAGAGCCAAAGAAAATACACAGAATGCAGCCAGAGGCAAAAAGATATGGAAAAGTCTGGTTAAGAACATTGAAGGATGGAGTGAAAAGGTCCAATATAGATCTAATCAGGGCTCCAAAAGCAGATAATAGAGAGTGCAATAAGAGATAACTTTCAAAGATATAATAGCTGAGGGTTTTGGAGAATTGACTAAGACATAAATCCCTATATTTAGAAAGTTTTTGAAACTCCCAAACAGGATAAGTCATAAGGTGGACATACTCAGACACATTGTAGTGAAACTACAGAATGTCAAAGACAAAGAGAAGATCTTAAAAGAAACCTGAGGGAAAAAAAAGACAGATTACTCACAAAGGAGCAAAGATAGATCAAATTTGACTTCTCAACATCAAACATGGAAGCCGGAAGAGAGTGAAATGATGTCTTCAAAGTGGTGATAGAAATAATTGTCAACAGATTTATAAGCCCAGCAAAACCATTTTTCTAGAATGAGTAAAATAGAGACATCTTCAGTAATGTAAAAAGTAAGAGAGTTTGCCGCTGACAAATCCTTACTAAAGAAACATCTAAGGGATGTACTCCAGAAAGAAAGAAAATATCCTAGAATGAAAATCTAGGATCAAAGAAGAATAAGCTGACAGGCAAAAGTGATTTTTCCTACTCCACTAGACCCTCCCTGAAACATTACTTCCTTCCTTCTGCTTTGGAGCAGATTACCCTTCACTTCCTTGCCCACCTGGAAAATACCTACTCTTCTCCTAGGAATCACTTTTTCTGTGAATCCCTCTCTGGATCCTCACCTAGAACTGATGCCTCTTTCCCTTGAATCTCCACTGAACTTTTGGGATTTTTTGTTTGTTTATTTTTTGAAACAGGGCCCCACTCTGTCGCCCAGGTTGGAGTGCCATGGCGTCACCTCGGCCCACTGCAGCCTGCACCTCCTGGGCTCAGGTGATCCTCCCACCTCAGCCTCCCAAGTAGCTGGGACTATGGGCATACACCACCACGCCTGATTATAATTTTTGTATTATTTTGTGGAGACAGGATTTTGCTGTGTTGCTCAGGCTGGATCTTGAACTCCTGAGCTTGAGCAATCTGCCCACCTCACCCTCCCAATCCACTGAACTTTCTGTGAATTTTTAGAATACTTCCCTTCACTTATTTATCTATCTTTTTCCCTTCCTACACTGTGATCTCCTTGAGGGAAAACTTTAGGATGAATCTCTATATCCTCGCTTGGACTATCACTGTTAGCAATGATTATTTCTTGGCAATGGGAATTTTACATCAACAAGCTCATTATTCTCTAGAGAAAGAAAAAAATCAAATAGGATTCTAAGGCTGATGAAGGATGGAAAAAAAGCAGGTGACTGCAGTGGGTAACCAAAAGAGGAGTGGAAAATTGGGAACTCTTAGATGTAGTGATACCCGGGGAATGAAACTGGGCATAGGAGGGGAGTGATGGCAGATGAGTTTTCATTTTAGGCCTTTCTAGTGGCTCAACTTTGTCTCAGTCAAGTGTATATGTTTCTTTAATAACCAAACAATAAAAACTTAGCAAATTGTGTAAAACCAAAAATAGAGGACATCCTCATGAAGCAGGACCTGTTAAGTAAATTGTAATTTACCCAGGCCGTGGACACTGTGCAGCATTGAGAAAGGGAAGGTAGTCTCCGTGGATACTGTGCAGCAGTGAGAATGGGAAGGTAGTCTGTACAGAAATGGAAAGAGATCCATGATGTTATGTAAGTGAAGACATTTTAAAAACTAAGTTGATGACCAGTATGGATGTTATGATGCCAATTGTGGTTTTTTAAATCTCTATGAATATGTATATCATCCGACTCAGATCATTTTTTCTTACAAGTGGCAGAGACTCAGCTTTTAAGCAAGAAAAGGAAATGAATTGGTTCCTACAATTACAAAGTCTGGGGGAAGATCTGAAGCTTTAGCTGTAACTCGATCTAGGGGCTGAAAGAGCTCCAGGCTCAGGAAGACAGCACCTTGCCCCCAGAGTACCCCAACAGTTCTGGGATGGAGAGGATGGCCCAGCTTGCATATGGGCTGGGGGAGGGGGATGCTCTTGGGACCAGGCCTGGGCCATATCCCTACCCTTGTCCCAGGAGGTGGGGTCAGTCTCCCTCAGTTGGGTCTCACAGGCTAAACAAAAACTGTAAGCTGGATGGGGAGTGGTCCCCAAAGAAATTGGGTTATTGTTTCCAGGGGACGGTAGAATGGATTTCGGATGGATTAACCCAATTGATGTCTACCATATACACATATGTCACACGATCCTACATGACTGGTAAAAGCTCTGGAAGGAGACACACTTAAGCTTGGGTTAGTGGAGAGGAGCAAGTCCCCTTTTTGAGAGGCTTACACAAATCCAGGGGAAGACACATTACTGTACCCCTGCCACTGTTTCCTTCCAGGATCAGTTGTCACAAAACTATCCTGTTCAAAAATTTTGGGCTGTAAGTGGCAAAAACCCTCTCAGATGGGCTTAAGCAGAAGGTAGGGGAAAGTTGCTAAAAGAATTCAAGTGTCCCACAAAATGCTCACACTGTAGAAGAGAACCAGGCACCATTCTCCCCAGCTGCTGGTGGGAAAGACAGAGGCTGTGAAGGACTGCCACTCTTTCCTCTTTTTATTTTTTTAAGTTGACTTTATTGAGGTATAATTTACATAAAATCAAATGCGCTTTTTTTTTTCTTTTGAGTTGAAGTTTTGCTCTGTCAACCAGGTTGGAGTGCAATGGCATAATCTCAGCTCACTGCAATCTTCACCTCCAGGATTCAAGCCATTCTCCTGCCTCAGCCTCCTGAGTAGCTGGGATTACAGGCATGCGCCACCACACCTGGCTAATTTTTGTATTTTTAGTAGAGACAGGGTTTCACCATGCTGGCCACCCTGGTCTTGAACTCCTGACCTCAAGCAATCCACTCACCTCAGCCTCCCAAAGTGCTGGGATTACAGGTGTGAGCCACCGCGCCTGGCCCAAATGCACATATTTTAAGTGTATAGAAGGGTGACTTTTGACAAATGCCTACACCTATATAATCACTACACCCCCTCAGAGTTCCCTCAGGCCCCTTGCTGTCCAACTCCCCTCACTCCCTGCCCCAGGAAGCCATTGTTCTGATTTCTACCACCTTAGATTTGTTTTGTCTTTCCTAGATCATTGTAAAAATGAAACCATACAGCATGTCCTCTTTTGCATCTCTCAGATGCTCTTTTTGGATATCACAGGGTCCCTGGGCTCTGCGTTTCTCTGCAGGTTTTTGCTGTTCTCTCTTTGCCCACTTCCTGTCTGTATTTGCCCATGCATGGGGCCAAAGGGGGCCACCCCTAAATCCCTTTGTCTTTGTCATGTGACCAAGAGTGACCTACCTCATTTCTCAATGACAATCTAAATTTCTGAAAGATAAGATTTAAGGGTCCAGCTCAGGCAGTGTCAGACTGTGTGCCCACCAGCTCTGGCCAGAGGAGCGGGGTCAGAGCAGCCACATGAGACCATAGGGCCCATCCTGTGAGTGCAGAGGTGGCTTCAGGTCTTGGAGAATGAAGAAGGTGAGCAGATACCCCTGAAAGAGTCCACCACAATGGAAATTGCTCACTCTAAGTGTCTGGTGGACAGGCGCCCTTTACTGCTAACTAGAAAGGTGGTTTAGAAGCTATAATCAGCAAGCATGTTGATGGAAAAGTTGAGGCTTTGCTGAAAATAAAAAGTCTTCTTGGGCAGCTCTAGGGCCCTTTCATTTGGGCAGGAGAACAAGAAAACCACTAGTTACTGGTAAGTATTTGGCATAGGCTGACTCATTACTCCTCATGTGAGGCATGTGAAGTGGGCACTAGTACCCCATTTCATATACGGTAAAAGAGGGGCTCAGAACAAGCCACTTCGCTACTCACAGTGCTGTCTTTTCCAGCGAGCAGGCCACAGGAGTGCCCATGAGCAATCCTCAGACTTTCCTTTAAAAAAAAAGAAAAAGAAAAGAAAAAAAAGCAGGCCTGAATCAGCTTTAATAATTAAATGATACTTGATAGCATTGCAGAGTTCTGCCCCTAAGACAGGGCAGAGGGGCCCCTGGAAGATGCTGAAGGTAGGACATTCCCATCACCCACCTCTTCAGTGGAAGCCTCAGATTGTTGGGTTGACCTTCAGCTGTGCAGTGACCCACTAGAATCACTAGAGTGAATCAGCCACTTTTAGAATGCATCTCAATGGCAAAACAGCTGACCTCTGGAATACAGTCCTTTCAAACCCTCCAGGTGCTGCGGAGGGCCTGCTGGAGGCGGCAAGGTAGGGTCTGGCCTCACCGGCATGGATGCTCTGGTTGGCAGCAATAGGCCAGCACAGCAGCCTTTCCCCTGAGGCCCCCTCCTGAGGCCCCCTCTGGGGCTCCCTCCTGCCCTACCCTTGTATGTTAAACTATGCCTAGGACAACTTAGTAGAAGGGAATATACAAAACAGTTTAGTGGTGGTACTAGAGGAATGGGATTTTGAATTATTTAAAAACTTTTCTGTAATAGGGTTATTATTTTTACAGCTAACTTGAATTTCCCCAGCCCTTACCAAACTAGAGGAATAGGTTGAGGGTCACACTAGCCATAATGAGTTGCATTAGTTTGGACTCCTAACACATCGATGGACTGATAAGTGGCTGATTAGACAGCAATATTGTAATGTATTTGAAGCCCCATTGAAGCTCAGAGGCACAGAACACTGAAATCAATTAATAATGTCTGCCGGGGCAGTAACAGTATATGAATTTTGTATTTGTCATTCCAGACTTAGAGACTCCAGTTTGCCTAGGCCTATTATTATTATTATTATTATTATTATTATTATTATTTCAGACAGAGTCTTGCTTGTTGCCCAGGCTGGAGTGCAGTGGCACGATCTTGGCTCACTGCAAGCTCCGCCTCCTGGATTCACGCCATTCTCCTGCCCCAGCCTCCTGAGTAGCTGGGACTACAGGTGCCCACCACCACGCCCGGCTAATTTTTTGTATTTTTAGTAGAGACGAGGTTTCGCTGTATTAGCCAGGATGGTCTCGATCTCCTGACCTCGTGATTTGCCCTCCTCGGCCTCCCAATATGCCTATTATTTTTTAAAATTGAGGTATAATTAGCACACAACAAAGTCCAATGATAGGAGTTCAGCTTGATGGATTTTGACAAATGTCTACACCCCTGGAACTACCACCCAAAACAAGATACAGAACATTTTCATCAACCGGCAAAGTTCCCTTATGTCCCTCTTAGTTGCTGGGCCCCAGCCACATTCTGATTCCTATCACTATAAGTTTTGACTGTTCTTGGATTGCATAGAAATGAATGTGGACTCTTGTATGTGGCTTCTTTCATTCAGCACGATGCCTGTGAGATTCATTCATCCAATTGCTTATGTTGTTAGTTCTCTCTTGTAAGTTGCTGAGTGCATTTCACTATATGGAAAATGTATTTATCCTTTCTCCTGTTGAGAGACTTTTGGGTTGTTTTCAGTTTGGGGCTATTATGAATAAAGTTGCCTATGAACATTGAGACCCAAATCATTTTGTGGGCATGTGTTTTCATTTCTCTTGAGTGAATATCTAAGAATGAAATTACTGGATTGTAAGGCAGATGTATATACGTTTAGTTTTACAAGAAACCTTTGGGAAACAGTTTCCCAAAATGATTTTACTGTTTTGCATTCCCACCAGCAGTTGCCCCACATGTTCCCCACGTGGGTGTCACTGTGATTGCAGCCATGCTGGTGGCATGAATGGTATTTCATGACAGCTTTAATTTCCATTTCCCTGGTGACTAAAAATGTTGAGGCCTGTCTCATATGTTTAGTGGCTACTTGTATAGTTTCTTTTGTTAAGTGTTTCTATGTGTTATTGATTATTAAAATAGTTTTATCCTTAAAAGGGAGTGTATGGGAAGCTCCTCCATGGAGTGGGATCTGGCTTCCATATTAAGTTTATTTCATTGTCATTTGGTTGCTGCTGAACTCATAGACTCCCATACCTGACTGCCTGGATCTCTCGCCTCTGGTAACCAGGTGCCTTCTCTTCCTGTGCCTCTGGCCCTTTGAGCTTCCTGCTGCAGGAGCTCTCCCTCACTCTGCCATGAGAGGCCACTGTCTTGAATTCTGCTTCCATCCTGACACAAGCTCCTGGTGGCCCTGCCCTTCAGAGCAGCTGTGCCTGCCACTTGGTGACCACCTCACAGTCCCAACTCTGGCTGGTCCAGCCCTGCCTCACCTCCTGGCTCCCCTGTCAGAGCCAGGCTTTTGGAAGTGGCCACTCTGGGAAGTCTGTGGGTTCAAAGGCATTGATTTGCCCCCCTTTAATAGCAGCTGCTAAAGCGACACAGTGATTGGTAGTCTGGTTGTTGGCCTTAGGTTTTTTCCCTAAGTACATTGCTGGTACTTTTTCCCTAATGAAAAATAAAAATATCAACTATTTGTCACGATTCTTGGCGGGGGAAGGAAAATGTCAACAACCTAAGCAGACAGAAGTGCCGTCTTCTCTTCTCACAAAAGCCTATCATCGCCAAGTTCACCGCCTCTTTCCCCAGCACTCTCCCCATGCATTATTTCTTAATTAAGATCACCATTTTAGTTATGCAGGAGTCATAATCATGGGAATAGAGCTCGCATCTTTGGCTGTGTCTCACTGAGATGCGTTAATGGCACATTCTCCTGCTATGTGCTTCACAGGGAAATGAATAAAATCAATTAGTAACCAGGGCTTTTCCTGCCATGCATCCAGCAGACACAACTATCAGAGTACCAAGGACCAAAGCCATGAGGGGTGGGGGCAGAGGACAGTGCCATAAATTTGCCTGGCAACCCTTTTCCAGGATGCACAAGGGTGTTGAGCGGTGGTGTGACCTGGGCTTAGGTTCAGCTATGTCATAAACTGACCATGATCAAACCAACTCTTACTCTCCTCCGCCGTTTTCACCTCTGTAAAATGGGGACAATGATGCTTGCCTTGTCCATTCATGCATTCAACAAACATATTGAGCCCTGTGCCAGGTGGTGGGGATAGCACTCAAACAGCACAGACACCATCTCTGGTTTCATGGAGCGGGCACTCTGTGTGGGGAATCAGACATTAGAATCAGGAAGTTAGTAGCACGTAAGGAGTGTTTAGATGGGGAATATGAGGAGCTATGGGAGCCTAGAGGAAGGGCACTGTGTCAGTCCATTTTGTGTCACTGTAAGGGAATACCTGAGGCTGGGTAGTTCATAAAGAAAAGAGGCTTCGTTGGCTCATGTTTCTGCAGGCTGCACAGGAAGCTTGGTACTGGCATCTGCTCGGCTTCTGATGAGGCCTCAAGGAGCTTCTGCTCATGGCAGAAGGTGAAGCGGGAGCAGCACATCATCATATGGTGAGAGAGGGAGCAAGACAGAGTGGGAGGTGCTAGGCTTCTTTTGCAACACCCAGATCTCATGGGAACTCATTACTATGGGAAGGGTACCGAGCCATTTGTGAGGGATCCATCCTCACGACTCAAACACCTGCATGGCCTTTTGGTGCTGCCAGGCCCCACCTCCAACACTGGGGATTACATTTCAACATGAGATTTGGAGGGAACAAACATCAAACCATATCAGGCCCTAAAGCCAGGCATGGAGGACCGGGGAGGACTTCCAGGGAAGGTGGCATCTGAGAATTAGGCAAAGAGATGTGAGAAGAGCATTCTAGACTGGAAAAAGCATGCATAGAGGGATGGCTTCAGTAAGAGAAATACAGAGTGTGTTAAGGAAAAGCTAAAGGACTTACAGGAGACTGGGCCTGGGAGACGTAGTGGGTAGAGAGAAAGGACGACTGGAGAAAGCTAAGCAGAGGCCAGGTTTGGGGGCTGTTCTGAATATCTAGGGAGATAATGCATGTGGAAAATCCTTATAAATCGTGGATTGCTGTGCAAACATAAGGAGTTATGACAGCCAGCCTCCCAGAAGGGGCTCCAGTGAGCCTCACCTCCCAGTAGTCCACCTTGTGTAGTCCCCTTCAATTCTGAACCAGGGCTAATCCCATGGAATTGCTAGAATTTGCAGTGGGAGCAGAAGGGTGTGATTTTTGAGGCTAGGTCATAGAATCTACCTTGGTCTCACAGACCCCTCACTCTGAGGAAAGCTGAACTCCATGTGATGGGGTCATCCAAGCAATCCTGCAGAGTAGTGCATGTGAAAAGGAACTGAGGCCTCCCACCAATACCCAGTACCAGTTGGCTTGTATGATCACAGCCTTCAGATGTACTCAGCCCCAGCTGACTGCTTGACTGCAACCTCATGAGAGACACTGAGCCATAACCATCTGACCAAGCTGTTCTTCCAGTTCCTGATTCACAAAAGCCATAAGAGATTATCTTGGGGGAAAGATGCTTATCCCCAGAGCTGTGTGCTGTGACAGGCCAGGCCACCCAGACATTCAATTTACTCATCCTTGACTCAAAAACAAGAAGGAACTGACTAGCATCTCTCAGACCCACACTGAAATTCCTCACTGAGAGAAAAGATGAATTCTGCAATCAACTGTGGCTGTTGGAGATGTACCTCACTCCCAACACAAACATGGCTGCCACCTCTGTGGATGTGAAGAGGAGGGAGTTGTCAGAAAAGCAGAGTTCCTAGGCTGTGCCAATAGCCCTGAAGGGTCTATTGCAGAAGCCGAGAACATGGAAAAACTTGGAACTTCTCTCCAATTTTCCAGAGCCATGGGGCAACACATAAAAACCTCCTCTCTTAGTTAAAACTCCTCTGACTTACAGTTAAGAAGACAATTTACCCAAAACATTCTAGCTGTTAAGACAGGATGCCTCACTCATTTTTGCTTTTTGACTCCTAGTTTAATGTCCCCAGTGAGCTAGCTCTGTAACGAAAAACTTCCGCAATCTTGTTCTGAGGGCTTTCTGGGTTCCTGAGGATGTTTTAACACGAATAGCATCAGCTTGTAGAAATGAACTTTGGTTCTAAGTCTAATAGGGCTGCCCCTCACCAAGTGCAGCAACCACGGTCACCACTGTAGGAGAACCCAATCCCCACAGCCCTTCTGGCTCGAGATTCCTGATGCAATGCATCCCCTGCTTCTGCAGAGTTTCTTACACTTCTTCTCTGAAAAACTGCCACCCCTTTCCCTCCTCTCATTGTCATCCCAAAGCATTTACCAAGTGCCTGCTGTATGTATGTAAGAGAAAAATAACAACAACAAAAACCTCACATTCTGCTTGCAGGAACTAAAAGGGAAAAAAAACAAAACAAAACTCAGAGTTCTAAGGTCAATAACAAAAAGAGCCAAGGACAGTGTACAGAAGTAGAAGAGATAGGGCACCAAAAGCCCATGGAGTACCAAAGCTGGGATGGAAGCTTTCTAAGCCTTCTCATGATCTCAGCGGCAACATAGGATTCTATTTAAGTATCATCCCCAATAGCTGGGCCCTCATTCATACCCTCCCATGGCACGTGGCACGTGTTAATGTGTTAATATGGGTGCCTCCACTGCTGTGACAATTCATGATCAATCTGCAGGGTATAAGGAGAACTTTGCCCCTCCAACCTAGCTCTGTCAGCATCTCACAAGGTGACTAGGGAGAGACGGTTGCTTCACTAGTATTTCCAAGAGCAGACATTGTAGTGGACAACCATGGAGGTATGTGGCAGACTATATTTTCCAAAAATTGCTGCAGCAATATTTTCAGGCCCATATGCTCTCCCAGAACCTTGCCACTCCCCCATCAAGTGTACAGTCTCTTTCTTTCCTCTCACCTTAAACTTGGGATGGGCTTTCAGTTGGTCTTGATGAAGAGAAGGGGCTGAAAGTGACACTTTCTGACCACTGAGGCTGGGTTAGAAAAGGCCTCCACCTGGCCTTCTCTCATGGGATGCCTGGTCCCAGCCAAGATATTATGAAGAAGCTCAGGCCGCATGAGAGGCCACGTGTAGGTGTTCTGACCAATAGCTCTAGCTAAGGTCTCAGCCAACAGCATCAACCACCACACTCATGAGTTAACAGGCTTTCAGATGTCAGCTTTCAGGGTCAGGTCACCCCCAACCTTTGAGTCTTCCAGCTGAGCCTCTAAGACAGTGTGGAGCTGAGGTTGCTTGTGTTCACTGTGTTCTATTCAAATTCCCGACCTAACCAATCCATGAGCCTCATAAGGAATGCTTGTTGTGTTCCATTTTGTTCTGGGGTAATTTGTTACACAGCAGTAGGAACAAGGTACATAAGTTATTTTATTGAAGTTCAGGTGGATTTAAATAGAGCAGTGGAATAGCAATGTTTACTGAACTGTGCCATCCTTCCTCCCCTGTGCCCCTGGCATTCATAGTGGTATCCCAAAGGGATACCGTTTTTTTTTTTTTTTTTTTTTGAGATAGAGTCTTACTGTGTCACCCAGGTTGCAGTGCAGTAGCATGATCTTGGCTCACTGCAAGCTCTGCCTCCCTCGTTCAAGCGATTCTCCTGCCTCAACCTCCTGAGTAGCTGGGATTACAGGCACGCATCACCACTCCCGGCTAATTTTTGTACTTTTAGTAGAGACAGGGTTTCATCATGTTGGTCAGGCTGGTCTTGAACTCCTGACCTCATGATCCACCTGCCTTGGCCTCCCAAAGTGCTAGGATTACAGGTGTGAGCCACCGCGCCCGGCCTCACCAAAGGGATATCATTGTTAAAGAAGCATAGTGCAGACAAGAATTTTAATCTTAATTCATGTTTCTTTCAAAACTTTAAGGGAGTCTAATTTAGGCCATAACAACCCATTAAAGTTTCCTGTTCTCTATTCTCAAGTACCCTACAGCTCCTAAATCTGTTTCACCCTTCTGCTCCAATACCACTCTCTCATCCATGCTGTCTTTCCCCACCATCTTGGTTCCTTGAACTGTTTTCTGCAAATGCATTTCTACATAACACACTCCTTTTAAGGTGCACGGTCCTGGTATGCTCAACAGCTTTGGGCACTCCTGTTAGGCCATCATGGCCTTACAATTGATAATCAGCCCATATATGTTTTTTCTTTTGGCTTTTAAAGCTAGAGAAGGAAAAAAAAAAAGTGACCTAAGAAACAACCGAAATCTAAATAGCCTTGTATCTATAAAAGGATTGAATTTATGAATTTTTAAAAAGTTACCACAAAGAAAACTCCAAGCTCACTGGTAAATTCTACCAAAATTTAAAGAGGGCCAGCATGGTGATTCATACCTGTAATCCCAGCACTTTGGAAGGCTGAGGCAGGAGGATCACTTGAGGCCAGGATTGTGAGACCAGCCTGGGCTGAACATAACAAGACCTTGTCTTTACAAAAAATGTGTTTTGATTTTGTTTTTTGGTTTTTTGTTTGTTTGTTTGTTTTGTTTGTTTTATTAGCTGGGTGTAGTGGTATGTGTCTGTAGTTCTAGATAATCGAAAAGTTGAGGCTGGAGGACTGCTTAAGCCCAGGACGCTGAGGCTGCAGTGAGCCACAAACATGCCACTGCACTCCAATCTGGGTGACAGAGCAAGAACCTGTCTCAAAAAAAAAAAAAGTAGGGAAGCAATAATATGAATCTTACATAAGCTCTTTCAAAAAAATAGAAGAGGAGAGATTTCATTTTATGAGGCTAGTATATCCCCAACATCAAAACCTGACAGAGACATTAAAAAAAAAAAAAAAAAAAAAAAAGGAGACTGATAGCCCTCATGAACCTAGACACAAAATCCTTTTAAAAAATTGGTATATCAGCTGGGTGCAGTGTCTCATGCCTGTAATCCCAGCACTCTGGGAGGCCAAGGTGGGTGGATCACTTGAGGTCAGAAGTTCAAGACCAGCCTGGCCAACATGGAGAAACCCCCTCTCTACTAGAAATACAAAAAATTAGCTGGGTGTGGTGGCAGGCGCCTGTAATCCCAGCTACTCCGGAGGCGGAGGCAGGAGAATCACTTGAACCCGGGAGGCAGAGGTTGCAGTGAGCAGAGATTGCACCACTTCTCTCCAATCTGGGCAACAAGAGTGAAACTCCGTCCCCCCGCCCCCAAAAAATGTAAACTTTCAGGGATCATTCTATAGTTTGTTACTAGAGAAATTTCTCTAGATGTGTAGAACACTGGAAACCATGAGGAGGAGGCGCAGCATTCTCTCCTGAGCGTGAAGCCAGCTCTTGGTGTTGTTTCACTGCAACTGTCATTTGTCATTGATGATCATTCTCTTCCTCTGGGAGAGGAAGAGGACACAGTTTGAGTGGTTCCCATTTTATTTTAAAAAAAAAGAAAAGATTTTTTTTTAATTGGTAAATCAAATCTAACAATGTGTAAAACGAAACATATCATGGCCAAGTACAAGACTTATTTCACGTGAAAAAGGTAACCAATGTACTTATTAGTTATCTATTGCCATATAAAGAAATCATCTTCAAAATTTGGCATCCTAAAGCAATAAACATTTATTATCTCACTATTTCTGTGGGCAAAAAATCCAAGTGATATTTAACTGGGTTCTCTGGCAAAGGTCTGTCACGAGGCTGCCAAGTGTAAGCTGGGGTGGTGGTCTCATCTGAAGACTTCACTGTGGGAAGGTCTGCTTCCAAGATCACTGCATCTTGCTGTTGGCAAGATCCAGTTCCTTGTGGCTGTTGGACTGAAGCCTTCAGTTCTTCTCTGGCTATTGGCCAAAGGCCTCCCTCAATTCCATTCCATGTGGACCTCTGCACAGAAGCAGCTCACAACATGGCGGCTGATTCTCCTCAGAGCAAATGAGTAAAGGAAGTCACACAAAATGGAAGCCACAGTCTTTTTATAACTTAAATCTCAAGAATGACATGCCACCATCCCAGCCACATTGTATTTGTCATAAATGGGTCAGTAAGTTCAGGTCATTCTCAAGGAGAGGGAATTACACAGAGGCATGAATACCAGGAAGAGGGGATTACAGGAGACCATCTTGGGGGTGGCCAACTACATTGTAATGCATCCCATTCACAGAGGAAAGGAGGAAACACGATCATATCATGAATGAAGAAAAAGTATTTGACAAATTCAACACTCATTCATAATAAAAACTTCTGGTAAATTATGACTAGAAGGCAACCTTCTTAACCTTATAAAGAGCACCTATGAAACACTTAAAGCTAACATCATACATAATGATGAAAGAATGAATGCTTTCCCCTAAGAGCAGGAACAAGGCACGGATGTCTGCTCTTACCACTTCTATTTGCCATTTCCCTAGAGGTCATAGCAAGCTCAATAAAGCAAGAAAACAAATAAAACCTAAAAATATTGGACAGAAAGAAGTAAAACCATCTGTATTTGTAGACAATATAATTGTGTATACAGAAAATCTTAAGGATTTTTTTAAAATGACTAAAACTAATAGCTGAATTTAGCAAAGTCACAGAATACAAAATTATATACAAAAATCACTTTTATTCAAATATACTGTCACAGACAATTAGAAAATATTTTTAATATATACTATTTATAAAAGCATCAAAAACATTAAATATTTAGGAATAAATTTAATGAAAGATATGCAAGGACTCCCTCTGAAAAACTATAAAATATTCAGAACAAGGCTGGGCGCGGTGGCTCATGCCTGTAATCCCAGCACTTTGGGAGGCCGAGGCAGGAGGATCACCAGAGGTCGAGAGTTTGAGACCAGCCTGACCAACATGGAGAAACCCCGTCTCTACTAAAAATATAAAATTAGCTGGGCATTGTGGTGCATGCCTATAATTCCCAGCTATTTGGGAGGCTGAGGCAGGAGAATCTCTTGAACCTGGGAGGCAGAAGTTGCAGTGAGCCAAGATCACACCATTCCACTCCAGCCTGGGCAACAAGAGTGAAACACCGACTCAAAAAAGAAAAAAATTTCAGAACAAATTAAAGATTAATGGACTAAAGAAGAAAACTAATCACATGATCATTTCAATAAAGGCAGAAAGTCATTTAACCAATGTCAACAATTTTTTATGATTAAAAATCTAGTTTAGAAAACTGGAATAAAAAGGAATCCCTTTAAATATAGCTGCCAAAAACATACAATAAATATTCATTTGTTTATGTCTGGATGAGAAACCATCCCACAATGTAGTGGCTTAAAACCCCAACAAGTTACATTCTTTATGATTCTGTGGGTCATGAATTTGGAGTGTTACAAGCTGGCCAGTTTTTCTGTTCCACATGGCGTTTGGCCGGGGGTCACTCACTCACCTGCACTTAGACCGTGGCTGGGCTAAGGGGAGGCCCCAGAGGCTTTGCTCATAAGTCTGGCCCCTCCGGCTCCTGCACATGGCCTCTCCCTTCTCCATTCGGCCTCTCAGCATCCAATGGTGTAGCCCAAGCTTCTTTACAGCATGGTGCAACCTCCCCAAGGCTGGGCCTGGAACCGGTGTAGCATCCCTTCCACCACATTCTAGGGGTCAAAGCAAGTCACCGGCCAGTGCAGAGTCAAGTAGAGGGGAAAATAAGCCCCAGCTCTTGATGAGAGGAAAGGCAGGCATGTCCGGGAGGGTGGGAATTGACGGCCATCTTTGAGAGCTCTCTACCACAATTAGTGGGTGAAGAGATGAATGAGTAAGTCAGTCATCAGCTTCTTTCCAATTCCTACACTGGCTGAAGAAATGAGGCAATGAAACCACACGTTTCTGCTTCCTTTTAGTCTGTCTTTCCTTTAAGCAGAGCATTACTGGTAACAAACTTTTTGTGTATTTCCTGATCTTATAACCTCCGGTATGGTATTAGCGTAATAGAAAGTGGCTGACAATCTTTAGAATCTTCCTTTAGTGTCCTTTTGGGTCCTCCTGCCTCCTCCTAGCATCTTCTCATGTTCAATTTCTTATTTTCCTCTTTCCTCAAATTCAAGCCTAAGACTAGAACCTCTCATTTGTGGGTAAAAGAAGCTATTTCCACTCTGCCTAACTTATAGACCCCCAAAGAAATGAACCTCTAATAGTAAAAGGTCACAGGAGCAAGGGAATTGTTTTCGAGAACTGGGACCTTCCCACAGAGTCCTAAAGTTCAACCCCACTGATACCTCAAGTCCTCCATTTGGCAGGCAAGTCCTGGCCAAACCCAATTATTATTATTATTATTATTATTATTATTATTATTATTATTTGAGATGAAGTCTCGCTTTGACGCCCAGGCTAGAGTGCAATGGCACAATTTTGGTTCACTGCAACTTCCGCCTCCTGGGTTCAAGCGATTCTCCTGTCTCAGCCTCCTGAGTAGCTGGGATTACAGGCATGGGCCACAATGCCCATCTAATTTTTTTGTATTTTTGTAGAGACAGAGTTTCACCATGTTGGCCAGGCTGGTCTCAAACTCCTGACCTCAAGTGATCCACCCGCCTTGGCCTCCCAAAGTGCTGGGATTACAGGCGTGAGCCACCGTGCCCAGCCTGCGAAACCCAATTATTATCTGGAAGCTGGTCCTTGGGCCTCCACAGGTATTTTGACTTTGACCTGACTCCCCTGGCCATCCTTTCACAGCTCTGCAGCTAAAATAGAATAGAGATTTTATGCTATCCAATAAGCCAAAAGCCCCTTTCTGACTGTAAGCCAAGATCACACAGTCTAAACAGTCGAACAAGACGGGTGTCCGGGAGAGTAGAAAGGCCCTCTCTTTTATACTGAAAGAAAACAGCCCACTCCAGGAAGCCAGGGGCACAAAGCCATTGCAGAAACGTAATACGGGAGTTTCCATCTCTGTGTAGACCTTTCCTTGTTTAAAATGCAGTGTAAAAAAAGGAAAAAACTACCAATATTTCCTGGAATTCGGAGCTCGGACAATGCTTCCCTTTGTCTTTATTCTGGGCATTCTGGAGACAGAATTAGCTGGATCCTTAGTACTGGATAAAAGGAGAGAGTGCCGAGTGCCTCCAGATTGCTGCAGCACGTCAGCAGGTGCTAGAGAGTGGCAACGTGTTCCACTCTTTACAGATTTTATTGAAGAGAGCTTGTGTGTGTACCTTCAGGCCCAGGGCTTTACCAATGCCCTCATTCCTTCCTCTTTTAGAGGAGAGAAATAATACAGCATTTGAGAGCTGGAGGAGATGTCTGAGATGACACTCCCTCTTTGACAAATGAATAAACAGAGGCCCAGAGAATTAGAGTGACTGCCCTGAGGTCACACAGGTAAGTGGAAATAGGGAAACAACTACAGGGCAGGTCTCCAGTCTTGTAGTGGTAGATTTTGTGCACCATCTAAATAGAGGTGGTCACTTGCTAGCATAGTACTGTGTCCTTGGGTACGGGGAATTTGATTAAAAATGAGCTTAAGCATCAAGGTTGTAGAAGTATGCTGTCCAACGCAGTAGTAGCCACTGGCCAAATGTGGCTTCTGAGAACTCAAAATGTGGCTAGTGTGACCGAGGAAATGACTAATTTTAATCTTAATTAGCTTAAATGTAAATGTAAAAAAACTACTACTTGGCCAGGCATGGTGGCTCATGCCTGTAATCCCAGCACTTTGGGAGGCCAAGGCGCGCAGATCACGAAGTCAAGAGATCGAGACCATCCTGGCCAACATGGTGAAACCCTATATCTACTAAAAAATACAAAAATTAGCTGGGTGTGGTGGTGCATGCCTATAGTCCCAGCTACTCAGGAGGCTGAAGCAGGAGAATTGCTTGAACCCAGGAGGCGGATTTCAAAGATTTAGTATGAAAAAATGTAAAATATCTCATTAATAACTTGAATATTGAGCACATGTTCAAATAATCTTATATATATTCAATTAAATCAAATATATTAATGTCACCTGCTTCTTTTTACTTTTTAAATGTGGCTGCTAAAAAATTCAAATTTCACATATGGCTTGCACTATATTTCTATGGCACAGTCTAGAGTCAGACTGTCCACATTTACATCCTGGCTCCACTATTTTACCAGTTCTGTGACCTTAGGTAAATTATTGGGTAGCTTTGAAGAGAGACTATCTTCTCTGAAAAATAAAAGAGAGAAAAGAGGATTTTTCCAGCTTTCTTTTCTTGCTCTGGACCTCATCGTGTGATGACATGATGCGTGGGGCAATGGCAGCCACCTTTAGGTGATGAGTAGAAATGTGGCCAATATACAAAGCATGGCAAGGAATACACAAGGAAGGAAAGGGCCAGGGTCCTTGATACAGGATGGGGCAGGTGAACTAGCCCTGAAAGTGCTAACCTCTGGACTTCTCATTAAGTGAAGAGACAAATTCCCTAATTATTTAAGCCACTGTTCTATAGATGAAAGCATCCTTATACAACAGCTGAGAAATATCACCATGCAATACTACATCCTGGGATGAGATAAATGCATGAAGATGCTACAGTGATGTACAAAGCAAAGATGGGCCAATTCTGCATGGGTTAGAACAATTGGAAACCGGAATATATGATGCTTAGGCTAAGAAAAGGTATGAGACAGGCATTTCAGCAAAGATGGCAGAGGTAGTGGGATCACAGAGATTTGAAATCTGGGAGACAGCCAGGACCTCGGCTTCTGTGTAAATGTGGGACTCGTGCTTGATTTCAGTGGGGACATGAAAGCTCTGCTGTGCTATAGGCCAGGGATTATTATTGGCTTTGTTTTATTAACTGGCCAGAGCAAGAATGAGCTGCAAACTTTCAGTTCAATGATGGTATATCCTTGGATTAATTTCAGGAAAGTAAAACTGTCACTCTGGGACAGAGGAACGCAGAGAGCTGAACAAAGTGTGGAGAAGTGAGGGTTTCAGTCTGTTCTCTACCGCTTACTGTCTGGGTGACATAAGCAATTCACTTAACCCCTGAATCCCAGTATACTCTAAAGCATGTAGGATGCTTTGGGCCACAAGTAACAGAAAACTCCAAGCAACCCAGAAAATTATTCCTTCACATACCCGGAGGTCCAGAGGTTGGGTGGCATTCAGTATACTCTGTAGCTTAAATGATCATCCAGGATCCAGGTTTTTTCCATTGCTCCACTCTGTTTTTCTCAACTGGTTTTATTACCAGGTTACTAGCAAGGTCATAGCAGTAGTTCCAGGAGTCACTTCCAGACAGAAATTTCCAGGCCGACTCTTTCTTAGGCGCAAAGTCAACTTTCTTGGAGACATCCAACAAACTTCCTCTCACTTCTCACTGGCCTAATTTGAGTCACATGTCCATGTCTAAACCAATGGAAAGAGTTGGAGTTATCGAATCAGGATCTACCCTTCAAGCTGGAGATAAGGTTACCTTCTGAGTCACATGAGACATATGATATGGAACCAAAATTGAGGTTTTGTTCAAAAGGAAAAAAGAAAAATCATGAATGTATGTTCTACAATACAGCTATTAAATAGGGACTGTACAACTCTGGATGCCACATACAGGGCACCTCTGAATATCAAATGAAGGCATTAGTTACACTTTTAAAATCCTGCAAAATGTAAACACTATGAGATGAACAATCACAGTCTCAAAGGAAATGGTTTTGGGACATCATCCAGCTAATACCAGCCATCAGCCCATTGGTCATGGTCATCAGCCATTGGTCATCAGCCAATGCCTGCCATTTGGTTGGGTTTAAATTCTCCTTTCATATTACAGCCTGGAGTGTCACTGGGTAACCTTGACTTCCTGTTAAACTATCTTTATCCTTGATCTACCTTACCCTGATTTCATCAAAATTCAAGAAAATGGAGTGCTTGGATCTGTGGTTATTTAAATTTTCAGCTGTAGGGAAATTTTCCTTCTTCTTTTCTCAGTTTTACAAAATCCTGAGTTCTGGCTCAAATCCATTACATTTCATGATATTGACAGAAGAGAATTATAATTTTTCTTGGGAATAATTCCTCTGCCTCTGATTTGCAAGCCTTGAGCAGGCCAGCATGGGGTCATCCAACATTTCCTCTTCCCTTACCCTGTGTTTTCAAGCAGACCTAGACCTAGTTTGCAAGATGTTCACACCATTACAACCGGTTAGTCTTAGGAACTTGTTTTTATGATCATGGCCCCTGGAGTCGTTTTCAGAAAAGAGAGGCCCATGTGGCTCAAAACATACTGGGTGATGTCATTTGCTACTTCTCTGGCCAAGCTCAAATGGGCACATTTTAATTGAGGATTATAAAAGTCACAAAAAATTCTTCTGTGACAACCTCAAACGATGGGATAATGATGATGATCATGAGATTTTGTTGAGCACTTACAATGTGCCTGTTGCTGTGCTAAAAGGCTTACATTCTTTTCCTCATTTATACTCCTGGAAAACCTATGGATTTGGTATTATTATTGTCCCCAGTTTTACAGATTAAAAAATTGAGACCTTAAGTGTTTGGGGAAGGGGAGTATTAAACAACTTTCCCAAGGCCACACAATTTCCTTCCACTTGACCCTTCTTCTCTTCCTCATCCCCACCCCCATCATCACCCTAACAATTTCAGGTCCAGTGGGGCCTGGGCTGTCATCAGAGATTAGAGAAGTGATGTTTGCCCTGGATCTGGGCATGACTCAACATCTTGGTAGCAAGTGCATCATTTCGTTTCTCCTTCTTAACAGCACCAATGAGGCCTCCCTAATGCCAGAAACTTCTCTGCCTGGTTATGTAACCCTGCAGGTGAACTCTAAGGCCAGGAAGGCCAAAATGATTTAAGTCAAACCATCAGAACCTCGAAGGGTGGAAGTCCCCCAGCTCCTCCAATCAGTATTCTTTAGGGCTTTATAAAGAGTATTTACGGCCGGGCGCGGTGGCTCAAGCCCGTAATCCCAGCACTTTGGGAGGCCGAGCCTGGCGGATCACGAGGTCAGGAGATCGAGACCATCCTGGCTAACACGGTGAAACCCCGTCTCTACTAAAAAATACAAAAAACTAGCTGGGCGAGCTGGCGGGCGCCTGTAGTCCCAGCTACTCGGGAGGCTGAGGCAGGAGAATGGTGTGAACCCGGGAGGCGGAGCTTGCAGTGAGCTGAGATCCGGCCACTGCACTCCAGCCTGGGTGACAGAGCGAGACTCTGCCTCAAAAAAAAAAAAAAAAAAAAAAAAAGAGTATTTATACAGGAGATGCCCATGTGCAGCCAATGCTGTGAATCAGTGATCTAAAACAAAAGAATATGCAAGATGGTCCTGTCTGATGGAAACTCAGTGCCAGGGTTGGTGATTCCTCCCAGCTGCTCTGCCTTCAATGTGGGTAAATTTCCAGTAGCCCCAATGACTCCCTAGTCCTGAAAGATGTTTTAAGAGACCTTCATATGCACAAAGGTTGGGTCCAGGGACAGTTAATCCAATTACAAAAATACTTTACCAAAACATTCCATTAAACAATGAGTATCCCAGACAGTAAACTTCTGATTTGCATTACAAGGACTGTTTCCAATTACCCTTTCAAAATGTGTCGGTGTATTCGTCCATTTTCTGTTGCTGTAAAGGAATACCTGAGGCTGGGTAATTTATAAAGAAAAGGCATTTATTTCGCTCATGGTTCTGCAGGCTGTGCAAGAAGCATGGTGCCAGCATCTGCTTCTCGGGAGGCCTCAGATACTTTTAGTCATGGCAGAAGGGAAATGGAGCTGTTGTGTCACAGGGTGAGAGAGAACAAGAGAGAGGTGGGAGGTCCCAGACTCTTTTTAACAATCAGATCTCACATGAAGTAATAGAATGAGAACTCACTCATTTCCTCAGGGAGGGGACCAAGCTATCCATGAGGGGTCCACCCCCACAATCCAAACACCTCCCATGAGGCCTCACCTCCAACACTGGGCATCACATTTCAGCATGAGATTTGGAGGAGATAAACATCCAACCTCTATCAGTCTGTATGATTCCTTTTATAGAATGCACAAAAGCAGGCAAAGCTGACCTCTGCTGTTACAAGTCAGGAGTGGGTTGCCCTGGTGGGGGAGCAGCTGGAAAGAGGCAGGAGGAGACTTACTTGGGGGCTGGTCATGTTCTGTTTTCTTCATCCGGGTGGTGGCTGCACGGGTGTGTTAAGTTCTGAGAATGTTAGCTTTAATCAAAAGCTTAACATTTGTGTCAGTAGGCCCGGCACAGTGGCTCACACCTGTAATCCCAACACTTTGGGAGGCTGAGGTGGGTGGATCACCCGAGGAGTTTGAGACCAGCCTGGCCAACACAGTGAAACCCCATCTCTACCAAAAATACAAAAGTTAGCTGGGCTTGGTGGTGCACGCCTGTAATTCCAGCTACTTGGGAGGCTGAGGTGGGAGAATCGCTTGAACCTGAGAGGTGGAGGTTGCCAGGGTGCACTACAGCCTGGCAAGAAGAGTGAAACTCCATCTCAAAAAATTAAAATAAAATAAAATTGTGTCAGTCGTGTAAGTCAAAGTTCTCTGTAATGTGTTCGTCTCGAACATGGGGGATGCTTCCATCTCTCCCTCAGCTGGACATATGATAAGGCCTTTCCCTGCCAGCCATGGGAGGATATCTGGGGAAGGCCTCAGACTTCTTGTCAAGTCTCCCTTAGGTCCAGGCCAACCATGGGCTCTGAAATGTCTTTTGATGTACCCATCTTTTCCCTGATGTCAGTTCCCCCTGCAACATCCTGGACAGGGATTTCTCCAGGGAAGATGTAGCATCTCAAACTCCTGTGAACACTTCCTAGGGTGGAAACACCTAGTGCCTGCATAATACATTTTATCCAGCAGAGAAGCAGGCAGAAATTTGAACATGAACACACATACATACTCCTTCATCTGTGCCTTCACCCTTGGCCCACACAAAGAGAACGTCTACGCAACCTGTCTTTGCTTGCTGCATTCTTCAGAGCCTCAGAATACAGAAAGTGATAAAAATAATTTCTTTTAACATGGTAATTTATTGCCACAACCAGCTTCTCAGCATTGTTTGCCAAATTATCCTTTCAGAAACCACTAGCAACAGAACTGGCAGAACCCAGCCCTCTCTCTATGGAGCTGGGCCAGGAAGGAGGGAGGCCAGGGCAATCTGCACAACCCAGAGGCCTGGATCTGGGTCTGGATTTTTCCACCTTCTTGCCAAAGGACATTAAGTGACCCCCAACAAACCTAGAAATTGTACCTGACCTTGCCCCACACATTTTCCAAGACAGTTTGGGCAATTGCTGGAATGGTGCCTGCAGACAAAAGGCCTAGGGCAGTGAATTTCAATCTAGGGATGGGACTGGGAGTCAGATGGACCCGGATTCAAACCCCAGTTTCTTGGCCCTGGCTGGGTGACTCTGTACTTCTGCTTCCTCACCTGCAACCTAAGAAGGAAAATGGCTTTTGGGTTGCTTGGAACAAAGCAATTATCACATGGAGAGGCTGGTGTGGTGTTAGCCTTTGATGATGATGCTCTTTTTATTAACTAGCAGCTGTGAGATGCATAGGCAGCGTGGGAAATCTAAAGGCCCTGGGTTCCAAGGCTCACCACCTCTTTCCGTCTGTGTGACTGGGGGCAAGTTACTTAACCTCTCTGAACTTGATGCCCTTGTCTGCAAAGCACAGATGCACCTACTCTGCAGATCAGTGTTGAGGGTCCGGGATTCCATGTGGTCAGCAGACACTCTGGTGCCCTGCCCAGATGCCCTCAGATGGCTTTTGCTCTTTCTGCATACCCGTCCCCACCTTCAGTGGGCTTTTGCTACCAATAGCCACACTTGGCAGTCTTTTTGGGAGAAGGACATGGGAGGACCGCTCTCAAGCCACATACTCTGAGACCTTGAAGTGTCTGCTAATTTCCTCCCTATCCTCACCCAGGGCAGCCCCAGGCTCGTGATAGACAGGAGTGGGAGTAGAAGAGCCCAGTCCCTTGGCCTAGAGTGGGGACAAATTCTAAGGTGTAACTTCCATCCAGTGCTCCCTGTGGAATCAGGATGAAGTACCCTCCACAGGGCTGCTGAGGCCTCACTCTGCTTGGCTTCCTCCCCGTCCTGGTCCTGCTTTCCCCATTCCCTTCTAGGTTTCTCCTGGGAGCACTTCCATCATAAAATACTTATATTCAAATAAAATACTTGCTTTTGGAGAGCCTGACCCAAGGCAGTGTGAAGCATCATATATCTTGGATATGGCTTCTTGGATACCCTCCAGCTCCTCACACCAGATGTGTCCAAAACCAGATTGCTCTCTCACTTGCCTTCTTCCCATGGTCCCATGTCTACCTCCCAAGCCCCAAACCTGCTCATCATACAGGATTCCTCTTCACCATCACCCTCCACAACTGACTTGATCACAGAGTCCTGCTACTCTGAGAACCTAAATAACTTCCCGATGATTTCCACCTCCTTGTCTCTCCCACCATTGCTTGGTCTAAGCCCTCCTGCCTGGCTTCTTTGCCCATCTGGACCTGCTCCAGCCCATGCACCATGTTGCAGTCTGAGAGCTTCCAGAAACATCTCCTTATCTCATTATTCTCCTGCTTAAATGCTCACTTTTCAGGATGAAGCTCCACCTTCCCAGCTCCATGCTGATCCCCTGATGATCTAGCCCCTGTATCTCACCAACCCCCTCTCCCCTCATTCCCCCTACCTGGTGCATGCACCCCTCCCAGCACCATGCTGACCCACTTAATATGCCAGGCAGCCTACAACACCTTTCCCCTTATTTATTTTTTAAATTTATTTTTGTTTTTTATTTTTTCCTTTCCCCTTATTTATTTTTTAAATTTATTTTTGTTTTTTATTTTTTCCTTTCCCCTTATTTAATTTAATGTCTCCTATTTATCCTTCAGAACACAGCTCAGGCATCACTACCTCCAGGAAGCTTTCTGGATGCCCCAGTGTGATTTAGGCAGATGGTCTGTGCGTGCCTCACAGCATCCTGTACATGTCACCATGTTTGTGTCCCAACTCATCCGAGAGTTCCGGTGGGGTACACGGCTTTTCATTTATCTCACTGTCCCCATTACCATTCTGGACACACAGCAGCCACTGAGTAAGTGCTAACTGAACACACGACATATGTAAAACTTCCTGGCCTGCAGTTAGGGTTTAAGAATCCACCATTCTCCTCTCTTGCTCCCGTGGCCCCCACACCTTAAATGCACTTTACCAATTATCTCTATTAGCCTGCTCCTTAGGAGCAGATGTAATCCAGGTCAGAGTCACATCTGTTATTTGCATATGATTTGCCTGAAATATGCATATAATCGGCTTATGCCTACAGAATCCTATCTCTGGCTATTTGATTTTAATGCTGAAGCCATATCATTGAGACACATAGGGGGTGAAATATCGCCCCACCGATTGATTTCCCCGCTCTCTCTTTCAACCTGGAGGTCTTGGCACTGGCAGTGGTGCCCTGGCGGGTGGGGTCTCAGAGGTCTCTGAGGGGTGAGGAGATGCTAGATGAGGCAGGGAATTGGGCCAGGAGCAGGATGTATGGTGCCTTTTTTTTTTTTTTTTTTTTTTTTTTTTTTTTTATGGAGTCTCGCTCTGTCACTACGCTGGAGTGCAGTGACGTGATCTCGGCTCACTGCAACCTCTGACTTCCAGGTTCAAGCAGTTCCCTTGCCTCAGCCCTTGAGTAGCTGGGACTACAGTGGGCACCACTACGCCTAGCTAATTTTTTTTTTTTTTTTTTTTTTGTATTTTAGTAGAGACGGGGTTTTACCATGTTAGCCAGGATGGTCTCGATCTCCTGACCTCGTAATTTGCCCACCTCAGCCTCCCAAAGTGCTGGGATTACAGGTGTGATTCACTGCACCCAGCCATGCTTCACTTTTAAAGCATGAGGAGTAGCATGAGTGTGTAAAGGATTCGGCCCAGGGTGAGGCCAAAGACGTCCTTGTGAGGTCTCCAGGCTCTGGAGTTTGGGCCTAGAAGTTTGCTCCACCCAAAGCCTTGGGCTGGTGGAACTTTAGGGGTAAGAAAAGACGGGCTGAGTTGGTTGGCAGGCTCGTCTATGGGAAAATATAGCAGCACACAGCGGAGACTGGGGACCCAGCAGCAGCAGGAGCCATGGCTAGAGGCAGTCAGGAGAGATCTGAGTGCCCAGAATACCCAGAGATACATGAGAGATATTTGTGTGCCTATCAGCCAAGGGACAGATTTTTGAGGAGATTTTAATAAAATCTAAAAGGACAAGTTGAGACCAGTAAATGGAAAGACTTTGCCCCCAGGTTGATCCATGGGAGAGTCCCAAGAATAGATTCACATCTAGCTGGTGACACCCTCCTACCTAGCACTGCCTCCTGCTCATTACCCTTGTCCTCCCTAGGCCCGCCCAGCACCTACCTTTCCCACCATGGATGTCGTGAAAGGCAGCCTCAGGCTGCATGGCCCACCCTCCAGGGGTCAGGCAGACAATCTAGGGTGGGGTGTGCAGTTTGGACCAGCCCACTTGGGCCCACACAGTACGCCTGGTCTCATGCACAAATGGACACAGTGACATTTTAGCAAGTCATACCCAGATAGCATGACATCCTGGGTGGAGTTTGCTACTTCCAAATACGAAACACCACTAACTGCTGGCTGCTTCACACCTTGTTTCCAGCCTGCACAGTGCCAGACAGATGATCGCACGACACGAAAAACGTTCACCACGAGCCCAAACACTCCTGTACTTGGCTTACATTTTCTGTCTGGCATCTAGGAAAGGCACCTTGCAAGTTAGCCCTCCTGGAGGTAACATAGCTGAAGGCCCAGAAGTGACATTTTAAAGCAGGTGTGCTCTGAAATAGCTTTGAATATGAAAAAAAAAAAAAAAAAAAAAAAAAAAAAAACCCTCACAAAAAGTATTTTCAGCTTCCTATAGTTCCCAGACACCCTCGTTCTAAAATGGCACAAAAATCGCCCTGCAATTTCTTTTGTTTTAGATGGTGTTTTGCTTTTGTTGCCCAAGCTAGAGTGCAATGGTGTGATCTCAGCTCACTGCAACCTCCACCTCCCGGGTTCAAGCGATTCTCCTGCCTCAGCCTCCCGAGTAGCTGGGATTCCAGGTGTGTGCCACCACACCCAGATAATTTTTTGTATTTTTAGTAGAAACAGAGTTTCACCATGTTAGTCAGGCTGGTCTCGAGCTCCTGAGCTCAGATGATCTGCCCGTCTCGGCCTCCCAAAGTGCTGGAATGATAGGCATGAGCCACCGTGCCCGGTCTGCTAGTTATTTTTCAATGTGGATGCCAAGTCTCCGTCCCCAGAGATTCTGATTCTATATGTCTTGGCTGAGTCCTGACATCTGTGTTACTAAGAAACTTCCCAGGTGATTCTGACATGCAGCTACAAATGAAACCCACTAACTTAGCCACTGGCAGAAAAATAAAGATCTGCACTTGAGTCTGTTGCTACCCAGAGATCACTTGCAAGTGGGCAAGGATCTCTGAAAACAAGGTTTCCAGGTAGGGAAGGCTTGTGTATCCGTTCAAACAACACTCAGGTTTGTCATCATGCAACTACTAATGTTAAAGTTTCACTAAAGTGGTTTCTTCTACAGGTTTCAATTAAACAGTCTGCGTATTGGAAACAACCATTTGTTATCTTCCTTCGTGTAGAATTTTTGATAGAAGGAAAGTTTATCTGCCCACCCAACCCCAGCCATTCAGGCATATGATTTGCAGTTATATCACCTCATTAACCTTAATTAGTAAAATTAATTATGAAGCCTGTGGTGCAGAATGATTTGTTTATGTTTATTCTTCCCAAAACAAGTACTAGGCATTTGAAGACCTAGAATTGTGGTCAAATTCCTCATTAAAGTGTGAGAGGAGCAATAAAGTCTGTACATTTTGTGTTTCATCTAAAACTGTCAGACCTCCTCACCATTGCATGGGTTGTTACAATGCTCGGATTAGAAGGTTACCTATCCTACTGATGCTCAGCCCAGCTTAATTAACACCTACTCTTTGAATCCCCAACATCACTTTAAACTGGTTACTCTTTGCCCGGATAGACTCTTACACCTGTCTCAGCAATTCTGGGAGAGATGCTTTGAAGTGCCTTTTCAAATCCCCTGTTAATGATCTGGTAATTATTGTGGTGACTTTTCAATGAGGTGTGAAGTGCTCAGGTAGTTGTCAGCCAAGAGAATCCCAAGGTGCTGGGGAAGGGGGACACAGCAAAGGAAAAAGGGAAAAAACCCTGAGCCTGGGTCTGCCTCTCAAGTCACAAGGGCAGCCCCATCTGACCAGAGAGGGGGCCCTGCCCAAGGCTGGCATGACCACCAAGAGCTCCTGTTGGCAGATGAGACCTCTCTGATGTCCTGGGACCAGTCTGACTACAGAATCTGGGGAAACTGCAGAAATGACCCCCAAATTCCCACCAATAAGGTAGCAGGCAATGGCAAGTCCCACAGCTGGCTCCAAGGAGGAGCCACACTCCTGTGCACAGACTGCAATACTGTTCCCAGTCCACTCCCAATTCAGTCCCTCCCTTCACGATCCACAGCCATTTTAAATGGTCTGGTCTGCCATCCGTAGAGTGGCCTGAGCGAGAGCCACTGATTCTTTTCTCCCAGCACTCCTGTTTTCCGATGTACCACATAGCCAGATGGGGTCAACCCAGGTGAGCTGTGCTGGGCACCCCCAACATCTGGAAGTCAAGCATGCCCCCATCTCCACACCTGTGCTCCCCCAACACCTATGTCCACCTGTCAAAATAAAAGTACCACAGGGATCAGGCATAGGGTGGAGGGTATCTAGCAGTCTGAGCCTCATGACAAAGGAGGCTGCAAAACACACCAAGGTGTTATAACTGGTCCAAGTTCTCGCAACATTTAAGCAGGTCCATCCAGCCCTGCTCCCTCAAAAGAAAATCCTAATAGAGAAGTGAAATGCTGGCCCTGAGGATCCATTTGGCTATGGAGTCTTATGGAGCAGAGGTCATCACCTGGTGCGAGCCCCTTGTTTTATCAATGACACATCTGGGAAGGTAATATGACATGTTCCAGATTAAAGCTTCGCTAACTAATGTCCCTGCTGGGACTAGAAGCATATCCCCTGGGACTTTTCCACCACCCAAGGCTTTTCCACCATGAGTTCAAGGTGTCTTCACATTTGCACATGCTGGCTTGGTCAATGTCCTCAACAGACAGCAAGGCCTTGGGGGCAGGGACAACTAGGCCAGCTGTGCCCTTGGCCATCTCCAACATACCCTAGCACAGTGGTAACTGAATATAACTGCCATTGTGCTGACTGGTCTACCTCTCTCACCTGGCTCCTGGGGCCCCAGACTCCAGCCCCTTGCAGGCCCAAATTTGCTCCCGACACTGGCACCTTCTCTGGGTTGGTGACCATGGGTATGGCTCTAGTTAAGTGCTAGAAATTGACTTTCCAAGCTATGGGTCCTGATCTGCATCTCTTTGGTTAAACAAACCTAGCAGATGGCTGGTCTGTGATCCCTTTCTCTATTTGGAGAGACTGAGAAGCAGACACTCCAGGCACGAGCATTTTTAGGTCACTTTTTTACCCTCCAACAATGATAATACTATGTGACAAGAGGGAAAAAACACTCTTCACCAAAATTCCTCTTAGGGAGAGTCTTGTTTGTGTGGAAAAGAAATACTCCAAGCCAGTGGTTCTCAAAGTGTGAGCCCCAGACGAGCAGAATCAGCATCACCTGGGAATCACCTGGAACCTTGTTAGAGATGCAGATTCTCAGGTCCCACCCAGACGTGCTGAATCAGAAACGCTGGGGCAGCGCCCAGCACCCATGCTGTCTGGAACACTCTAGGGATTCTGGTGCAGTTAGGTCTGAGAAGCCCTGCTGGCCATTTGCAATGGAGGTAGGGACCTCAGAGGACGGGCTCCAGTGGCAAAAATCAGGGCTCAGCTGCCTCATAAGGAGAAAGAATCTAGCTACCTGGATGGCTCTGGTGGGGGCGGTGGGCGGGGAGGGAGTGTCCCAGGATGAATTGGGAGGGAAGAGCTAGGAGAGAGTTAGACTGCTCTTTGTGACTGCAAGGAAAGGCTTTTGAGTTTCCTTGAGCAAATCAAGAGAGGAGGAGAGTGAAGACAGGCTAGGTGCTGCATGAGAAAGACACAAGAGACTGAGACCCCACAACGGGACTACTGCAGGGGATGTGGACAACAAGAGAGTATAGCAAAGAATTGTCAGTGGAATCGCATGCCCCAGTGCAATGTGACCTCTCCCTCAACTACAGAAAGTGTCAGTAAAGATTATACGAACAATCACGTGCACTCAGTGTTCAACACTCCTCGTGAACACCACGAGAGGAGCTAAATTCTACATAGCGTTTTCAATGCCATGCTAAGCAGGAAACTCTGTAAATATCATTGTAATGGCTGCATACTATTTCATAATGTGAACACGGCTACATTGACTTAAACATCCCCTTACTTACGGGACATTTGGTTTCTTTCAGTTTTTTGCTATCATAAACAATGTATAATATACATCTTGGAGCTAAAAATTTTCTTTATTCATGATTATGACCCTGAAACGGATTCACAGAAGTTGAGGGATTTGGTTCAAATGCTAAGCCCTACAGAGCAGCAGTCCCCAACCTTTTTGGCACCAGGAACTGGTTTTGTGGAAGACAATTTTTCCACACATGGGGTAGGGGATGGTTTCAGGATGATTCAAGTGCACTACACTTCTTGTGCAGTTTATTTCTATTATTATTACATTGTAATATGTAATGAAATAATTTTGTAACTCACCATAACGTAGAATCCATGGGAGCCCCGAGCTTGTTTTCCTGCAACTAGACAGTCCCATCTGGGCATGATGGGAGACAGTGACAGATCATCAGGCACTAGATTCTCATGAGGAGCACACAACCTTGATCCCTCACATGTGCAGTTCACAATAGGGTTCACACTCCTATGAGAATCTAATGCCCTGCTGACAGGAGGCGGAGCTCAGGCGGTAATGCAAGCAGTAGGGCTTAGCTACAAATACAGATGAAGCTTTGCTCCCTGGACTCTCCTGCCACTCACCTCCTGCTATGCAGCCCGGTCCACTGCCCGGAGGTTGGGGACCCCTGCTATAGAGAACAGAAGTTTCACCTGAGATTGAGCAGGGGGAGGACAAGTTACCCATAGCACTTATGAATATAGTTAAGAGGAGAAAAAAGTATTTTTCTTGCTTTTAGAGAGTTACAGGGGTTCTAAAACTAAAGCCAGGCAACCTCTGGGGGTGTGAAGAGAGGAAGTGAAGGGGTTTCCCAGTTAAATTTAAAACCCTGTAAGGACTGAAGATGTCTTGAGTGACAACAAGAGGGTTGACAGATATTTCCTGCATGTATTTGGTTGCAGTGTAGGAGACCCAAATTAAACTAGCTTAAGTGAAACTGTATTTTTAAGCCCGCAATCTGATCACAATAGGGATAGCAGGCTTCAAGTCCAGCTGGATCTAGGGTCTCAAATGACAATGTCAGGCCTTTCTGCATCTACCACCTCCTGCCATTAGCCTTATTCCTTCTTACTGCAAACAGGCTGTATTAGTCTGTTCTTGCACTACTATGAAGAACTATCTGAGACCGGGCACAGTGGCTCACACCTGTAATCCCAGCAATTTAGGAGGCCGAGGCAGGCAGATCATGAGATCAGGAGATCGAGACCATCCTGGCTAACATGGTGAAACCCCGTCTCTACTAAACATACAAAAAATTAGCCAGGCGTGGTGGCACGTGCCTGTAGTCCCAGCTACTCGGGAGGCTGAGGCAGGAGAATTGCTTGAACTTGGAGGCTGCAGTGAGTCGAGATCATGCCACTGCACTCCAGCCTGGGCCACAGAGCGAGACTCCATATCAAAAAAAAAAAAAAAAAAGGAACTATATGAGCCTGGGTTATGTTTAAAGAAAAGAGGTTTAATTGGCTCATGGTTCTGTGGGCTGTACAGGCTTCAGCTTCTGGGGAGGTCTCAGAAAACTTACATTCATGGTGGAAGGTGAGGGGAAGCAGGTACATCTTCACATGGCCGTGGGGGAGTGGGGAGTGCTACACACTTTTAAACAAGCAGATCTTGGAAGAACTCTGTCACAAGAAAAGCAAGCGGAAAGTCCACCCCATGATTCAATCACCTCCCACCAGGCCCCCCTTCCAACACTGGGAATTACAATTTGACGTGAGATTTGGGTGGGGACACAGATCAGAACCCTATTATAGGCTTTCTGTGTGCCCGGAGAGGGGAAAGGGGCATGGAGTGGAGGGAGAGGTGGGCAGAGCTGCACACTGCTCCAGTCTCACTTCCTCTAGCCGGTGATTCCAGAGGAAAGAGCTGTCTTCCTTTCTGGCTTTATGTTGAGGAAGATCTCTGATTGGCTGGCTTGGGTCACATTCTTGTTCCCTGGACAAATCACTGTGGCTATGTGGCCGGGGCATCATGATTGGCTAGGCCTGGGTCACATTTCCATCATTGAACCAGCGAGCAAGAAACTCTAATTGGTATCCTCACTGGAACCACATAGCGTTAATGAGCAGTAGGTACCCAAGAGAGAGGGATGGCCTTTCCAGAAGAAAGTGATGAAGGGATGGAGGGCAGATAAACCACAGATATTCACTACAGTCTGTGTTTCTCAGAACCCTAGCAGATAACTGCTGAGTACTGAGTACATCACATTTTCTCCCTGAGCCCAGTTATGGCCCTGGCATACTTTTCGTTTTTTAGAGCTTTATTGAGTAATAATTGGTATACAAATAACTGCATATAGTTGATATGTACAATTTGTACAATTTGATGAATTTGGCCATATGAATACTTTTTTTCTTTTTTTTTTTGAGACGGAGTTTCACTCTTGTTGCCCAGGCTGGAGTGCAATGATGCAATCTTGGCTCACTGCAACCTCTGCCTCCGAGGTTCAAGTGATTCTCCTGCCTCAGCCTCCTGGCCTCCCGAGTAGCTGGGGTTACAGGCATGCAACATCATGCCTGGCTAATTTTGTATTTTTAGTAGTTTCTCCATGTTGGTCAGGCTGGTCTCAAACTCCTGACCTCAGATGATCCGCCTACCTTGGCCTCCCAAAGTGCTGGGATTACAGGCATGAGCCATCACGCCAGGCCTATGAATACATTTGTGAAACCACCACAATCAAGTTAATAAACACATCTAGCACCTCCAAAAGTTTGTGTCACTTTTTGGGGTGTGTTTGTGGTAAAAAACACTTAGCGTAAGATTTATCCTCTTAATAAAGTTTTAAGCACACAATACCATATTGTTAACCATAGGCACTATGTTGTATGGCAGACCTCTAGAACTTATTCATCTCGTGTATTTGTCTGTTCTCGCACTGCTATAAAGAAATACCTGAGACTGGGTAATTTATACAGAAAAGAGGTTTAATTGGCTCACCGTTCTGCAGGCTGTACAGGAAGCATGGCAGCATCTGCTTCTGGGGAGGCCTCAGGGAGTTTTTACTCATGGCGGAAGGCAAAGTAGGAGCAGGCATCTTATATGGCAGCGGCAGGACCAAGGGAGAGATGGGGGAGGTGCCACACACTTTTAAACAACCAGATCTCACAAGAACTCACTATCACCACAATAGCACCAAGGGGGATCGTGTTAAACTATGAGAAGCCGTCCCCATGATGCAATCACCTCCAACCACCAGGTCCCACCTCCAACTTTGGGGATTACACTTTGACATGAGATTTGGGTGGGGACACAGATCCAAACCATATCATCTATATAACTGAAACTTTTTACCTATTGAACAACAACTCCCCATTTCCCCTTTACCCTATCCCTGACAACCACTATTCTATTTTCTGCTTCTAAAAGTTTGAGTATTTTAGATCCATTGTATTAGTGGAATCATGCAGTATTTGTCCTTCTGTGACTGCTTTATTTCACTTACTATAATGCCTTCCAGGTCCATCCATGTTGTTGCAAACAGTAAGATTTTCTTCTTTTTTAAGGCTGTATAATATTTCATTGTATGCACATACCACATTTGCTTTGTCCATTCATCTGTCTTTGGAACATTTCGGTTGCTTCCACCTCTTGGCTATCGTGAATAATGCTGTAATGAACATGAGAGGGCAGATATCTCTTTAAATTCCTGATTTCAATTCTTTGGATGTATATCCAGGAGTGAGATTGCTAGATCATATGTTAATTCTATTTTTAATTTTTTGAGAAACTTCCTTACTGTACAGCTGCACCATTTTACATTCCCACTAACAGTGCAGTGTTTCAATTTCTCGGGGTCCTTCTTAACATAGCACTCCAACAACCACTTCTAGACAATCCAAGTTAGGCTACAAAATAAAAGTGATTTGCCATTTTGGAGCTTAAAACAAGACACCAGATTATCAATGACCAAGGAACTAAAATAGACAAGATTTAAGAAAAGTTTAGGCCACAGGGGCGTAGTTCAGAACCCTCATGGGTCCTCCCTGGGAGATGCCCCTTCTTGGGACAGAGGTCACTGAGGATATGGGTTTTGGTGGGCAGTGAGATGACTGGGCCTTTGGTGGATTGTAGGACATTGTGAGCCTCTTTAGTTTGCCTATAGAAGAGTAAATAATGTGTTTTCTTGTCATTCTGCCACTCACAAGTGAGTGATACGTGGGCAGCTCAGATCTCTAGGCGTCGTTGGTCTAGATTTCCACAGGAGTTTGGTTACAGAAGAGGTCTGATTCCTTTCTCCTGTGCACTCCATCTCTTGGTCAGCAACCAGCCAAAAGGCATGAGCCATGCCAGGTGAGGTGGGTATAGCAGGCCAGGACCACAGGCCCAGCTACAGGGCAGCACTGGACTCTTCTGGAGAAGCTCATGGCACACATCTCCGAAGTCCAGAGGGCAGAACAAACTCAGATACAATCAAGATGGAGGCTGCCCTCGAGTGCCACCTGGGCAGCAAGGAAAGGGCACAGGAAGCCCTGAGTGACCATGGCATACAGCTTCAAGCAGGCAGTCCCATAGGGATTCTGCTACTGTGTGAAGGACTGCAGGAGTCTGCTTAGCAGCCCAGGTACCAGGAAGCATGACCCAGGACTGGATCCAAGTGATGGCAGGAACAGGCAGAAGGAAGAGAGACAGAGACGTCAGCCCCACCCTCCCCAACCAGGATGTGGTGTGGAGACAGGCTCAATCCCACCAGAGGGGGAGTATGAGCAAGTGGCAGGGTCTAAGTCCACATGGCCAGAGGCAAAGTCGTCAGCTTAAAGTTTCCACAGTCTCCAGGCATATAATTAATATCTTTATTTACTCATTTATTTAATAGTTTTTGAACACTTACTACATGTCAGGTACAGTCCCAAGTACTTTTAAAATGTTAGTTCTTTTAGTCCTCACTACAACCTATGAAGCAGGTGCTCCATTATTATTCTCATTTTACAGTTGAGAAAACTAAGGCTCAGAGTGGTATTATGCCCAAGACCATACAGTTCATAGATGATTGAAACTCCAAGACAACCTGGTATCCTTCCAGACCTGGTTCTCACTGGTCCAGGGCCTAGTTAGAGAAGGTCAAGAAGGCTCCACCTACAAATTACCCAGAATCTTCTGGAGTCTGTAGCTGGAATGCTCTTCCAGTTAGAGTCTCCTCTGCTCAGCCTAGTGATGACCCAACAGCCCCACTCAGAACATGGGCTCCAAGTTTTTGTCTATTTCCACGGATTTATTCAAACTTAAGGCCAGGGCCGGTGCAGCCTGGGCTTCCATCTCACACCTGAGTCTCCTGGAGTCTCACCCAGGTCCTCAGCAGAACTGGAAGGAGCAAGCCTTAATTGCATCACAATGGAAGCTTGCTGAATACGCCAGCACTCTTGGTGCATGCAATCAATCCTCCACCCTGTAAATCTAGTTAGAAGTGTGATTCCGGCAATTATAAAGCCCATCATTTTCTTCTTCTTTCCTAAGTAAATTAGAAAGGCTCATTGCTCTCACTTTGCAACTGGACCTCATTTTTAAAGTGCAGCTATGAAAGCGCTGCAAAGAACTGTACTTAGAGAGGCGCTGTGCCTGATGCTCAGTTAGCCAAGGGGCTTGGCTTCTAGCCCTGGTTTTGTTACCAACCAGATTGTGATCTTTGGCACGGCCAGGACCCCTCTCTGTGCCTTGGTTTCCACATGTATAAAATGAGGAGTTTGGATTAGGTAGCCTCTAGGATCTCTTCTAACTGTCATGGCCACTGGATTTGCTTGATTGCCAAGGATGGCCCCATGTAGATAGAAATTTAGCTTCTTTTAAGCCAGGAGCTTGCCCTCCCTATTTTCCACATACAGTGATGAATCCCTGCAGGTGGAAATATACCAGTTTCCACAGTAGGATAAGGACAGAGAAGAAGCCACATGCCAGTGTTCCAAAAAACAGTACTTTCTGGAACTAAAAGTGCTATCTAGCCATACTCACTGAATACTTACCCTGTGCAGGCACTGAACTGGTTGTTTTATAACAATAAACTCATTTAACCCTCACAATAGAGCAGCTATTCAGCCCACTTCATAGACATGAAAACTGAGACACAGCAAGACAAAGTGGTGCATCCAAGCCAGGTTTGCTAGGCTCCCAAGGCCATGGTCATAGTCACAACTCTCTCAAATCCCCAAATCTGAGGACTTTAGTAGAAAAAGAGAGAACAGACCGACGAAGAGGCAGTCTCAATGTGAAGAGACTGCCAGGCAGAACACGTGCCTGAATGAGCACATCCAAGCAAACTGCAGCTGTCCCACAAGTATGTAGGAGCCCATAGATCCAGCAAGAAGGACTGTGGTTAGAAGGCGTGAAAGGCCATGGTAAATGTGTTCCAATGTTCCTGACTCTCTCAAAATGGGCTTTTGCTTCCCATCTCTTCTGCATCTTTGTAAATGGAATGCCAATTATTTCATTTGAAGGGAATGTTAGTGCTGTTTTGAAGCAGCGTGAAGTAAATTTTTATGACACTTGTTAGTGGCTGGCGGGGAACATTCAGTTGCCTTGACTTTGATGACCCAGCTTTGTCTCTCAGGTTTGCAACATTGAAATCCTCAGAATTTACAATTATAAATGCTAAATGTCATCTTAATTTGTTATAAGGTAGAGACACAAACCACAAAATATCACTTACTTTAAGGGCTGTCTCTCCCAGAAAAATTACTTCAAGTAGCACACAAATTTATAGAAATGCATGTTACCATATTGCAGAACTTTTTTTTCAAGGAATAGATTCTGTTAGGTTCATCTGATGGATATTAACCCCAGAAATAAGTGTTTCACAGCAGTCATTTCACAGAAACCACTTTTCTGTCCCTATCTGTGTGTGTTAGTCAGCTTCCCTGGTCTTTTTCCCCTCTCTCTTCCATATCTCTCCAAGTAATTTATTTAAAAATCCATCAATGTCATACATGAAGGCTCCTAAGTAAATTGGGAGCTGCAGGCGAGGTGTCTGTCAAGCTGAATCCCAGGTTCCCAACCAGCACTAACTGAGCACCTACTCTGTACCAGGTGCCATGCTGAGCAATGGAGGAGACACCAGTGGAGGAGACACACTTGTTAACAGGAAAACCACAAGCCAGAGCTTCAGAAGTAAGGATGGATCAGACTGGGAAAACACCCTTAAGTATTTCAATATTGGCAGAATTTATGAATTGAGACTGAATGCAGGGTATATTCCTGGAAGGGTGAAGAGCTGATGACTTGGCCCTTGTCCAAGGCCCAGCCTTTCTGCACCTGTTTTCTCATCAGTAAAATGGGAAGATAACCTCCAACTGGCAGGGTTGTTAGTGACGATGGAGGCCATTCAGCAGGGCTGCAATGAAAAACAAGGTTGTCAGACAAGGCTTGAATCTAAGTTCCACTGTTGTATGACTGTAAAAGTCACTCTAGCCTTCTAGCCTACTTCATCTGTAAAATGGCATAGTAATCTCTTCCTCATGGAACAGTGCTAAGGATACCTTTCAAGCTCTTAGCACAGCACCTGGCACAAGTAACTGCCAGTTAAGGGACAGCTATCATCTGGTAAAGGTGCCAATGTCAGGCTAAACCCAGGAGAGGTGCTCACTCAGCAGGCATTTCTCTCGCCTGAAGGGCACCACAGATACCACGTGGGCACCACTTTCCTCCCAGTTCTCTTTTAGACACTCCATCTCTCCAGAAGAGCAGAAGCTTCTTACTTCCTCAAAATGTCATTGCTGAAATCTTGCCAGATCCACAGCATGACTACAGAAAAGAAATACAGGCAGCAGCCCCTGCCTACCATGCACACAAGGCATCCACATGCAAACATTTAATGTACCAGACAGAAATAAGTCTAAGTAACAATGTAGGCTGGCAACAGTCGGCTTGTCCCAAGGCGGCCCATGATTAATTACCAAATGAATTGTGCAGGCTGTAACTGCAGCCAGAATTCTGCAGAGTCAACCCTCCCTTCTGACCATAGTGGTCAGGAAGGATAAATGTCTACACTCTGGAGATTGGGTAGAGAGACATGTGGGGTGGGGGGAGGATCACAATGCTTCATGCAAGCAGAGGACAAGAGACTGTCAGCGTCTAAATCAGCTGAACATTGGGGGCTTCCAGACTTCCACTCCAGTGGCCCCTGGCAGATGCCCAGATCTTCAGCTACTCCCGAAAACCAGTCCTCGAGCCTCCCATATGAGAAATGGGATGTATCAGGGAGACAGCCATGAAAAGCAATATTTTCTTCACTTCCTAGTCCTCCCTGAAATACACACTCAACACAAAATACCACAACCTCCCATGACTTTGATAGAGCTGAACCACTGGCTTCTAGCTGCTTCCTTTTTCTGTCCTATTTTTATGATTCTTTTGTGAGTCTTGCTTATTTCTCAGTCTACAACATATGGTAATAATATCTTAATTCCACCCACATGATAAAAGAGAACTAATGAATTGCTGTACCTGCCGCACTCTGAGGTCATTGGATGAAAGGAATTCAAATAACTCAGAGAGACCTTTTTTAAAAGTTACTACTTCAATAGGCAGTATAAGGAAAAATTAGTTAATACTGGGGAGGAACACAGGAAATGAAGAGAATGAAATTACCATGCATCATTCCTAATAATTTTCTTTGAAGTCCTCAATTATTGTGTTCTAACAATACAGTCCATGTATAAAAATGTGCTGACCCTGTTTTATGGACAAACAGAAATTTATCAAAGGCTTCCATTCATTTTATAAATATTACAGGATTTGGGGAAATGGAAGGGATCTCATCTACCTCGCTTCCTTAAACCTGATATAAGGACTGTCTAGATGGTTCTGTCCATCTCCACTCCCTAAGATGCTGCTCACGTCTTGCTGGGTTAACTCAGTCTATGGAATTCACTCACTCATTCCTCAACTATTTATTGAATCCCTACTGTGTGCCATTGAACAAAACAGGTAGTTTTGCTTTGACAGAGCAGGCATGCAAATAAAGGAAAATACATTAAACAAAGAAGAAACACAACAGTGTGTCAGCTGATGAGAAGTACTGGAAAGAAGTGGGACAATGCATAAGAGGCTGGAGACTGATGGGGAGACCGGGTGCGATGGCTCACTGTAATCCCAGCACTTTGGGAGGCTGAGGCGGGTGGATCACTTGAGGTCAGGAGTTCGAGACCAGTCTGGCCAACATGGAGAAACCCCATCTCTACTAAAACTACAAAAATGACCCTGGTGGGGTGGTGGGCACCTGTAATCCCAGCTACTGGGGACGCTAGTCAGGAAAATCACTTGAACCCAGATGGTGAAGGTTGCAGTGAGCCGAGATTGTGCCACTGCACTCCAGCCTGGGTGACAGAGTGAGACTCTGTCTCAAAACAACAACAACAAAAAAGAGTGATGGGGATGGTGGGAATAGGCATTGTTTATAGAGATTGGTCAGAACAGGCATCTCTGAAGAGCCGACATCTGAGATCTACAGGAAGAGAGGAAGCAAGCAAGACAGATGTCAGAAAGAACACTGTCTCAGGCAGAGGAAAAAGCACGGGCAAAGGCCTTGAGTCGAGCTTTTTTGGTGTGTTCATGAAACAGCAGGGAAGCAGGATGTCTGGAACAGAGCAGGTGAACAAAAGAAGGGAAAGTGGGAGAAGATGGATCAGAGAGGTGGTCGGGACCACAGCTTATGAACAGGTGTCAGTCAATAGCTCAGGCAGAGTTCTTCACCGGTAGGCAGACTCACTCAGTCAGCCAACACGAGCATGGACCACTCTTTGCCCTGGCTGGCCCTCCAGATCCCTGCTGAACTGGAGGGAAGAGCACAAAGAGATCATGGTTGAGACAGGCGGTGAGACTTCAAATTTTCCTCCTTTGTTTTTGTAGAAGTAATATTTGCACATTTTAGAGAATATGAAAAAATGCAGAAAAGAATAATGACTTTTCTGCAGAGGCAGAAAAGTAAAGACATCAGGTGGCTGGGATTAGAATTGTTTCCTCCCTGCTTTCCAACCTTTGTATAAGGCGGTTATATTTATAAAAAATACATCTTTAAAAAGGAACTCAACTGAAAGTTTATTTTCTCAAAATAAAATAGAATTGTACCACATACTTGTTTAACTTATGCACAGACCTTGATGCCTACTGCCATGAGAGGAGATGCCTCTAGTTCTTTAAAAAAAAAAAAAAAAAAAAAAAAGAACTTTTCAGATGAGTGAGACTGTACTGATATCCTGGCTTTGCCACTAACTGCTGTGGGACCTCAGGTAGGTGATTTACCTTCTCTGAGCCTCAGTTTTCTCATGGTAAGACAGGTATCACATCCATGGGAGTGTTGTGAAGATTAGAGATGATGTGTGTGTGTCAAACACCTGGCACGTGGAAAGTACTAAACAAGCGGAAGCTAGTCAGAGCTGCTCAGAGGTAGGCAAATTGTTCAATCAACAAGTATTGGCCGGCCACGGTGGCTCACACCTGTAATCCCAGCACTTTGGGAGGCCAAGGCAGGCGGATCACTTGAAGTCAGGAGTTCAAGACCAGCCTGGCCAACATGGTGAAACCCTGTCTCTACCAAAAATACAAAAATTAGCCAGACGTGGTGGCGCATGCTTGTAGTACCAGCTACTTAGGACGCTGAGGCAGGACAATGGCTTGATCCCAGGAGGTGGAGGTTGTAGTGAGCCGAGATCACACTACTGCAGTCCAGCTTGGGTGATACAGCAAGACTCCATCTCAAAAAACAAACAAAGAAAGAAAAATGTATTTACTGAGCCTCTACCCTGAGCTAGGTGCTTTTCCTGTTGCTGGGAACAGTAGTAAACAAGATAGAAAATAACTTCCTTGCTATCTTCTGTTCTCAAATTCCAAAAAGATAGCAAATCAATCTAGAAAGTAGGATCTGTGTTACTCTCTGAAGGGTAATTACACTCTGAATGAGGGTGAGGTGACGGAGTCCTCAGCATGGCACCTGCTGGAGAAGTGGGCAGAACGCACGTTGCTAGGATGCAGGGCTTCAGTGGCGCAACTTTGCAGGGAACTGCTTGGCTCCCCAAATAGATATCTTGTCTTTTCCCTTTGCTGCTGCCGTCCCTGCTGCACAAAGCCAGGAGTGTCTCAGTAAAGCTCAGGAACTCCCTGCCTCTGACTGAAACCCCAGAGAACGTCATCTGCAGTCACAGGCAGCAGCCTGGCTCAAAACGCACCCCTTGAAGACTAGGCCTCCCTCAGCCCTCAGGATCACTTGATACTCCTGTTCTTCAGCGTTCACCAGCCACATGGCTTAGATTAAAACTGTTCTGCCACATCACCGAGCAGTTTCTGTTCCTGATATGCAAAGGCTGAAAGGAGAAGTCATTTTTATTGAAAGCAGGAAAATTCACATTGTTCTCCCCGGTAGCACCACTTCCAAGCACAAAAGTGATGGAGGTTTAAATGAAAAGGGAGTCCCATCCCCTTGGGGAAATTAACCATTTCTGTAGAAACCAAGGAGCACTCTAGGCAGCCAGCTTGGGCAGCACTGATAGTAACTACATCACAGCAGGCACCACGTGGGAACATCTGGGGATGGATAGACCGACACTGGATTGGAAGTATTATCACAGCAGCCCTGCAAGGAGGTACCACCCACCCCCCAACTCAGATGGGGAAACCAAGGCCAAGTCAGAATAATGGCTTGCTTAGCTGACAAGAGGTAGAATAAGTTGGGGAGGTTTATTTTGAGGCTGTTTTTGCAACTTCCTCAGCCCCATTTTACTTATTGTTAGAAAACAATGGACAAAAGCTTCCAGAAAAGTAATCAGCCAGGATGCCTAGCAATGTAGCTGGATTCTTGGCAGAACCCTCAGAAGGATTAGCTGGTTCACAGGGAGGGCCATTTTGTTAAGGCCTGTCTCTGCTCCCTCCACCCCTCCCCTCTCTGAATCAGGAATACTTGGTGCTCATGGAGTACAAGGGCTTCCAACTAAAATAAACTAGGTAATAATTCAATAATTCAATACAAATGTCCCCTAAAGAATGATGGGAATGATGAAGGGTCGATGAAGTTTTTTTCCAAGTGGAGGGGCCGAACTACTAGGAAAGTGCTTTTCAATATAAATGTGATAAATCTGATCTCGACACGTTATTCTTGGTAGCCCTCCTCCCGTATAATATCCCAAAGGGAATGAACTGCCCCTTGACGTGGGTTCTAACCTACAACTGTTTCACGAACACGCGCTCACTCGACCTGTCAGGACCTGTGTCCTCCCAGTCGGGACCCCCAGGCGGCAGAGCTTCAGGGCTCACATTTCCCCCAGCCAGTCACTCTCCACTTGAAACTCTACAGAGTTCTCGGAATTTTCCTCGCTTGCTGTGAGGAGAATCCCAAGTGAGTCTGCTGTGTTGGAGCCATTAAAAACCAGCCAAACTCTACAGATTTGAGGTAAGAGACCCCGTAAAAAGGCAGAGCTAGTGGCGCGAAGTTGTTTCTGGCTCATGAGTTGACCTAGCTAGGCCCTTTCCCCTCCGTAACTCGACCTCAGTTTCTCCTCTGTAAAACAAAGGGGGTTCGGTAGCGCTAAGGCGAGACAGCCAAGCTCCCCTCAGGCCTGACAAAAGGATGGTCTCCGGTCCCTCGAGCCTCCCTCTGAGAACGCTATTCACCCGAAGTGCGGGGGCGCCGGGGCGCGTCCGCAGGCTTCCCTGCCCGCCCGCACTCACCCCGGGCGATCAGTTCTCCGCCGCGCCCCCGCACCCAGCCCCGCCCCGGCGATTCCTCTCCCAGCCCAGGCGCGTGGAACCCCGCCCTCCCCCGAGTCCCCGAGCCCGGCCAGCGGAGGGCGGGGCGGGGCGGGGCGGGGCGCGCGGGAGGCGGAGCCGAGCCGGGGAATCCTGCTCTGGGCAAGCACCCGGCCCCGCAGAACAGCCCGGCAGTCCAAAGGCCCCAGCGCCGGGGGCGGCGGGGAACCCCAGACGCAACCGGGTCTGGAGGGATCCCCGCGCCGAGCCAGCCGCCGCCACCGCCTCCGCGCCGCCCCCGCGGGCTTGGCAGGCGCCCGGCGCGCCCGCACTGCGCCCGGCCGCCGGCTCCCGCGGTCCCACCGTGAGCTCGCCGGCCCGTCGCCCGCTCGCCATGCAACCGCCGCCCGCCTCGCGCGCGTAGGCGCCCGCCGCAGGCCATGCTGCCCCTGCTCGCCGCGCTGCTGGCCTCCGCCTGCCCGCTGCCGCCCGCCCGCGGCGGGGCCGCGGACGCGCCCGGCCTCCTCGGGATGCCCTCCAATGCTTCAGTCAACGCGTCCTCCGCGGAGGAGCCCATCACCCCGCGGCTGCTGGCCTCGGCGGCCCCCGGGCCCCCCGAGCGCCCCGGCCCGGAGGAGGCGGCGGCGGCGGCGCCGTGCAACATCAGCGTGCAGCGGCAGATGCTGAGCTCGCTGCTAGTGCGCTGGGGCCGCCCGCGGGGCTTCCAGTGCGACCTGCTGCTCTTCTCCACCAACGCGCACGGCCGCGCTTTCTTCGCCGCCGCCTTCCACCGCGTCGGGCCACCACTGCTCATCGAGCACCTGGGGCTGGCGGCTGGCGGGGCGCAGCAGGACCTGCGCCTCTGCGTGGGCTGCGGCTGGGTGCGCGGTCGCCGCCCCGGCCGCCTCCGGCCCGCCGCCGCCACCGCCGGGGCGCCCACCGCGCTGCCAGCCTACCCCGCGGCCGAGCCGCCCGGGCCGCTGTGGCTGCAGGGCGAGCCGCTGCATTTCTGCTGCCTAGACTTCAGCCTGGAGGAGCTGCAAGGCGAGCCGGGCTGGCGGCTGAACCGTAAGCCCATTGAGTCCACGCTGGTGGCCTGCTTCATGACCCTGGTCATCGTGGTGTGGAGCGTGGCCGCCCTCATCTGGCCGGTGCCCATCATCGCCGGCTTCCTGCCCAACGGTATGGAGCAGCGTCGGACCACCGCCAGCGCCACCACAGCCACCCCCGCCGCAGTACCCGCCGGGACCACCGCGGCCGCCGCCGCCGCCGCCGCTGCCGCCGCCGCCGCGGCCGTCACCTCCGGGGTGGCGACCAAGTGACCCGCTCCGCTCCTCCCTGTGTCCGTCCTGTGTCCGCGCGCGCGGGTGCCTTTCCCGCCGGAGACTCGGCCGGTGTGCTTCGTGCTGTAGTTATCGTTAGTTCCTCTTCCCGAGATGGGGCCGCCGAGAGGCCCCAGCGCCTTTGAAAAGCAAGGTTTGTGCTGCGCTTCCAGTTCCAAAAAGCAGATGTTTAAGCCCTTGGACTGAGGGTGGGATCGCAGCTCCGAAGACGGAGAGGAGGGAAATGGGGCCCTTTCCCCTCTATTGCATCCCCCTGCCCAACTCCCTCCCCGCACCCACGTGCCCTATATTCATGGCAGAAAATGACCAAATCCTGTGTATTTGTTTTATATATTTAATAACTGTTTTAAACGAAAGTTTTAGTAAAAAAAAAAATACAAAACAAAAACATTAAATTGCTATTGCTGTAGTAAGAGAAGCTCTTTGTATCTGAACATAGTTGTATTTGAAATTTGTTGTTTTTTAATTTATTTAAAATTGGGGGGAGGGCATGGGAAGGATTTAACGCCAATATATTGTTACCGCTGAAAATGAACTTTATGAACCTTTTCCAAGTTGATCTATCCAGTGACGTGGCCTGGTGGGCGTTTCTTCATGTACTTATGTGGTTTTTTGGCTTTTAATACAGACCTTTTCCTCCAGAGATGTGTATATAGCTTTTTCTTTATTTGATTTGGGAAAGGGAATCCAAGAATTGCAAGACGTTACCCTAAAACCTGAGCGAGGGAATCTCGGAAAAGTTAGAAAAGGGCTACTTCTGTCTCCTTTACCCGTCTGTGAGAGATAGATGGAAACTGTATTATTTGCCCTGATGGCGATTGTCTTGCATCTCACCACACTGGCCCCCAGTTCCCATCCAACCCCCACCTGTCACGGTGGCAAACAGTTTTATATGATTCAACTTTTTGCTCACTGTTCCAAGCTCTGCAAAACACCCAGGCAAACATCAAAATGGTAAAATCAGTAGTTCCTCTGAGCTCGATGGCTTTCACGAAAAGACGCACTTGAAAAGGCATGTAGATTTCTTTTCAAATGCATGAACTTTAGCAGATGAGCACATTCCAAAAGCTGGTTTTAAGACCTGAGATATTGTTTTGGCGTTTAGATTTTTTAAAAAGATAAACTCTTGGGGGATAAAGTTAATGATCACAAGATTTTCTTCACTTTTGGTTTCCATGTTACAGTGTCTGCTAAGTAGTAGTTTCAAATTCTTCCAGGTTTTCAGAAGAGTAAATAAAAAGTCCTTAAAGAGACTTAATGTTAAAAATTATTTTAAAAGCATTTTTAAGAGACTTTGAAAGCTGCTTTCCCTTGCTTCATCTCGTCTTCATTTTGCAAGCATATTTGAGATTGGTCTAGAGTTATAGTTCTCAAAGCCTGGTCCCTGGACCAGCAACATCAGCATCACCTGGGAACTTGGAGACACAAAACTTGGGCTCCACCCAGGACCTATAGAATCAGAAACGCTGGGATAAGGCCTAGCAATCTGTGTTCTCACATGCCCTCCAAGGCATTCTGATGCATTTCCAGTTTGAGAACTGCTGTGTTCTAGTGGAATGGAACCCTCAAATGTAGGTTGCTTCCTTTTATCTTGAGATGTCTATTATATCAAATAAATGGGATGCTTATTTTCCTAGCAATCCGGCTGAAAGAGAGTCTGGGTCATTGCCCTGCAGCTTCAGCTGCCCCTCTGGCTCTTTGAGGTCCTGAGATATCTGTAGCAGGTACCAGCCCCCAAGAGGGGAAAGGGTGGAGTATTGATCTTTGTAGGTTATAAGCGTCATTATTTTTTAACCCTGTGGTAACTAGCAGGAGAAAAGCCAATAATTTTGCTAAGCTTGATCAATTTTAATATAATCATAGCATTTATAACTCTGGAGGCATATTATGTATTCTTTGTACCACATACACGTAATCACTCTCCCTGCTTTTTTCCAAGATGGATACTATGGCTTAGAGAGGTTGAGCATCTTGTCTACAATCACACAGCCTCACGAGACAAAGCGGAGACTAAATCCAGGATTTCTGCCTCCCTGAATGGTATTGTTCATCACTGGAAACTTCTTTTCCTAGGAGAATTAGGAGCTCACTGCTCAAGGTCCACTCTTTTGTTGACCTACCCTAGTCACTGTCAGATTTTGTGTAGCTACAAACCCCAAAGAACCTGACAGCATTAATTTTAAATGAGACATTCAGGCACTTAATGGAACTTTCTGTATATGGGCCCTAATGACTACCTTTTAGGGGTGATTAAAATATCAACATCTATTGACTTTCAGAATTGCCAGTGGAACCTGCATATGTGCTCTGGGATGTGTGTGTGTGTGTGTGTGTGTGTGTGTGTGTGTGTGTATGTGTGTGTGTCACTGATGGACTGGTTAGTCCCAGAAAGTGAGGACAGAGCTTGCTTTGATCTTGTTCACCCACTGGGTAAAGGAAGTCAGGTCTTGACAAGCTCAGCTGTGAGGTCTGAATTTTCTAGTCAGTTTGATTTGCATAATCTCAGTAGTGAAATGCTTCCAAGTATGTAATTTACTAAGGATTACTCAGGAGTTCTTCTATGACAGGAAAAGAAGTGTGCCATTTTAGCCTGTGAACGTGTGCACATGGCACCCCCAGATTCCAGCCCATTCATAAAGCTTCATGGGGACAGCTTGAGTTGCCAATGATACAGCGGAGTCCCCAGGATAAATCATCATTCTGTTATTTTTGCTTCTCCTGAGAGAAAGTTTACTCCTCGGAAGGATGGATACCCCTTGTTTAATATCCAGCTGCTGCTGAAGGCTGCCTTCTTGAGTTTTCTGCTTTCATCAAGAGAGCTGCCCCCAGCCCCAGATCTGAACACTTTAATCTTCCTTGGGGCTTGCCTTAGCGGAAGAGACCACCCTGCCCAAAGCCGCACCTCCTGCCTGGGGCACCACATCGGATGACTGATCAACACAGGGGCAGAAAGACCCAGCCCTCTGGCCACAACTTGGGACAGCTCTGAAGGGTCCTCCACTACCCTCCAGTGCCCACCCCTCTTCCATTCAGGACTGACTCCCCTCAGGGCTGGCTGAGGTGTCCATGGAAACTTCATGGAGTTGAACTACTCCCTCTGTCCATGTCTGCCTCCTCCCATTCCTTCCCTTCCACAGGCCTAATCCACACTCCCTAATAAGCCTCTTGCACAGTGATCTCTATCTCACAGCCTCCCTCTTGAGGAACCCCTGTGACAGGCAATTTACCCAACAACATGCAGAATTGTTCTAGCCATGTGGTCATTAGGCACATATGAGGAGCACATCACATAAATGCTTCTCATTTGCATTTCTTTTACACAGATCACACATTTATACTTTTTCTCTTCCATCTGGATAGTTCTCTAATAACCAGAATCTGTGATGATACGGGAAATTTCCCCTAACGTCACTTCTTGTTCAATGATCACTTTTTGTTGATATACACATCAAAGGAGGATGCCTTGTTTCTTTTCCCCTCACATCACCTTATCATTCAGGATATACCAGGTCATGCTCCAGTAACAAGCAATCCCAGCTTCTGGTGGCTTGTGCATGAAAGGTTTATTCCAGGATGGGCACCTTGGCTCACCCCTGTAATCCCAGCACTTTGGGAGGCTAAGGCGGGTGGATCACCTGAGGTCAGGAGACCAGCCTGGCCAACACAGTGAAACTCCGTTTCTACTAAAAATACAAAAATTAGCCGGGCGTGTTGGCATGCACCTATAGTCCCAGCTACTTGGAAGACTGAGACAGGAGAACCACTTGAACCAGGGAGAGCGGTTGCAGTGAGCCGAGATCATACCACTGCATTCCAATCTGGGTGACAGAGCAAGACTCCATCTTAAGAAACAAAAGAGCGTGCGCTTGCACACGCACACACGCACACACACACACGCACACACGCACACACGCACACGTGCACACACGCACACACGCACACACGCACACACACACACATGGTTTTTTCCTTGCTCATGCTACGTGTCCAAAGGTGGCAGGAGTTCTGCCCTTTGGAATCACTCAAGGACCCAGATTATGGGGACTCTGACTCAACAAGGGGGCCACCATCATCTAGGTAGGAGGAAGCAAATTCTGGAGGGTCTCACACTGGCAATACAATGCTCCAGGCAGGAAGTCACATCCTTTCTGTTCATTGATGAGAACTGTCATGTGGCCCCACCCATCATGAGGGAGCCAAGGAGTTCACATTTCCCGGTGGCCAAAGGGAGAGGAAAAACTGGCATCAGTGAGCAACACTAACGAAAACCACGACTTCCAGCACTGCCATACCTGTGTGATCTGTGGTCACCCAGAAGAATTACAGGACTTGGTTTGGTGAGTAGACAGAGGATCATTCTAGAAGTGCTGACTCTAGACTCTCCTCCTCTGACACCCATACTATTTGGCCATGCAGGAAGCTACCTGCCACTCCTGGGGCATTTTACAGACAGTGGTGGTATCAGCTTGGTAGCTTTCCAAAAATAGGGCAGGAGATATCGCTAAAGAACTTAATCTGGAAGATTTGCACCCTGGATCCCCGTGGTCTAGGAATCTTGAGGGATAGGAGAATAGTTAGAAATAAAATGGGGAGAAGGGAGAGTGTGTCAGAACAAGCATCTCAACTCTCCTGGCCTAGCCCCGCCTCCAAACTCATTAACATCAGGGGCATGAAGAGGTGGGTCTTCACTCTCCTATTCTCTCCTTTCACTGGGGGCCAGTATCCTCCATTTCCCAGCTAGATTAAGAGGTTTCGAGCTAAAAGGATTGGGAGAGTTAACAGCGATATAAAATGACATTTAGTTCACAGCTAAGCCTTTTCCTCAGGCCAGAGAAGCCACTAGGAAAAGGAGGGGATGACAGAGGTTAACTCCCCAAATTCACCCAGGTCATCGGGGCTGGTGGCCCTTGTGTGCACCTTGTCATGGGTGCTCAGCAGGGCCTATTCCTGACTTCCCTCTGGTCTCTTGCTTGTAGACCTGTTCAGCCCCCACCCCTGCAACCCCCCACCGCAGGGCAGCCTGGCTCTTTTAGACAGTGCCTTCACCCTTCCCGGCTCTGCTGTGCCTCTTCAGGGACATCTCTCCCAGTGCAATACAGGGCTCATTCTGGGCTGAGAGTGCTGAAACCCTTCACCATGTATGGTACTGCTGGGGAACAAACCTTAAACTGGAACACGGGCTTCTTACTGCGTTCACTGTGGGCGGGCACTTACCAGACATCACCTTCCCTTCTTGGCTCTTCCTTGCTGGGTCTTTGGTTTTAGGGCAAAACTGCTTTGGGCAGCCTCCACACATGAGGAGACACCTAAGGTCCCCCGGATTCTCCTCACCAAGGCTCCATTCTGCGGAACTTCTTGTTCTTGGTCTTTTCTCTGGTTCTTACCCCAAGTGCAAGTTTCCTACTTGCCTCCAGCTCTCAGACATTTTCAAGAAGCCCACCCCTCTGGTCCTACCATCTCCCATCAGTTCTAAGTAACTTAAACTTTTTTTTTTTTTTTTTTTTTGAGACGGAGTCTCGCTCTGCCGCCCAGGCTGGAGTGCTGTGGCCGGATCTCAGCTCACTGCAAACTCCGCCTCCTGGGTTCACGCCATTCTCCTGCCTCAGCCTCCCCAGTAGCTGGGACTACAGGCGCCCGCCACCTCGCCCGGCTAATTTTTTTGCATTTTTTAGTAGAGACGGGGTTTCACCGTGTTAGCCAGGATGGTCTCGATCTTCTGACCTCGTGATCCGCCCGTCTCGGCCTCCCAAAGTGCTGGGATTACATGCTTGAGCCACCGCGCCCGGCCTTTTTTTTTTTTTTTTTTTTTTTGAGACAGCATCTCACTCTGTTGCCCAGGCTGGAGTGCAGTGGCGCCATCTTGGCTCACAGCAACCTCTGCCTCCCGGGTTCAAGCGATTCTCCTGCCTCAGCCTCCCGATTAGCTGGAACTACAGGCACATGCCACCACACCCGGCTAATTTTACATTTTTAGTAGAGACAGGTTTCCCCATGTTGAGCAGGCTGCTCTCAAACTCTGACCTCAAGGGATCCGCCCACCTTGGCCTCCCAAAGTGCTGGGATTACAGGCATGAGTCACCGTGTCTGGTAAGTAACTTAAATTTACAATTTTTTTCTCCATTCCCCACATAGCAACACTGTCCTCGGTCAGCTCCTGCTGTTTTCTCTATAGTCAAGGTCTCTGTAGACAGCAGGCCCCCATGCTTTCGCCACCACCTTCTGTTTCTGGTCTTTCTAAGAGGCTGCCTTCTTCTCTGCCCCTCGCTTCCAGCTATCAAGATCACACAACCCTCAGCCCAATCAGTCCAGCCAGTTCACCATCCCCTCCCAGCCTCAGCATCCTCCAAGCCTGTGCTGACACTGGATGGTTTCTGCCATGCCCTGGGATGGGACAAGGCCCAAGTTTATTTTGAGGAGGGTGGGGATTTCCTGTGGTCTTCTGAGGACAGGTGGTGTGGCTGCTCACTCAGGACAATTAAAGGCCTCTCTCCTCGTCTCACCCTTAGTATTTTCCTGGCGTTCTTATTGCCTGCGCATTCCCAGGACTGTCTCTCAAAGCACTAGCGTGAGCTTCTGTGCTGCCAAAGATGCATTCTTTTGTGTGCTTTCACAGGATCAGTGATAAAAATCCAAATGATTGGCATCTTGATAACACGCCAAGGCCTCATTTTGACTATGGAGACAACATGCCTCCCAGCAAGCTTTTTTTGGCACTCTAGAAAATAACCTACCTTCTGGGTGCTCCCATCAGGACTCCTTTTGTCTGTGATTAGAGTCCTTGCCAGGCTACTGGCAGTCCTATCAGACTTCCTGAGGGTTAGTGGGCATGCGACAGAAAGCTGCTGGCCCTATCTCTCCAACCCCGCAAACACCCCAACCCCAGTCTAGAGGTCAAGTGGCTGCAGGTTCGAGAAACTTGTTTAGAACCTAACAGAGCCCCCGGAGCCCCCTTGTGATGGCTGCACTCCAGGCCCCTCTGAGCCACCACTGTTACCAATGCACTTTTCTATCCCAGGGGTAACATTTGTGATTTCCAGCCTACTGGTAGGGCTGCCTTCTATGGTAGCCACTCTGGACTTAAATCATTATCCACATGGTGTAAGGATCTAGAACTGTGGCCTTGCTATTGTAGTACCTTGGAATCTTATTTCAGAATATTTATGATCATCAGGAATTCCCTGGCTCAAGTCAATTCCATGTATTATTTGTTCTTGCAAGATAGATGCTGATTTTCTTACCGTAGAATTTAACATTACGCCCTATCTTCCCTCCTGTGTTTCTAGATAACTCTGCAGCTGCTGAGGGAGACCTACACTAGAAAATAGTGGTAGTAATAATTGTAGTTACTATATAGTAATCATAATGAATATGAATAACTGTTCCTTTGGACTGGTGAGGGAAAAAGCAGAAGCAATAGAAGGAAAGGCAATAACTAAGAGGAGAGAAGGGAAAGAGAACTGAAACATCAGTTCTAAGAACAGAAAGATGATCCCCTTTCCTCATGCCCCCTGCACTCACACAAAATAAGAACCCCAAATGCTTCCACTGAAAGGCACAGGGGAGAATGGAGTGGATGCCCTGGAGCTGGAGGCTGAGGCAGGGGGAGAACGGAGAGCAAAACATAAACATGGAGGACCCTCCATGGGAAGGTTCCAGGCAGGAGGGGCACGTGGGCAGGAGTCTGCCTGGTGGCTGGGAGCAGGTTCTGCTGGCTTCTATCCTACAGAGCTATCCCAAGGGGACTAGCTCCATCCTCTCTGCTTGGATCACTGAGTTCCAGTGTCTCACTCCGCCTGACAGGCACATCCCACCATGCCAGCGTAAGGCCATCACCATGTCCCTGAGAGGGGACCTGTGTTGATTACTACTGTGCAGGTCCATCAGAGACTGAGAATGGATATTTCACTGTACAGCATTGCCTGAAGTCATAGAATACCTTGCTAAGTAAAAAAGAAAGAAAAGACCACACATCTTCCTACTACCCAAAACTAAGCTCTGCAAACATTTTGGTGCATGTAGTTGCAGTCTTGTTTTACACATGCGTGTGTGTGACCATAAGTAATTATTCATACTAAAAAATGGAAATGGCCAGGCATGGTGGCTCACACCTGTAATCCCAGCACTTTGGGAGGCCAAGGCGGGCAGATCGCCTGAGGTTAGGAGTTCGAGACCACCTTGGCCAACATGGTGAAACCCCATCTCTACTAAAAATGCAAAAATTAGCTGCGTGTGGTGGCAGGCACCTGTAATCCCAGCTACTTGGGAGGCTGAGGCAGGAGAATTGCTTGAACCCAGGAGGCGGAGGTTGCAGTGAGCTGAGATCGTGCCACTGCACTCCAGCCTGGACGACAAGAGCCAAACTCCATCTCAAAAAAAAAAAAAGGAACTGTATTGTGCATAACTGCTTTAAAACTTGTATTTCTTTCCTAGACCAGTGTTATATCATAGAAACATTGGAAAATACCATTCATAAAACAAATGAATAAATATCTCCAATAACCCCCAGTACCCACAAGTAAGCATGGCTGATATTTATTGATGGATATTCAAATGTATGTATTATGCATATTTTAACCCCAAACTGGGTACCTGCTTCTTAGCGCCCTGCGTTCCTGCATTCAGCAGCTCTTTGACAGTTCCCTCCCTCTGCAGAAGGTCATAGAGGGCTTCTCACAGCAGGTGTGTGAAGGCTGTGTTCTTGATGTGTGGGTCAGACAGCTGCACAGGATATTGAAATCTATCAAGGCCAAAGACGTAATGGAGATGGGGGAGGGAGGATTGGATCTGCTATATTTCCCTTCCAAGTTTATCATCTCCAGACACATATGAAAGGCAGACCAAACTTTCCACCCCTCCTGGCAGAAACCTCTCTGCTTTTGTGTCTGAGGTTTCAGATGAAGTTGATAGGAATGGAACACAACTTTAGAGGATAAACAACTCGATTCGTCTCAAGTCATAACTGTGAACAGCTTCGTATTTCCTGGGTTTATTTGATGTCTTTGGTCCGAAAATGAATTCTGAGATCCAATAAGCAGGAAGGATATTGCTTCCGTGTCATGCTGCCCCAAGAGCTGTCACAACATATGGCCAAGTTAAAGCTGCAGCCAGAACCCCTCTGAAGTCAGAACATCCAGAGGTTCACCAGAGAGGAAAAGATCTCACCAGAGGTTGGGTAATCACCAAGGACAGGAACCATCAAAGGGTCAAAATGTCTTCGGCAGCACTCACAGTCCGTGGAAAGTGTTAAGGTCTTCCAGAATGGATGGTGACTTAGACTGGGTTTCCGAGAAGCAGAGCCTGAGGTGGAGAGTCTCATCCAAGCGATGAATTGGGGGATGCTTTCAGGAGAATCAGAGTGAGGGAAGCAGGATGGCTTTCAGGAGAATCAGAGTGAGGGAAGCAGGATGGCTTTCAGGAGAATCAGAGTGAGGGAAGCAGGATGGCTTTCAGGAGAATCAGAGTGAGGGAAGCAGGATGGCTTTCAGGAGAATCAGAGTGAGGGAAGCAGGATGACTTTCAGGAGAATCAGAGTGAGGGAAGCAGGATGCTTTCAGGAGAATCGGAGTGAGGGAAGCAGGATGGGGCAGGGGAAGGAGCAAAGCAAGCACATGGTCTCAGCTGACGTGGGTTTTAGCCTGACCCCAGGGGAACCTCTGGAGCAGGCTGTGCACCACAGTTGCTGCGCCTTGAGACAAAGGGCTGGTCTTTTGTATTTCCACTTTAACCAATCACTGGCCAAATTCTGGGTAGAGGGGTCAGCATAGCCTCCCTGGCAGCTTCCATTTAGCTGGGCCCAACTAGAAGGGGAGGCAGCTGGGAGAAGTCTGCAGCCTACACTCAGAGCAGCCTACACTCAGAGTAAAAGGAATGTGGAAGGAGTGCCTGCAGCGTTCACTGCAGACCTCACACTGTTCTTCAGTCCCATTCCCATCAATGGTAGAGTCGGGGTTGCCCAGAGGACATGAAGTTTAAATGTGCCTGTTGAAGTTTCAGCTCCCTCTCCAGCCAACAATGCTGACCTCCAGGCCTTGCCAGTCTCGGAGAGATCTGGCTGGGTGGTCTTGTCTCTGGTGTCCTGCATTGGGGCCCACTGAGGTGCAGTTGGCTCTATCATGCTGGCCCTCCCTAATGAGGTTAGAAGTCCCTGCCATCTGCCATTGGGTGCAAAGTCTTAGCTCCCAGTATGTGCGTTATAAGGGAAGCCCCTCAGTATTAGGGAATTTGCTGAGGCCACCAGCAGACTGGTAATAGCATGGGACAGGACCCCAGGACACCTGCTTGCAGCACCTGCCCTGCCATGAATGAGCCATTTGGCTGTGGCTCGAGCTTCTGTCTCCTCTGCTACAGAACAAGGGGGTTGGGGCAGGTGAGTCCCCAGTCCCTCAAAGGCCTGCAGTTTTGTGTTCAGGCTTTCCCTCCCCATCTTCCAGGCCCAGTCAGACCACATCCACCACAAAGACACTTCCCTCGAGGACTTTTCCAGCAGGTGGACTGAAACAGAGGCCAAGGCCTCTCATTTTTCTGAGTGATTTGAAGGGGAAACACGTACAAGTGAGAAAAGAGGATGCTTAAGATATCAGAATCTATTCTGCCCTGGATTGTCTAAATTGGCTGTTTGCGTGGCTCTAATAATCTATAAAATCATTATGATTTTTGCATTTTTCTATTCAAATGACCAGGGCCATGGAGTAAAGATTTTTTTTTCACGTCAATGAGGTAAACAAGAAAGAAAAAATGTTTCACATTTTAAAAGTGACTTCTTTGTCAGTTAGCAATGACTATCATGCTCTAAAGTAAGGAAGAGAAGAAATTAGCATAGGTTGTAGATGCCAGGAACTTGATCTTCCAAATCCTCACAGCAATCTAACAAGGGCTGTGTCTCCAAAGTGCACAGTGGGGCAGCTAGGATGTCCTCCCTGGGTGTGGGGAGAATCCTGGAATTTTACCATCTTGGTGTCTCAGAGATGTGTCCACAAATAGGCCCTCAAGAACTCTCTGTTGAATTGCATTATGAGCAAAAATTGTGTGTTCCTGTGGTTTCCTTGTAGGCCTCTTCCAGCCCAGGCTCAGAAAACACTGGGTAGATTTCCTGTGTGGCCTGACTAAACGAGGTTTTAAGAGCCCCCAACACCTCTGTGGGAACTGCCATTCCTGTCGCCAAGTGACACCCCCTCCAGATAGGCATCTGCAAGGAAACAGTAGCTGCTCTGGTGGCTTTGTGAACCCTCACCTTGGTTTAGAGCACCTGAGGGCAGATCCAGGTGTGCGTCCCCACCTGGCTGACAGAGAGCCAGCCCAGAGACACAGGAGATCCAGGCAGCTGTCAGCAATGCCAGAGAAGCCTTCGCTCTACTGCCTTTCACCCAGGATGTCACAGACCCAGCTCCTGCCTACACACATGCACCCCACCAGCATCAACATGCAGGCAGACACAGCCACTCCCAGATGCACCTCCCCTGGTGCCGAGAAGAGTTTTCAGGTACAAGGAGGGAAAGGAACAGGGGTTTGGGCATCACAGACCTGAGTTTGTTTGCATCTTAGCTCTGCCATTTTACCTTGCTGGGCATTCTCTTCCTCATCTGTAAAACAGAGAAAATAATACCTACCCAGAAGCCAAGAGTTGGGAATAGTAATTATCAAGAGCCCCTAGGGTACTCCTTGGCACATAGGAAGTGCTTCATGAGTGAGATTTACTAATATTGATTGTTGAAAATCTTCAGGGCTGTTGTTCTTGATCTTTTACAAGCATCCCCTCTCCCACTACCTAGTCTGGTTCACTCTGGGGCCCTGGGGATGTGAAGGGGAAGGTTTCTCAGGGCCTTCTGCCTCCCCTCTGACCACCCTGCTGAAATGGAGAGTCCTGGCACCACGTAGGGCTGGAGCCACAGGCTCTGCCACTGCGCTGGGGCAAGGACCCTCCACGGTTTCTGATCCTTCAGTGTGGGGAGGGGACTCTCCAGGTTCGCATCCCCTCAAAGAGTATCTCTCTTGTGCTGAAGCAGCAAACAGATGTGGGGACCTCCAGGAAGGCCTCGGCACTCCAGGAATGGCCCAGCCGCACTCATACAGCTCCCCAAGTCCCTTCTCAATGTAGATCCATGACTGGCATGATTCCAGGCTCAAATAAGCCCATGTTCATTACAGTTCACCTCCACCTCATTCCAGAACCCCCACGTCACACTTAATTTGCCAGAGGAGATGGTCAAAGCCCTGAAGATTCAGCTCAGCCTAACAATTCCCTTTAGAGGGAAGTCAAAGGCCCAACATCGTTAGACATTTTAGCTCATGGAATGATTCCAGCAGAATGGAGTGAGAAGTGGGACCAGCCAGGTGGGGTGGAGGTGGTGCCCAGTGAGGCCAGACTAGTTTATTTCAAATACTAGCCCTGATACTGGCCAGGTGCTTTCTAGGCCTCAGTTTCCTTTTCTGTAAAATGGGAATAATAACAGTACCTCTCCCATAGGTATTATTGTCATGATTTTAAAGGAAAATATACCTAAGAGTTTACTTTCTCTCCACACTCCTTTAGAAACACATGTCCCAACTGGAGCCCTGGCTCCCCCTGGACTATCTTGTAGCTTAGTTGGTTCTGTTTGGGGTGATGAAAAAGTTTTGAAACCAGACAGTGGTGGTGATTTCACAACATTGTGAATGTAATTAATGCCACCAAATCATATCCTTTAAAAGGGTTAAATATTAATTTAATAGCCAGGCATGGTGGGATTACATGCCTGTAATCCCAGCTACTCGGGAGGCTGAGGCAGGAGAATCGCTTGAAACTGGAAGGCGGACGTTGCGGTGAGCCGAGATCGCGCCATTGCACTCCAGCCTGGGCAACAAGAGCGAAACTCCATCTCAAAATAATTAATTAATTAATTAAAACATAAAAGAATTGCATGTTATGTATGTCATACCACAATTTTAGAAAACATTTTTAAAGCAATAAGAATAAGGGAAAGGCTTACCTGACTCCAACTGAGTACGGAACATGGGTCATAAAAGACGGGTTTTGTCCCCTTCCCAGTGGAATGACCCAGAAACAGCCTGTGCCCCCTGATGCAGGGGCTCCCTGTGGTGGCCCCGCCTATGCCACCCCACTCCTGGGTTTTTCTCCTGCTTGAGTTACGGAATGGCCTAGTGCAGTATAAAGGAGAGAGTTGAGGCTTCTCTCTTTTGTCACCAGCACAGACAGATGTGGCAATGGTGTTCAGGAAAGAGAGCTGAGAGCAGACTTCATGCCCTGCCATGAGGCAGGCGATGGAACCACAGGTTTCTGCTCCCAGTGGACCCAAAGCAGCCCCACTGGGTCAGCAAACTCCCAAATTCCATGCAGGCATGACTGCAGGGAACAAGTGAGAGAGTGGCCCTGTCACCTTCTATTTCTGCCAGTTCCCTGTTCTTTTCTCTCAGGTCTGAGTCGTGCAGGAAAAAAGTGATAAAACCATTCCCTCACTCTCTCCTGCCACTGAGAATTATTCCTTTTGTTCCAAAGAGTCTCGTGGGCTGGAGGCAGCCACAGGGCTTGGATGGAGTTCATTGTCTGGCACAGACCCAGGGCAGAACATAAAAGATTCAGCCTTGACATTTTACAGATGGAAACAAACTTCTGCGCTGTCATGGTGGGGCTCAGAGAGAGCACAGTTTAACACAGGCACAGAATGAAAACTCTTTACAATCCTGGACTGGCGGGAGCAGCAGCACCACCCGCAGGAGACCAACACTGGCACGATCGACCCCATGACCTTCAACAAGGCTCTCATGCTCCCTGAGCCTCAGTTTCCCTATCTATAAATGAGGGGACACTAAACACCTGCTGTAGGGCTGTTGGTACCTAGTGCTCCCATGGCACACAGCCTATCTGAACCTACATCTAGGTTATCAGCTGTGTCACACTTTGCCGGGGACCACTGATGTGTACTATTATAAATAGCTATTGTTTATTGCAATGTTGCTATGTTCTGAGAATTTTTAATCATGCATATAGAAGACTTTGGTGGTGCCCCAGCCATCCCCCCTCCCCACTAACCATTTCCATACATGTTGGCCCAACTTCAGAATGCCATCATTTCCAAATCTGTCTGAGGACACTTTCTGGTTGTTGGTGCCCACCATGCCCACATGCCAAATAAGTGAGAGAGCTAAGGCATTAAGGCACCCCAGGAGTGTCTTCCCACAGTGACTGATGGGAATCTGTGGATAAATATCCCAGCTCCCTCCTCCCCTCAGGCAAGGTCCTACTGAGAGGGATGGCATGCAGGTGCCCTCAGTGGCAAAACACTTGCTGGATAAGTCACTCTTGCCATCTTTTTCCCCATTCCTGGCTCACATCCTCTCCCCAAGTGGTTTTTCCTGGAGTCACTTCTCAAATAAACTGCTTATGTCTGAATCTCTCAGGATCTATTTATTGGGAATCCAAAGCATAATCTCATTTATTTTTAACAACGAACCCAAAGAGCTAGGTACTTTGATTTTCCTTTTACAGATAAGAAACAGGCTTAGAGACATTTAGTGTCTAAGGTTGCACAAGCCCTAAGCGCAGAGCTTAAATTCTTACATCTGGCCACAGGGCCCCAGCCAAACTAGCAAATGTCATGTCCAAGGCAGTGGCTTGCCAGGGAAGCCTGAGGCTGCAGAGGGTAAATCCCCTCCCCACCCACTTTACCCTCCACCTAAACACATGCACGCACACACAGGCACGTACACACACACACCACCAGAGAGACAGAGAGCCCATCCCATAGAGTGCCCGCCACCAGGTGGTGCCCTTGCTGGGAGGTGCAGGCTGGCCCTGCAGAGAATCTACCCACAGGCCAGTGTTGTCATCAGGTCTAGCTGAGCTACTTCGAAGAACCAAGCAGTCTGCCTTCTGCCTTCTGTCTGTCTGAGGGAGGCTGAAGCCCACTAGGCAGAACCTGGATTGGGAAATTTTTAAAAGCTCCCAGGACTTCTGAGCTGTTGGAGCAGCACGCACACGCGCACTTCCCCAGCCGTTAGCAGTGGGAGGAGAAGCGCGCTTTTCTCTAAACCTGCTTGGAAAGTTGAGTTTCTAGAAACCTTCTCTATGGTCACTCAGGGTAGCAAATTCCATCTTCCTGTTCCAGCTCCTGCACTGTGGAACATAAGGACCCCCACCCACCCACACCCCCACAACCTCTGCCTTCTCCCCACCTTGCCTTGGTGTGAGGATTGGGCTTGGGACAGCAGGATCAGGGGCAACAAGACAGTTTCTTCGGTGGAGCTGCCCCAAGGTTCTGGCCCTGGACTCACCTGTGTTATTCGAAAGTGCAGCAAGAAGGGACAGAAGCCTGCTCTCCTTTCTCTGGGGTGGTTCCAGCCCCTGCAGGAGACCACTAGGACCAAGCATCAATCTCCCCAAAAAGCACGGAATGACCATCCGTGATTTAAAGGGGCACCACTCCTGTTTTTCTGCTGTTAAAGTTCTGACCCCAAGTCGGGCGCAGTGGCCCATGCCTGTAACCCCAGCACTTTGGGCAGCCTGGGGGACAAAGTGAGACCCTGCCTCAAAAAAAAAAAAAAAAGGTTCTGACTCCAGACTGATATGTCAAGATACAAGATTGTTTTTGTTTGTTTACTTATGCTGTAAAAACCAACTTTAGATTCCTAAATATATCCACAGAGCCTCTTATTTTCTTCATATTTATTTTAATGTTTAAAAATGTATCACTGGCTATCTTAGGTCGGGTTCCCAGAAGCAGATGTTGAGATGAGTTTTGTGTGCAAGTGATTTATGAAGGATGTGCTCTCAGAGAAGCCGAGCTAGGGTGCCATCTCAGGCTGAGTCCCAGGGAGAATAGCTTCAGCCTGCCCCACAGGGAACCCCAAATATAAACAGCACCTCAGAATCCCCGTGCCTCCCACCCCTATGCACCTGGACAAGGCTTACATTCCTACATTACACCAGTCACTGGTGAAGGGCTGCTCCAGGAGTGTAAATTCTCAGGCAATGCCTCCTCCAGCAGCCCAAGACTGGATCTACAAAGAAGAATTACAGGTGCTGGCTGCTGGAAGTGGTGATGAGGCCACACACTCACGCATCAGTCAAAGCAGATCCAAAGACTGGGTACGGTGGTTCAGGCCTGTAATCCCAGCACTTTGGGAGGCCGAGGTGGGCGGATCGCCTAAGGTCAGGAGTTCGAGACCAGCCTGGCCAACATGGTGAAACCCTATCTGTACTAAAAATAAAAAAAAAAAATTAGCCAGGCATGGTGGCACACGCCTGTAGTCTGAGCTGCTCAGGAGGCTGAGGCAGGAGGATCACTTGAGCCCAGGAAGTCAAGGCTGCAGTGAGCCAAGATTGTACAACTACACTCCAACCTGAGAAAAAGGTGTGGGACTCCATCTCAAAAAAAAAAAAAAAAAAAAATTAAAGAATCTTGTGAACAAATAAGATGCACAGACAATCACAGTGATACACATACACATGCACATATACATAGAAAACAGATGGGGAAAAAATAAACCGAGATGTTTACAGTGGTTATCTATGGCTGGTGAAATTACAGAATCATTTTTATTTTCTTCTTTATAGTATGCCCCCCCAAGTTTTCTACAATGAAATCATATATATTACCATCATAATTGAAAAAAATAAGTATGTTGTTTTGGAAGTCATGAGTATCCTGTGATCAGGCTAGAATTTGCTCAGATATGCAAAACACAACTGTCAATAAGATCCCAACCAGCTCTTGAAACCCCATTTCCACTGCATGAAAGAAAATTTTTGATCTTCTTGTTATGGTATCTCAGCCTCCTCTGGTTTAAAATAATCTCTTTTCAAGTAATTACATAGTGTCTGGGTCTCTCCATCCATGCAAGGATTTTCCTTTCTCTGCTTTTTTCCAAGATGGCAGTTGGATGCAGGGGAAGCTAACTTAGCTTCAGGTCTTGGCCTTGTGGCACAATCACATGCTGCCTGCAAGGTTGGGGGCTTTACCTTGCTGCCTCAGCCTCATCTGGCTTTCACTGTGACTCCTGATCCCCAAGGTCTGCATGGGAAAGCTATTTGATCGCTGGTTTGAGAAGTCCATTCTACAGCTCTTTATTACAAAGTCACTTTGCTTTCTCTGTAGTGATGTTCTGGTGTAATCACCAGCTAGTACCTCAGCTACTTTTTGGCCCCCAACCCCTGTGGCACACAGGAACTCCTGGACTCCTTCCACAACTCATGCAAGTTCAAATGGTATTTTACTTTTTTTTTTTTTGATAGCTTCTCGCTCTGTCACCCAGGCTGGAGTGCAGTGGTTCAATCTCGGCTCACTGCAACTTCTGCCTCCTGGGTTCAAGGGATCCTCCTGCTTCAGCTTCCTAACTAGCTGGGACTACAGGTGTGCTTTTTGTATTTTTAGTAGAGACTGGGCTTCACCATATTGGCCAGGCTGGTCTCGAACTCCTGACCTCAAGCGCTCCACCCGCCTTGGCCTCCCAAAGTGCTGGGATTACAGGCGTGAGTCACCACGCCCGGGCAAGCCCATATATTGTATGTCAGGTGAGTTGTCTCAGGCCCAAGTCGCTGAAGTGCCTCCCTCAGCCATTTCTGCTCGGTGACTTGGGCACCATGTTGGATGCAGTGTTAGCCTGACCCAAAGGCTCTCTTGAGAGATTTGAAGACTCCTCAGGCTATACCCAGGGAAGTGGGAGCACCAGCCCTTATGTTCTTGGAGTCTTTAAAACTATCTCAGTGTTTCTAGTGTCTCTTACACCTGGAGCTTTGATCCTGATGGGTGGGGCGGGAAAAACCAGCACACTCACAATCTGCCCCTGGCCTGCCTTTTCTTGTCCCATTTCTTAACTTCTTCCCCAAGTTTCAAAGTAGCTGTCCTTCTTCCTGTAGGGTAGAAACTTCCTGTCTGTCATATTTGCATTTTTCTTTCCTCCATGATTCACTCAATGGTCACTCAATTTCTCTGAGCTTTGATTTTTTTGATACGTAAAAACCCCAGCCTTGGGGGTTTTAAGAAAACCCTTTCTCTCTCTGCAAAGTCTGGCATTTGAGACTATTGTCTTGCTATCAGATTTTAAGTCTACTTTGAAACTTAAAGCAGAAAAATGAAGCCTTTCATTAATGCTGTCACCACCCTCCTCTTCCTTACAGAGATTTACCCCTGCTTCCTGGCCCAGACTTAATGGCACAAAGGCTATAAGAATGAGTGATGAGGCCGGGCACAGTGGCTCACACCTGTAATCCCAGCACTTTGGGAGGCCAAGGCAGTGGATCACCTGAAATCAGGAATTTGAGACCAGCCTGGCCAACATGGTGAAACCCCATCTCTATTAAATACAAAAAATTAGCCGGGCATGGTGGCACATGTCTGTAATCCCAGCTACTTGGGAGGATGAGGCAGAGGTTGCAGTGAGCCAAAATCGCACCATTGCGCTCCAGCCTGGGCAACAAGAGCAAAAATTCCATCTCAAAACAAATAAACAAACAAACAAAAAAATGAGTGGGCCGGGCGCGGTGGCTCAAGCCTGTAATCCCAGCACTTTGGGAGGCCGAGACGGGTGGATCACGAGTTCAGGAGATCGAGACCATCCTGGCTAACACAGTGAAACCCCGTCTCTACTAAAAAATACAAAAAACTAGCCGGGCGAGGTGGCGGGCGCCTGTAATCCCAGCTACTCAGGAGGCTGAGGCAGGAGAATGGCGTAAACCCGGGAGGCGGAGCTTGCAGTGAGCTGAGGTCCGGCCACTGCACTCCAGCCTGGGCGAGAGAGCGAGACTCCGTCTCAAAAAAAAAAAAAAAAAGAATGAGTGATGAGCTGGACAGGGCGGCTCATGCCTGTAATCCCAGCACTTTGAGAGGCCAAGGCAGGTGGCTCACTTGAGGTCAGAAGTTCAAGACCAGCCTGACCAACATGGTGAAACCCCGTCTCCACTAAAAATACAAAAAGTAGCCAGGTGTGGTGGTGATGCATGCCTGTAGTTCCAGCTACTAGGGAGGCTGAGGCAGGAAAACCTCTTGAACCCGGGAGGCGGAGGTTGCAGTGAGCGAGAGTGCCACTGCACTCCAGCCTGTGTGACAGAGCAAGACTCTGCTAAGAAAAAAATAATAATATATATATATGTATGTATATATACACACACACATATACACATATATATACACACACACACATATATATATGAGAAACCAGATTTGTCAGCCTCTTTCTTTGGCTTCTCAGTTTCCTCAAACTTTGTGGCAGGTTTGCATAGACCTGCCCACTGTGAAACAGCTGGACTGCCTCCTGCTTTCTGTAACCATTTCCACACATTTCCATAGCCTTCATCATTAAAGTGACTCTACTTCCTCCGCTGATGCCTGCTGCATCTTTCCACTGGTATGTCATGTCACATCCTGCAGTGATATCCACATTACAATGACTTCTTGCTTGCAACAAGCTCTCTGAGCTGCTCCTGGAAAGGTTGTGTTTCTGTAAGCACTCAAATAGGTCATCAAGTTCTGGAACTGTAACCATGAGGAAAATATTGAAAACTACCTCTGCAATCAAATAGCTTACTCCACCTTCCTGACGAATGACTGAATATTTGTTAGCTCTGTAAGGGTTCCCAGAAATACTATATCATCCCCATAAAATATAAGCCAGTACCTAAGGTGATGTGTCCTGGCTCTGATGTGTATTTCCTGCTACTGTATTACTGTGCCATATCTAGTTCACCTATTCATTGAGTTAACACCTATGTATGGACCATCAGCTAAGTGCTCAGTCCTAATCTTTGTGGAATAGGTGCCCAAGTTGAGATTGAGCCTTCTTTTTGACAACGTTGATGATCAGAAGGGGAGTGGGTGAAGAGATGGGTACTGCTCTTTTAAAACTTAAACATAAGCTGGGCACAGTGACTCATGCCTGTAATCCCAGCACTTTGGAAGGCCAAGGCAGGAGGATCACTTGAACCCAGGAATTGAAGACCAGCCTCTGTAACATGATGAGATCCCGTCTCTACAAGAAATAAAAAAATTATCCGGGCATGGTGGTGCCTACCTGTAGTCCCAGCTACTTGGGAGGCTGAGGTGGGAGGATTGCTTAAGCCTGGGAGGTGAAGGTTGCAGTGAGCTATGATTGCACCACTGCACTCCAGCCGGGTCAACAGAGGATGACCCTGTCTTAAATAAATAAATAAAATAAATAAATAAATAAATAAATAAATAAATAAATAAATAAATAAATGTAAACACATTTTTCTGCTTTCTTAGAGCCAGGAGTTCAAATATACCTTTGAAGGAAGTTGGTTTCTTTTTGGAAAAACCTCTAATGGGCCTATTAGTCAGGACTCTGTTGATTGTTGAGGGCATAAACCCATTTCAAACCAGCATGGGCCAAAAGGGGAATTTCCTGGATTAAGTAACCAAATCCCAGGAAGTGGGGGCCTGCAGCGGGGCTCCAAGAGAGGCAAGAGCCAAGACTTACTCTGGACTTTCTCACTCTCCCTCTGTTTCTTGTCTCTGCTGCTCTCAGCTCCTTGGCTTCTTCTATAAGTCTAAGGAAGATGCCTTCAGGAGAAGAAAGGGCCCCATTAGGGAGTGTGCAATCCAAATCAGCCGAAGGGCAAAGTTATGTAAAGGTTTTTTTTATAACATTTTTATTGAAGGATTAGAAAAGTGCACAAATCAAAAATTTCCAATTTGATGAATTTTCATAATAAGTTAAAGACACTTGTCTAGCCAGCACCAAGATCAAGAATCAGAACTTACCAGCACACACAGCCCCACTAATTTCCCTTGCAGTCACTACCGCAGGTCAGTTGTAGACTTTTCTACAGGTATGGTATATGTCAATGAAAGTGTCAAGCAGCATAGTTTTGCATTTTGCCTGTTTTTGAACTTTATGCAATGAATCCAGGCAGTTTGTACTCTTTTCTGGCTGGCTCCTGTGGCTCACTACCATGTTTGTGAGATGTGTCCATGCTGTCATGTGCCATCATGGTTCATGCTTTCCCATCGCTGCATGGCATCTCATGGAGTAGAGGTGCCATTCTACTGATGACAGACATGTAGGCAGTTCCAGGTTCTGGTAATTTCAAATAGGGTTATTATGCCTATTCTTGTACATTATTATTATTATTATTAATATTGAGATAGGGTCTCACTCTATCACCCAGACTGGAGTGCAGAGGCACCATCATGGCTTACTGCTGCCTTGACCTCCCAGGCTCGAGTGATCCTCATACCTCAGCCTCCCACATAGCTGGGACTACAGGCATGTGCCATCATGCCTGGCTAAATTTTGTGTTTTTTTATAGAGATGGGTTCTCACTATGTTGCCTAGGCTGGTCTCGAACTCCTGGGTTCAAGCAATCCTCCAACCTCTGCCCCCTGAGTAGCTGGGACTACAGATGTGTGCCACCACACCTGGCTAACTTAAAAAAGTTTTTCGTAGAGATGGGGTCTCCCTGTGTTGCTCAGGCTGGTCTTGAACTTCTGGCCTCAAGTGATCCTCCTGCCTCAGCCTCTCAAAGTATTGGGACTCCAGACGGGAGGCACAGTGCCCAGCCTTCTTGCACATTATCTTTGGTAATCACACACATTCTTTGGGTTTGCTACATACCCAGGAGTGTGTGTCTGTGTCATAGAGTCTTTATGTGTTCTCGTTGAGTAGATAGGGAGTTACCGTTGTTCCATGTTCTCTTCAACACTTAAGATGCCCAGCCTTTTCATTTTAGCATTCCAGTAGGTGTGTAGTGGTAATTCATTGTGGTTTTAGATTGAACTGCATTTCATATCTTTATTAGCCACTTAAATACAGTCATGTACCACATAATGATGTTTTGGTCAATGACAGACTGCACATACAACAATTATATTATATTATACACTTATAATACCATATTTTTACTATACCTTTTCTATGTTTAGGTGTGTTTTGATACACAAATCCTTATTGTGTTACAGTTGTCTACAGTATTCAGTACAGTAACATGCTGAACAGGTTTGTAGCTTCAGAGCAATAAGGTTACACCACATAGCCCAGGTGTGTAGTAGCCTATACCATCTAGGTTTGTATAAGTACACTCTATGATATTTATACAATGACAGAATCATCCAACCCATTTCTCAGATCATACCCCTGTCATTAAGTGGTGTGTGACTGCATTCTCTGTTGTGAACTGCCAGTTCAGGTCATTTGCCCATTTCCCTACTGAGCTGTTGACATTGCCTATTGGCATGGAGGGGTTCTTTATGTCCTGTGAATCCTCTGTGAGATGTATTTATCACAAATGGCCTCTCAAGTATGTGACATCCTTTTCATACTCTTACCTTCTGATGGTTGGAAGGTCTTAAATTTAATGTAGCCCAATTTATCAAAAATTCCCCTGATGTTTAATGCCTTTTGTGTTACATTTAAGAAAACTTTGCCTATTGCAGAGACTGAATTTTAAAGATGATTTTAGGTAGAAAGAAATGAATTTTTAAAGTAAGAATCACTTAGAGAAAAAATTGTAAGCAAATTGTTTATGTATATCCAAGTTGTAATGTGAACATTTCAACTCTAAAACATATATCTTAGGCTTAACTGGACTCTGAAAATAAAGTTAACTGCCCCTGTTGTTTTTTTTTAACTCATCATGGAATATCGGGGTTGCAAAGTCTGAAGTCTTGCCTTTCATTGACCTGACTCAGGTCAATAAATACTCACTGAGTCCCCCTCTGTGCCATGGTTTCCTGGGAATTAGGAATGAGAAATGATCATGTTGCTCGGGGCCTGGTCGGGAGGATAGTGTGCCCGTCATCTTGATGCTGCTGCAATGGAAGTGTGTTCCAGGCATCTGCAGCCTCAAAGGAGAAGAGTGCATCTGCTTGAGAGAGAAGGCCCGCAGAAGAAGAGAGATACTTAGGAATTGGATCTTAAGCAACTGTATGAGAGCTCTCAGGTGGATAGGGATGGAGGGTGGGGGTTTGGTTTGTTTGTTTGTTTGTTTGTTTGTTTGAGATGGAGTTTCCCTCTTGTCGCCCAGGCTAGAGTGCAACAGCACTATCTCGGCTCACTGCAAACTCCGCCTCCCAGATTCAAGTGATTCTCCTGCCTCAGCCTCCTGAGCAGCTGGAATTACAGGTGTGCGCCACCACACCCAGCTAATTTTTGTATTATTAGTAGAGATAGAGTTTCACCATGTTGGACAGGCTGGTCTTGAACTCCTGACCTCAGGTGATCCACCCACCTCGGCCTCCCAAAGTGCTGGGATTGCAGGTGTGAGCCACCACACCTGGCCTGAGGGTGTTTTATTCCAGGGAGAGGGAATAGGTGATCTGTGGTTTGTGCTTATAAGGGACTGGGCTTGAATGGGGACATTTACAGCCTGCCTTCAAGGCTTCTATGTGCCCCAGGGGCTCAAATTCCAAAACAAAACTTCCAAACATCCTCTTTCTAGACCTATGGTGGCAACAGGTGACCCACTGGGAAATCTAGGATCCTGGACCCAAGGACCTGAGCCAGGATGCTAGGTGGGCTGTATTGCCCTACTCGGTAGCATCTCATTGCCTACATCTGACCTTTGAAGGAGTTGCTGGCTTTTAACTCACCAGAAAAGGGGCCTCTTGCAGAAAAATTGATTTGGAAGGCCCATACACGAAGAGGAAGCTGTGGAAAAGGGGTGTTCCTTTGCTGAACCTCCTAGAGTAATAATTACTGTGTAATGTGACCTATCCTTTATTATAACCACGTGTTTATTTTAAATGCCTGGCTTCTAGTGACAATGTACACCTGGAAAAATAAACAAGTTTGAGGCTGGTTACAAAAGGAAAAAAAGATGCTCACTAATGGTGCTGAATAATTAAGAGGGAACAGAAACAGAACACGCTTGATTAAGCACCAGTGGGGTCTGAGGCTATTCTAAACATTTTACTCACTGTATCTCATTTTATTATTGTGACACAAAGGTAGGGTGTAATAATCCCCATTTTACAGTTCCCATGAGCAAACAGAGCTCCGGAACGGTTAAGTCACCAGGCTGGACAGTAACAGAGCCAGAATTCTCACTTGGGTCGGAGCCTGACCTCCTCTAGCTATTGCAAACAAACCAATGTACCTGACAAATGTGGGGACCAGTTATATCACTGCCACATAATTAAAAGGGATAATTGCCCCAGGGAGAAGAGCGGCACATGGTGATGAAGCCCCCTGAAGGGTGGCAAATTGCTTGTGAGTGCAGGGGAACTAGACGATGACACCAGCAGGTTCCAGCTGACAAGTGCCTCCTCGCTTCCCTATGAGTTTGCTCTTCCCAAGAGTCACACAGGAGCGTCCCTGTCTTTCTACTGTCCTGCCTCCAAGCGTTCCCATCTTAGCCTGTCCTTTTAGTTCATTCTCCAGACTTCTAAATAGGTTCTCTTTTCTGTCGATTCAAAAAAAAAAAAAATGTCTTTGATTCTAAGCCTGTTACATACAATGATTCTTAACTGGACGGTGATTGGTGATGACTCACTTACCAGCAATGTGGGGGTGTCCTTACATTCCTGCGGGCTTGGAAAGTATTTCCCTGAGAGCCTTTCCTTGTCTTGAAGTCCATTCATTTTCCTGGCGTTCTCCAAGCTTACACATCTGTCCTCCTGCCTGCTTACCTGCAGTGTAAGCAAGGGTCTCACAGGTGTGTTTGATGCTCAGAGAACTCAGGGATGTTTCAGTCAGGGGCTGTCCCGGAGCTGCCCTGCGTCTTAGCCATCATGTTCCGATAGGTTTCTGTACTCCCTCATTCATGAGAACTGTTAGTTCAGTGCCTTTTTAGGAAAGGATCACACAGCAGGAGAGCTGGAGGGGTTTTGGTCTGCATAATAAGTGGGAATCAGGAAGAGATGACAAACACAGTTGAGGAGCTGGGTTGGGGGAAAAGTGGAGATTAAAACAGGTAGAAAAGGTGGCTGAATGCTGGGCAGGAAAAAACAGAGTCACAGAGGAAGGCTGTCTTGAAAGGAGCTAGCCTTGGAGGAAGCTTGCAAAGATGATTGCACCCTGCATGGAAAAGATGGTTGCAGTTGTATTTTTAAAAGATGAATGCATTATCTCCCACCTCTCCCCAACCCCGTGCTTTTCTATTACCTTATCATTTCTCCATCATGAGGTGGAGTTCAATTCCCCTCCTCTTGATGTGGGGTGAGCTTTTGTGACTGGTTTGTTTGTTTGTTTGTTTGTTTGTCTTTTAAGACAGACCCTCACTCTGTCACTCAGGCTGGAGTGCAGTGGCACGATTGCAGCTTCACTGCAGCCTCGACCTCCACAAACTCAAGCAATCCTCCCACCTCAGCCTCCCGCGTAGGTAGGAGTACCGGCATGCACCGCCATGCACAGCTAATTTTTGTATATTTTGTAGAGACAGAGTTTTGCCATGTTGCCAGTCTTGAACTCCTGAGCTCAAGCAGTCTGCCCACCTCAGCCTCCCAAAGTGCTGGGACCACAGGCATGAGCCACCGTGCCCAGCCTCTTTGTGATTGTTTCAATTAACAGCATGCCATTGAAGTGATCCTGTGTGACTTCAGAGGCTCGGCTATAAAAGGGACCCATATTCCATCTTATTCCCCGTGATTCTCACTCCTAAAGTCTTGAGCCCTGGGTAAGCATTTTGCCTCTCCTGAGGCCATCAGTCTGTGAGGAAGCCTAAACCAGTCCACATGGAGAGGCCACTGAGGCCCTGAAACCATATAAAGAAGCAGAGGTGCCCAGCCGGCCATCTGCTGCTTCAACCCTGGCTCTCCAAGCTCCAGCCGCTGTCCGAGAGTAACCACACGAATGACTGGAACCAGAACCACTCCAACAAGCCTTTCCAAAACTCCTTATCTACAGAAATCCCGAGAGATTACAGAACAATGACCACTGTAAGGCACTAAATTGAGAGGTGATTTGTTCTATGGCACTAGCTAGCTAAGCAGGAGTTCTGGCCAGTTCTATATTGGGCAAGATAACAAAGTGGAGTCATTGTAAATCATTTGAAGAAAGAAACAGATTTACTTGTCTTTTCTGGATTTTCTATGCCAAAGCATTTTGGATTAAATCAATGGCACCTTCGCCAGCCTATGGCCTAAAAATGATGCCCTCCTTCCTTATAACCACATGGTAAAGACCCAAGCCCCATCATCTTGACCACTGGCTATCAGCAACCCTGTGGTTCAACCTGCTACTTCTAGGAGTCACACGGGGTGTCTTCTCAGGCCTGTGGACACACTGCAGTTTCTGCTTCTACTTTACCCCACTTCCTGCCCCAGCTGCCCCTCCTCCTGGCCAGGACATTGCCCACAAGGTCATTTGGTGGAGCTTTCCCATTACCATGCCATCAGTGGTTCTGGCACTGAGGCAAGGTAACCAGTCCTGACCACAACCCGTGCCCCAAGGTGCTCCCTGGACCCTAAAGCAGTTGTGCTTGGGCCCAGGGTCTCCAAAAATCTCATCTGAGCAGCTTCAGTCTCTAACCCTTTTCCTTTCTCTATTATGGTTCAAAGAAGAGATGCCATAGCATCCCTCTGGTGGTCCTTCTGTCTCCTCCAGCCCAACCTCCAAATAAAATTGATCCCTCTTCCCCTCACTGTAGATCAAAAGATCCCATACAGGCCTGGAGCAGTGGCTTATGCCTGTACTCACAGCATTTTCAGAGGCCGAGGCGGGTGGATCACCTGAGGTCAGGAGTTCAAGACCAGCCTGGCCAACATGGTGAAACCTTGTCTCTACTAAAAATACAAAAATTAACTGGGTGTGGTCGCACACACCTGTAGTCCCAGCTACTGAGGAGGCTGAGGCAGGAGAATTGCTTGAACCCAGGAGGTGGAGGTTGCAGTGAGCTGAGATCAGGCCACTGCACTCCAACCTGGGCAAAAAAGAGTGAAACTTCATCTCAAAAAATATTTTTAGAAAGATCCCATGCATACAAAGAGAAGCTGCGTTGGTACAGGGTGGTTTTTACACATCGGGGCCCTGCACAATCCACCAAAAATGCTTCCTAACTGGAATCATCTCAACCAACAGCCTCATCTCCACAGAGTATATCTGACTTCTGAAGAGTCAAAAATTTTAAAAAGGACTATTTAAATTATATTTCAGAGAAATGAGGGTGAGAGAATTAAGACATAAAACTTGCTGGCAATAAAGCTCTTCCACTTATGGG